>NC_142442.1:84581250-85216875 GCF_059453495.1 Arachis ipaensis | reverse complement strand
TATAAGCAAACTCAATAAAAGGTAAACAATCTTCCCAGGTTTTCAAATTCTTACCAACAACAGCACGCAATAAGGTTCCCAATGTCCTATTTACGACTTCAGTTTGACCATCAGTTTGAGGGTGACAAGTAGTTGAGTATAAAAATTTTGTTCCCAGCTTGCTCCACAAAACTTTCCAAAAGTGACTTAAGAATTTGACATCACGATCAGAAACAATAGTTTGGGGAACACCATGTAAGCGCACAACTTCTCGAAAGAATAGGTCAGCAATATGTGTGGCATCATCAGTTTTGTGGCAAGCAATGAAATGAGCCATTTTACTAAATCTATCTACCACAACAAAAATGCTATCTCGACCTCTCCTAGTTCTAGGCAAACCAAGAACAAAATCCATAGAAATATCAACCCATGGATGCACAGGAACAGGTAAAGGAGTATACAAACCATGTGGTAAAGACTTAGATTTAGCTTGCTTACATGCAATGTATTTAGCACAAAATTTCTCAACATCTTTACGCATGTGGGGCCAGTAAAAATGCTCAGATAAAACATCCAAAGTCTTATGCACACCAAAATGACCCATCAAACCTCCACTATGTGATTCTAGAACAAGTAACTCCCTAATAGAACAAGTAGGTACACAAATCCTATTACCCCGAAAAAGAAAGCCATCATGCTTATAGAATTTGTTATATGCACCATGTTCGCATGCAGCATAGATAGAGGCAAAAGCAGAATCAGTTGCATACAATTGCTTCATACACTCAAAACCTAACAGTTTAGAAGTAAGGGTTGTGATTAAGGAATACCTTCTAGATAATGCATCAGCAACCACATTCTCTTTACCTTGCTTATAGGCGATTACATATGGAAAGGATTCAAGGAATTCTATCCATTTTGCATGTCTTTTATTCAGCTTCCCTTGGCCCTTCAAGTGTTTGAGGGATTCATGGTCAGTATGTACCACAAATTCCTTAGGTAGCAAATAATGCTGCCACACTTCCAAAGCTTGCACCAAGGCATAAAGCTCTTTATCATAAGTGGAGTAGTTGAGATGGGCCCCATTCAAATTCTCACTGAAATAGGCGATTGCTCGCTTTTCCTGCATCAAAACAGCACCTATACCAATTCTGGAAGCATCACATTCGATTTCAAAAGTTTTAGAAAAATCTGGTAAATTAAGAATGGGGGCAGAACACAATAATTCTTTCAAGGTGTTAAAGGCAAGTTCTTGTTCCTGATCCCATTTAAAGTTGACATGTTTCTTAATGATTTTAGTTAAAGGTGCAGCAATAGTAGAAAAATCTTTAACAAACCTCCGATAAAAACCCACAAGACCATGAAAACTTCTAACATCAGAGACACTCTGAGGTGTGGGCCATTCTCTAATAGCCTTCACCTTCTCGTCATCTACCTCAATTCCTGTAGAACTTATCACAAAACCTAGGAATACGACTTTACTCAGACAAAACGAGCACTTTTGGAGATTAGCATACAATTTTTCCTTTCTAAGTACCTCTAAAACAGATTGAACATGCAAAATATGATCATCAAGACATTTACTGTAGATAAGGATATCATCAAAATAAACAACCACAAATTTACCTAAAAACTCTCGCAAAACATGATTCATTAGTCTCATGAATGTACTAGGTGCATTAGTCAAACCAAATGGCATAACTAACCACTCATACAAACCATATTTAGTTTTGAAAGCTGTTTTCCATTCATCACCAAGTTTCATTCGTATTTGATGATAACCACTCCTTAAATCTATTTTAGTAAAAATAACAGAACCATGCAATTCATCAAGCATATAATCAAGTCTAGGAATAGGATGGCGATACTTTACCGTAATCTTATTTACAGCTCTGCAGTCAACACACATCCTCCATGTGCCATCCTTCTTGGGCATCAATAGTACCGGAACAGCACAAGGACTCATGCTTTCTCTCACAAAACCCTTAGCCAAAAGGTCCTCGACTTGCCGTTGCAGTTCCTTCGTCTCCTTAGGATTGGTCCGGTAAGCTGGCCGGTTAGGAATGCTGGATCCGGGGGCAAAGTCAATCAGATGTTCAATGCCTCGTAATGGAGGTAAACCTGAGGGCATCTCATCTGGAAATACATCGCCATGCAAGAGTGAAATAAAAGCACTAGGCAGGTTATGGTTAGTTTCAATGGTAGAAAGTAAAGACTCTCTAAATCGTACTAACACCAATGCTTTTTTTCCTAAACTAGCATGCTTCAGATCCCTCTCTTTTGCATAAAAACATATTTTGTGAGCACTCTCACTCTCCACAGATGCTTCTTTTTTAGAACTCTCTTTTTCACTCAGACCCTGACTCTTTTTCGCACACGTTTCATCTCTCAAAGCCCTCTCTTTACCCTCTTGTTTTTCAATTTTTCTCACATCTTAAAGACTCTTTAGTAGATTTGCGCATGTTCAGTTGCTCCAGGTACACTTCTTTAGGTGTCAAAGGTGCAAGGGTAATCTTCTTCCCAAGATAAGTGAAGGAGTATCGGTTTGTGAAACCGTCATGGACCACCTTCCTATCATATTGCCATGGACGGCCTAGGAGTAGATGACAAGCCTGCATGGGAACCACGTCACAAAGTACCTCGTCACTATATCTCCCAATAGAGAACTGTATGCGGGCTTGCTTCATAACCTTCAATTCACCAACATCACTTAGCCACTCCAGTTTGTAAAGGTTAGGGTGTTTGGTGCATTTCAACCCCAATTTTATGATCAAAGTAGAGCTAGCAATGTTTGTATGACTTTCAGCATCAATGATCATGAGTCCAACCTTACCTCCCAATAAAACTTTTGTATGAAAGATGTTCTCTCGCTGTTCTAGATGATCGTCCTTGGCTTGTACATTTAAGATCTGCCTAGTAACAAGGGTCTCGCCACTAACAGCATACTCAACTATATCTTCATTATCTGTAGTATCATCCGTATGTGGCATGTCTTCATACCCATATGAGTTATCAGATTCTGAGAAAATATCATTTGCTTTAATTACTATGGTCCTTTTATTTGAACACTCGGAAGCATAATGGCCTAATCCGCGGCACTTAAAGCAGGTAATATCACGATGCCGTGCAGGAGGTTTAGAAGTAGAATTAGGCATGTGCATCTTCCTGTTCTACTCTGTGGGTTTCTCCTTTGATTCGGTAATTTTGGATCCAGTCTTCTCCCCGAAATTAGCACCTCTCGAATCCCACCTTGAAGTAGAATTATGCAGCCCTTTCGCCTTTTGCTGTCTTTCCACCTTGATAGCTAGGTTCACCAAGTCTTCCATAGTCACAAATGGGAGATGTTCTATAGTATTTGCAATGTCTCGGTTCAACCCACTCAAGAAATATGCCATAGTAGCCTCAGACTCCTCCTCAATGTTTGCTTGGATTAGCAGCATCTCCATCTCCTTATGATACTCATCTACAGACTTAGAACCTTGGTATAACCGTTGGAGCCATTGATATAGCTCCCTGTAGTAGTAAGAAGGGACAAACCGTTGTTGCATGACCTTCTTCATCTTCTCCCAAGACAGAATTGGTGGTTTTCCATTCCGCCTCCTCTGTTTGTCCAGCTCGGCCCACCAGACAAGGGCATAATCTGAGAATTCTACAGGTGCTAGTCTTACCTTTTTTACATCAGAGTAGTTATGACACTGAAATAAGAGCTCTACCTTGCGTTCCCATTCCAGGTATGCCTCAGGGTCACTTCTGCCTTTAAATTCTGGGATGCGCATCTTGATAGCATTAAGGTTATTATCAACATCTGCCGGTTGTTTATGATGCCGGGATATGGATGAAGTCTCCTCCTTAGACACCGTAGAATCATTATGAATAGATTCTCGTGACCGTGCTTTTCGCCTAGGGGAAAAAGAATTAATTCGAGAATCCATGTCATCAAGACATTGTTGAATCCCTGTAAGGATGCTGGAAAGTGCATCGAGGCGGAAAGTTAGTTGTAGATCGGGGTTCCCTTCAGTGTTAGCCATCAATGAACCTATAAAAGAAAAGACCTTACAGCACTCTTCTCACATGTATCACTCGGAATAGGACACTCGTGTTTCACTCAATACGTGGCTTTTACCCTCTGATGAGCTCACCACTCTTGCCTTTTTCTACTCTTGGATTGTCTTAACAAGTTGCACTTTGGAAGATGAGGAATTGAGACACCAAACTAAGATAATCTGAATGATAGAAATGTTCAACTTGATAAGAAGACAATTAAAGTATGTGAAAAAGGAAACAATGAATGATACTAGGATGACAAAAACTAGAAAAATTGAATCCTAAGTGGAACCCAAGGAAAGTTTGAAAAGATAAAACAAAAGGAAAATTTAAAATTTCATTTTTTTTGTTAACTGGAATAAACAGAAATTACAGTAATAGAATTTAAGGAAGAATTTTTTTTCGTTTTTTTTTTTGTTAACTGGAATAAACAGAAATTGCAGGAATAAAATTTAAGGAAGAATTTTTTTTGTTTTTTGTTTTTTTTTTTTGGAATCTAAAGTAAATTTGCAGAAATTGAAGAGAAAAATAAAGAGATTAAACAAGACCCATGGAACATGTAGATAAATAAGAAGTTACCTATGACTTGTAACTGATACCAGATGATAAGAAATATATTGGGAGTTAGGGGTTTAATACATTCAAAGTAATAAAATCTTAATGGAAGGGGGACAAGAAAAGAATGGCATTTAAGAAGAGGAATTTATTGGCGTAAAGAGACACAGCGGAAACATAAAAGATAGATAAATGGGTTTTTCCTACTAGACCTCTAAGATACCTGTTCTTAGCAACCTAGGTCACCGGAAGGGATTCCCTACTAGACCTTCAAAGAACCTGTCCTTGACAACCTAGATCAGAGGGACGAAAACTAAAAGAAACTACCACGCAGATCACCTTAGTGTTGGATCCTCCAATCTTCCTCGTGCAACAAGTGAAGCAAATCACTCACCTCACTTTTCACACA
This sequence comes from Arachis ipaensis, assembly GCF_059453495.1. Taxonomy (NCBI): domain Eukaryota; kingdom Viridiplantae; phylum Streptophyta; class Magnoliopsida; order Fabales; family Fabaceae; genus Arachis; species Arachis ipaensis. Next base: position 85,211,888 of record NC_142442.1, on the reverse strand, counting down.
GTCAAAAGTGCTTAAAAGCACCTGAAATTTATTCATCAAAGTTATGTAAATTGTCTCACCAAAGGTGTTTAAATAGGCACCTAATAACTAACTAAAAGATAAGATAACTAATTTAAATCAGATTTGATCTTATTGGATTAGATCAGATTTGATTTAAATTTAAAATCCCTAAAAATACTACTAAGCATAGCAGATTTAAAATAAGTCTTCTAACAAACTTTTGACCACATAACAAACTAAAACAAAAGTCTAGAATTTAGAAATTTAAAGATAAATTATGCCTCCCACTGAATTCGGAAAGCATTATTGGGCTTCTTGCTGTCCTGACATAGCCCAATGGGCCTTGCCCATTCTTCCTTGGTTAGAACTTGATGTAACTCCATATGCACAAGCGCTGCCAGGCTCCCGAAACTCTCCTTGAGCTTCTTTGCACGTGCTCTAGTGATGGGGCCCTCTGGAAGTGTGAAATTTCCATTCTGCCCTTTTGTTTTAGAATGCCCCTGTTGTGTTTCCGAGCATGTATCATGGGGTGTAGAAACTCCACCGTAGAAAATACATAAGTGATAGAGGTCTAGGCATGGCCGAATGGCCAGCCTCCAAATGTGTAAAATGATAAAGGTTACATAAGTCCAAAGATAGATGTAAAATAAATCTCTAAAAGTAGTTTTTATACTAAACTAGTAACCTAAGGTTACAGAAAATGAGTAACTAGGTACAGATAGTGCAGAAATCCACTTCCGGGGCCCACTTGGTGTGTGCTTGGGGTAAGCATTGGAGCTTTTTCATGCTTAGGCTGTTCCTGGAGTTAAACGCCACCTTTGGTGCCACTTTGGGCATTTAACTCCAATTCTGGTGCCAGTTTGGGTGTTTTACGCCAGAAATTTTAGGCTGACTTTGAACGCCAGTTTGGGCCATCAAATCTCGGGAAAAGTATGAACTATTATATATTGCTGGAAATCCCAGGATGTTTACTTTCCAACGCAATTGAGAGCGCGCCAATTGGGCTTCTATAGCTCTAGAAAATCTACTTCGAGTGCAGGGAGGTCAGAATCCAACAACATCTGCAGTTCTTTTTCAGCCTCTGAATTAGATTTTTGCTCAGGTCCCTCAATTTCAGCTAGAAAATACCTGAAATCACAGAAAAATACAAAACTCATAGTGAAGTTCAGAAATGTGATTTTTGAATAAAAACTAATAAAAACATAATAAAAAATAACTAAAACATACTAAAAACTATGTAAAAATAATGCCAAAAAGGGTATAAATTATCTGCTCATCACAACACCAAACTTAAATTGTTGCTTGTCCCCAAGCAACTAAAAACAAGATAGGATAAAAAGAAGAGAATATACAATAAATTTCAAAAATATCAATGAAGATTAGTCTCAATTAGATGAGCGGGACTTGTAGCTTTTTGCTTCTGAACAGTTTTGGCATCTCACTTTATCCTTTGAAGTTCAGGATGATTGGCATCCATAGGAACTAAGAATTCAGATAGTGTTATTGATTCTCCTAGTTCAGTATGTTGATTCTTGAGCACATCTACTTTATGAGTCTTGGCCGTGGCCCTAAGCATTTTGTTTTCCAGTATTACCACTGGATACATAAATGCCACAGACACATAACTGGGTGAACCTTTTCAGATTGTGACTAAGCTTTGCTAGAGTCTCCAGTTAGAAGTGTCCAGAGCTCTTACGCACACTCTTTTTGCTTTGGACCACGACTTTAACCGCTCAGTCTCAAGCTTTTCACCTGACACCTTCACACCACAAGCACATGGTTAGGGACAGCCTGATTTAGCCGCTTAGGCCAGGATTTTATTCCTTTGGGCCCTCCTATCCATTAATGCTCAAAGCCTTGGATTCTTTTTACCGTTGCCTTTTGGTTTAAAGGGCTATTGGCTTTTTCTGCTTGTTTTTTCTTTTTCTTTCTTTTTTTCTTTATTTTTTTGCCTTTTTTTTGTCGCAAGCTTTGTTTTTCACTGCTTTTTCTTGCTTCAAGAATCAATTTTATGTTTTTTCAGATCATCAATAACATTTCTCTTTTTTCATTATTCTTTCAAGAGCCAACAATTTTAACATTCATAAACAACAATATCAAAAATATGCACTGTTCAAGCATTCATTCAGAAAACAAAAAGTATTGCCACCACATCAAAATAATTAAGCTAACTTCCAGATAAAATTCGAAACCATGCACTTCTTGTTCTTTTGCAATTAAAAACATTTTTCATTTAAGAAAGGTGAAGGATTCATAGGACATTCATAGCCTTAAGGCATATACACTAAACACTAATGATCGTGTAATAAAGACACAGACATAGATAAAACTTAAAGCATAGGGAAAGAAAAACAGAAAATAAAAAACAAGGAAATTAAAGAACAGGTCTACCTTAGTGATGGCGGCTAGTTCTTCTTCTTGAAGATCCTATGGAGTGCTTGAGCTCCTCAATGTCTCTTCCTTGCCTTTGTTGCTCCTTTCTCATGGCCTTTTGGTCCTCTCTAATTTCATGGAGGATGATGGAGTGCTCTTGGTGCTCCATCCTTAGTTGCTCTATGTTGGAACTCAAATCTCCTAAAGAAGTGTTGATTTGCTCCCAATAGTTGTGTGGAGGGAAATGCATTCCTTGAGGCATCTCAGGGATTTCTTGATGAGGAACTTCCTCATGCTCTTATTGAGGTCCATGAGTGGGCTCTCTTGTTTGCTCCATCCTTTTCTTAGTGATGGGCTTGTCCTCTTCAATGAGGGTGTCTTCCTCTATGACAACTCCAACTGAATTGCATAGGTGACAGATGAGATGAGGGAAGGCTAACCTTGCCAAAGTGGAAGGCTTGTCAGCCACCTTGTATAGTTCTAGAGATATAATCTCATGAACTTCTACTTCCTCTCTGATCATGATACTATGGATCATGATAGCCCGGTCCACAGTAACTTTAGACCGGTTGCTAGTGGGAATGATAGAGCGTTGGATGAACTCCAACTATTATCTAGCCACGGGTTTGAGGTCAGGCCTTCTCAATTGAACCGGCTTGCCTCTTGAGTCTCTCTTTTATTGAGCTCCTTCCACACAGATGTCCAAGAGGAATTGGTCCAACCTTTGATCAAAGTTGACTCTTCTATTGAAAGGGTGAGGATCTCCTTGCATCATTGGCAAGTTAAATGCCAATCTCACAGTTTCTAGACTGAAATCCAAGTATTTCCCCCGAACCATTGTGAGCCAAGATGAATCTCTCCATCTCCCATGACTCGGAGGTGGAAGCAATTGCCTTCCCTTTCCTCTTCTAGAGGTTTCTCTGGCCTTAGGCGCCATTAATGGTTATGGAAAATAAAAAAAATAGTGCTTTTTCCACACCAAACTTAAAATGTTTGCTCGTTCTCGAGCAAAAGAAGAAAGAAATGAGGAGAAGAAGAAGAAATAGAGGAGATGGATGTGAGTGGTGAAGAGATTGTGGGGAAGAGGGTAGGATTTGATAGGTGAATGGTGTTTGGGGAAGAGTGTTATGGAAAAGTGTGAAGAAGAGAGAAGAAGAGGTGAGGTAGGTGGGGATCCTGTGGGGTTCACAGATTCTAAGGTGTCAAGGAATTCCGCTCCCTGTACCATTCTGGCGTTTAAATGCGCTCTGTGTGCCAATCCTGGCATTTAACGCCGGTTCTGCTACCTTTCTTGGCGTTAAACGCCAGTCTGCTGCCCTTTTCTGGCGTTTAATGCCAGCCAGACACCCTTTTCTGGCGTTAAACGCTAGTCTGTCTGCCATTTCTGGCGTTTAAAGCCAGCCAGACGCCAGACACCCTTTTCTGGCGTTTAACAGCCAGAATGCTGCCAGACTGGGCATTAAATGCCCATTCTGCTATCCTTACTGGCGTTTAAACGCCAGTAATCCTGTCCTCCAGGGTGTGCTATTTTTAATGCTATTTTTGATTCCGCTTTAATTTTGTAGTTGTTTTTGTGACTTCACATGATCATCAACCTAAAGAAAACATAAAATAACAATGGAAAATAAATATAATTAAATAACATTGGGTTGCCTCCCAATAAGTGCTTCTTTAATGTCAATAGCTTGACAGTGAGCTCTCAGAGAGCTTCACAGAGACTCAGAGCTTAATGGTGGCCTCCCAACACCAAACTTAGAAGTTGAGTGTGGGAGCTTTGTTTGACTCTGTATTTAGAAAAGATTTTCATGCTTCCTCTCCATGGTTGTAGAAGAAGGTCCTTGAGCCTTAAACACAAGGTAGTCTTCATTCAATTAAAGGACTAGCTCTCCTCTGTCTACAGCAATCATAGCTCTTGCTGTAGCTAGGAAGGGTCTTCCTAGGATGATGGATTCATCTTTATCCTTCCCAGTGTCTTGGATTATGAAATCAGCAGGGATGTACAAGCCTTAAACCTTCACCAAGACATCCTCTACAAGTCCATAAGCCTGTTTCCTTGAATTGTTTGCCATCTCTAGTGAGATTCTTGCAGCTTACACCTCAAAGATCCCTAATTTCTCCATTACAGAGAGGGGCATGAGGTTTATCCCTAATCCCAGGTCACACAGAGCCTTTTCAAAGGTCATGGTGCCTATGGTACAAGGTATTAAGAACTTTCTAGGATCCGGTTTCTTTTGAGGTAATTTTAGTTGAACCAGAGCATTCAGTTCATTGATGAGCAATGGAGGTTCATCCTCCCAAGTCTCATTACCAAATAACTTGGCATTCAGCTTCATGATTGCTCCTAGATATTGAGCAACTTGCTCTTCAACAATATCTTCATCCTCTTCTGAGGAAGAATACTCATCAGAGCTCATGAATGGCAATAGTAAGTTCAGTGGAATTTCTATGGTCTCTATATGAGCCTCAGATTCCTTTAGTTCCTTATTAGGGAGCTCCTTTGTGGCCAGTGGACGTCCATTGAGGTCTTCCTTATTGGAAATCACTGCCTTTGGACTCTCTCCAGGTTCGGCCGTGTGGGGTATATTGATGGCCTTGCACTCTCTTTTTGGATTCTCTTCTATATTGCTTGGGAGAGTACTTGGAGGGAGTTCAGTAACTCTTTTACTCAGCTAACCCACTTGTGTCTCCAAATTTCTAATGGAGGACCTTGGTTCTGTCATGAAACTTTGAGTGGTCTTAGATAGATCAGAGACTACAGTTGCTAAGTCAGAGTGGCTCTGCTTAGAATTCTCTGTCTGTTGCTGAGAAGACCACCATTGGAGCAAACCTTTTCCATCATCTTCTCAGCAACAGACAGAGAATTCTAAGCAAAGCCACTCTGACTTAGCAACTGTAGTCTCTGATCTATCTAAGACCACTCTCAGTTTCATGACTAAAACAAGGTTCTCCATTAGAAATTTGGAGGCACAAGTGGGTCAGCTGAGTAAAAGAGTTACTGAACTCCCTCCTAGTACTCTCCCAAGCAATACAGAAGAGAATCCAAAGAGAGAGTGCAAGGCCATCTACACGTCCAACATGGCCGAACCTGTAGAGGAGGGAAAGATAGTGATTTCCAGTGAGGAAGACCTCAATGGACGTCCACTAGCCACTAAGGAGCTCCCTAATGAGGAACTAAAAGAATCTGAGGCTCATATAGAGACTATAGAGATTCTACTGTACTTACTATTGCCATTCATGAGCTCTGATGAGTATTCTTCCTCAAAAGAGGATGAAGATATTGTTGAAGAGCAAGTTGCTCAGTATCTAGGAGCAATCATGAAGCTGAATGCCAAGTTATTTGGTAATGAGACTTGGGAGGATGAACTTTCATTGCTCATCAATGAACTGAATACTCTGGTTTAACTGAAATTACCTCAGAAGAAACCGGATCCTGGAAAGTTCTTAATACTTTGTACCATAGGCACCATGACCTTTGAGAAGACTCTGTGTGACCTGGGATCAGGGATAAACATCATGCCCCTCTCTGTAATGGAGAAACTAGGGATCTTTGATGTGCAAGCTGCAAGAATCTAACTAGAGATGGCAGACAATTCAAGGAAACAGGCTTATGGACTTGTAGAGGATGTCTTAGTGAAGGTTGAAGGCCTGTACATCCCTGCTAATTTTATAATCATAGACACTGGGAAGGATGAGGATGAATCCATCATCCTAGGAAGACCTTTCCTAGCCACAGCAAGAGCTGTGATTGATGTGGACAGAGGAGAGCTAGTCCTTCAATTGAATGAGGACTACCTTGTGTTTAAGGCTCAAGGATCTTCTTCTGCATTCATGGAGAGGAAGCATGAAAAGCTTCTCTCAATACAGAGTCAAACAAAGCTCCCACACTCAACTTCTAAGTATGGTACATTAAGCTCTTAATCTCTGTGAGGCTCTCTAAGAGCTCACCGTCAAGCTATTGACATTAAAGAAGCGCTTGTTGGGAGGCAACCCAATGTTATTTAATTATATTTATATATTTGTTTTCCATCATTATTTTATGTTTTCTTTAGGTTGATGAACATGTGAAGTCACAAAAACAACTACAAAATTAAAGCGGAATCAAAAACAGCATTAAAAATAGGTCACCCTGGAGGACAGGCTTACTGGCATTTAAACGCCAGTAAGGATAGCAGAATGGGCTTTTGATGCCCAATCTGGCAGCATTCTGGGCGTTAAATGCCAAAATGAGGTTAATCCTGAGGTCTACAGACTTATGCTTTTCCCTTTTGCTGTAAGAGACAAAGCTAGGACATGGTTGGACTCACAACCTAAAGAAAGCCTGAACTCTTGGGAAAAGTTAGTCAATGCTTTCTTGGCCAAATTCTTTCCACCTCAAAAGTTGAGTAAGCTTAGAGTGGAAGTCCAAACCTTCAGACAGAAGGAAGGTGGAAGTCCAAACCTTTTTGGCTAGCGTTAAATGCCAGAAATGGCAAACAGACTGGCGTTTAACGCCAGAAAAGGGTGTCTGGCTGGCGTTAAATGCCAGAAAGGGGCAGCAGACTAGCGTTTAACGCCAAAAAATGTAGCAGAATTGGCGTTAAATGCCAGAATTGGCATACAGAGGGCATTTAAATGCCAGAATGGTGCAGGGAGCTGAATTCCTTGACACCTCAGGATTTGTGGACGCCACAGGATCCTCACCTACCCCACCTCTTCTTCTCTCATCTTCACACCTTTCCATAACACTCTTTCCCAAATACCCTTGACTAATCCCATCAATACCTCTTCTCCAAACACCATTCACCTATCAAATCCTACCCTCTTCTCCATACTCTCTTCACCACTCACATCCATCCATCATTAAACCCCACCTACGTCACCATTCAAATTCAAAACCATTTCCCTCTCAAACCCACCCCTTCATGAACGAATTCCCTCTCTTCCTTACACTATAAATACCCTTCCTTACGACCTTCAATTCCACACATCTTACACACTCCTACCCCTTGGACGAACCCAAACCGACACTCCATCCCCTCCATTTCTTCTCCTTTTCATCCTTTCTTTCTTCTTTTGCTCGAGGACGAGCAAACATTTTAAGTTTGGTGTGGAAAAAGCTCTGCTTTTTTGTTTTTCCATAACCATTAATGACACCTAAGGCCGGAGAAATGTCTAGAAAGATGAAAGGGAAGGCAATTACTTCCACCTCCGAGTCATGGGAGATGGAGAGATTCATCTCAAAGGTCCATCAAGACCACTTCTATGAAGTTGTGGCCAAGAAAAAGGTGATCCCCGAGGTCCCCTTCATGTTCAAAAAGAGTGAATATCCAGAGATCCAACATGAAATTCGAAGAAGAGGTTGGGAAACTCTCACCAACCCCATCTAACAAGTTGGGATCTTAATAGTTCAAGAGTTCTATGCTAATGCATGGATCACTAAGAACCATGACCAAGGTGTGAACCCGAACCGAAAGAATTGGCTCACAATGGTTTGGGGAAAATACTTAAATTTCAGTCTAAAAAATGTGAGGTTGGCATTTAACTTGCCAATGATGCAAGGAGATTCTCACCCTTTCACTAGAAGAGTCAACTTTGATCAAAGGTTGGATCAAGTCCTCTTGGACATCTGTGTGGAAAGAGCTCAATGGAAGAGAGACTCAAGAGGCAAGCCGGTTCAATTGAGAAGGCTTGACCTCAAACCCGTGGCTAGGGGATGGTTGGAGCTCATCCAACGCTCTATCATTCCTACTAGCAACCGGTCTGAAGTTACTGTGGACCGGGCTATCATGATCCATAGTATCATGATTGGAGAGGAAGTGGAAATTTATGAGATCATATCTCTAGAACTATATAAGGTGGCTGACAGACCTTCCCCTTTGGCAAGGTTAGCCTTCCCTTAACTCATTTGTCACCTATGCAATTCAGCTGGAGTTGTCATAGAGGAAGACACCCTCATTGAAGAGGACAAGCCCATCACTAAGAAAATGATGGAGCAAACAAGAGAGCCCACTCATAGACCTCAACAAGAGCATGAGGAAGTTCCTCATCATGAAATCCCTGAGATACCTCAAGGGATGCACTTTCCTCCACACAACTATTGGGAGCAAATCAACACTTCTTTAGGAGATTTGAGTTCCAACATGGAGCAACTAAGAATGGAGCACCAAGAGCACTCCATCATCCTCCATGAAATTAGAGAGGACCAAAAGGCCATGAGAGAGGAGCAACAAAGGCAAGGAAGAGACATTGAGGAGCTCAAGCACTGCATAAGATCTTCAAGAGGAAGAACCAGCCGCCATCACTAAGGTGGACCCATTTTTTAATTTCCTTGTTCTTTATTTTCTGTTTTTCGTTTCCTATGCTTTATGTTTGATCTATGTTTGTGTCTTTATTACATGATCATTAGTGTTTAGTGTCTATGCCTTAAAGTTATGAATGTCCTATGAACCCTGCACCTTTCTTAAATGAAAAATGTTTTTAATTGCAAAAGAACAAGAAGTGCATGGTTTCAAATTTTATCTTGAAATTAGCTTAATTATTTTGATGTGGTGGCAATACTTTTTGTTTTCTGAATGAATGATTGAACAGTGCATATTTTTGATATTGTTGTTTATGAATGTTAAAATTGTTGGCTCTTGAAAGAATAATGAAAAAAGAGAAATATTATTGATGATCTGAAAAATCATAAAATTGATTCTTGAAACAAGAAAAAAGCAGTGAAAAACAAAGCTTGCGAAAAAATAAAAAAAAAAAGAAAAAATGGCAAAAAAAAAGAGAGAAAAAGCAAGCAGAAAAAGCCAATAACCCTTTAAACCAAAAGGCAAGGGCTAAAAGGATCCAAGGCTTTGAGCATTAATGGATAGGAGGGCCCAAAGGAATAAAATCATGGCCTAAGCGGCTAAACCAAGCTATCCCTAACCATGTGCTTGTAGTGTGAAGGTGTCAAGTGAAAAGCTTGAGACTAAGCGGTTAAAGTCGTGGTCCAAAGTAAAAAGAGTGTGCTTAAGAGCTCTGGACACCTCTAACTGGGGACTTTAGCAAAGCTGAGTCACAATCTGAAAAGGTTCACCCAGTTATGTGTCTTGGGCATTTATGTATTCGGTGGTAATACTGGAAAACAAAATGCTTAGGGCTACGACCAAGACTCATAAAGTAGCTGTGTTCAAGAAGCAACATACTGAACTAGGAGAATCAATAACACTATCTGAATTCTGAGTTCCTATGGATGCCAATCATTCTAAACTTCAAAGGATAAAGTGAGATGCCAAAACTGTTCAGAAGCAAAAAGCAACAAGTCCTGCACATCTAATTGAGACTAATCTTCATTGATATTTTTGAAATTCATTGTATATTCTCTTCTTTTTATCCTATCTTGTTTTTAGTTGCTTGAGGACAAGCAACAATTTAAGTTTGGTGTTTTGATGAGCGGATAATTTATACCCTTTTTGGCATTGTTTTTACATAGTTTTTAGTATGTTTTAGTTACTTTTTATTATGTTTTTATTAGTTTTTATTCAAAAATCACATTTCTGGACTTTACTATGAGTTTGTGTATTTTTCTGTGATTTTAAGTATTTTTTGGCTGAAATTGAGGGACCTGAGCAAAAATCTGATTCAGAGGCTAAAAAAGGACTGCAGATGCTGTTGGATTCTGACCTCCCTGCACTTGAAGTGCATTTTCTAGAGCTAGAGAAACCCAATTGGCATGCTCTTAAGTGCGTTGTAACGTAGACATCCTGGACTTTTCAGAAATATATAATAGTCCATACTTTACCCGAGATTTGATGGCCCAAACTGGCATTCAATGTCAGCCTAAAATTTCTGGCGTAAAACGCCCAAACTAGCACTAGAATTGGAGTTAAATTCCCAAACTGGCACCAAAGCTGGCGTTTAACTCCAGGAACAGCCTAAGCACGAAATAGCTTCAATTCTCAGCCCAAGCACACACCAAGTGGGCCCTGGAAGTGGATTTCTGCATTATCTGCACTTAGTTACTCATTTTCTGTAACCCTAGGTTACTAGTCTAGTATAAAAACTACTTTTTGAGATCTATCTTTGGACTTATATACTATCATACTTTAGAGACTATTGTACACGTTTGGAGGCTGGCCTCACGGCCATGCCTAGACCTCTTGTCACTTTTGTATTTTCTACAGTGGAGTTTCTACACCCCAAAGATTAAAGTGTGGAGCTCTGCTGTTCTTCATGAATTAATGCAAGTACTATTATTTTTCTCTCAATTCATGCCTACTTCTTCTCCAAGATATACCCTTGTTCTTAATTCAGTTAAGTCAAAATGAACCTGTGACAATCACCCACTATCTTCATTACTCGCTTAGCCAAGATCCGCGTGCCTGACAACCACAAGCGGTCTACATGATGTTCAACGTAGTCATTGGACGACAGCCGGAGTATATTCTCTTGGATATCTAATATGCGGACTGAGTCCGTGAGATTAGTATATTCGTGGTATAGGCTAAAACCATTGGTAGCATTCCTGGGATCTGAAAAGTCTAAACCTTGTCTGTGGTATTCCGAGTAGGATCTGGGAAGGGATGACTGTAAAGAGCTTCAAACCTGCGAATGTTGGGCGCAAGTGACAGTGTGCAAAAGGATCAATGGATCCTATTCCGACGCTAGCAGGAACCGATAGATGATTAGCCATGCGGTAGCTGTACCTGGTATTTTTCATCCGAGACGAGAAATCCGACAGTTGATTAGCCGTGCAGAAACCGTAGAGGACCATTTTCACTGAGAGGATCCTACAGCTTGCCATGGAAGGGAGCACGCATGGTTGGAAGAAGGCAGTAGGAAAGCAAAAGTTCAGAAGCAACAAAGCATCTCCAAATGCTTATCTGAAATTCCCACCAATGAATTACATAAGTATCTCTATCTTATTTTATGTTTTATTTATTTTTTAATTATCAAAACCTCATAACCAATGGAATCCTCCTGACTGAGATTTACAAGATGACCATAGCTTGCTTCAAGCCAACAATGTCCGTGGGATCGACCTTTACTCACGCAAGGTATTACTTGGATGACCCAGTGTACTTGCTGGTTAGTTGTGCGGAGATTTGAAAAGTGTGAATAACGATTCCGCCGCACCAGTATCCATTAATTTTCATCATAAAAATGCTCATTAATTTGTGCTTGCTTAACACGTGATTATCATTGTTGATATTGATGCTTGAGCTATTTTTCTTGATGACAAGTCATCATATGCTAGCTTTGCAAGCATTTTTCACTTGTTTCATTAGGTTTTATGCACTTTCTTGCAGTGTAAGTAAGTAATTTGGAGTGGAATTGCATGGTTTTATTGAATCAATCAACCACCCTTTAATTGACATAAAATCATGAGGTTTAAGCTAAAATTAATTGGTTTTTAAATGAATTTTAAACCTTGTGAATTCGGTGATACTTTGATTGGTTGTTTTGATTGCTTGTAGGTGATAAAAAGAAAGAAATAAAGAAAGTGTAGCCTAAGGGAAGAGAAAGCGTGGCACAATCAAGGACAAGGGCCATAGAGCTCTTACCAAGAGCTCAGTGCTCTCACAAGGAGCGCTACTCAAGGGACCAAGGCCAAGCAAAGGGAAAGCTACGCTCTCCTTGTGAACCGAGCGCTACACAATAACAAGGAAGCAAGGCAAAATTGCGCAAAGCTCGGTTGGTGCCAAGAGCTTTATCGGGGGCCTTCCAAAAATAAATTCAAGGAAAAAGTTTGCTAGTGAAGGCCATAAGGTTCGAACTCATGAGCAAGGGGATTAAGGGAAGCGCTACCCTTGCAAGGAAATAAGCCAAAATTGGCTGAAGTGCATTCCCTGGGATTCGAACCATGCACATCATGGAAGCAAAGAAGGAGGCGTTGCTTTGTTGCACAAAGGAAAAGGGCCAGCAATGCTTCCCCAAGGATTCGAACTTGAGCTCACACTAGAGACAAGGAGGAAGCTGCGCTCATGCCATGAACCGAGCGCTCTCCCTTGTCTTGCCAAGCCTTCTCACGCGCCAACATTGACACGGCTAGTGAGCACCAATACTACGCTCATGCCATTAACCGAGCCTTGCCCTGGGAGCAACACCCATGGGCTAAAAATTCAATCAAAATTCCAAATTAATTCAAGTCTTCACCAAATAAAAAAGGCCCACTCCAAATTCTGAGATCCAAAAATAGGAAGTGTATAAATAGAAGTTAGTTAGATTTAGAAAGCACCTTGATTTTACTTGGGAATTTTTTCATTGGAGTTCACTTTTATCTTTGAATATTCAATGTTAGTTGGGAGAGTGGGGAGGAGAATTGAGCTCTCTTCCTCTGGGATTTTCTTTTCTACTTACTTGACTCTTGTTTTGGATCTTGGGTGGAGAATTGAAGAAATTCTGTTTCAATCTCACCTTGAAATCTCTTTCTGTTGATTTTTCTGCATAATTCAAGGAATTGTGATTGGGACCTAAGCTTCTCTACTGATTTTCATCTTTACTTCTTCTGCAATTGTTCTTGGTTGGATCAAGGAAGGAATTGAGATCTAGACTTATTTTCTAGTCTCTTGACCCCTGAGATCTTTACTCTCTTAGTGAGAGTCTGCAATTTAAGTTTGGTTCATTTGCTGTTTGCTTCTTCAAGCAATTTTACTCTTATGTTTGAGATCTGTTTCAATTCAAATCATCTTCTATTCTTTTACTGATTGCTGTTTACTGTCTTTTGTTTAATTTCTGTATTCCCAGCTCCCGGACCTTTTTTATGATTCAAGCAATTTACATTTCTTGCACTCTAAGCTTCAGCTCTTTACATTTCTTGCGATCTAAGTCACTGTCATTTACTTTACTTGTTCTTTAAGATTCGGCTCTTTAATTCTTCTACACTTTAAATTCTTGTCAATTTCCCCTCTTCCTTTACTTTTCGTGCAATTTAGCTTCTGTCAGATACAAATCACTCAAATCAACTCTTGTTTGCTTGACTAAATCAACCACTAAACTAAAATTGCTCAATCCTTCAATCCCTGTGGGATCGACCTCACTCACGTGAGTTATTATTACTTGATGCGACCCAGCACACTTACCGGTTAGATTTGTGTGTTGGAAATTCATTTTCCAAAAATATACATCAAGTTTTTGGCACCATTGCCAGAGATTGAATTTGATTGACAATGATTAAGTAAGATGGTGATCTAGATTAAGCATTTTTTTTTTATTTTTCTTTAATTTTGACTAACACACTAACTGTTTGAATTTTTGCTTAAGGTAATTAAAACCTCACTCTAGCAATGGAGTGAAGTGTTTCTGGTTTTCTGGTTTGGTTTGTTTCTTGTGCTTATTTGTATGACAGAGGCAAGAAGAGAGACCCCTATTTTCTGTGAAGCTGATGAAAGAACTCTTAGGAGAATAAGAAGAGAAGCCAGAGGAAAGGGAGTCATTAGTGAAGAAGTTTTTGAGGAAGAATACCAAGAAATGGAAGGGAACACTTCCAATGCTAATCAAGAGGGAGTGGCTAACAACAATGGTCAACCACAGAGGAGAGTTTTGGCTTCCTACACATTTACAAATCCTAGACATTGTGGAAGTAGTATTCTCACCCCAAATGTCAATGCAAATAACTTTGAATTGAAGCCACAACTCATTACATTGGTCGAAAACAACTGCTCCTTTGGAGAAGGACCACTTGAAGATCCAAACCAACACTTATCCACTTTTCTGAGGATTTGTGATATTGTCAAATCTAATGGTGTGCATCCTGACATCTACAAGCTGTTGCTGTTTCCATTCTCCCTTAGAGACAAAGCTACTCAATGGTTGGAGACATTTCCAAGAGAGAGCATCAACACTTGGGAAGATCTAGTGAGCAAGTTCCTTGCCAAATTTTACCCACCTCAGAGGATTATTAGATTGAAGACTGAAGTGCAAACATTCATACAATTGGATGCTGAATCTCTATATGAGGCATGGGAGAGATACAAGGCTCTAATTAGGAAGTGTCCCCCTGAAATGTTCAATGAATGGGACATATTGCAGAATTTCTATGAAGGTTTGACACTAAAAGCCCAAGAAGCACTAGATCACTCAGTAGGAGGATCCTTACAACTCATGAAGACTGTAGAAGAAGGCCAGAATTTCATTGATATGGTGGCAAACAACCAATATTTCTTTGCTCATCAGAGACAATGCCAACCATCACAGAGGAAAGGAGTGCTAGAGTTGGAAGGAGTAGACACAATCCTGGCTCAACACAAGGTAATGTAGCAGCAGATTCAGCAACAATTTGAGCAAATGGTCAAGAGAATTGATAGCCTTTAAGTTGCAGCTGTGAATACAAGCCAACCATCAACCAGATGGGTACAGAATGAAGAAAACCAAGAAGATCAGCAAGAACAAATCCAATATATGCACAACCAAGGTCCTGGACAGAATGAAGTGTATGGTGACACCTACAATCCATCCTGGAAGAACCACCCAAACCTTAGATGGAGAGATAACCACAATCAAACTCAACAGCCATGGCAAAGAAATTCAAACCAAAACTACCCAAGAAATAACCAGCAAAACAACAACCAAAATTCATACAGAAAACCCCAAAATAACTACCCCAACTCCAACTTTTATCCATCCAATAGCCAAACCACCAACCAAAACACTTATCATCAACCCTCAACATCTCATAACCAACCACAAATCTCATAAGATTCTCAGAAAATCTCCAATTTGGAGATCTTAATGGAGAAGATGATGAAGAACCAAGAGCTTACAAGCAAAAATCAGGAAGCTTCCATGAAAAATATGGAAAGGCAGATTGGACAGCTTTCCAAGCAAATTGCTATTGAGAGACCATCAAGCTCATTACCAAGCGACACCATTCCTAATCCAAAAGAAGAGTGCAAAGCTATACAGCTAAGGAGTGGAAAGACATTGGTGGACAACAAAGAAGCAACCAAGAAGCCTATTGAAAGCAACAAAGAGCCAACAGAGAAAGAGGAAGCTAACAATAAGGATGTGACAGCAAGCAAGCATACTCCAGAGAAGCTCAAAGAGAAGGACAACCAGCCACATAATTCAAGGGGAGAAAAGGAAGAACTAGCCCAAGGACAGAAACAAGTGGGGAAAAATTTCACACCTCCATTGCCATATCCCCAAAGATTCAACAAAGAAGCAGAGGATCAACACTTTCACAAGTTCCTTGAAGTTTTCAAGAAATTGGAGATAAATATTCCACTGGCTGAAGCATTAGAGCAGATGCCTCTATATGCTAAGTTCTTGAAGGAGCTTATCAACAAAAAGAGAAGTTGGCATGAGAAGGAAACTATATTGCTCACTGAAGAATGCAGTGTATTAATCCAGAAAGGGCTTCCCCTTAAACTTGAAGACCTTGGAAGTTTTTTTTTTTTTGCCTTGTACCACTGGCAGTATGATCATCAACAAGGCAATGTGTGATTTAGGGGCGAGTATCAATCTAATGCCCTCTTCTTTGGTGAAAAAGCTGTGCATAGAGGAAGTGAAGGCAATATAAATGTCTCTAGAATTGGTGGATAAGTCAGTGATATGTCCTAGGGGTGTGATTGAAAACCTTCTAGTTAAGGTGGACAAATTCATAATCCCTGCAGATTTTGTGGTCTTAGACTCAGATGAAGAGGGAGGTGATTCCATTATACCGGGAAGACCATTCTTGGCCACAGCAAGGGCCATTATATATGTGGAGCAAGGAGAGCTGACCCTCAGAATGCATGATGAAAGCATTACCTTGAATGTCTTTCCAGAAACATAACACATTGATGAAAAGAGAAACTGCATGGAGACTGATAAAGGAGACTTGCAATGGAAGAAAAAAACCAACAAGACAATCATTGATTACCTTCCAAAGCAAGAAACAAACAAAACAGTAGGGCAAAAGGAGAATGAAATTGTGTAGAGTGATGAGGGAAAGCAAGAAGAAATTGAAGTGTTAGCTACTAAGAAGGAAAGTCCAAAGATGCAGTCCATTGTCAAAGGGGAAGGATCCACACACAGAAAGAAGAAAAGTAAGAAAAGGGTTAAAAAGGGGTGGAAGAACAAAAAGACCCCAACTGAGGGATTTCAAAAAGGAGATAAAGTGCAGTTAATCTACCAACAATTGGGGGCAAGCCAACAAGCTGATGACTACTACACTGTCAGCAAAATACTCTCACTAGAGCATGCTAAAATTGAGCATCAAGGCACCAAAAGGAAGATCATAGTGAGGGGAGACAAGCTGAGACACTACAGTCATCAACCACCCTAATGAGGGGCCAATGTCAAGCTAGTGACAATAAAAGAGCGCTCCATGGGAGGCAACCCATGATCTAAGATTTTTGCCTTGTTTTTAAATTCAATAATCTATGATCATTCTAGCATGATTTTGAATTCTCATGAACATACTTGATAGTTGCATGCACTGTTTTGGAGCATATGCTAGACCTCTAAGTTTAGTGTGCCTGAAGGCACTCCAAATTGGCTTTTCAAGCTTTCTTAGACTATATGCTTAGTCATTTTAATGAAGTATACGGCCAAACATTAAGTTTGGTGTCTACACATGCATTGATTTTTAGAAGAATTAATTTCTGTTCATAAAATCAAAGTCATGCATGAATGGATCATATATTATTTCATTTTAGGAATTCATGATAGAAAATAAAATGTATCTTATGATGAAGATACCAATTGTGATGAATTACTTGCATTTTACATTAATCCCTTAGCAAGAGACAAGTTTGGTGTTCACCAATTCTTGGTTCACTGTCTAAAGAGCACAATTTTATGACTAAAGAACATGATAAATAAATTTAAGCATTCATCACTACATCACCATGCTATAGTTTTATCCCAAGGCTTACCATTTTGATTTAATTGAATAGGAAAAAAAGAAGATTGAGGTGAAGACAAGAAGAGAAGGCACGGGCATGACAAGACAAAGGAAAAGGGTCACATGTTCTTAGAGAAGTATGCCCCTTGGGAAACAAAATCTGCTAGCACCCTTGGAGGCCGAACCTCATGCAACCAATGAGGAGAGAATCCTTGTCAATCTTCAACAAAGCATGCAGACCTTTCATCTCATGAGCTTCCCATCATATTTTGCTCAATCTTCACCCTTCATGCTCTCAACCAAAATTCTTCTCCAAATGAGTTTTTGTCCAAAGCTATGATGCCTTGCCTATAAATAGGTTGAGACATTCTGTGCATCACACATTCTTACAAGCCCTCCTCACAATTATAAGCCTTTGCTCTACCTTTTGCATACCCAAAAACATGTCCTATTCCCCACTCAACAGCAACATTCCTTTCTTCACCCTCCTTGCACTACAAAACTGTGCCTCAACCAACCACAAATTCACCCTTGCTTCTCCTCTCTATTTGATTCCATGGCCTTATCAAGTTCAAGGAGAAGAAAGGGCAAGGAACCAATGGTGATCGAACCTCTTGCCTATGTTGCCAAGAAATTTAGATCTCAATTTCATGAAGCAAGGTATCATAGGCTCATGAAAACAAAGCATATCATTTATGAGATGGGCTTCAACTTGAAGGAGGGAGAGTATCCCATCATGAGGCAGATTACCAAAGATAGGAGATGGGAACTTCTATGTGCACCTTTCACTGATATTAGTGCGGTTATGATACGAGAATTCTATGCCAATGCAGTGAAGGAAAGTGTAGACAGCCCTCCCTACAAAAGCTTTATTAGAGGTGTTGAAGTAGACTTCAGCCCAGCCACAGTCATGAGAGCCCTGCAGTTGAGAAAGATAACATATGAAGAACTCAGCTTTGAAAGCAGAATGCAGGGACAGAATGACCCTGATGAGATACTACAGGGGATATGTTTGGAAGGCTCAGACTGGGAAAGAGATTCAAAGGGAACCCCAAGTCACTTGAAAAGAATGGATCTTACGCGTGAGGCCAAGGGGTGGTATGAGATAGTAAGAAGATCTATATTTCCTACTGGAAACACCTCAGCTGTCATAGTCAAGCGTGTACTCTTGGTATACTGTATCCTACATGGAGGAGAAATTGATCTTTCACAAATCATAGCTGATAGTATTCAAGAGATGGCAGAAAACACAAGCAAATCGGGTAGGCTGGGTCATCCAAGCACCATTCTAAGATTGTGCAACAGGGCTGGAGTGCTATTTGAAGACGAAGACACAGAGAAAGTAAAAGTAGGAAAGGGAATCACAAAGAAAAGCATGGAAGGGATCAATGAAGAGGATGACCAAGAGGAGGTAAGAGCTCCCAGAAGGAAAAGGCCACAAAGAGGGGAAGAACAAGCTCCTAGTGCATTAGAGTTGAGTGAAATGAGAAGAACAATTGAGGAAATGTCTCAACAACTCATGCAGGCACAACAAGAGCAATATCTAGAGCACTGGGACCAATATTTAAAGGATAGAGAGCAAAATGAAGCTTGGCAGCGCAGAATGGAGGAGCGACAAGAGAGCTGGCAGCAATAAATGATGGCCTAACAACAAGAATTTCAAACAAGAAGCTTTGAAGGGCAGAAGGAACAATCAAAAGATTTTAAAGAATCATATGATAAATTGTATTTGAGTCAAGCCAAGTATGGGGAATATACTCACAACTTGTATCAGTGGAAGAATATACATCATACCATTGAAGAAAGTAGGCACACAGATAGAAAAGAGTATGATGAGGATACACAAGCAAAGTTAGATTATTTGACCCATAGCATGCCAGCACTGAATCCACAAATCAAACCATTTGAGCAATGCCAAGAGTTAAGAGACCGTCAGAGGGCAAAGACCGAGAGGCATTCATCATGGATGCATCAAAGATTGGAGGCAGTAGGACTCTCAGGTCCCATAGACTCTGTCTGGGATAGAAGGTGCCCTGGTGAGGAAGCTCAGGACTATTCCAAGCTCTGGAAGAGAAAGAAGAAGAAGGGAGAATCAAGCAAAAACCAGGGACATAACAACTAGAAGGTGGTAAAGTTCTTTCATAATTTCAAATTAAATAAGGAAGATGTGTGTCTGAAACATGATATGCCTCCAATTGCTCTTTGTTCTGCATTTTTATGTTTTGAGTAGTTAGCTTGAAAGTGATATGCATAATAATTGTCATCCTTCATTATCTTGAATCTTGTTTTGTTTCCCTTCTGCTTGAATAAAAGAAAAATGTTTGAATTAAAAAGTGAATATCCAATGTTTCAAAAGTTAGAATGAAAGTTAGTGGTGGTATTTGTTTGATTTAATGCATAGCTCATGAAATAAAAGCTGCATAATGACATTTTCCTAGAAGTATGAACTGGTTTGCTATTATAAAGCCTTGTATCATTGAAAATCCCTTGAAAATGAATCAAAATAGAAAGAAAAAGAAAGAGAAAAGCCAAAAAGTGGCAAAGAAACAAATAATAAGGCTAAACACCAATAGCTTGGACCCTAGGACACATGCCTGTGGTGTTTTTGTACTAGGATATGCTTGGACAAGTAAGTTCTGAGGAGTATTTCAAAACATGGCCACTTAGATCAACTGATCTGGGATTGCCAATTGAAAGTCCACCATCAAGAGCAACCTAGCTACAAAACACTTAGTAATCCAAAGAGATGCTGGGCATCAATGATCCTAGGAAGAAAAGGTGAGCCATGTGTCTATGGTGAAGGAATGTTGAGCAAAACTAAGCCAAAGGCTGCTGCAACATTTGCCACCAAGCCTTCAATGAATAATAAGCTCTTTAAGCAAAATAAGGAAAGAAAAATGAGCAAGGGAACAAGCAAAAGTGAAGCATTATAGCAGCAACCTTAGTGAACCTTTGAGGAAACATATCTTATGTAACAGCACTTAATAAATGAGCTATCATTGTCTACATAAAACCCCATGAACCAAGTTTAACTATTTGCTAAATAAGGATATGCATACTTCTATGTTTCATTCCATCTTCTCTTCTGTTTGGTGCTTGCTTGGGGACAAGCAAGGTTTAAGTTTGGTGTTGTGATGACAAGTCATCATATGCTAGCTTTGCAAACATTTTTCACTTGTTTCATTAGGTTTTATGCACTTTCTTACATTGTAAGTAAGTAATTTGGAGTGGAATTGCATGGTTTTATTGAATCAATCAACCACCCTTTAATTGACACAAAATCATGAGGTTTAAGCTAAAATTAATTGGTTTTTAAATGAATTTTAAACCTTGTGAATTCGGTGATACTTTGATTAGTTGTTTTGATTACTTGTAGGTGAAGAAAAGAAAGAAATAAAGAAAGTGTAGCCTAAGGGAAGAGAAAAGCGTGGCACAATCAAGGACAAGGGCTATAGAGCTCTTACCAAGAGCTCAGCGCTCTCACAAGGAGCGCTACTCAAGGGACCAAGGCAAAGCAAAGGGAAAGCTACGCTCTCCTTGTGAACCGAGCGCTAGACAATAACAAGGAAGCAAGGCAAAATTGCGCAAAGCTTGGTTGGTGCCAAGAGCTTTATCGGGGGCCTTCCAAAAATAAATTCAAGGAAAAAGTTTGCTAGTGAAGGCCACAAGGTTCGAACTCATGAGCAAGGGGATTAAAGGAAGCGCTACCCTTGCAAGGAAATAAGCCAAAATTGGCTAAAGTACATTCCCTGGGATTCGAACCATGCACATCACGGAAGCAAAGAAGGAGGCGTTGCTTTGTTGCACAAAGGAAAAGGGCCAGCAACGCTTCCTCAAGGATTCGAACTTGATCTCACACTAGAGACAAGGAGGAAGCTACGCTCATGCCATGAACCGAGCGCTCTCCCTTGTCTTGCCAAGCCTTGTCATGCACCAACATTGACACGGCCAGGGAGCACCAATGCTGCGCTCATGCCATGAACCGAGCCTTGCCTTGGGAGCAACACACATGGGCTAAAAATTCAATCAAAATTCCAAATTAATTCAAGTCTTCACCAAATAAAAAAGGCCCACTCCAAATTCTGAGATCCAAAAATAGGAAGTGTATAAATAGAAGTTAGTTAGATTTAGAAAGCACCTTGATTTTACTTGGGAATTTTTTCATTGGAGTTCACTTTTATCTTTGAATATTCACTGTTAGTTGGGAGAGTGGGGAGGAGAATTGAGCTCTCTTCCTCTGGGATTTTCTTTTCTACTTACTTGACACTTGTTTTGGATCTTGGGTGGAGAATTGAAGAGATTCTGTTTCAATCTCACCTTGAAATCTCTTTCTGTTGATTTTTCTGCATAATTCAAGGAATTGTGATTGGGATTTAAGTTTCTCTATTGATTTTCATCTTTACTTCTTCTGCAATTGTTCTTGGTTAGGTCAAGGAAGGAATTGAGATCTAGACTTGTTTTCTAGTCTCTTGACCCCTGAGATCTTTACTCTCTTAGTGAGAGTCTGGAATTTAAGTTTGGTTCATTTGTTGTTTGCTTCTTCAAGCAATTTTACTCTTCTGTTTGAGATCTGTTTCAATTCAAGTCATCTTCTATTCTTCTGTTGATTGCTGTTTACTGTCTTTTGTTTAAATTCTGTATTCCCAGCTCCCGGACCCTTTTTATGATTCAAGCAATTTACATTTCTTGAACTCTAAGCTTCAGCTCTTTACATTTCTTGCGATCTAAGTCACTGTCATTTACTTTACTTGTTCTTTAAAATTCGGCTCTTTAATTCTTCTGCACTTTAAATTCTTGTCAATTTCCCCTCTCCCTTTACTTTTCATGCAATTTAGCTTCTGTCAGATACAAATCACTAAAATTAACTCTTGTTGCTTGACTAAATCAACCTACTAAACTAAAATTGCTCAATCCTTCAATCCTGTGGGATCGACGTCACTCACGTGAGTTATTATTACTTGATGCGACTTGGTACACTTGCCGGTTAGATTTGTGTGTTGGAAATTAATCTTCTCATGCTTTATACTTGCATGCTTCTATCCCTCTTACATCTAGTGTTACTGACATGCCTTCATAATTTTAATTGATGTCCTACTTGTATGTTGTAGCTACCATGTATCTAAGACACTTTCCTTTTCTTTGGCATTCATTCTCACTTATGCTTTCCTACTTCCGCTGTTTATCTCTCTAAGTTTAATATTCCTTTTTTTCTTCCTCTTTCAGGATGGCCATCAAGAATGGGAAAGAGAAAGCTTCTAACAAAGCACCGGCAAAGAAGGCAACTAAAAGAGCACCGGCTAAGGCGCACACCATCTCAAAGGTCAAGCCACCTACTAAGCGAGTGAAAAGGACCATCCGATTTGATGAAAGCAGATAAAAAATTTCCCGCAAAGGACTCTGCAAGATTCACTAACCGCCATTGTGAGCAGATGTTCCCCGTCTTGGTAGAGAGAAACTACCGCAATGAGCACCTCCTAATTCTTCCAGAATATTTCGTTCAATATGTGGTGCCCCGCATCGAGAGGCGGCAATGGGGATTCTTAAATCGGAGGTCGCGGGAAGCTAATCTCTCTTGGGTAGTTGAATTCTACGCCAATTATCACTCACCTACTCTTCAGTCAGTCTTTGTGCCCCAAAAGCAAATCCCCATCTCGGAAGATGCTATTCAGCGAGTAATTGATCTTTTACCAAGTTCGGATGGGATAGATGCCTACCAAGAAGCACAACATGAGCGCATGAGATTTGATATTGACTGGGATCCCATCCTTAGGGTCATTGCTCAACCCAGAGGCAAGTGGATCCCTAGAAGAGCCAAGTCTCAACCGAAAGGCATCTCAGCACAGGAGTTCACTATGAAGGCTTGAGTGTGGGCACAGATTATGTCTCACTATATCTTGCTGAGCACTCAGGAGTCCACCATCACTACAGACTTGGCCATTCTTGTCTGGTGCATCCTCACAGAGAAGCCTCTCAACTTTCCACGACTCATCCGACATGCTATAGGCCGAGTGCAAATAGTGGGCAACCTACCTTTTTCCGCACAGGTAACGAACTTGGTGTCTGTGGCGGGAGTTTCCTATCGGGCTGGGAATGTGAAGACCATGATTCCTAGGGACAACGAATTTGTCCCGAATGGAAAATATATTAGGCCCTCAACACCAACCGTGAGCCGGAACGAAGACCCATATTTTGAAGCTCATTCATCCTCCGCTCCACCATCATTGACACCATATCCACCACCACCATCCACCCACCATTTGCTACTGGAGCTCCTTGAGAAGGTAGACCGGCAAGGCCAACAGATTGAGAAGATTGAGCGCCGCAACAAGCGCCGCAACAACTACTTGAAGGAGCTCGTTGGTTGCATTAACCCACCTCCGGAAGAGTCTGACACTCCGGAATCCACTTTAGATCACAGCATGGAAAGCCATGACAGCCGAACAATGGAAATGATGATTCCAACCCCATGTTGCTCATCACTGATGGCACGGAGTACCATGCCAAGCTTTAAGTGTGGAGAGGTGGGTAACTGACTCCCGAAGGTAACAACTCTCTTCTCTCTCAATACCAATATTTTAATTTTCTTTTCTTAGTTAGGATAACTTGCATGTGTAGTTAGTTGCTTGCGTTTAGGCACTACTTAGTTGAAGTGAATAATTTCTTGTCCAAGAAATTGTTTTAGGATATTTCACTAGTTTGAATTAAAATTTTGTTGAACTTGCTTGAAGAAATTTAATTTGGAACATGGTTTTAGAGCTCGAACACACAAGCCTTGTGAGCTTTTTGAACCTATTTGATTGGTTGCATCTATCAACCAATGTTTCTTTTGGTGTGTGCTGTTCTCTCTAAAATTGTGATATTTTTCTTGCTTCATTCTATATTTCCATTGTTTGATGCATGCATGCACTTATATGATTGAGGCCTTTGTTTCACTATAGCTCACATACCCATATGGCCTTACCCTTTCATTACCTTTTGCAACCCAATGTTGAGCATATTTTACCCTATTTATTCTTTATTTTAGTACATCATTAACTCTAAGCAGAAAACAATAAATGTTCCTAATTTGAATCCTTGGTTAGCTTAGACTAGTGAGAGTGTACATGAATTAAGTGTGAGAAAATTGGGTTGGGAAATACTTGGATAGGGAATTAGATATTTTATATTCTTATATGAAAATGTGAAAATAGTTTGGACACTTGTTCATACATTTAACACTTTAATCATATGCAATAACTCCTTTATGCTTATCAAAAAAAAAAAAAAGAAAGAACAAGAAAAGAAAAAAAGAGAAAGCAATAAAAAGAGGACAAAATGTCCCAAGGTAAATAATGATATCAATGCATATGGTTTGTATTCAAAAATATAAAGGTTCGTGAATTTGTGTAAAGACAGTCAATGGATAGTAGGTTTTGCATTGTAATGACATGGAATGTCTTAGGTTAGGTGAAAAGTTTAGGTTAATCAATGATTCGGATTTTATTCCACTTAACCAAATACATTCCTGCCTTGACCCTATCCCCGTTACAACCCTTGAAAAGAGCTCTTGATATGTGTATTTGTGTATTAAATTTTTGTTGATTGGTAGAAGAAGAGCAAACCTTAGAAAGCAAGATTAGTAGAGAACCAAGAGAATCAACCCTCAAACACTAGAGTGATCGGAGTGTATACACTTCCAGAGAGGGTTCGGTGCTCGATTCTTTGTTCCTGACTTTCACAAGCTTTCTTCTTGCATGTCTACTTGTATTTTATTTTGAGATTTGAATTAGTGGAATCTAGTTTATGTTTATTCTTGGAGAATTTGTTTACTTTTAACCAAGTAGATAAAAGCATTTAGCATATAGTTGCAATCATATAGATAAGTTGCATTGCATAAGTCTCACCATTTTTCCTTCACTCTTTTGGCTCACCTGAGCTTAGCATGATGACATCTAATATTTAAGTGTGGAGAGATTTGATAAATCACTATTTTATGATATATTTTGGACTGAATTGAGTGGGTTTTGTCAACTATTCTCACACTTATTCATGTAAATTGCATGTTTTTAAGTTTCCTTCCTAATTTTGTGCTATAATTGAAAACATGCTTCCTAGGCCTTTAACTCACTAATCTTTAATCCTCTGTTATTATCATTTGATGCCGTGATATGTGTGTTAAGTGATTACAGGATTTATAGAGCAGGAATGGCATAGAGTATGAAGAGGAAGCATGCTAAAGTGGAAAGAACACAAGAATTTGAAGAATTGAGATGTTGGAAGCGATGTGTGCGCATGACTGACGCATACGCGTGATCAAGCCATTTTCTAAGCGACGCATATGCATGACTAATGCGTACGCCTGACCAGGAGCATCGACCACTGACGCATACTGATGAGCGGATAATTTATACCCTTTTTTGGCATTATTTTTACATAGTTTTTAGTGTGTCTTAGTCACTTTTTGTTATATTTTTATTAGTTTTTATTCAAAAATTACATTTCTGGACTTTACTATGCGTTTGTGTGTTTTTCTGTAATTTCAAGTATTTTCTGACTGAAATTGAGGGACCTGAGCAAAAATCTGATTCAGAGGCTGAAAAAGGACTACAGATGCTGTTGGATTCTGACCCTCCTGCACTCGAAATAGATTTTCTCGAGCTACAGAAGCCCAATTGGCGCGCTCTCAATTGCGTTAGAAAGTAGACAGTGTGGGCTTTCCAGAAATATATAATAGTCTATACTTTTCCCGAGAATTGATGGCCCAAAGTGGCGTCCAAAGTCAACCTAAAACTTTCTGGCGTAAAATGCCAGAACTGGCACCTTTTTCGGCGTTAAACGCCCATTCTGGCACCCAGGGTGGTGTTTAATGCCAACTTTGGGCATATGCACGTGAAAGCTTGAAAGCTCAGCCCAGGCACGCACCAAGTGGGTCCCAGAAATGGAATTTTGCACTATCTGCACTTAGTTACTCATTTTCTGTAAACCTAAGTTACTAGTTTAGTATAAAAACTACTTTTAGAGATTCATTTTGGACTTCATGACATTTTTTACACTTCATATTGTATTTCTGATGGCATGAGTCTCTAAACCCCATAGGTGGGGGTGAGGAGCTCTACTGTGTTTCAATGGATTAATGCAATTACTACTGTTTTCTATTCAATCACGCTTGATTCTATTCTAAGATACTCATTCGTACTTCAATCAGGAGAAGATGATGATTCGTGACACTCATCATTTTTCTCAAATCTATGGATGCGTGCCTGACAACCACTCCCGTTCTATCTGAGCTCAACGTAGTCATTGGGCGACAGCTTGAGTGCTTATCTCTTGGGTCTCTGATCCATGGACCGAATCCATGAGATCAGAACCTTCGTGGTAGAGGCTAAAACTAATTGACAGCATTCCTGAGATTCGGAAAGTCTAAACCTTGTCTGTGGTATTCCGAGTAGGATCTGGAAGGGAATGACTGTAACGAGCTTCAAACTTGCAAATGTTACATGCAGTGACAGTGTGCAAAAGGATAATGGTCCTATTCTGACGCTAGTGAGAACCGACAGATGATTAGCCATGCGGTGACAATGCCTGGTATTTTTCATCTGAGAGGATCATACAGCCTGCCATGGAAGGAAGCCATGCGTGTTTAGAGAAGAAGATAGTAGGAAAGCAGAGATTCAGATGACAGAGCATCTCCGGAACCTCAACCTGTTTCTCATTACTGAATCACAAGTACCATTTATTTTATGTCATTTACTTTTCATAAACAAAAATCATTTTTATCACTGATCTCCTGACTAAGAGTTACTGATGAGCGGGTATTTTATACGCTTTTTGGGGTTAATTTCATATAGATTTTATTATATTTTAGTTAGTTTTTAGTTTATTCTCATTAGTTTCTAGGCAAAATTCATATTTCTGGACTTTACTATGAGTTTGTGTGTTTTTCTGTAATTTCAGGTATTTTCTGGCTGAAATTGAGGGAGCTGAGCAAAAATCTGATTCAGGCTAAAAAAGGACTGCTGATGCTGTTGGATTCTGACCTCTCTGCACTCAAAATGGAACTTCTGGAGCTACAAGAGTCCAAATGGCGCGCTTCCAATTGCGTTGGAAATTAGACATCCAGGGCTTTCCAGAAATATATAATAGTCCATACTTTGCTCAAGGATAGACGACGTAAACTGGCGTTCAACACCAGTTCCATGCTGCAGTCTGGCGTCCAGCGCCAGAAACAAGTCAAAAGTTGCAGTTCAACGCCAGAAATGGATCCAAAGCTGGCGTTGAACGCCCAAAACAGCCCTATGCACGTGAGAAGCTTTAGTCTCAGCCCCAGCACACACCAAGTGGGCTCCAGAAGTGGATTTCTGCACCATCTATCATAGTTTACTCATTTTCTGTAAACCTAGGTTACTAGTTTAGTATTTAAACAACTTTTAGAGATTTATTTTGTACCTCATAACATTTTGGATCTGAACTTTGTACCTTTTGATGGCATGAGTCTCTAAACTCCATTGTTGGGGGTGAGGAGATCTGCTGTGTCTCGATGAATTAATGCAAGTATTTCTGTTTTCCATTTAAACATGCGTGTTCCTATCTAAGATATCCATTCGCACTTCAATATGAATGTGATGAACGTGACAATCATCATCATTCCTCCACGAACGCGTGCCTGACAACCACTTACGTTCCACCGTAGAATGAATGAATATCTCTTAGATCTCTTAATCAGAATCTTCGTGGTATAAGCTAGATTGATGGCAGCATTCAAGAGAATCCGGAAAGTCTAAACCTTGTCTGTGGTATTCCGAGTAGTTTTCAGAGATTGAATGACTGTGACGAGCTTCAAACTCACGAGTGCTGGGCGTAGTGACAGACGCAAAAGGATAGTAAATCCTATTCCGGCACGATTGAGAACCTGCAGATGATTAGCCGTGCGGTGACAGCGTATCTGGACCCTTTTCACTGGAAGGATGGATGGTAGCCATTGACAACGGTGACCCACCAACACACAGCTTGCCATAGGAGGACGTGCATGCGTGAATCAGAAAACAGAGGAAAGCAAAATTTCAGAAGACAAAGCATCTCCAAAACTCCAACATATTCTCCATCATTGCATACAAGTATAATTTGTGTTCTGCCCTTTTATTCCTTGCAATCAAATTTGATAAGTGAATTATTTTATTGTTTTCCTGACTAAGAGTTACAAGATAACCATAGATTGCTTCAAGCCAACAATCTCTGTGGGATCGACCCTTACTCACGTAAGGTATTACTTGGACGACCCAGTGCACTTGCTGGTTAGTTGTGCGGAATTACATAGTGTGAAGTAATTTTCGTGCACCAAGTTTTTGGCACCGTTGCCGGGGATTGTTTGAGTTTGAACAACTGACGGTGAATCTTGTTGCTTAGATTAGGAAATTTTTGTCTTTTGGGTCAGAGTCTTTTATTTTCTTTTCAAAAATTTTTCAAAAATAATTTTTCTATTAAATCTCGTGCCAAACTTTAAGTTTGGTGTTTTCTTGTTGGTTTTCCTTTGTTTTTCGAAAATTTTATTTTAGTTTTCTAAAAATTTTAAGTTTGGTGTTCTTTCTTCATGTTCTTGTGTTCTTGTGAGTCTTCAAAGTGTTCTTGAGTTTTCCTTGCGTCTTGATCTTAAAATTTTTAAGTTTAGTGTTCCTTGGTGTTTTCCATCCAAAATTTTCGAAAACAAGGAGCATTAGATCTAAAAATTTTAAATCTTGGGCTATCTTACTGTTTCTCTCTTTCCTCTTTAAATTCAAAAATATCTTTTCTCTCTATTTTAAAAAAAAAAACAAATTTTCGAAAATTATTTTTTTAAATTCAGATTTCTTTTTTTTAAATTTAAAATCTTTTTCAAATCATATCTTTTTCAAAACTTCCTGATCACTTTCTCTCTCCTCATTTTTTCGAAAAATCTTCACCTATTTTTATTTATTTTATTTTAATTTATCTTATTTTCGAAATAATTAAATAAATAAATAAATAAATAAAAATAAAATTTTTATTTTACATCATCTCCCTTTCTCCATCATGGATCTAAGTGGAAATGAACAGTCCAGGAGGACTCTGGGGTCATATGCTAACCCCTCTACTGCTTCATATGGGAGTAGTATCTGCATACCCTCCATTGGAGTCAGTAGCTTTGAGTTGAATCCTCAGCTCATTATCATGGTGCAGCAAAGCTGCCAGTATTCCGGTCTTCCACAGGAAGAACCTACAGAGTTTCTGGCACAGTTTTTACAAATTGCTGACACAGTACATGATAAGGAGGTAGATCAGGATGTCTATAGATTATTACTGTTTCCATTTGCTGTAAAAGATCAAGCCAAGAGGTGGTTAAATAACCAACCTAAGGCTAGCATAAGAACATGAAAACAGCTGACAGAAAAATTCCTAAATCAATACTTTCCTCCAAAACGGATGACATAGCTAAGACTGGACATCCAAGGCTTTAAACAAAGAGATAATGAATCTCTTTATGATGCCTGGGAGAGATACAGAGAGATGCTACGAAAATGCCCCTCTAAAATGTTTTCAGAGTGGGTTCAGTTAGACATCTTCTATTATGGGCTTATAGAAAGAGCTCAGATCTCTTTAGATTGCTCAAGAGCTCATTGATACAGTTGCTAGAAATCAGCATCTGTACTTAAGCAATGACCCTTCCATGAAAGAAGAGGCTAAAACAGTAACTGCTGAACTCAGTCCTGCAGAGCAAGCTGCTGAATTTAATCAGCAATTGGATTTTCTAACAAAGCAGTTAGCTGAATTCAAGGATAAACTACAAGAGACAAGGATGGCTAATATAAACATGGAAGTACAATTAAAGCAAACAAGGCAGCAGCTGTCAAAACAAATAACAGAAGAATGCCAAGCAGTTCAACTAAGAAGTGGGAAAGCACTAAATACCCCACTTCAAAGCAGCAGGAAACCAAGAAATGAGCAAACCACCCAAAATCCATCTGAGGACAGTAAGAGCCCAGGGAAAAATAATTCTGGCGCTAAAACGCCAGAAGTTGGGTGAAAGGCTGGCGCTGAACGCCCAGACCATGCTCAGGACTGGCGTTCAACGCCAAAAACAAGCAAGGATCTGGCATTG
This sequence comes from Arachis ipaensis, assembly GCF_059453495.1. Classification (NCBI taxonomy): domain Eukaryota; kingdom Viridiplantae; phylum Streptophyta; class Magnoliopsida; order Fabales; family Fabaceae; genus Arachis; species Arachis ipaensis. Next base: position 85,181,646 of record NC_142442.1, on the reverse strand, counting down.
AACGCCCAAAAGAAGCACAGTTCTGGCGTTCAAACGCCAGGAACAAAGGAGGAGCTGGCGTCTAACGTCACTCCAGCTTCTAACTCTGGCACTCAATTGCCAGTGAGGGATTAGACACACACAAGTGCTGATAACAACCCATCTAAAAAGGCTTCTTCAACCACTTCTGTAGGAAATAAACTTACAGCAACTAAGGTTGAGGAATATAAAGTCAAGATACCTTATCCTCAAAAACTCCGCCAAGAGGAGCAGGATAAGCAATTTGCTCGCTTTGCAGATTATCTCAGGACTCTTGAAATAAAGATTCCATTTGCAGAGGCACTTGAGCAAATACCTTCTTATGCCAAGTTCATGAAAGAGATTTTGAGTCATAAGAAGGATTGGAGAGAAACTGAAAGAGTTTTCCTCACTGAAGAATGCAGTGCAGTCATTCTGAAAAGCTTTCCTGAAAAGCTTAAAGACCCTGGGAGTTTTCTGATACCATGCACATTAGAAGGCAATTGCACCAAGACAGCTTTATGTGATCTTGGGGCAAGCATCAATCTAATACCTGTATCCACCATCAGAAAGCTTGGTTTAACTGAAGAAGTTAAACCAACCCGAATATGTCTCCAACTTGCTGATGGCTCCATTAAATACCCATCAGGCATGATTGAAGACATGATTGTCAGGGTTGGGCCATTCGCCTTTCCTACTGACTTTGTGGTGCTGGAAATGGAGGAACACAAGAGTGCTACTCTCATTCTAGGAAGACCCTTCCTAGCAACCGGACAAACTCTCATTGATGTCCAACAGGGGGAAATAACCCTGAGAGTCAATGAGGATGAGTTCAAGTTGAATGTTGTCAAAGCCATGCAGCATCCAGACACATCAAAAGACTGCATGAAAGTTGATCTTATTGACTCCTTGGTAGAAGAGATCAACATGGCTGAGAGTCTCGAATCAGAGTTGGAAGACATCTTTAAAGATGTTCAGCCTGATTTGGAGGATTCAGAGGAAATGAAAGAGCCTCTGAAATTTCCTCAGACAGAGGAAAAAACTCCTAAACCCGAGCTCAAACTATTACCACCATCCCTGAAATATGCATTTCTAGGAGAAGGTGATACTTTTCCGGTGATCATAAGCTCTGCTTTAAATCCATAGGAAGAGGAAGCACTTATTCAAGTGCTAAAGACACACAAGACAGCTCTTGGGTGGTCCATAGGTGACCTTAAGGGCATAAGCCCAGCTAGATGCATGCACAAGATTTTATTGGAGGATAATGCTAAGCCAGTGGTTCAACCACAGAGGCGGCTAAATCCAGCCATGAAGGAAGTGGTGCAGAAAGAGGTCACCAAATTACTGGAGGCTGGGATTATTTATCTTATTTCTGATAGCCCCTGGGTGAGCCCTATTCAAGTTGTCCCCAAAAAGGGAGGCATGACAGTGGTTCATAATAAAAAGAATGAACTGGTCCCTACAAGAACAGTTACAGGGTGGCGCATGTATATTGACTACAGAAGGCTCAATACAGCCACCAGAAAGGATCATTTTCCTTTACCATTCATAGACCAGATGCTAGAAAGACTGGCAGGTCATGATTATTACTGCTTTTTGGATGGCTACTCAGGCTATAACCAGATTGCAGTAGATCCCCAGGATCAAGAGAAAACAGCATTCACATGTCCATCTGGAGTGTTTGCTTATATAAGGATGCCATTTGGGCTGTGTAATGCGCCTGCAACCTTCCAGAGATGCATGCTCTCTATTTTCTCTGATATGGTGGAAAAATTTCTGGAAGTCTTCATGGATGACTTCTCAGTATATGGAGACTCATTCAGCTTCTGTCTTGATCACCTGAAACTAGTTCTGAAAAGATGCCAAGAGACCAACCTGGTTTTAAACTGGGAAAAATGTCACTTTATGGTGACTGAAGGGATTGTCCTTGGGCATAAAATTTCAAACAAGGGAATAGAGGTGGATCAAGCAAAAATAGAGGTAATTGAAAAATTACCACCACCTGCCAATGTTAAGGCAATCAGAAGCTTTCTGGGGCATGCAGGATTCTATAGGAGGTTTATAAAGGATTTTTCAAAAATCGCAAAACCTCTGAGCAATCTGCTAGCTGCTGACACGCCATTTATGTTTGACACAGAGTGTCTGCAGGCGTTTGAGACGCTGAAAGCCAAGCTGGTCACAGCACCAGTTTTTTCTGCACCAGACTGGACATTACCATTTGAGCTAATGTGTGAAGCCAGTGATCACGCCATTGGTGCAGTACTGGGACAGAGGCATGACAAGCTTCTGCACGTCATTTATTATGCTAGGCGCATTTTAAATGATGCCCAGAAAAATTATACAACCACAGAAAAAGAATTACTTGCAGTGGTTTATGCCATTGACAAGTTTAGATTATACTTAGTAGGATCAAAGGTGATTGTGTATACTGACCATGCTGCTCTTAAATATCTGCTCACAAAGCAGGATTCAAAACACAGGCTCATAAAATGGGTGTTGCTTCTGCAAGAGTTTGATATAGAAATAAGAGATAGAAAAGGGACAGAGAACCAAGTTGCTGATCATCTGTCCCGGATAGAGCCAGTAGAAGGGACGTCCCTCCCCTCTCTTGAGATTTATGAGACTTTCCGGATGAGCATTTATTTGCCATTCAGGAAACACCATGGTTTGCAGACATTGCAAACTATAAAGCTGCAAGGTTCATACCCAAAGAGTACAGCAGGCAACAAAAGAAAAAATTAATTACTGATGCAAAGTACTACTTGTGGGATGAACCCTATCTCTTCAAGAGATGTGCAGACGGAATAATCCGGAGATGTGTGCCTAGAGAAGAAGCAAAGAGGATCCTATGGCATTGCCATGGATCACAATATGGAGGCAATTTCGGAGGTGAGCGGACAGCCACCAAGGTCCTCCAATGTGGTTTCTACTGGCCTACACTCTACAAGGATTCCCGAGAGTTTGTACGTAACTGTGACAATTGCCAGAGAGCTGGTAATTTGCCCCATGGTTACGCCATGCCTCAACAAGGAATCTTGGAGATTGAGTTGTTTGACGTATGGGGAATTGACTTCATGGGACCTTTCCCACCATCATACTCAAACACTTACATTCTGGTCGCAGTTGACTACGTATCAAAATAGGTAGAGGCCGTTGCCACACCCACCAATGATACTAAAACAGTGCTGAAGTTCCTCCAGAAATATATCTTCAGCAGGTTTGGGGTCCCTAGAGTACTAATCAGTGATGGGGGCACTCACTTCTGCAACAAACAGCTTTACTCTGCCATGGTCCGGTATGGGATTCGCCACAAGGTGGCGACTCCATATCATCTACAGACTAATGGGCAAGCTGAAGTCTCTAACAGAGAGCTAAAAAGAATCCTAGAACGAACTGTAAGTACCCGTAGAAAGGATTGGGCAAGAAGCTTGGATGATGCTCTGTGGGCATACAGAACAGCATTCAAGACTCATATAGGGACCTCTCCATACCAACTTGTGTATGGTAAGGCATGTCACCTGCCCGTGGAACTGGAACATAAAGCCTACTGGGATCCCAGATTCCTAAACTTTGATGCCAAATTAGCTAGAGAGAAAAGATTGCTCCAGCTAAATGAGCTAGAGGAATTCAGATTCACTGCTTTCAAAAATGCCAAGCTTTATAAAGAAAAATAAAAAAAGTGGCATGACAGAAAGCTGTCATCTAGAATCTTTGAACCAGGACAAAAGGTTCTGTTGTTTAACTCTAGGCTCAGGCTATTCCCCGGGAAACTGAAGTCCCGGTGGATGGGACCATATGTGATTACAAGTGTATCACCATATGGTTATGTGGAGCTTCAAGATATTGATTATGATAAGAAGTTCATTGTTAATGGACAAAGAATCAAGCACTATCTTGAAGGCAATGTTGAGAAAGAGTGCTCAAGGCTGAAGCTAGATTAAAAGCTCAGCAAGGTCCAGCTAAAGACAATAAAGAAGCGCTTGCTGGGAGGCAACTCAGCCATGGGGCATCACTTCCTCTAAGCATTTTACCCTATTCTTGATTTTATTTGTTTATATAAAGTTCACTGACACTAAGGTAAAGAGTCAATTATATAAATTCACAGGGTTACAGAAGGATTCTGTACACAAAACAGAGAAAAAGAGCTCACTGGCAAGAAAACGCCAGTAAAAATCTATTTTGGGCGTTCAACGCCCAAAAGAGGCATCCACTGGGCGTTAAACGCCAGTAAGGATAGCCATCTGGGCGTTAAACGCCAGAAAGAAGCATCTTCTGGGCGTTGAACGCCAGAAAGAAGTTCTTTCTGGGCGTTTAACGCCAGATTTACAGCGTCCTGGGCGTTCAGAAAAACGCCCAGTGATAAAGGGGTTCCTGGCGTTCAACGCCAGAAAGAAGCAACAGCTGGGCATTGAACGCCCAGGAGAGGTAGCATTTGGGTGTTGAACGCGCAAAACATGCAGCGTTTGGGCGTTCAAACGCCAGGATGGTGGGGAGGAGGTAAATTCATTTTTTCTTCATATTTTTCATTTTAATCCCAATTTTCATGTTTCAATTCATGATTTCTTGCATAAACATGTTAAGAACCCTGATTTCTAAAATCCCTAATTTCTAAAAACCCTTCTTTAAAAATATTAAATGTATCTTAATCCATAAGCACAAATCCTTTTTTTCAATCCAACTCAACTCTTTTTCAAAATTTTCAAAACAAATCTCTCTCTTTTCATTCAAAAATCTTTTCAATTAAGCAATATCTTTTTCAAATCTCCATACTATCTTTTTCAAAATTTCAAATCTATCTTTTTCAAATATCTTTCATATCTTTTCAATTTTAAATCATATCTTGTCTTATCATATTTTTTTTCTAAAAATCATATCTTCTATCTTATCTTTCTCCCTATTTTCGAAAACCCACCCCCTCTCCCTTTAAATATGGGTTCGGCCTCCCTCCCCTCCCATCCACCATTGCACCTAGCTCTCCTTCTCTCCCTCTCCTTTCTTTTCCTTTTTCTTGAGGACAAGCAAACCTCTAAGTTTGGTGTGCTTATCCGTGATCACTAAGATCATGGCTCCTAAAGGAAAACAACCCACTCCAAGAGGCAAGAAAGAAAGCGTTCCAAAACCACTTTGGAATCAAGGGAAGTTCTTAACTAAAGAATATTCAGACCATTATTACAAAATAATAGGTCTAAGATCAGTGATCCCGGAAGTTAGATTCGATCTGAAAGAAGACGAATATCCGGAGATCCAGGAGCAAATTCGAATCAGAAACTGGGAGATCCTAGCTAATCTTGAAACGAAAGTGGGAAGGAATATGGTCCAGGAGTTCTATGCTAATATGTGGCATACAGACAGGCAAAGACTATCTGGATCTGCTATCTATGACTATCGGACCTTGGTCAGAGGAAAGATTGTTCATAGCCACCCTGACAAGATCAGGGAGATTTTAAAGCTGCCTCAGCTGAAAGGTGATCCAGACTTCTTCAATAGGAGAATGATGAGAACAGACAAGGGCCTGGATAAGATTCTAGAGGATATATGTATCCCTGGAGCCAGGTGGACCACCAGCACGAAGGGTGTCCCAATTCAACTCAAAAGAGAAGATCTCAAACCAGTCGCCAGAGGATGGCTGGACTTCATTGGGCATTCTCTGCTGCCCACTAACAACCGTTCTGAAGTCACTATTAGAAGAGCAGTGATGATCCATTGCATCATGATGGGAAAAGAAGTGGAAGTTCATCAACTAATTTCAACTGAATTCTACAAAATTGCAAACAAAAATTCCAAAGATGCCAGGTTGGCTTATCCAAGCTTGATTTCTATGCTCTGCAAGGACGCTGGAGTAAGGATGGGAATAACTGAGTATATCTCAGTTGAGCGGCCAATCACCAAAGCATCAATGGAAAAACAACAAGCACAGGATGACCCCATCAAGAAGAAAACACAGGAATTTCTCCCAGAAATCCCTCAATCTGAATACTGGGAGTATCTTGAAACATTAGTTACCAAGATGCAAGAAGCTATGGAACAAATAATAAAAGAACAGAAGGAACAAAGTAGCATTCTTTGCTATTTGATTAAAGAACAGGAGGAGCAAGGGCGTGACTTAAGGGAATTGAAGCGCTAGAAATTATCTCTTGAAGGACCAAGCACCCCGCAGATTAGAGGAACATCCACTCCCCAGAACAAAGGTTGTTAAATTCCAATCTTAGCCTTAACTCTGTGATAACTGTTCTTATTCTAGTTTTATCTTAGGAGTCATATAGTAGTAATTAGTATCTATAATTTTTTGATTTTATCTCCAATTAAGCTATAATTTAATTTTCTCATCATCATCAAACATGAATAAAATAGAAGAATTTCTTTAGAATAAGAGGCAATAATTTTCGAGTTTTTAATAAGAACATTCTAATTATTCACATGTGGTGGCAATGCTTTCTGTCTTCTGAATGAATGCTTGAACAGTGCATATGTCTTTTGAATTTGATGTTTAAGACTGTTAAATATGTTGGCTCTTGAAAGAATGATGAACATGAGACATGTTATTGATAATCTAAAAAATCATAAAAATGATTCTTGAAGCAAGAAAAAGTAGCAAAGAACAAAAGCTTGCAGAAAAAAAAAAGCAAGCAGAAAAAGCCAAAGCTCTTAAAACCAAAAGGCAAGAGCAAAAAGCCAATAGCCCTTAAAACCAAAAGGCAAGGGTAATAAAAAGGATCCAAGGCTTTGAGAATCAGTGGATAGGAGGGCCTAAAGGAATAAAATCCTGGTCTAAGCGGCTGAACCAAGCTGTCCCTAACCATGTGCTTGTGGCGTGAAGGTGTCAAGTGAAAACTTGAGACTGAGCGGTTAAAGTCAAGGTCCAAAGCAAAAAGAAGAGTGTGCTTAAGAACTCTCGACACCTCTAATTGGGGACTTTAGCAAAGCTGAGTCACAATCTGAAAAGGTTCACCCAATTATGTATCTGTGGCATTTATGTATCCGGTGGTAATACTGGAAAACAAAGTGCTTAGGGCCACGGCCAAGACTCATAAAGTAGCTGTGTTCAAGAATCATCATACTGAAATAGGAGAATCAATAACACTATCTAAATTCTAAGTTCCTATAGATGCCAATCACTCTGAGCTTCAATGGATAAAGCGAGATGCCAAAACTGTTCGGAAGCAAAAAGCTACTAGCCCCGCTCATCTAATTAGAATATGAGCTTCACTCAAAAACTCTGAGATATTATTGTTTCTTGACTCATTTGTATCATATTTTATTTATCTAGTTGCTTGACGACAAGCAACAGTTTAAGTTTGGTGTTGTGATGAGCGGGTATTTTATACGCTTTTTGGGGTTAATTTCATATAGATTTTAGTATATTTTAGTTAGTTTTTAGTTTATTCTCATTAGTTTCTAGGAAAAATTCATATTTCTGGACTTTACTATGAGTTTGTGTGTTTTTCTATAATTTCAGGTATTTTCTGGCTGAAATTGAGGGAGCTGAGCAAAAATCTGATTCAGGCTGAAAAAGGATTGCTGATGCTGTTGGATTCTGACCTCTCTGCACTCAAAATAGAATTTCTGGAGCTCCAGGAGTCCAAATGGCGCGTTTCCAATTGCGTTGAAAAGTAGACATCCAGGGCTTTCTAGCAATATATAATAGTCCATACTTTGCTCAAAGATAGACGACGTAAACCGGCGTTCAACGCCAGTTCCATGCTGCAGTCTGGCGTCTAGCGCCAGAAACAAGTCAAAAGTTGGAGTTCAACGCCAGAAATGGATCCAAAGCTGGTGTTGAACGCCCAAAACAGCCCTATGCACGTGAGAAGCTTTAGTCTCAGCCCCAGCACACACCAAGTGGGCCCCAGAAGTGAATTTCTGCACCATCTATCATAGTTTACTCATTTTCTGTAAACCTAGGTTACTAGTTTAGTATTTAAACAACCTTTAGAGATTTATTTTGTACCTCATGACATTTTGGATCTGAACTTTGTACCCTTTGACGGCATGAGTCTCTAAACTCCATTGTTGGGAGTGAGAAGCTCTGCTGTGTCTCGATGAATTAATGCAAGTATTTCTGTTTTCCATTCAAACATGTGTGTTCCTATCTAAGATATCCATTAGCCGTGCAGTGACAGTGCATCTGGACCCTTTTCACTGGAAGATGGATGGTAGCCATTGACAACGGTGACCCACCAACACACAGCTTGCCATAGGAGGACGTGCGTGCGTGAATCAGAAAACAGAGGAAAGCAGAATTTCAGAAGACAAAGCATCTCCAAACTCCAACATATTCTCCATCATTGCATACAAGTATAATTTGTGTTCTGCCCTTTTATTCCTTGCAATCAAATTTGATAAGTGAATTATTTTATTGTTTTCCTGACTAAGAGTTACAAGATAACCATAGATTGCTTCAAGCCAACAATCTCCGTGGGATCGACCCTTACTCACGTAAGGTATTACTCGGACGACCCAGTGCACTTGCTGGTTAGTTGTGCGGAATTACATAGTGTGAAGTAATTTTCGTGCACCAGTTACCAGATAACCATAGCTTGCTTCAAGCCGACAATCTCCGTGGGATCGACCCTTACTCACATAAGGTATTACTTGGACAACCCAGTGCACTTGCTGGTTAGTTGTGCGGAGTTGTGAAAAGTATGATTTACAATTTCATGCACCATATTTTTGGCGCCGTTGTCGGGGATTGTTCGAGTTTGAACAACTAACAGTTTATTTTGTTACTTAAATTAGGAAAAATTTATCTTTTTGGTTTAGAGTCACTATAATTGAGTCTTCTATTATTGTTTTTGATTAAAATGTTAAAATCCTTATTTTATTTTTCTAAATTATTTTCGAAAATTTTTAAAACCAATAACCTTATAATTTAGTCTTTTGTTTGAGTCTAGTTTCATGTTTTAAGTTTGGTGTCCTCTGTGTTTTTATTTTCTTAAAAATTTCCAAAAATTTGTTTTTGGTGTTCATCTTGATATTCAAAGTTTTCGTGTTTGCTTTCTTTGTTTTGATCTAAAAATACTAAGTTTGGTATCATTTTATTATTTTTCTCTTTCCTCAGTAAATTCAAAAATTCAATATATATATATATATATATATATATATATATATATATCTTCCTTTATATGCTAATTATTTTTGAACTCATTAGGTTGATTTTGTCAAAATTTTTAAAATTTGGTAGTTTCTTGTTAGGCAAGTTAAAATTTCAATTTAAAAAAAAAAATATTTCCTTAAATCTTTTTCAAAACAAATTTCTATTTTTAAATTCCTTTTTATATTTTTCGTAAACCCATTATAAAATTTTTCAAAACCTTTTTCTTTTCTCATTCATAATTTTCGAATTACTTGTCTCATTTTATTATTTTGATTGAAAAATTTTAAGTTTGGTGTTTCCTTGTTGAGAAAGTTTCAATCTTCAATTTTTAAAATCATATCCAAAATTTTTCAAATCTTTCAAATTAATTAGTCATCTTAGTATTCGAATTTTTTCTATTTTTTTCTTTTAGTTTTCGAAAATTTTATTCTATTTTCCAATTATTTTATTTTATTTCATCTTAGTTCCTTTTTATTCGATTTATCTTTAATTAAATTAAATAAAAACAAAAATATACTTTATTTGCAATTCACATCATCTTCCTTTCTCCATCATGGATCTAAGTGGAAATGAACAGTCTAGAAGGACTCTGGGGTCATATGCTAACCCCATTACTGCTGCGTATTCATGAGCGGATATTTTGTACGCTTTTTGGGGTTAATTTCATATAGTTTTTAGTATGTTTTAGTTAGTTTTTAGTTTATTTTCATTAGTTTCTAGGCAAAATTTATATTTCTGGACTTTACTATGAGTTTGTGTGTTTTTTTGTAATTTCAGGTATTTTCTGGCTGAAATTGAGGGAGTTGAGCAAAAATCTGATTCAGGCTGAAAAAGGACTGCTGATGCTGTTGGATCCTGACCTCTCTGCACTCGGAATGGAATTTCTGGAGCTACAAGAATCCAATTGACGCACTTTCAATTGCGTTGGAAAGTAGACATCCAGGGCTTTCCAGCAATATATAATAGTCCATATTTTGCTCAAGAATAGATGACGTAAACTGGCATTCAACGCCAGTTCCATGTTGCAGTCTGGCGTCCAGCGCCAGAAACACGTTACAAGTTGGAGTTCAACGCCAGAAACAGGTTACAGCCTGGCGTTGAACGCCCAAAACAGCCCAGGCACGTGAGAAGCTTTAGTCTCAGCCCCAGCACACACCAAGTGGGCCCCAGAAGTGGATTTCTGCACTATCTATCATAGTTTACTCATTTTCTGTAAACCTAGGTTGCTAGTTTAGTATTTAAACAACTTTTAGAGACTTATTTTGTATCTCATGACATTTTAGATCTGAATTTTGTACTCTTTGACAGCATGAGCCTCTAAACTCCATTGTTGGGGGTGAGGAGCTCTGCTGTGTCTCGATGAATTAATGCAAGTATTTCTGTTTTTCATTCAAACATGCGTGTTCATTTTGTACTCTTTGACAGCATGAGCCTCTAAACTCTATTGTTGGGGGTAAGGAGCTCTGCTGTGTCTCGATGAATTAATGCAAGTATTTCTGTTTTTCATTCAAACATGCGTGTTCCTATCTAAGATATCCATTCGCACTTCAATATGAATGTGATGAACGTGACAATCATCATCATTCCCCCACGAACGCGTGCCTGACAATTACTTCCGTTCACCGTAGAATGAATGAATATCTCTTGGATCTCTTAATCAGAATCTTCGTGGTATAAGCTAGATTGATGGAAGCATTTAAGAGAATCTGGAAAGTCTAAACCTTGTCTGTGGTATTCCAAGTAGGATTCAATGATTGAATGACTGTGACGAGCTTCAAACTCGCGAGTGCTGGGCGTAGTGACAGACGCAAAAGGATAGTGAATCCCATTCCGGTACGATTGAGAACCTGCAGATGATTAGCCGTGCGGTGACAGCGCACCTGGACCTTTTTCACTGGAAGGATGGATGGTAGCCATTGACAATGGTGATCCACCAACACACAGCTTGCCATAGGAGGACGTGCGTGCGTGAATCAGGAAACAGAGGAAGGCAGAATTTCAGAAGACAAAGCATCTCCAAAACTCCAACATATTCTCCATTACTGCATACAAGTATAATTTGTGTTCTACCCTTCTTACTTTTTACAATTCAAATTAAGAATTATTATTGATATTATATCCTGACTAAGAGTTACGAGATAACCATAGCTTGCTTCAAGCCAACAATCTCCGTGGGATCGACCCTTACTCACGTAAGGTATTACTTGGATGACCCAGTGCACTTGCTGGTTAGTTGTGCGAATTTGTGAACAATTGTGATTTCCAATTTCGTGCACCAAGTTTTTGGCGCCGTTGTCAGGGATTGTTTGAGTTTGAACAACTGACGGTGAATCCTATTGCTTAGATTAGGAAAATTTTGTCTTTTGGGTCAGAGTCTTTTATATTCTTTTCAAAAAAAAAATTATAAAAATAAAAATAAAAATAATATTTTTTCTTAGTTATTAAAAATATTTTTCAAAACAAGTGTTACATTTACTGCCCATTTGGCTAGAGCGTTGGTCTGTGTTCTTGGTAAATTGGGTACCTTCTTTTTAAAATTCTTTTTCAAAAATAATTTTTACATTAAACCTTGTGCCAAACTTTAAGTTTAGTGTTTTCTTGTTGATTTTTCTTTGGTTTTCAAAAAATCTTATTTTGGTTTTCTAAAAATTTTAAGTTTGGTGTTCTTTCTTCATGTTCTTGTGTTCTGGTGAATCTTCAAAGTGTTCTTGAGTTTTCCTTGTGTCTTGATCTTAAAATTTTTAAGTTTGGTGTTCCTTGGTGTTTTTCCTCCGAAGTTTTCGAAAACAAGGAGCATTAGATCTAAAAATTTTAAATCTTGTGCTATCTTATTATTTTTCTCTCTCCTCTTTAAATTCAAAAATATCTTTTCTCTCTATTTTAAAGCAAATTTTCGAAATTTACCTTTAAAATTCAGATTTTTATTTCAAAATTTAAAACCTTTTTCAAAAATCATCATATCCTTTTCAAAACTTCCTAACCACTTTCTCTCTCCTCATTTTTTTGAAAATCTTCACCCATTTTTTATTTATTTTATTTTAATTTATTTTTTTCGAAATAAATAAATAAATAAAAATAATTTTTTATTATCCCCCTTTCTCCATCATGGATCTAAGTGGAAATGAACAGTCTAGAAGGACTCTGGGGTCATATGCTAACCCCTCTACTGCTTCATATGGGAGTAGTATCTGCATACCCTCCATTGGAGTCAGTAGCTTTGAGTTGAATCCTCAGCTCATTATCATGGTGCATCAAAGTTGCCAGTATTCCGGTCTTCCACAAGAAGAACCTACAGAGTTTCTGGCACAGTTTTTACAAATTGCTGACACAGTACATGATAAGGAAGTAGATCAGGATATCTACAGATTATTACTATTTCCATTTGCTGTAAAAGACCAAGCCAAGAGGTGGTTAAATAACCAACCTAAGGCTAGCATAAGGACATGGAAACAGCTGACAGAAAAATTCCTGAATCAATACTTTCCTCCAAAACGGATGACACAGCTAAGGCTGGACATCCAAGGCTTTAAACAAGGAGATAATGAATCTCTTTATGATGCCTGGGAGAGATACAGAGAGATGCTACGAAAATGCCCCTCTGAAATGTTTTCAGAGTGGGTTCAGTTAGACATCTTCTATTATGGGCTTACAAAAAGAGCTCAGATCTCTCTAGATTACTCAGCTGGTGGATCTATCCACATGAGAAAGACAATTGAAGAAGCTCAAGAGCTCATTGATACAGTTGCCAGAAATCAGCATCTGTACCTAAGCAGTGACCCTTCCATGAAAGAAGAGGTTAAAACAGTAACTGCTGAATTCAGTCCTGTAGAACAAGCTGCTGCATTCAATCAGTAATTGGACTTTCTAACACAACAGTTAGCCGAATTCAAAGATAGACTACAAGAGACAAGGATGGCTAATATAAATATGGAAGAACAATTGAAGCAAATAAAACAGCAGCTGTCAAAACAAATAACAGAAGAATGCCAAGCAGTTCAATTAAGAAGTGGGAAAACATTAAATACCCCACTGAGGACAGTAAGAGCCCAGGAAAAAATAATTCTGGCGTTAAAACGCCAGAAATTGGGTGGAAGGCTGGCGCTGAATGCCCAGACCATGCTCAGGACTGGCGTTCAACGCCAGAAACAAGCAAGGAACTGGCGTTGAACGCCCAAAGGAAGCACAGTTCTGCCGTTTAGATGCCAGGAACAGATGAGGAATTGGCGTCTAACGTCACTCCAGCTTCTAACTCTGGTACTCAAATGCCAGAGAGGGATCAGACACACACAAGTGCTGATGACAACCCCTCTAAAAAGGCTTCTTCAACTATTTCTGTAGGAAATAAACCTACAGCAACCAAGGTTGAGGAATATAAAGCCAAGATACCTTATCCTCAAAAACTCCGCCAAGAGGAGCAGGATAAGCAATTTGTTCGCTTTGCAGATTATCTCAGGACTCTTGAAATTAAGATTCCGTTTGCAGAGGCACTTGAGCAAATACCTTCTTATGCCAAGTTCATGAAAGAGATCTTAAGTCATAAGAAGGATTGGAGAGAAACTGAAAGAGTTCTCCTCACTGAAGAATGCAGTGCAGTTATTCTGAAAAGATTTCCTGAAAAGCTTAAAGATCCCGGAAGCTTTCTAATACCATGCACATTAGAGGGAAATTGCACCAGGACAGCTTTATGCGATCTTAGGGCAAGCATCAACCTAATACCTGCATCCACTATCAGAAAGCTTGGCTTAACTGAAGAAGTTAAACCAACCCGGATATGTCTCCAACTTGCTGATGGCTCCATTAAATACCCATCAGGCGTGATTGAGGACATGATTGTCAGGGTTGGGCCATCCGCCTTTCCCACTGACTTCGTAGTGCTGGAGATGGAGGAGCACAAGAGTGCTACTCTCATTCTAGGAAGACCTTTCCTAGCAACTGGACAAACTCTCATTGATGTCCAAAAGGGGGAAGTCACCCTGAGAGTCAATGAAGATGAGTTTAAGTTGAATGCTGTCAATGCCATATAGCATCCAGACACACCAAAAGACTGCATGAAAGTTGATCTTATTGACTCTTTGGTAGAAGAGATCAACATGGTTAAGAGTCTCGAATCAGAGCTGGAAAACATCTTTAAAGATGTTCCACCTGATCTAGAGGATTCAGAGGAATTGAAAGAGTCTCTGAAAATTTCCTCAGGAAGAGGAAAAACCTCCTAAACCCGAGCTCAAACCATTACCACCATCCCTGAAATATGCATTTCTGGGAAAAGGTGATACTTTTCCAGTGATCATAAGCTCTGCTTTAAATCCACAGGAAGAGGAAGCACTAATTCAAGGGCATAAGCCCAGCTAGATGCATGCACAAGATCTTATTGGTGGACGATGCTAAGCCAGTGGTTCAACCACAGAGGCGGCTAAATCCAACCATGAAGGAAGTGGTGCAGAAAGAGGTCACTAAATTACTAGAGGCTGGAATTATTTATCCTATTTCAGATAGCCCCTGGGTGAGTCCTGTTCAAGTTGTCCCTAAAAAGGGAGGCATGACAGTGGTTCATAATGAAAAAAATGAACTGGTACCTACAAGAACAGTTACAGGGTGGCGCATGTGTATTGATTACAGAAGGCTCAATACAGCCACCAGAAAGGATCATTTTCCTTTACCATTCATAGACCAGATGCTAGAAAGACTAGCAGGTCATAATTATTACTGCTTTTTGGATAGCTATTCAGGCTACAACCAAATTGCAGTAGATCCCCAGGATCAAGAGAAAACAGCATTCACATGTCCATTTGGAGTATTTGCTTACAGAAGGATGCTTTTTGGGCTGTGTAATGCACCTGCAATCTTTCAGAGATGCATGCTCTCTATTTTCTCTGATATGGTGGAAAAATTTCTGGAAGTCTTCATGGATGACTTCTGGTGCACGAAATTGAGATCTCAGGCAACGGCGTCAAAAACTCTGTACGTACGTCTTAATAAATTGTTTTTCATTCACAACTTCGATACAACTAACCAGCAAGTGCACTGGGTCGTCCAAGTAATAAACCTTACGTGAGTAAGGGTCGATCCCACGGAGATTGTTGGTATGAAGCAAGCTATGGTCACCTTGTAGATCTCAGTCAGGCGGATATAAAATAGTTATGGAGTTTTCAAAAATATATAATAACTAGATAGAAAATAAGGACAGAAACACTTATTGATATCATTGGTGAGAATTTCAGATAAGCGTATAGAGATGCTTTCATTCCTCTGAACCTCTGCTTTCCTGCTGTCTTCATCCAATCAGTCTTACTCATTTCCATGGCTGGCTTTATGTAAGGACATCACCGTTGTCAATGGCTACTTTTTATCCTCTCTGGAAAATGGTCCGATGCGCTGTCACTGCATGGCTAATCGTCTGGAGGCATCACCCTTGTCAATGGCTGCATCCCATCCTCTTGTGAAAATGGTCCAAATGCTCTGTCACAGCACGGCTAATCATCTGAGGTTCTCGATCATACTGGAATAGGATTCACCCTCCTTTTGCGTCTGTCACTACGCCCAGCACTCGCGAGTCTGAAGCTCGTCACAGTCATTAAATCCTAGAGTCCTACTCGGAATACCACAGACAAGGTTTAGACTTTTCGGACTCTCATGAATGGCGCCATCAATCTAGCTTATACCACGAAGATTCTGATTAAGAGATCTAAGAGATACTCATTCAATCTAAGGTAGAACGGAAGTGGTTGTCAGGCACGCATTCATAGGGAATGATGATGATTGTCACGTTCATCACATTCAGGTTGAAGTGCGAATGAATATCTTAGAAGCGGAATAAGTTGAATTGAATAGAAAAACAGTAGTACTTTGCATTAATCTTTGAGGAACAGCAGAGCTCCACACTTTAATTTATGGAGTGCAGAAACTCTACCGTTGAAAATACATAAGTGAAAGGTTCAGGCATGGCCAAATGGCCAGCCCCCAAAACGTGATCACAGGATCAAAAATACAATCCAGAATGTCTAATACAATACTAAAAAGTCCTATTTATAATAAACTAGCTACTAGGGTTTACAGAAGTAAGTAATTGATGCATAAATCCACTTCCGGGACCCACTTGGTGTGTGCTTGGGCTGAGATTGAATGTTACACGTGAAGAGGTCATTCTTGGAGTTGAACGCCAGGTTGTAACATGTTTCTGGCGTTCAACTCTGGTTTGTGACGTGTTTCTGGCGTTTAACTCCAGACAGCAGTGTAGAACTGGCGTTCAACGCCCTTTTACATCGTCTAAACTCGGTCAAAGTATAGACTATTATATATTTCTGGAAAGCCCTGGATGTCTACTTTCCAACGCAATTGGAATCGCGCCATTTTGAGTTCTGTAGCTCCAGAAAATCCACTTTGAGTGCAGGGAGGTCAGAATCCAACAGCATCAGCAGTCCTTCTTCAACCTCTGAATCTGATTTTTGCTCAAGTCCCTCAATTTCAGCCAGAAAATACCTGAAATCACAGAAAAATACACAAACTCATAGTAAAGTCCAGAAATGTGAATTTAACATAAAAACTAATGAAAACATCCCTATAAGTAACTAGATTCTACTAAAAACATACTAAAAACAATGCCAAAAAGCGTATAAATTATCCGCTCATCACAACGCCAAACTTAAATTGTTGCTTGTCCCCAAGCAACTGAAAATCAAATAGGATAAAAAGAAGAGAATATACTATAAATTCCAAACTATCAATGAAACATAGCTCCAATCTGATGAGCGGGACTTGTAGCTTTTTGCCTCTTGAATAGTTTTGGCATCTCGCTTTATTCATTGAAGTTCAGAATGATTGGCATCTATAGGAACTCAGAGTTTAGATAGTGTTATTGATTCTCCTAGTTCAGTATGATGATTCTTGAACACAGCTATTTTATGAGTCTTGGCCGTGGCCCTAAGCACTTTGTTTTCCAGTATTACCACTGGATACATAAATGCCACAGACACATAATTGGGTGAACCTTTTCAGATTGTGACTCAGCTTTGCTAAAGTCCCCAATTAGAGGTGTCCAGGGTTCTTAAGCACACTCTTTTTTTGCTTTGGACCTTGACTTTAACCGCTCAGTCTCAAGTTTTCACTTGACACCTACACGCCACAAGCACATGGTTAGGGACAGCTTGGTTTAGCCGCTTAGGCCAGGATTTTATTCCTTTAGGCCCTCCTATCCACTGATGCTCAAAGCCTTGGGATCCTTTTTATTACCCTTGCCTTTTGGTTTTAAGGGTTACTGGCTTTTTGGTCTTGCCTCTTGGTTTTAAGAGCTTTTGGCTTTTTCTGCTTGCCTTTTCTTTTTCTATTTTTTTTTTGCCCCTTTTTTTTTCTGCAAGCTTTGTTCTTTGCTGCTTTTTCTTACTTCAAGAATCATTTTTATGATTTTTCAGATTATCAAATAACATGTCTCCTTGTCATCATTCTTTCAAGAACCAACATATTTAACATTCTTAAACAACAACTTCAAAAGACATATGCACTGTTCAAGCATTCATTCAGAAAACAAGAAGCATTGTCACCACATCAATATAATTAAACTAAGTTCAAAGATAAATTCGAAACTCATGTACTTCTTATTCTTTTGAATTAAAACAGTTTTCATTTAAGAGAGGTGATGGATTCATAGGACATTCATAACTTTAAGACAAAGTTACTAAATAATAATGATCATGTAATGAAGACACAAACATGGATAAGCACTTAACATAGAGAAAACAAAAAACAGAGAATGTAAGAATAAGGAATGAGTCCACCTTAGTGATGGTGGCGTTTCCTTCTTGAGGAACCAATGATGTCCTTGAGCTCTTCTATGTCTCTTCCTTGTCTTTGTTGCTCCTCCCTCATTGCTTTTTGATATTCTCTTATTTCATGAAGGATGATGGAGTGCTCTTGATGTTCCACCCTTAATTGTCCCATGTTGGAACTTAATTCTCCTAGGGAGGTGTTGATTTGCTCCCAATAGTTTTGTGGAGGAAAATGCATTTGAGGCATCTCCGGGATCTCATGGTGATGAGCTTCGTGCGTCTCTTGAGATCCATGAATGGGCTCTCTTGCTTGCTCCATCCTCTTCTTAGTGATGGGCTTCTCTTCCTCAATGGGAATGTCTCCTTCTATGAAAGCTCCAGCTGAGTAACATAGATGGCAAATAAGATGAGGAAAAGCTAGCCTTGCCCCAGGAGAGGGCTTTTCGGCTATTTTGTAGAATTCAAGGGAGATGACTTCATGAACTTCTACTTCCTCTCCAATCATGATGCTATGAATCATGATGGACCGATCCACAGTAACTTCAGATCGGTTGCTAGTGGGGATGATGGAGCGTTGGATGAACTCCAGCCATCCTCTAGCCACAGGCTTGAGGTCCAGTCTTCTTAATTGAACCGGCTTGCCTTTGGAGTCAATCTTCCATTGAGCTCCTTCCACACATATGTCCATGAGGACTTGGTCCAACCTTTGATTAAAGTTGACCCTTCTAGTGTAGGGGCGTGCATCTCCTTGCATCATAGGCAAGTTGAACGCCAACCTCACATTTTTCGGACTAAAATCTAAGTATTTCCCCCGAACCATTGTAATATAATTCTTTGGGTTTGGGTTCTTACTTTGATCATGGTTCCTAGTGATCCATGCATTGGCATAGAACTCTTGAACCATTAGGATGCTGACTTGTTGGATGGGGTTTGTTAGAACTTCCCAACCTCTTCTTTGGATTTCATGTCGGATCTCCGGATACTTATTCTTCTTGAGCTTGAAAGGGACCTCGGGGATCACCTTCTTCTTGACCACAACATCATAGAAGTGGTCTTGATGAGCTTTGGAGATGAATCTTTCCATCTCCCATGACTCGGAGGTGGAAGCTTTTGTCTTCCCTTTCCCTTTTCTAGAGGATTCTCCGGTCTTGGGTGCCATCAATGGTAATGGAAAAACAAAAAGCTTATGCTTTTACCACACCAAACTTAGAATTTTGCTCGCCCTCGAGAAAGAGAAGAAAGAATAGATGAAGAAGAAGAAGAAAATGTGGAGGAGAGGGGGGAGTGGTGTATTCGGCCAAGAAGAGAAGAGAGGGTTGTGTTGGGTGAAAATGAGGAAGAATGGAGGGCTATATATAGGGAAGGGAGGGGGGTAAGGTTCGGCCATATAGGGTGGGTTTGGGTGGCAAAATGATTTTGAATTTTGAAGGTATGTGGAGTTTATGAGGTAGGTTTATGGGGAAGAGTAGATGGATGTGAGTGGTGAAGTGGTGATAGGGAATAGAGATTGAGGTGATTGGTGAAGAGTTTTGGGGAAAAGTGTTTATGGGATTATGTGAAAGAGGGGTGAGAAGAAGTGAGTGGAGGTAGGTGGGGATCCTGTGGGGTCCACAGATCCTGAGGTGATCCTGTGGGGTCCACAGATCCTGAGGTGTTATAGGATTTACAACCTTGCACCAAATTAGGCATGCAAAATGCCCTTGAAAACAACTCTGGGCGTTCAGCGCCAGATTGGTGCTTGTTCTGGGCGTTGAACGCCCATTTGTTGCCCATTTCTGGCGTTGAACGCCAGAACCATGCTTGTTCTGGGCGTTCAGCGCCAGCTCTTCTCTAGGGTGCAATTCTGGCGTTCAAACGCCCAGATGCTGCCCATTTTGGGTGTTCAGCGCCAAAACCATGCTCTGTTCTGGCGTTGAACGCCAGCCAGATGCTTCTTACTGGCGTTTAAACGCCAGTAAGGTCTTCCTCCAGGGTGTGATTTTTCTTCTACTATTTTTGATTCCGTTTTCAATTTTTATATTTATTTTGTGACTCCACATGATCATGGACCTAATAAAACATGAAAGAACAAGAAAAATAGAATTAGATAAATAAAAATTGGGTTGCCTCCCAACAAGCGCTTCTTTAATGTCAATAGCTTGACAGTGGGCTCTCATGGAGCCTCACAGATGTTTAGAGCATTGTTGAGACTTCCCAACACCAAACTTAGAGTTTGGATATGGGAGTTCAACACCAAACTTAGAGTTTGGTTGTGGCCTCCCAATACCAAACTTAGAGTTTGACTGTGGGGGCTCTGGTTGACTCTGTTTTGAGAGAAGCTTTTTATGCTTCCTCTCCATGTTTTCAGAAGGATAACCTTGAGTTGTAAACACAAGGGAGTCCCCATTCAATTGAAGGACTAATTCACCTCTGTCAACATCTATTACAGCTCTTGCTGTAGCTAGGAAGGGTCTTCCAAGGATGATGGATTCATCCTCATCCTTCCCAGTATCTAGGACTATGAAATCAGCAGGGATGTAAAGGCCTTCAACCTTTACTAACACGTCCTCTACTTGTCCATAAGCCTGTTTTCTTGAATTGTCTGTCATCTCTAATGAGATTTTAGTAGTTTGCACCCCAAAGATTCCCAGTTTTTCTATTACAGAGAGGGGCATGAGGTTTATCCCTGAACCAAGGTCACACAGAGCCTTTTCAAAGATCATGGTGCCTATGGTACAAGGTATTAGGAACTTTCCAGGCTCCTGTTTCTTCTGAGGCAATGTCAGTTGATCCAGATCACTCAGTTCATTAGTGAACAAGGGAGGTTCATCTTCCCAAGTCTCAATACCAAATAATTTGGCATTCAGCTTCATGATTGCACCAAGGTACTTGGTAACTTGCTCTTCAATAACATCCTCATTCTCTTCAGAAGAGGAATACTCATCAGAGCTCATGAATGGCATAAGGAGGTTTAATGAAATCTCTATGGTCTCTAGTTAAGCCTCAGATTCCTTTGGTTCCTCAGAGGGAAGCTCCTTATTGATCACTGGACGTCCCAGGAGGTCTTCCTCCTTGGGATTCACGTCCTCTCCTTCCCTTACAAGTTCGGCCATGGTGATCAATTCAATGGCCTTGCACTCTCCTTTTGGATTTTCTTCTGTATTGCTTGGTAGAGTACTAGGAGGGATTTCAGTGATCCTTTTACTCAGCTGGCCCACTTGTGCCTCCAAATTTCTAATTGAGGACCTTGTTTCATTCATGAAACTTACAGTGGCCTTAGATAGATCAGAGACTAAATTTGCTAAGCTAGATGGATTCTGCTCAGAATTCTCTGTCTGTTGCTGAGTGGATGATGGAAAAGGTTTATTACTATTAAACATGTTTCTTCCACCATTATTAAAGCCTTGTTGAGGCTTTTGTTGATCCTTCCATGAGAGATTTGGGTGATTTCTCCATGAGGGGTTATAGGTGTTTCCATAAGGTTCACCCATGTAATTCACCTTTGCTATTGCAGGGTTTTCAGGATCATAAGCTTCTTCTTCAGAAGATGCCTCTTGAGTACTGTTGGATGCAGCTTGCATTCCATTCAGACTCTGAGAAATCATATTGACTTGCTGAGTCAATATTTTATTCTGAGCCAATATGGCATTCAGAGTATCAATTTCAAGAACTCCCTTCTTCATAGGCGTCCCATTACTCACAGGATTCCTCTCAGAAGTGTACATGAACTGGTTATTAGCAACCATGTCAATGAGTTCTTGAGCTTCTGCAGGCATTTTCTTTAAGTGAATGGATCCACCTGCAGAGGTATCCAATGACATTTTAGCTAATTCAGACAGACCATCATAGAATATGTCCAGGATGGTCCATTCTGAAAGCATGTCAGAAGGATACTTTTTGGTCAGTCCTTTGTATCTCTCCCAAGCTTCATAGAGGGATTCACCTTCTTTCTTTCTGAAGGTCTGAACATCCACTCTAAGCTTACTCAGCTTTTGAGGAGGAAAGAACTTGGCTAAGAAAGCCTTGACCAGCTTATTCCAAGAGTTCAGGCTATCCTTAGGTTGAGAGTCCAACCATATTCTAGCTCTGTCTCTTACAGCAAAAGGGAAAAGCATGAGCCTGTAGACTTCAGGATCTACTCCATTTGTCTTAACAGTATCACAGATCTGCAAGAATTCAGTTAAGAACTGAAAAGGATCTTCAGATGGAAGTCCATGAAACTTGCAGTTCTGCTGCATCAGAGAAACTAGCTGAGGTTTCAGCTCAAAATTGTTTGCTCCAATGGTAGGGATGGAGATGCTTCTTCCATGTAAATTAGAATTAGGTGCAGTAAAGTCACCAAGCATCCTCCTTGCATTATTATTATTTTTGGCTGCCATCTCCTCTTCCTGTTCGAAAATTTCTGAAAGGTGCTTGCTGGATTGTTGTAATTTAGCTTCTCTTAGTTTCCTCTTCAGAGTCCTTTCAGGTTCTGGATTTGCTTCAACAAGAATTTTCTTGTCCTTGCTCCTGATCATATGAAAAAGAGGGACAGAAAAATAATAATAATAGGGGTCCTTTTTACCACAGTATAAAGGTCCCTGTGTAAGTAGAAGAAAAGAAGAAGAGAAAATCTGAACTCAGAGAAAGAGAGGGTTCGGATTTTTGGTGAGATGAAGTGTTAGTAGATGAATAAATAAACAGAAGGAGATGAGAGAGAAGGATTTTCGAAAATTATTTTTTTGAAAAAAAGTTAGTGATTTTCGAAAATAGTTTTTGAAAAAGGTTAGTAATTTTCGAAAATTAAAATTAAAAATTAAAATAATTAGTTAATTAAAAAGAAATTTTGAAAAAGAGGGAAGATATTTTTGAAAATTAGAGAGAGAGAGTTAGTTAGGTAGTTTTGAAAAAGATAAGAAACAAACAAAAAGTTAGTTAGTTAGTTGAAACAAATTTGAAAATCAATTTTGAAAAGATAAGAAGATAAGAAGTTAGAGAAGATATTTTAAAAATCAAATTTTTGAAAAATATATGTTTTAAAAAAAGATAAGATAAAAAGATATTTTTGAAAAGATATGATTGGAATTAGTTTTGAAAAAGATTTGATTTTTAAAATCACAATTAATGACTTGATTCACAAGAAATCACAAGATATGATTCTAGAACTCAAAGTTTGAATCTTTCTTAACAAGCAAGTAACAAACTTGAAATTTTTTGAATCAAAACATTAATTGAAGATGTTATTTTCGAAAATTATGTGATAAAGATAAGAAAAATATTTTTGAAAAATATTTTTAAAATTTTTGAAAATAACTAAGAAAAATTAAAAAGATTTGATTTTTGAAAAAGATTTTGAAAAAGATAATATTTTTAAATTGAAAATTTGATTTGACTCATAAAAACAACTGGATTTTAAAAATTTTTGAAAAAGTCAAATCTAATTTTCAAAATTTATGAGAGAAAAAAGGAAAGGTAATTTTTTTTTTATTTTTTTGAATTTTTATGATGAGAGAGGAAAACATGAAAATGATGCAATGCATGAAAATTTTTAGATCAAAACAATGAATGCATGCAAGAATACTATGAATGTCAAGATGAACACCAAGAACACTTTGAATGTCAAGATGAACATCAAGAACTTATTTTTGAAAAATTTTTAATGCAAAGAAAACATGCAAGACACCAAACTTAAAAATTTTTCATGTATAGACACTATGAATGCAAGAATGCATATGAAAAACAAGAAAAGACACAAAACAAGAAAACATCAAGATCAAACAAGAAGACTTACCAAGGACAACTTGAAGATCATGAAGAACACCATGAATGCATGAATTTTTCGAAAAATGCAAGATGAACAAGCAATTGACACCAAACTTTAAATCTGACTCAAGACTCAAACAAGAAATACAAAATATTTTATTTTTATTTTTATGATTTTATGATTTTTTTGTATTTTCTTTTAATTTTTTCGAAAATCATTTTGAAAAAGAAAAATAAGGATTCCAAAATTTTTAATATGAATTCCAGGAATCTTATGCTCTTTAGTCTAAAGCTCCAATCAAAGGGTCAGGCATGGCTTAATAGCCAGCCAAGCTTTAGTATGTAACTCAAACATGACAAGCCTGACATTCCCTATCCAAAAGAATTAGACATGGCTTTACAGCCAGCCAGGCTTCAACATGCTTCATGAAACACTAGAATTCATTCTTAAAAATTCTGAAGAAAAATATATTTTTGAAAACATTTTTATTTTA
Organism: Arachis ipaensis; assembly: GCF_059453495.1. Classification (NCBI taxonomy): domain Eukaryota; kingdom Viridiplantae; phylum Streptophyta; class Magnoliopsida; order Fabales; family Fabaceae; genus Arachis; species Arachis ipaensis. The sequence goes on along the minus strand of NC_142442.1, from coordinate 85,157,581 downwards.
AAACTTTTTCGAAAACAAAGGAGAAATTTTTGAAAGATTTTTAAAAAATTTTTGAAAATAAAACAAAAACAAAATTACCTAATCTGAGCAACAAGATGAACCGTCAGTTGTCCAAACTCGAACAATCCCCGGCAACGGCGCCAAAAAACTTGGTGCACGAAATTGTGATCTCAGGCAACGGCGTCAAAAACTCTGTACGCACGTCTTAATAAATTGTTTTTCATTCACAACTTCGATACAACTAACCAGCAAGTGCACTGGGTCATCCAAGTAATAAACCTTACGTGAGTAAGGGTCGATCCCACGGAGATTGTTGGTATGAAGCAAGCTATGGTCACCTTGTAGATCTCAGTCAGGTGGATATAAAATAGTTATGGAGTTTTCGAAAATATATAATAAATAGATAGAAAATAAGGACAGAAACACTTATGTATATCATTGGTGAGAATTTCAGATAAGCGTATAGAGATGCTTTCATTCCTCTGAACCTCTGCTTTCCTGCTGTCTTCATCCAATCAGTCTTACTCCTTTCCATGGCTGGCTTTATGTAAGGACATCACTGTTGTCAATGGCTACTTTTTATCCTCTCTGGAAAATGGTTCGATGCGCTGTCACTGCATGGCTAATCGTCTGGAGGCATCACCCTTGTCAATGGCTGCATCCCATCCTCTTGTGAAAATGGTCCAAATGCTCTGTCACAGCACGGCTAATCATCTGAGGTTCTCGATCATACTGGAATAGGATTCACCCTCCTTTTGCGTCTGAATATCACAGTCATTCAATCCCAGAGTCCTACTCGGAATACCACAGACAAGGTTTAAACTTTCCGGACTCTCATGAATGCTGCCATCAATCTAGCTTATACCACGAAGATTCTGATTAAGAGATCTAAGAGATACTCATTCAATCTAAGGTAGAATGGAAGTGGTTATCAGGCACGCGTTCATAAGGAATGATGATGATTGTCACGTTCATCACATTCAGGTTGAAGTGCGAATGAATATCTTAGAAGCGGAATAAGTTGAATTGAATAGAAAAACAGTAGTACTTTGCATTAATCTTTGAGGAACAGCAAGCTCCACACCTTAATCTATGGAGTGCAGAAACTCTACCATTGAAAATACATAAGTGAAAGGTTCAGGCATGGCCGAATGGCCAGCCCCCAAAACGTGATCACAGGATCAAAAATACAATTCAGGATGTCTAATACAATAGCAAAAAGTCCTATTTATAACAAACTAGCTACTAGGGTTTACAGAAGTAAGTAATTGATGCATAAATCCACTTCCGGGGCCCACTTGGTATGTGCTTGGGCTGAGCTTGAATGTTACACGTGCAGAGGTCATTCTTGGAGTTGAACGCCAGGTTGTAACGTGTTTCTGGCGTTCAACTCTGGTTTGTGAAGTGTTTCTGGCGTTTAACTCTAGACAGCAGCGTAGAACTGGCGTTCAATGCCCTTTTACGTCATCTAAACTCGGTCAAAGTATGGACTATTATATATTGCTGGAAAGCCCTGGATATCTACTTTCCAACGCAATTGGAATCGCGCCGTTTTGTGGTCTGTAGCTCCAGAAAATCCACTTTGAGTGCAGGGAGGTCAGAATCCAATAGCATCAGCAGTCCTTCTTCAACCTCTGAATCTAATTTTTGCTCAAGTCCCTCAATTTCAGCCAGAAAATACCTGAAATCACAGAAAAACACACAAACTCATAGTAAAGTCCAGAAATGTGAATTTAACATAAAAACTAATGAAAACATCCCTAAAAGTAACTAGATTCTACTAAAAACATACTAAAAATAATGCCAAAAAGCGTCTAAATTATCCGCTCATCAACTTCTCAGTATATGGAGACTCATTCAGCTCCTGTCTTGATCACCTGACACTGGTTTTGAAAAGATGCCAAGAGACCAACCTGGTTTTAAATTGGGAAAAATGTCACTTTATGGTGACTGAAGGGATTGTCCTTAGGCATAAAATTTCAAACAAGGGAATAGAGGTGGATCAAGCTAAAATAGAGGTAATTAAAAAATTACCACCACCTGCCAATGTTAAGGCAATCAGAAGGTTTCTGGGGCATGCAGGATTCTATAGGAGGTTTATAAAGGATTTTTCAAAAATTACAGAACCTCTAAGCATCCTGCTAGCTGCTGACACGCCATTTGTGTTTGACACAGAGTGTCTGTAGGCGTTTGAAACTCTGAAAGCTAAGCTGGTCACAGCACCAGTTATCTCTACACCAGACTGGACATTACCGTTCGAATTAATGTGTGATGCCAGTGATCACGCTATTGGTGCAGTACTGGGGCAGAGGCATGACAAGCTTCTGCATGTCATTTATTATGCTAGCCGTGTTTTGAATGATGCCCAGAAAAATTACACAACCACAGAAAAAGAATTGCTTGCAGTGATTTATGCCATTGACAAGTTTAGATCATACTTAGTAGGATCAAAAGTGATTGTGTACACAGATCATGCTGCTCTTAAATATCTACTCACAAAGCAAGATTCAAAACCCAGACTCATAAGATGGGTGTTACTTCTGCAAGAGTTTGATATAGAAATAAGAGACAGAAAAGGGACAGAAAACCAAGTGGCTGACCATCTGTCCCGGATAGAACCAGTGGAAGGGGCGTCCTCCCCCTCTATTGAGATCTCTGAAACCTTTCCGGATGAGCATTTGTTCGCCATTCAGGAATTACCATGGTTTGCAGACATTACAAACTACAAAGCTGCAAGGTTCATTCCCAAGGAGTACAGCAGGCAACAAAAGAAAAAATTAATTACTGATGCAAAGTACTACTTGTGGGATGAACCCTATCTCTTTAAGAGATGTGCAGACGGAATAATCCGTAGGTGTGTGCCTAGAGAAGAAGCGCAGAGGATCCTATGGCATTGCCATGGATCACAATATGGAGGCCATTTCGGAGGTGTGCGAACAGCCACCAAGGTCCTCCAATGTGGTTTCTACTGGCCTACACTCTATAGAGATTCCCGAGAGTTTGTACGTAACTGTGACAGTTGCCAGAGAGCTGGTAATTTGCCTCATAGTTATGCCATGCCTCAACAAGGAATCTTGGAGATTGAGTTGTTTGATGTGTGGGGAATTGATTTTATGGGGCCTTTCCCACCATCATACTTAAACACTTATATTCTGGTGGCAGTTGACTATGTATCAAAATGGGTAGAGGCCATTGCCACACCCACCAATGATACTAAAACAGTACTAAAGTTCCTCCAGAAACACATATTCAGTAGATTTGGTGTCCCTAGGGTACTAATCAGTGATGGGGGCACTCACTTCCGCAACAAACAACTTTACTCTGCCATGGTCTGGTATGGGATTCGCCATAAGGTGGCAACTCCATATCATCCACAGACAAATGGGCAAGCTGAAGTCTCTAACAGAGAACTAAAAAGAATCCTGGAACAGACTGTAAGTACCCGTAGAAAGGATTGGGCACGAAGCTTGGATGATGCTCTGTGGGCTTACAGAACAGCATTCAAGACTCCCATAGGGACCTCTCCTTACCAACTTGTGTATGGTAAGGCTTGTCACCTGCCCGTGGAACTGGAACATAAGGCCTACTGGGCAACCAGATTCCTTAACTTTGATGCCAAATTAGCTGGAGAGAAAAGATTGCTCCAGCTGAATGAGCTAGAGGAATTCAGATTCACTGCTTTCGAAAATGCCAAGCTTTACAAAGAGAAATCAAAAAGGTGGCATGACAGAAAGCTGTCATCTAGAATCTTTGAACCAGGACAAAAGGTTCTGTTATTTAACTCTAGGCTCAGGCTATTTCCCGGGAAACTGAAGTCCCGGTGGAGAGGACCATATGTGATTACAAGTGTATCACCATATGGTTATGTGGAGCTTCAAGATATTGATTCTGATAAGAAGTTCATTGTTAATGGACAGAGAATCAAGCACTATCTTGAAGGCAATGTTGAGCAAGAGTGCTCAAGGCTGAGGCTAGATTAAAAAATCAGCAAGGTCCAGCTAAAGACAATAAAGAAGTGCTTGCTGGGAGGCAACCCAGCCATGGGGCATCACTTCCTCTAAACATTTTGCCCTATTCTTGATTTTATTTGTTTATATAAAGTTGATTGATACTAAGGTAAAGAGTCAATTGTATAAGTTTACAGGGTTATAGAAGGATTCTGCACACAAAACAGAGAAAAAGAGCTCACTGGCAAGAAAACGCCAGTAAAAGTCTGTTTTGGGCGTTCAACGCCCAAAAGAAGCATCCACTGGGCGTTGAACGCCAGTAAGGATAGCCATCTGGGCGTTAAACGCCAGAAAGAAGCTCCTTCTGGGCGTTTAACGCCAGATTTACAGCGTCCTGGGCGTTCAGAAAAACGCCCAATGACAAAGGAGTTCCTGGCGTTCAACGCCAGAAAGAAGCAACAGCTGGGCGTTGAACGCCCAAGAGAAGCAGCAGTTGGGCGTTGAACGCCCAAAACATGCAACGTTTGGGCGTTCAAACGCCAGGATGGTGGGGAGAAGGTAAATTCGTTTTTTCTTCATATTTTTCATTTTAATCTTAATTTTCATGTTTCAATTCATGATTTCTTGCATAAACATGTTACAAACCCTGATTTCTAAAATCCCTAATTTCTAAAAACCCCACTTTAAAAATATCAAATATATCTTAATCCATAAGCACAAATCCATTTTTTTATCCAATTCAACTCTTTTTCAAAATTTTCAAAACAAATCTATCTCTTTTCATTCAAAAATCTTTTCAACTAATCAATATCTTTTTCAAATCTCCATATTATCTTTTTCAAAAAAATCCAAATTTATCTTTTTCAAATATCTTTCATATCTTTTCAATTTTAAATTATATCTTTTCTTATCATACTTATCTCTTTTTAAATCATATCTTCTATCTTATCTTCCTCCCTATTTTCGAAAAAACCCACCCCCCTCCCTTTTAAAAACACATTCGGCCTCCTTCCTCTCATCCACCATTCAACACTAGCTCTCCTTCTATCCCTCTCCTTTCTTTTCTTTTGCTTGAAGACAAGCAATCCTCTAAGTTTGGTGTGTTTATCCGTGATCACTAAACCATACCCACTAAGATCATGGCTCCTAAAGGAAAATAACCCACTCCAAGAGGCAAGAACGAGAGTATTCCAAAACCACTTTGGAATCAAGGGAGGTTCTTAACCAAAGAACATTCAGACCATTACTACAAAATAATGGGTCTAAGATCTGTGATCCCGAAAGTCAAGTTCGATCTGAAAGAAGATGAATATCCGGAGATCCAAGAGCAGATTCGAAACAGGAACTGGGAAGTCCTAGCTAATCCTGAAACGAAAGTGGGAAGGAATATGGTTCAAGAATTTTACGCTAATCTGTGGAAAACAGACAGGCAGAGAATATCTGGAGCTGCCCTCTATGACTACAGGACTGTGGTCAGAGGAAAGATTGTTCACATCTACCCTGACAAAATCAGGGAGATCTTTAAGCTACCTCAGCTGAAAGATGACCCAGACTCCTTCAATAGGAGAATGATGAGAACAAACAAGGGCCTGGATAAGATTCTAGAGGATATATGCATCCCTGGAGATAGGTGGACCACCAGCACGAAGGGTGCCCCAAGTCAACTCAAGAGAGAAGATCTCAAACCAGTCGTCAGAGGATGGCTGGACTTCATTGGGCGTTCTATATTGCCCACCAGCAACCGTTCTGAAGTCAATATTAGAAGAGTAGTGATGATCCATTGCATTATGTTGGGAAAAGAAGTAGAAGTTCATCAACTGATCCCATCTGAATTCTACATACTTGCCAAAAAGAACTCCAAGGATGCCAGGTTGTCTTATCCAAGCCTAATCTCTATGCTCTGCAAAGATGCTGGAGTAAAGATGGGAATAACAGAGTATATCTCAGTGGAGCAACCAATCACTAAAATCACAATGGAAAAACAACAAATGCAGGATGACCCCATCAAGAGGAGGGCGCAAGAATTCCTACCAGAACTCCCTCAATTTGAATACTGGGAGCATCTTGAGGCATCTGTCACTAAGTTGCAAGAAACCATGGACCAATTGAAGGAAGAACAGCAAAATCAAAACAGCTTTCTTTGCAAACAGTTCAGAGAACAAGAGGTGCAAGGGCGTGAATTAAGAGAACTAAAGCGTCAGAAACTATCTCTTGAAGGGCCAAGCACCCCATAGACTAAAGAGGCATCCGCTTCCCAAAGTCAAGGTTGTTGAGCTCTGATCTTAACCTTAACCCTGTGATAACTTTTTTTCTATTATTTGAGTTTCACCTTAGGAGTCATATAATGGCAATTAGTATTTATATTTTGATTTTATCGCCAATTAAGCTATAATTTATTTTTTTCATCATCATTAAACATGAATAAAATAGAAGATTTTCTTTAGAACAAGGAGGCAATAATTTTCGAGTTTTTAATAAAACAAATTCTAATTGTTTACATCTGGTGGCAATACTTTCTGCCTTCTGAATGAATGCTTGAACAGTGCATATGTCTTTGGAATTTGATGTTCTTGAATGTTAAATATGTTGGCTCTTGAAAGAATGATAAACATGAGACATGTTATTGGTAATCTGAAAAATCATAAAAATGATTCTTGAAGAAAGAAAAAGCAGTGAATACAAAGCTTGCAAAAAAAAAAAGCAAGCAGAAAAAGCCAATAACCCTTAAAACCAAAAGGCAAGGGTAATAAAAAGGATCCAAGGCTTTGAGCATCAGTAGATAGGAGGGCCTAAGGAAATCAAATCCTGGTCTAAGCGGCTAAACCAAGTTGTCCCTAACCATGTGCTTGTGGCGTGAAGGTGTCAAGTGAAAACTTGAGACTGAGTGGTTAAAGTCAAGGTCCAAAGCAAAGAGAAGAGTGTGCTTAAGAACCCTGGACACCTCTAATTGGGGGCTTTAGCAAAGCTGAGTCACAATCTGAAAAGGTTCACCTAATTATGTGTCTGTGGCATTTATGTATCCGGTGGTAATACTGGAAAACAAAGTGCTTAGGGCCACGGCCAAGACTCATAAAAGTAGCTGTGTTCAAGAATCAACATACTGAACTAGGAGAATCAATAACACTATCTGAATTTTAAGTTCCTATAGATGCCAATCATTCTGAGCTTCAATGGATGAAGTGAGATGCCAAAACTGTTCGGAAGCAAAAAGCTACTAGCCCCGCTCATTTAATTAGAATCTGAGCTTCACTCAAAAACTCTGAGATATTATTGTTTCTTGACTCATTTGTATTCTATTTTATTTATCTAGTTGCTTGAGGACAAGCAACAATTTAAGTTTGGTGTTGTGATGAGCGGATATTTTATACGCTTTTTGGGGTTAATTTCATATAGTTTTTAGTATGTTTTAGTTAGTTTTTAGTTTATTTTCATTAGTTTCTAGGAAAAATTCATATTTCTGGACTTTACTATGAGTTTGTGTGTTTTCTGTAATTTCAGGTATTTTCTGGCTGAAATTGAGGGAGCTGAGCAAAAATCTGATTCAGGCTGAAAAAGGACTGCTGATGCTCTTGGATCCTGACCTCTCTGCACTCGGAATGGAATTTCCGGAGCTACAGGAATCCAATTGACGCGCTTCCAATTGCGTTGGAAAGTAGACATCCAGGGATTTCCAGCAATATATAATAGTCCATACTTCGCTCAAGGATAGACGACGTAAACTGGCGTTCAACGCCAGTTCCATGTTGCAGTCTGGCGTCCAGCGCCAGAAACACGTTACAAGTTGGAGTTCAACGCCAGAAACAGGTTACAGCCTGGCGTTGAACGCCCAAAACAGCCCAGGCACGTGAGAAGCTTTAGTCTCAGCCCCAGCACACACCAAGTGGGCCCCAGAAGTGGATTTCTGCACTATCTATCATAGTTTACTCATTTTCTGTAAACCTAGGTTACTAGTTTAGTATTTAAACAACTTTTAGAGACTTATTTTGTATCTCATGACATTTTAGATCTGAATTTTGTACTCTTTGACAGCATGAGCCTCTAAACTCCATTGTTGGGGGTGAGGAGCTCTGCTGTGTCTCGATGAATTAATGCAAGTATTTCTGTTTTCCATTCAAACATACGTGTTCCTATATAAGATATCCATTCGCACTTCAATATGAATGTGATGAACATGACAATCATCATCATTCCCCCACAAACGCGTGCCTGACAACCACTTCCGTTCACCGTAGAATGAATGAATATCTCTTGGATCTCTTAATCAGAATCTTCGTGGTATAAGCTAGATTGATGGCAGCATTTAAGAGAATCCGGAAAGTCTAAACCTTGTCTGTGGTATTCCAAGTAGGATTCAATGATTGAATGACTGTGACGAGCTTCAAACTCGCGAGTGCTGGGCGTAGCGACAGACGCAAAAGGATAGTAAATCCTATTCCGGTACGATTGAGAACCTGCAGATGATTAGCCGTGCGGTGACAGCGCACCTGGACCTTTTTCACTAGAAGGATGGATGGTAGCCATTGACAACGGTGATCCACCAACACACAGCTTGCCATAGGAGGACGTGCGTGCGTGAATCATGAAACAGAGGAAGGCAGAATTTCAGAAGACAAAGCATCTCCAAAACTCCAACATATTCTCCATTACTGCATACAAGTATAATTTGTGTTCTGCCCTTCTTACTTTTTACAATTCAAATTAAGAATTATTATTGATATTATATCCTGACTAAGAGTTACGAGATAACCATAGCTTGCTTCAAGCCAACAATCTCTGTGGGATCGACCCTTACTCACGTAAGGTATTACTTGGACGACCCAGTGCACTTGCTGGTTAGTTGTGCGAATTTGCGAAGAATTATGATTTCCAATTTTGTGCACCACGTATGGGAGTAGTATCTGTATACCTCCCATCAGAGCAAGCAATTTTGAGCTGAATCCTCAGCTCATTTTCATGGTGCAGCAAAATTGCAGTATTCTGGTCTTCCACAGGAAGAACCTACTGAGTTTCTGGTACAGTTCTTACAAATTGCTGATACAGTATGTGATAAGGAAGTAGATCAGGATGTCTACAGATTATTACTGTTTTCATTTGCTGTAAAAGATCATGCTAAGAGGTGGTTAAATAACCAACCCACAACAAGCATAAGAACATCGAAACAGTTATCAAACAAATTCCTAAATCAATATTTCCCTCCAAAAAGGATGACACAGCTAAAGCTGGACATCCAAGGCTTTAAACAAGAGGATAATGAATCTCTTTATAATGCCTGGGAGAGGTATAGAGGGATGCTAAGGAAATGCCACTCTGAAATATTTTCAGAATGGGTGCAGTTAGACATCTTTTACTATGGGCTTACAGAAAAAGCCCAAATATCTCTAGACCACTCAGCTGGTGGATCTATACATATGAGAAAGATAATTGAAGAGGCTCAAGAGCTCATTGATACAGTTGCTAGAAATCAACATCTGTATTTAAGTAGTGAGTCCTCCATGAAAGAAGAGGCTAAAGCAGTATCCACTGAACTTAGTCCTCAAGAACAAGTTGTTGAACTCAATCAGCAATTGCTTATTATAACAACACAGTTAACAGAATTTAAAGAGATGCTGCAAGAAACCAAAGATTCTAATGAGAATATGGAAAAACACTTTAATCAGACCAGACAGCAGCTATCTAAATAAATAACAGAAGAATGCCAAGCTGTTCAATTAAGGAGTGGGAAGATAGTGAATGTCTCAATTCAAAGCAGCAGGAAACAAAGAAAAGAACAACTAACAGAAAATAACCAAGCCACTGCTCAAAATCCCTCTGAGGACAGTAAGGGCCCAGAGAGGAATGATTCTGGCATTCAAACACCAGAAAAGGGTGGACAATTGGCGTTAAACGCCCAAGGGATGGCCAGTTCTGGAGTCCAAATGCCAGAAAAGAGTGGCAATCTGGCGTTAAACGCCCATACAGCCCCCAATTCTGGCGTTCAAATGCCACTAAGGGATCAGACACCTGTAAGTGCTGATAATAACCCCCTTAAGTAGGCTTCTCCAACCACTTCTGTAGGAAATAAACCTGCAGCAACTAAGGTTGAAGAATATAAAGCCAAGATGCATTATCCTCAGAAACTTCGCCAAGGGGAACAGGATAAACAATTTGCTCGCTTTACAGACTATCTCAAGACTCTTGAAATAAAGATTCCGTTTGCAGAGGCACTTGAGCAAATACCCTCTTATGCTAAGTTCATGAAAGAGATCTTAAGTCATAAGAAGGATTGGAGAGAAACTAAAAAAGTTTTCCTTACTAAAGAATGCAGTGCAGTCATTCTGAAAAGCTTACCAGAAAAGCTTAAAGATCCCAGAAGCTTTATGATACCATGCACATTAGAGGGTGCTTGTACCAAGACCGCTCTATGTGATCTTGGGGCAAGTATCAACCTAATACCTGCATCCACTATCAAAAAGCTTGGTTTGACTAATGAAGTTAAACCAACCCGTATATGCCTCCAACTTGCTGATGGCTCAATTAAAATCCCATCAGGCATAATTGAGGACATGATTGTCAATGTTGGGCCGTTTGCCTTTCCTACTGACTTTGTAGTACTGGAAATGGAGGAGCACAAAAGTGCAACTTTTATTCTTGGAAGACCTTTCCTAGCAACTGGACGAACCCTCATTGACGTCCAAAAAAGAGAGATAACATTGAGAGTCAATGAGGATGAGTTTAAGTTGAATGCTGTCAAAGCTATGCAGCATCCAGACACACCAAGAGACTGCCTGAGCACTGATGTTATTGACTCCTTGGTGGAAGAGGTCAATATGACTGAGAGTCTCAAATCAGAGCTAGAGGACATTTTTAAAGATGTTCAGCCTGATCTGGAGGAACCAGAGAGAACAGAAGAACCTCTGAAAACTCCTCAGGAAGAGGATAAGCCTCCTAAACCCGAGCTCAAACCACTACTACCATCCCTAAAATATGCATTTCTGGGAGAAGGTGACACTTTTTCGGTGATCATAAGCTCTGCTTTAAATCCACAGGAAGAGAAAGCACTAATTCAGGTGCTAAGGACACACAAGACAGCTCTTGGGTGGTCTATAAGTGATCTTAAGGGCATTAGCCCAGCAAGATGCATGCACAAGATCCTATTGAAGGATGATGCTAAGCTAGTGGTTCAACCACAGAGGCAGCTAAATCCAGCCATGAAGGAGGTGGTTCAGAAAGAGGTTACTAAGTTACTGGAGGCTAGGATTATTTATCCTAATTCTGATAGTCCCTGGGTGAGCCCTGTCCAAGTTGTCCCTAAGAAGAGAGGCATGACAGTGGTTCATAATGAAAAGAATGAACTGGTTCCTACAAGAATAGTTACAGGGTGGCGTATGTGTATTGACTACAGAAGGCTCAATACAACCACCAGGAAGGATCATTTTCCTTTACCATTCATAGACCAGATGCTAGAGAGACTAGCAGGTCATGAATACTACTGCTTTTGGGATTGCTATTCAGGTTACACCCAAATTGCAGTAGATCCTCAAGACCAAGAGAAAACAGCATTCACATGTCTATCTGGAGTATTTGCCTACAGAAGGATGCCATTTGGTCTGTGCAATGCACCTGTAACCTTTCAGAGGTGCATGCTCTCTATATTCTCTGATACAGTAGAGAAGTTTCTGGAAGTCTTCATGCATGACTTCTCAGTATTTTGAGACTCATTCAACTCTTGTCTTGACCATCTAGCACTTGTTCTAAAAAGGTGCCAAGAGACTAACATGGTTTTAAACTGGGAAAAATGTCACTTTATGGTGACTGTAGGAATTATCCTTGGGCACAAAATTTCGAACAAGGGAATAGAGGTGGATCAAGCCAAGGTAGAGTTAATTGAAAAATTACCACCACCTGCCAATGTTAAGGGAATCAGAAGCTTTCTGGGGCATGCAGGATTCTATAGGAGGTTTATAAAGGATTTTTCAAAAATTGCAAAACCTCTGAGCAATCTGCTAGCTGCTGACACGCCATTTCTCTTTGACACGGAGTGTCTGCAAGCGTTTGAAACTCTGAAAGCTAAGCTAGTCAGAGCACCAGTTATTTCTGCACTAGACTGGACATTACCATTCGAACTAATGTGTGATGCTAGTGACCATGCCATTGGTGCAGTGTTGGGACAGAGGCATAATAAGCTTCTGCATGTCATTTATTATGCTAGCAATGTTTTAAATGATGTACAGAAGAATTACACAACCACAGAAAAGGAGTTGCTTGCAGCGGTTTATGCCATTGACAAGTTCAGATATTATTTAGTAGGATCAAAAGTGATTGTGTACACTGACCATACTGCTCTAAAATATCTCCTCACAAAGCAGGATTCAAAACCCAGACTCATAAGATGGGTGTTGCCTCTACAAGATTTTGATATAGAAATAAGAGACAGAAAAGGGACAAAAAACCAAGTAGCAGATCACCTGTCCCGGATAGAACCAGTAGCAGGAGCGTCCCTCCCTCCTACTGAGATCTCTGAAACCTTCCCGGATGAGCAACTCTTTGCCATTCAAGAAGTACCATGGTTTGCAGACATTGCAAACTATAAAGCTGTGAGATTCATACCCAAAGAGTACAGCAAGGTGCAAACGAAAAAATTGATTTCTGATGCAAAATACTACTTGTGGGATGAACCATGTCTCTTTAAGAGGTGTGCAGACAGAATGATCCGTATATGTGTTCCTAGAGAAGAGGCACAAAAGATCCTATGGCATTGCATGGATCACAATATGGAGGATATTTCAGAGGTGAGCGAACATCCACCAAGGTTCTCCAGTGTGGCTTCTACTGACCTACTATCTATAGAGACTTCCGAGAGTTTGTACGTAACTATGATAGTTTCCAGAGAGCTGGTAATCTGCCTCATGGTTATGCCATGCCTCAACAAGGAATCTTAGAGATTGAGTTATTTGATGTATGGGGGTATTGACTTCAAACACTTCTATTCTGGTGGCAGAAGACTATGTATCTAAATGGGTAGACGCAATTGCAACACCCACTAATGATACTAAGATAGTGATGAAGTTCCTCCAGAAGCATATCTTCAGCAGATTCGGTGTCCCTAGGATACTGATTAGCGATGGAGGCACTGATTTCTGCAATAAACAGCTTGACTCTACTCTAGTCTGATATGGAATTAACCATAAAGTGGCAACTCCATATCATCCACAGACAAATGGGCAGGCTGAAGACTCAAATAGAGAACTAAAGCGAATCCTGGAGCGGACTGTAAATGCCCATAGAAAGGATTGGGCAAAAGGTCAGGATGATGCTCTGTGGGCATAAAGAACAGCATTTAAGACTCCTATAGGGACCTCTCTATACCAGCTTGTGTATGAAAAAGCCTGTCATCTGCCAGTGGAACTGGAACACAAGGCCTACTGGGCAACCAGGTTCTTAACCTTGATAATAAGGTAGCTGGAGAAAGGAGATTACTCCAGTTAAATGAGCTGGAAGAATTTAGACTCAATGCTTTCAAAAATGCCAAAATTTATAAGGAGAAAGCAAAAATATGGCATGACAAAAGGCTGTCATTGATGATCGGTTTTTCTATCGGTAAAGAAATATAAGAATATGATCGCGTTGTAAGTATAGCTTCTAAACCAACAGAAAATCCTTTCGTACAAACGTTTTGGTTGTCACAAGTAACAAACCCCTTTTAAAATTGATAACCGAAGTATTTAAACCTCGGGTCGTCTTCTCAAGGAACTGCAGGGAGGTGTTCTTATTATTGGTTATGAGTTTTGTAAATTGGGGGTTTTGAAAGTAAGGAACGAATAATTTAAATGACAAGTAAAATAAATAAATAACTGTAAAATAAACTCTTGGAAAGGTATGAAAATTCGGAAGTCCTATCCTAGTTACTCCTATGAGAATTGAAGTTAATCCCACTTAGTTAACCTTTACGAAAGCAAGGGAAAGTCAAGTGAACTAATTAGTTAGATTCCCAAGTCCTAGCCAACTCCTAAGGAAAGACTAGAGTTAGTGGAATTCCAGTCAATTAGCCGACATAACAATCAATCACGATAAGTTGATAACTCAAGAGCCTCCAGTTAATCAATTAAAGCCAAGAATATAAAAAGCTAAATAAGAATCATAAACCTAAAATACCTCAATTGCATTAATAAGAGAAAATCAATCTAAACATAGAGAGTTCATAAGCCAATTAGACAACATAAGTAATTAAAGGATAGCATTAAAGTATCTGAAAGTAAAAGAGAAATATAAGTAAAAAGAAATATTGAACCTGATGAAGAGTTGAAATCCTAAATCCTTTAAGAGGAATCCTAATCCTAAAACCTAAGAGAGAGGAGAGAACCTCTCTCTCTAAAAACCACATCTAAATTATGAAAAGTGAATAATTGAAGGCCTCCTTATGAATGGATGTATTCCCCCAATTTACAACCTCTAATATGTGCTTTCTGGACTTGGATCTGGGTCAAAAAGGGTTTTAGAAATCGCTGGGAGCGTTTTTTGCAGTTTCTGGTGCGTGGCGTCTGTCACGCGTACGCGTCATCTGTGTTCTGCTCGAGGCACGCGTCCGCGTCAGTCACACGTTCGCGTCACTGCCTTTTCGCGCTAGGCATGCGGCCGCGTCATCCATGCATTCGCGTTGCTGCCAGTTTCTTCAAAAACTCCATTTTATGCTTTCCTTCCATTTTTATATGTTTCCTTTCCATCCTTTAAATCATTCCTGCCTTTGGAGATCTAAAAAATACTCAACACACAAATCACGGCATCAAATGGTAATAAAAGGTAATTAAAATAATTATTTTTAAAGCATAGGAAACATGTTTTTCACATATATCACATAATAAGGAAGGGAAAGTAAAACCATGCAATTTACATGAATAAGTGAGTGAAGGATTGAAAAAATCACCTAATTTGAGCACAAAATATATCATAAAATATGGGTTTATCAGTCATCTAGAGTCTTTGAGACAGGACAGAAGGTCCTGTTATTTAACTCTAGACTCAGATTGTTCCCCAGGAAATTAAAATCTCGGTGGAGGGGCCCATATGTGATTACAAGTGTGTCACCATATGGCTATGTAGAACTTCAAGATATTGATTCTAACAAAAAGTTCATTATTAATGGACAAAGAATCAAACATTACGTTGAAGGCAATGTTGAGCAAGAATGCTCAAAGTTGAGACTAAGTTAAAAGCTCAGTAAAGTCCAGCTAAAAACAGTAAAGAAGCACGTGCTAGGAGGCAAGCCAGCCATTATCAATAATTAGATGTTTGTAACAGTTAGATAAGTCTTTTTAATTTTGTTTTCCTTGTTAATTAATATATTTTCATTGAATAAGTCAGGAAAATGGAGGTTCAAGACATAAATCAGAGAAATCACAGAGAAAAGGAGCTCACTGGCGTCAAAACGCCAGTAAAGAGGCAATCTGGGCATTAAACGCCAGAATGGCTATCATTCTGGGTGTTAAACGCCAGAATAGGCAGCATTCTGGGCGTTTAATGCCAGAATTGGCAGCATTATGGGCGTTCAGAAAAATACCCAGTGAAGAAGGATTTCTGTCGTTTAATGCCAGCCAGGGTACCTGGCTGGGTGTTAAACGCCCAAAATGGCCACCAGATGGGCGTTAAACGCCAGAATGGATATCATTCAGGGCATTTAACGCCAGAACAGCTAGGGGAGAGATAATTTCATTTTCAATTCAAATTTTTTCAAATTTTCATATTTTAATTCAAAATTTTTTGCATCAAATTAGCACAAACATTCATTTTTCAAGTTCCATTCTCAAAAATTAATAATCTCAAAAAATCTTTTTAATTATTCTCCAATTCTTTTCAATTCTTTTTCAAAAATTCATTCATCTTTCCAAATCCTTTTCAAATCTTTTTTTTACTAATTCATATTATCTTTTATTTTCTAGAAGCATAAACAAAAATTCAGATTTAACTTCCTCATATCTTTTTCTTATCTTTTAAATTTTTGAAAAGAATCTCATCTTTTTCATATCATGCTTATCTTTTATCAATCATATCTTTCAATCATATCTTTTTCTTTTTAAATTTTCGAACCCATTCCCTCCCTCCCCTTTATTTATAAATTCGGCCACCACCTTTGGTTCATCATTGGAATCCTTCTCCCCATCTATTCATCTTCTTTCTTTCTATTTTGCTTGAGGGCAAGCAAAGCACTAAGTTTGGTGTGATTTCTGTGATCCCTAAGCCAAAATAAACAAAGATCATGGCTCCCAAAGGAAAACAAACCACTTCAAGAGGCAAGAAAGAAAGCAACTCAAAGCCACTTTGAATGCATGAGAAATTCTGCACCAAAGAACATGCAGACCATTACCTCAAAATATTGTGCAGAAGATCAGTGATCCCGGAAATTAGATTCAATCTAAAAGAAGATGAATACCCGGAGATCCAAGAGCAGATTCAAACCAGGGGCTAGGAAGTCCTGGCTAATCCTGAGATATATATTGGAAGAAACATGGTCTAAGAATTCTATGCAAATCTGTGGATGAAAGAGAAGTAAAGATTAGAGGGAACTGCTTTCTACACCTTCCGGACTATGGTCAGAGGGAAAATTATTTACTTCCACCTTGACAAAGTGAGAGAAGTTCTTAAACTTCATCAACTGCAAGATGATCTAGAATCCTTTAATAGGATAATGGCCAAGGATAAAAGGCTGGATCAAGTTCTAGAGGACATATGCCTCCCTAGAACCAAATGGATTACCAATTCAAAAGGTGTCCCAAACCAGTTAAAGAGAGGAGCTCTTAAACCAGTTGCCAGAGGTTGGCTGGATTTCATTGGGCATTCTATACTCCCAACCAGCAACCGATCTGAAGTCACTATCAAGAGGGCAGTGATGATTCACTGTATTATGCTAGGAAAGGAAGTAGAAATTCATCAGTTGAGCCCTATTGAAATCTACACGATTGCAAACAAGGAATCCACTGAAGCCAAATTGGCCTACCTAAGCTTGATTAGCCTGCTATGCAAAGATGTGGAGGTAAAGATGGGTGTGGATAAATTTATCCTAGTTGAACATCCAATCACCAAAAAAGTAATAGATGGACCTCAAATTCAAGATAACCCCATCAAGAGGGGGGCACATGAACTCCTTCCAGAAATTCCTCAATTTGACTATTGGGCTCGCTTAGAAGCATCTGTCACCAAGCTACAAGAAGCTGTAAAGCAACTCAAAGAGGAGCAGCAGAATCAAAACAGCATGCTTTGCAAACTGCTTATAGAACAAGAGAAACAAAGGCATGAGATACAGGAGCTAAAGCGCCAGAAGCTGTCTCTTAAAGAGCCAGGCGTCCCACAAATTGAAGGAGCACTTGCCTCTCTAAATGCAGGTTGTTGAGTCCTAACTCTGTGATAACTTTTATTATTAGAGATCTATTTTAAGAGTTACATGAGCCTTAGTAGTAGAGTCATTTACCTTTATGTTTATTTTCTATTTTTGTTTACTTGGTCATTAGTGTTTACAGTCCATGTCTTAAGGCTATGAATAAATTCCATGACTCCCTCACCTTTCTTAAATAAAAAATATTTTTATTTGCAAAAGAACAAGAAGTGCATGGTTTCGAATTTTATCTTGAAGTTAGCTTAATTATTTTGATGTGGTGGCAATACTTTTTGTTTTCTGAATGAATGCTTGAACAGTGCATATTTTTATATTGTTATTCATGAATGTTAAAATTCTTGGCTCTTGAAAGAATAATGAAAAAGGAGAAATGTTATTGATAATCTGAAAAATCATGAAATTGATTCTTGAAGCAAGAAAAAGCAGTGAAAAAGAAGCTTGCAAAAAAACGAGAGAAGAAAAAAAACACAAAAAAAGCAAGCAAAAAAAGCCAATAGCTCTTTAAACCAAAAGGCAAGGGTAAAAAGGATCCAAGGCTTTGAGCATGAGTGGATAGGAGGGCCAAAGGAATAAAATCCTGGCCTAAGCGGCTAAACCAAGCTGTCCCTAACCATGTGCTTATGGCGTGAAGGTGTCAAGTGAAAAGCTTGAGACTGAGCGGTTAAAGTCCTGGCCCAAAGCAAAAAGAGTGTGCTTAAGAGCTTTGGACACCTCTAACTGGGGACTCTAGCAAAGCTAAGTCACAATCTAAAAAGGTTCACCTAGTTTTGTGTCTGTGGCATTTATGTATCCGGTGGTAATACTGGAAAACAAAATGCTTAGGGTCACGGCCAAGACTCATAAAGTAGCTCTATTCAAAGATCAACATACTGAACTAGGAAAATCAACAACACTATCTGAATTCTGAGTCCCTATAGATTCCAATCATTCTGAACTTCAAAGGATAAAGTGAGATGCCAAAACTGTTCAGAAGCAGGAAGCTACAAGTCCCGCTCATCTAATCGAGGCTAATCTTCATTGATAATTTTCAAATTTATTGTATATTCTCTTTTTTTTATCCTATTTTGATTTTAGTTGCTTGGGGACAAGCAACAATTTAAGTTTGGTGTTGTGATGAACGGATAATTTATACCCTTTTTTGGCATTGTTTTTACATAGTTTTTAGTGTGTCTTAGTCACTTTTTGTTATATTTTTATTAGTGTTATTCAAAAATCACATTTCTGGACTTTACTATGCGTTTGTGTGTTTTTCTATAATTTCAGGTATTTTCTGACTGAAATTGAGGGGCCTGAGCAAAAATCTGATTCAGAGGCTGAAAAAGGACTACAGATGCTGTTGGATTCTGATCCTCCTGCACTTGAAATGGATTTTCTCGAGCTACAGAAGCCCAATTAGTGCGCTCTCAATTGCGTTAGAAAGTAGACATCATGGTCTTTCCATCAATATATAATAGTTTATTCTTTGCCCGAGAATTTATGGCCCAAAATGGCGTCCAAAGTCAACCTAAAACTTTCTGGCGTAAAAAGCCAGAACTGGCACCTTTTTCGGCGTTAAACGCCCATTCTGGCACCCAGGGTGGCTTTTAACACCAAATTTGGGCATATGCACGTGAAAGCTTGAAAGCTCAGCCCAGGCATGCACCAAGTGGGTCCTAAAAGTGGAATTTTGCACTATCTGTACTTAGTTACTCATTTTCTGTAAACCGAAGTTACTAGTTTAGTATAAAAACTACTTTTAGAGATTCATTTTGGACCTCATGACATTTTTTACACTTCATATTGTATTTCTGACGGCATGAGTCTCTAAACCCCATAGGTGGGGATGAGGAGCTCTGTTGTGTTTCAATGGATTAATGCAATTACTACTGTTTTCTATTCAATGACGCTTGATTCTATTCTAAGATACTCATTTGTACTTCAATCAGGAGAAGATGATGATCCGTGACACTCATCATTATTCTCAAATCTATGAACGCGTGCCTGACAACCACTCCCGTTCTATCTGAGCTCAATGTAGTCATTGGGCGACAGCTTGAGTGCGTATCTCTTGGGTCTCTGATCCATGGACCAAATCCATGAGATCAGAACCTTCGTGGTAGAGGCTAGAACCAATTGACAGCATTCCTGAGATCTGGAAAGTCTAAACCTTGTTTGTGGTATTCTGAGTAGGATCTGGAAGGGGATGACTGTAACGAGCTTCAAACTTGCGAATGTTGCGCGCAGTGACAGTGTGCAAAAGGATAATGGTCCTATTCTGACGCTAGTGAGAACCAACAGATGATTAGCCGTGCGGTGACAGTGCCTGGTATTTTTCATCCGAGAGGATCATACAGCCTGCCATGGAAGGAAGCCATGCGTGTTTAGAGAAGAAGATAGTAGGAAAGCAGAGATTCAGATGACAGAGCATCTCCGGAACCTCAACCTGTTTCTCATTACTGAATCACAAGTACCATTTATTTTATGTTATTTACTTTTCATAAACAAAAATCATTTTTATCACTGATTTCCTGACTAAGAGTTACCAGATAACCATAGCTTGCTTCAAGCCGACAATCTCCGTGGGATCGACCCTTACTCACATAAGGTATTACTGGACGACCCAGTGCACTTGCTGGTTAGTTGTGCGGAGTTGTGAAAAGTGTGATTTACAATTTCGTGCACCACATACGCGTGACTGATGCGTACGCGTGACCTTGTGCAGAGCCCACTAACGCGTACGCGTGGCTAACACATACACGTGATGAGCGTCACATGCTGTAATTAACAGAGCTCGCTGGGGAAATTTCTGGGCTGATTTGGACCCAATTTCAAGCCCGCAAATGCATACTAGAGGCTGGGATAGAGCTGAGACTGAGAACACTTTTCACCTTAGCTTAGTTTTTGAGTTTTAAATTCTAGTGAGAGAAACTCCCACTTCTCCTTAAGGTTTTTGGTTTTTCTTAGTTTACTTGAAATTGGATCTGGAGAGAAGCTGTGTTCACCTTCAATTGGAGTTATTTTCCTTATAGTTTTCTTCTCTAATTCCTCTATTACTCTTTTCCATTTGAATATTTTGAATTCATCTTTGGATCTTGTTATGATTGAATTTTGTTATTGCATTGAGTTCTTTCCATATCTATTGTTATTGCTTGTTTTGTTCTTATTAATTATTTTCAGTGGTAATTTGAATTGAATTATTTTCCTATTTATTATCATGTCTTTTATCTTTGCTCACCAAGTGTTTGAGGAAATGTCATCCAATATCATGGAGTAGATTTCCTTGCTCGGTTGGGGGTTGATTAATTGGAACCACTTGAGTTGTTATACTCAAGTGTTAATCTTTAATTGGAAAGTGCTAATTAGCTTGAAACTCACCAACTCTAGTTCTTCTCTACGAATTGACTAGGACTTGTGATCTAAGGTTAATTGTTTCACTTCACTTTCCTTCACTTGTTAGAGGAAAACTAAGTGAGAGCAATGAGCTTTTACCATCAACTTGGGAAACATAATAAGGATGGAATTTTCAATTCTCACCCCTAACCAAGGCTTTTTATATTAATTATTTTACAACTCTTGCTAGTTATTCATTGCTTTAATTTCTAGTTATTTATTTTCTCTTGTTCTTAACTTCAAAAATCTCCAGGAAAATTACAATCAATAATTTGCTTCTTGTGTCAACTCCTAGCGACAGAGTGTAACAACCTAGTTTTCTAATACGCGAGATCTTTTCTGAAGACACGAATTTCTCCGGAAGATCAGTAAAGGAAACACCTCTACTGTATCATCAAGTATTTTAATCCTAATTGTTATTATGTCATTTTTAAGTCAGGACCTCTTTTGAGGCAAGCTCGACAACGCAATCACGAAGAACCTAGTTTTTGAACCGTATTGGTTAGGAGTTTTTATTCTGGTTTTCATAAATAGTCTCATGATGAATCCATATTTGACGATATATTTTGGTTTGATTTGAGTGGATTTCATCATATAAACCCACATTTATTCATCCAAATAGCATACTTTTGTGTTCTCTCCATAAATTGAGCTTAATTGTAAAAACATGCTATTTTATGCCTAATTTAGTCAATTTTATCCCACTTTCATCCCATTCGATGCCTTGATTGTTTTGATGAGTGATTTCAGGTGTAATAGGTTGGAATGGCTTGATAAGAGTGGAAGAAAAGCATGGAATTGGGAGAAAACATGAAGAAATCAAAGGAGAAGCACATAGTGGCATGTGCGTACGCACAACCTACTATGCATACGCACAAGAACCGCTCAGCCATGTGTGTGTACACACAACAACCTGTGCGTACGCACAAGAAAAAAATCAGCAAGTGTGCGTACGCACACACCTGTGCGTGACTCATTTATTGCAAATTGCTGGTGGCAATTTGTGGGCCTCCAAAGCCCAATTTTAGACCTTCTAAGGCTGATTGAGTGCTATAACAAAGAAGCTCTCTTTCCATGTGAAAGGGGGGGCAATTAGGTTTAACTTTTATCATGTTTTAGTGTAGTTCTCTAGAGAGAAGCTCCCCCCTCTCTCTAGAATTAGAGTTTCTTGGTTTAATTTCTTGTAATTTCTACTTTTAATTCTTGTCTTCATTTACTTTTCATTGTCATTTATTGTTATTGCATCTTTGTTCTTTCCTTCTATTTGCCATTTTATTTCTATTGTTCTTTTATGTTTATGACACTTTGTTGATTTTAATTCAATTAATGCAAATTTATATTTTCATGTCATTTATTGCTTTCTTTAGTTGTTGTTACGATTTTCTTGCCTTTGGTATTTTAGAATTTATTTTTAATACAATTTAATATTATTTTATTTTCATGCACACCAAGTGTTTGATAAAATGCTTGGCTTAGTTTTTACATAGTTTTTCTCCACTCTTGGCTTGGAATTGATGACTTTGGCGATCCTTGAGTCATTGATGTCCATTCTTGTTTGATATATTAGAGTAGTTAGTTGATTTGGTCTCCATTGACTCTATGTGACCCTTAGTGTTGACATAGGACTTATGGATTGAAATCAACTATGCCTATTTGACTTATCTTCGATGTAAGGTTCACTAAGTAGGATTAAATCTTCATAATCATCATCTGTTTGTGGTCAATGGCTAGGATAAGTAACCTTAGCTCTCAATTACTTGCCAAGAGATTTCTTGCATTTGAAGTCTCCTTTCCTTGCATTCAATTGCTTTGACTTTTATTTCTTGCATGTTTAATTTTCACACTCTTGGTTGAGAAATTGGGTGTTTGGGTGGAATTGAGTTGTGGATGTCCATTCCGTATTGTGTGAGGATTGTTAATTGGTTTGGTTTCCCTTGACTCTAAGTGACCCACTAGTGTTGACTTAAGACTTAGGGATTGAAATCAATTATGCCCTTTTGACTAATTCTCAAGTAGGATTGACTAATTGGGATTAATTCCACACAATTTCCATGTTTGTGGTCCATAACTAGGATAGGAATCCTAAATTCTCCAATTCTCACCAAGAGTCTTATTGCATGTTCATTTAATTTCTTGCTATTTACATTTCGTGCAAATCTTGTCATCCAATCCCCATTTCCTTCCGTAGCCAATAAATGTACATTTCATTGCAATTCCTAGGGAAGACGACCCGAGAGTTTAATACTCTTGGTTATTTAATATTAAAACATTTGATTAAGAGAATTCATTATTGGTTTGGACGATGCTACCAACGAAGTGATTCTTATTTTGATTGATTCTAGATCATTTTAGTTTGACGAACCGAACACGATTCATGAGAGAAGAACGATGAGTAGTATAATATTATCATTAAATTAGTATTAGAAGATGCTTGAATGATATTATAAGGTTACCTGGTCTGTTTTAGTTAAAAAATAGGAAATCGGTTTAACCGGGTTCACAATTTACTGGTGCAGCTTAGCACCAGCCCTCTCTAATGACTTTAGCAATGCTAATGTCTCATCATAGATGTTCTATTCTCATATTAAATATGTTACTAGTGTCATTTATGCTAGTAGCTCAGAAAAGAATTTTTAAAGATGCTTTTACGAGTGTTCCGATACATCTAGTTTTAGTAGTTATGCACCTGAGATATTTTAATATTATTTTAATCCACCTCCAAGCCAACCAATCACAACTTACCTTACACCCCCAAGACCTCCAAGGCTGTCTCATTTGCTCCTTGTGGCCGAAAATAGTTAGAGAGAAAAAGAGAGAAAAGTTCTTAGTTCCAAATCTTCAAAGCTTGATTTCTTCTGAACTAAAACTCAAATCAAAATTTTAATCTGGCCAAAATGATCATCTTTTCTTTCTCTACATAACCATGTAACTTTTCATGACTGAAAATTAGGTGATATGGCTGTCTCCTTCCATCTTCAATTCGGTTTTCAAGGAAAACAATGCTAAACATGTGTTTTCTTGATGTTCTTCCTTAGATATCTTGCTTAGCTTGACTTGTGAGCCAAGAATCTTCAATTCTCAGCATGTTTAAGGTGAGGAATCCTTTCTTAACATGTTGATTAATGTTTGGTTAGTTGATATTTTATGGATTCAAAGTTGTTCTTGATGTGTTTTAGGAGGAAAAAGTGCAAAAAGAACACCTAAAAGCATAACCAGATTTGGAGCAGCAAATCAAGGTAGGGTTTAGTGAAATTAATCTTGATTGATTGTATTTGAGATGTGTGATTATGATATGGTTTGGTTATGCTTGAAATTGATTGCTTATATGAGTTATTCTTGGTGAACGTTTGTTGAGATTTTGATGAAATTTGATGATATTCAACCTATGAATGCATGCTCTTGTGGCTGCTGGAAATTTGAACCCTAACCTTTAAATTTGGGTTGATTTTGTGTTGAAATCAAGTGAAAAAGATGGGGCTTTAGTGGCTGCCAATTTATTATGAATTTTGGTAAAAATCGGTTACTGAAAAGATTGAAAAACGGGTGAAAACAAAGAAAGAATATGAAAAATTTATGAAGAACACAAAGAACACTTTGAGTGTGGTGAAGAACAATAAAGAACAAGCTTTTGATCCATAAAAGGGCAAGGAAGTAATTATTTTATTGTTTGGGAGTTATTTTGTAATTTCTAAAAGTTAGGGTGGTTAAAGTAGAAATTTTAAAAGTTACGGGTGATAAAAAGTGAATTTTAAAGGTCAAAAGTTAAAAAGGGATAAATTTCGAAAATATATTAATAAAATAATAAATAATAAAATAATGCGGAAAAGACAATTTTTCGTAAAAGCTTTAGAAAGACAACTTTAAGCTCAGAATCTCATAATTACCTTCATAAAACACTTAGGGAGTGGTAATAACATATTAGTGAGGCAAAGCCAAAGGAAAGATAAAAAGTTGAAGAAAAGATAAAATCAAAGAAAAAGTCGATACAGTTTTAATGACAGAAGTAAATGGTGATTAGTGAACGAACTAGGAGCAACATAGTTAGTTCTTGAGTTGCAGCTAGGGTTAGGTATAATATGAAAAGTTAAACTGTTTCAATATAGATTTAATAAACCCATACTTGGGACAGGCTAACTATTCATACCGAAATTTACATAAGCTTTAAATACATATGTTAAACAGAGAAATCAGAGCAAAGTAAAGAGATACAGAGAATAGAGTGTAAAGAGAGTAGAGTAAAGAGATAAAGAGAAAAGAGTAATACGATAAAGAGAATAGAGAACAAGCAGAGGGCTTGTTGAAAGGTCATTTGTTGCATTATGGCAACTCTAGAGATATTTGGGTGTTCATCTGCTGCATTGAGGTAGTCAGATAGGTGGTAGTGCAACCACCGAGAGTGCTTCCCTGGGATACTTAGCTATAATGCTATTTTGTAAGTCAGATGACTCTTACAGAGGTATCGAGAAAACACATAACTAGCATATGCTCCTATAAGTCAAAGGACTCTTACAGTAAGTGTATGTGTGTGCTCCTGTAAGTCAAAGGACTTTTACAGTGATTGTGTTGGGCAAATATAAGTTAACTAGCTCCGCTCTGCAAGTCAAAGGACTCTTGCAGTGGTTTGCCTCGCAAGTCAAAGGACTCTTGCAATGAGTATTGCCAACAGGGAAGCCTTACCTGCTCAAAAGACTCCAGATAATGTCGGGAGCAGGTATGTATCCGTCAAATGAGCTCATTACCTGCGCTAGGGCTAGACATGCAACATACTTTGTTGTGCATTTCCACTGTTATGATTGTTGAATGAATGTATGCTTTGTTTGTTCATATTCTATTCTCTGTGTCTGTGTTTTATTTTCTTGTATAATTCCATTTGTGTTATGTTTTCTATTTTCTCTATTTTCCCTATTTATCTGTATCTTCTATACGGCTTCTCTGTATTTTGCTATCTGTCTGCAAAACAACACAAAATTAATGAACTTAACTAATAACCCCAACTCTGCTAAGAACTTCCCAGTTCTTATCCCTTCTCTCCCTTCCCCCTTCAAATGGAAGCAGGAGTACCCTTCCGTAATCTACTGATGACCGTTTCGCAAAAAGGATCCCGCTCTGGGTAGTCTTCTGAGTCTAGAGCGAGACTCATTTTTTGTTTATATGTGTATACCGTGAGGCCAACCGATACCTACACCCTGTTTATCGACAAACTTTAGCTTAAGTCCTCCGCACGATGTTACTGTTATATGGCTACTCAATAAAGTACTAGTGAGATGCTCTTTGACAATGTATGATCATGCAGAAGAGAAGTAGACAAACTTCCACCTTAGATGACGTTCCATTTAACTTAAGTTTTGAAGACCTAGAAAGTACTTTCCCTCGCTTTTGTAGTTTAGAGGGATTAGGTGAGTATAGAGACTAGGCTAGCCTGGGTGCTAGCTTAGGGACTTCTTGAATAGGTCAGGGTCTAGGATGTTGTATGTATATATATATATATATATATATATGTATATAGTTATTATCTAGCTATATCTAGGGGTGTTCTAACTAAAGATCTTTACTCTAAATAAAGGCTAGTTATCTGAATGTTGTCAACTATTTGAGTTGTATTGATGTGTGGTTGTTTATAACTGTTTTATCATATTATCATTTGTGAATTGATTATGAATAATTCTGTTTATTAATCCAAAAGTTTTCAAAATAAAAAGGCACCTCACAAAATAACTATGCTTTTAACAACGAATCAGGCTCATATAATAAATAATAGATAGTAATTAGAAAGACAAGTTAGTAGCGCTCAGTTTCTAGTATGATCATGACATACTAAAAATCGGGTCATTACACAGAGCGGCTCAACAACGACGGAGCACAGCTCTTTGAACGGCAGAAGAAGAGGCTCACAGCGGTAGAGGACGACATCAGCGGCGGTGAAGGCAGTGGAGACAGCGACGGACCTGCGGCGGTGGAGGCACGACAGTGACGGGCTCAACCTCCTCCGCGACGGTTCTGCCCCCCCAATGGCGGCAACGAATGCAAACTCCCTCTCTCTTCCTGATCTCCCTCTTCCTGGCGACTCAGCAGCGGCGATCGTAGAGGCTCAGTGACAAAGCAACTTAGCGGTGACGGTGTTGGCGTAGACCCTCGACGGTAGCGGCTTGGCGGTACAGAGGCAACGCGAGCTGGACGGCGGCAAGGAGTGGCATGTTCAGCCGCTTTGTGGGAACGGCGTAGCTGGGAGTGACACGCGATGAAGACGACGCCAGTGAGGACCTCTGCAAAGACATCGATGGAGCAGAACGCGGCGTCTCCTCCTCTTCTTCTGGGCCCCCTTCCGTTCCCTTACTCCCTCGATCTCCATCTCTCTTTCTCTGCTCTCTCCTTTCCCCCTTCTCTTTCTTTCTTTCTTACTTGTTTTCGTGTCACCCTCTCCGTTCCTCCCTTTCTTTCTATTGTTTCTTTCTTTTTTTTTTTTTTTTTGAAACGAAGGGTGGCAGCGTAGAAGGGTTAGGCTTAAAGGGTGTTAGGGTTTGTGTTTTATTTTTAGGGTTAGTATAGGATTTAGGGCAAAACGTGAAATTATGAAATTTTTTGGGTAAATAGGGATTTTGATAATTTTAATTAAAGTTTTAAATTCCAAAATCTAATCTCAATTATTTAAACTAAATCTTATAAAATTCCTTTTCTTTTACAAGTACTAAATCTTATAATTTAAATATAGAAAATTATTCAATAATTATGAAATTAAGTAAAATTTTCATTTTAATTATCAAAACTTGATTTAATTATTCTCAATGAAATAATTTCTAAAAATAAAATGTCTAATAAATAAATAAATTTGAAATCAGCTCATAATAAGATTTTTTTCAAAAATTCTGGGTCTTACACTAAGGATTTTGCAAGTGTGCGTATGCATACTATGATGCGTGCGCACAAGCATGGGAAGGTCTGCTATTGCGTGCGTACGCACACTATGGTGCGCATGCACACATTAATAAGTTTGGATGGTGCGTGCACACGCATGCATAATGCATACGCACAACACCCTGTTTTACACAAAAACTCTATTTTTCACTGTTTGGCTTTCCTCACAAGCCTGTAAACCTCTGAAACTACTATTTTTATGAAAATTCATTATTTTTGAACTATTAATCTTTCCTCTAATTTTCTAAACCTGTGAAGACTCTGTTTAAGGTTTATTAGTTAGGATTTAGGTTACGAAGTAATGGTTAGTGAGTGGAAAAAGATAGAATTGATATCGGAGGAGTTGAAAGAGGGGATAGTTGATTTAATGAGATGATGAAAATAATGAATGAGGCAGTTTTGAGAATAAAGCAATATTGATGAATAATGATTGATAAATGATGATTGATTTAAGATCAAATGAATTATATGTCTTGTTGCATTTCTGTTATCTGAGATACGAGTTTTCCTGTGTAGATACAGTGGCTTGCCACCACTTGCTCCAGGTTGAGACTCAATACTCTATTGACCCTAAGTCGCAAGATGTGGCCAGGCACTTTAACTCCCTCGAAATTCCCCTAATGAGATGTAAATCGAATAATTGTGATTATATGCATAGACTCTTGGGGATGTGCGCACGAAGGGACTGTCCAGGGTTAGCTACCGGACATGTCGGGTTTGTTTACATACTTGACAGATAAGACTCGTCAACCATAGGCCAGGCATACATCATGTGCATTTGTCTATTTTGTTTGAATGTGCATTACTTGGGTGTGCCTATTTAATTAGTTATGCCTACCTGCTATATATTCTACCTGTTGGAACTGCATTTTATATGTACTTTCTTTGTCTGTATTGTATATCTATGCAACTGAGAGATTCCTTGTCTGGAGGAGGAGGGACGAGGGTAGCTCTACCGGTGTTTCGAAGGGTTAGAGAAGGAAAGGGTGAATTGTTGAATTAAGCATAGATTCGAAACTACAGAACCATAGATAGTTTACCTAAATTCTGGTTTAGCTTATTCCCTTAAGTTTAATTCTGAGTGTCGGAGTTCTAGGATTGCCTCTGGCTTTTCCGAGACCTTATACATTATGTACGTTGGCACCTTAACCATGCTAATAACCCCCGATTCTTATTCCATACATATATTATTTATTTTCAGATGCAGGTCGAGAGGCACCTCGCTAAGCATCTGGAGTTCCTAAGCAAGCGAAGTTGGACCTTGGGATATTATCTTGTTGTATTTATGTTATGTATGTATGTATGTATATATATATATATATATATATATATGTGTGTGTGTGTGTGTGTGTGTGTGTGTGTGTGTGTGTGTGTGAATATTCTCCGGCCGGCCTTGGCTTTGCAGGTCGAGTTTGGAGCTTGATATTCTGTATCCTTTGATATTTTGCTCTTTATGTATATAATTTTACCTTTCCTCCTTTCTGAGTTTTTGTTCAAGTGAGCAATGTGCTTTTCTATTTTTTGCGACTTGTTGCTTAACCTCTCCTTCAAGGCTCCTCGATTATGAATTTTCTTTCAACAATTACTATGTACATATTTTATTTTAGAGGTCGTAATACCACACCACCTCTGTTTTATGACTTAAGTGTAAATCTCTGTGTGGTAGGATGTTATAGGTCGCGTATGCAGGAGTGTTTGGCCGAGGCCAATGCTCATGTACACATGCCTGTTCCGTGTACGCATGCCACCCAATTTTCACAAAAAAGCTATTTTGCTTTAGAATTCAATTTTTTGATACTGAACTTTAAACGCACACAATTTTTATGTTTTAAAACATTTATCATCTGTTCTTCCAATGGCATAATCCTCACAGACCCCACTTTCATTCAAAACAAGTTTTATTAAAATTGAGGATGCAGAGACCAAGTTATAACTCATTGAAGTTCGTGAAAAATAAGTTTTTACCAAAAGTTGTAAAAGCTTCTATTTTTCACAACACTCAATTCACAACCAAGCTAACTATACCCAAAACAACATACAAGCAATCCTTAATCAACTTTCAAGCATCCCAAAGCCTAGATCATACAGTTCTCACTATATCAATTCATTCGTAACTTCTGAATTCAACCTAAATCACACCAAAACTTATAAATTTCCGTCACAATCATTATTTGCAAATTTTCTCCTCATCAACAACAATAATCATCGTAAACCCTCATCAATATCAACAATCATCAATATTCATCATCAATATCAACAACATCAATTTTTATCATCAATCGTCAGCAACTTCAATTCAATCCTATCCTAAGGTCTAATATCCTAAGTTTCATGAAACATTACATATTAACAAAAGGAAACCAAAACCATACCTTGGATAATTTTCATAAAACTGAATACACCAAAATGATTCCAAACAAGCTTTCACAAAGTTTAAGGCACCAAAGTCAATCCAAATGCCAAAACCAACTCCAATAATCACCAAATTCAAGCTATACACATTCAACATACCATAATTAATATCTAGGGTTCACAAATACACCAACCACAAGGGTTTCAAAGTGACTTACCTTACCTAATGGTATTAGGGAAAAATCCAACAATAATTCAATGGTAGATCACCCGTAAACAACCAAAATCAAAGAATCTACTCATTAACTAAACCCACAATGCAAAATCTGTTAGGGCATAGAACTGGCCAAGAAATAGTTTCTTACCACTTTGTTTGGATAGAAATGACGGGCTCAATGAGAGCTACGTGTGGCCACAAATGACACGTGAATCGGAGCACCGTAGCTCAGGTTATGAGCTTGAGAAGATGAAAGTGAATAGTAACCCTTCCCTTTCACACTCAACTCAGCAGCTCTCTCCTCCTATTTTGATGAATGTGGCTGAAAAGGCCACTTAACAAGATTATATATGTTGGGCATTGGACCCAACTTGGGCCAGGTCCAACCCCTTAGCGTTTTTGGTTCGTTTGGCCCAACTTATGGCCAAAACCATTAAGATTTGCACCCGATTTTCTATTTTTAATATTTTCCTAAGTTTTTCTACGATTTTTATTACTCCTGAATAGTACCGAACAGACTTAAGCCAATACTGTCGGCTAAATTATCAGTACGCATTTTTACGCAAATTTTCTGCAGAAAATTACATTTTTTCCACTCGAAGAAATCTACTGAATCTAAATCTCACCTTTAAAATTTCTATTTAATGCTTCTAAAATTTTGAACCTATTCCAAGAAATTAAATTATCATTTTAATTTATTTTAAATGGCTATTAACTTTTGGTTCTTACATTTATGCTACCACCTATGAGGAAATTACACAAGTAGCTGAAATATACTTCAAGGATATCTTCACATCAATTGGCCAAGCTAATCCGGCACATTTATTCAAAGATTTTGAAACCAAAATTTCAGTAACCATGAACAGAAAATTAACTAGACCGATCAGTTTTGATGAGATAAAACATGCGGTCTTTAGTGTTCACCCCCAGAGTGCCCCTGGTTATGATGGATTTATGGCTAAATTCTTTTCATTCTATTGGAGTTTAGCAGGGAAGGACATTTTTAAGGTTGTCCGCAGTTTCTTTTTCAATGGTGGACTACTCAAGAGCTTTAACCATATACAAATCTGTCTCATTCCTAAGATTCTTGTTGCAAAGGATATGACATATGTTAG
This sequence comes from Arachis ipaensis, assembly GCF_059453495.1. Classification (NCBI taxonomy): domain Eukaryota; kingdom Viridiplantae; phylum Streptophyta; class Magnoliopsida; order Fabales; family Fabaceae; genus Arachis; species Arachis ipaensis. The sequence goes on along the minus strand of NC_142442.1, from coordinate 85,126,306 downwards.
ACCCATCTGTCTTTCTCAGTTGTGTATAAGATTATTTCTAAAGTACTAGTTCAGTGGATACAGAAATTTATGACTTTGATGATCAGCCCTAATCAGAGTGCCTTCATTAATGGTAGATTGATTTCAGACAATGTCCTAGTCACTCATGAATATATGCACTATCTAAAGACAAAGAAGAGGGGCCTATTGACTAAAAAGGCTTTTAAATTCGATATGAGCAAAGCCTATGATCTTGTTGAGTGACATTTCCTTTGGTTCATTTTGGAGAAACTGGGATTTAAATCTAGGTGGATTGGTTGGATATAGGAGGTGGTGACTACGGTTTCCTACTCTGTCATTGTTAAAAGTCAACCTTTTATTTTTTTTTAAACTAAATAGAGGTATCCGTCAAGGAGACCCTCTATATCCTTAGCTTTTTCTTTTCTGTGTAGAAGGATTATCCTTTTTGCGAAACAAGACAGAGCAAAACAGTCTCATTGAAGGTATTCAGATCAACAGAAGATGTCCTACTGTTAATCATTTATTGTTTGCGGATGACTCAATTCTTCTTTGCAAATCGTCAGAAAATAGTTGTGAAAATATTATAAGTCTTCTTTAGTCATACGAGGGGTTCAGTGGCCAAAAAGTTAAATTGCATAAATCAGCTTTATTCTTTAGTAATAATACTCCTCCTGCTACTCGATTACTACTGGCCCGAAAATTAAAAATTGTTCATATTGGTGCACAGGATAAATATTTAGGTCTTCCATCTCAAGTCCAAAAATAAAGAAAGGCCACTTTCGGAGAAATCAAGGACAAGGTGAGAAAGCGAGTTCATGGGTGGAAAAGAAAACTTCTCTCCTTTGCAGGCAGGCATGTTCTAATCAAAGCTATTGGGGAGGCTATCCCAATTTATTCATTATCATGTTTTTGCCTTCATGGGGTGGCGTAGTAAATTTGAAGGCTGTAAGGTTGTTGAAAAGGGGCTGGTTTGGCGAGTTGGTGATGTGTCCAGGATCTGAATCTTCAGCGATCCTTGGCTTGCTCCTCCACATCCATGTGTTGTCCCTCCATCTAAAGCTTCCAATATGCAGAATCAACCACTATTGATGATCAAGGATTTAATACTTTCTAATTGTCTGTGGAATCAAACTCTAATTAGAAGTATTTTTTCTGAGGGCACTAGTCAGCGTGTGCTAGCAACAACAATTGGAGATGGAAAAGATAAAATTTATTGGGCCCTTAATAAAAGTGGTTTGTATGAAGTGAGTACTGAGTACCATGTAGCTTATGAATTTTTGCATTCTCCCATTGGATTTTGTCCAGAGATTATGAGACAACGAAACTTGTGGCAAGAATTATGGAAGCTGAAAATCCCAGTGAATATTAAGACTTTTCTCTTGAGGGGTTTCCATGAAAAACTTCCAATACTGCAAAAGCTTCATCATCGTATCCCATCGATTCAACCCACCTACCGAAGATGCTTACAATTCCCAAAACGAATCAATTATTGCATCTTTCATTGTGGGAAATCAATAGAGATTTGGTCAAAAATGGGCTTATTGGCTGCTAGAAGGGGTACTGAAGACTCTGATTTCTATGTTGAGTGGAACCTGAGAATGGGGATCTTGCGTACCCAACCTAATAGCTCCTCTCAAAGGATGATGATGGTGATTTTGTTGGTCCTTATAGAAGGCTAGGAACAGGTTCATCTTTGATAATGTATCAACTAGTGTAAAAGAGACAATCGCGTTGACTTTGAAGCGGAAGAAGGAGCTTCAACAAATCCCCAATTCTTAATTGATGAGCACTTTACTTTCTTTTATTTCTTTTATTAGATTATTGTATGATGTTACCTCTATAGTAGAGCGTTGGGAGTATAACACCCTACCACACAGAGTCTTATGCTTAAGTCCTAAAATAGAGGTGGTAAGGTATTACGACCTCTAAAAGTAAAATGATATATATAATATAGTTAAAAAAAATAACTTATAACTAGGAGCCTTTTTAAAGAAGGTTTAAAACAAAGCATAAGCAGAACAGCACGTCACTCACGTAAGTATTAACGTAACAATGTAGGATAAGAGAGTTTTAAGATACAAATAACAAGGCTCTCGACCTGGCTCGCGAATTTAAAACCGAACAGAGCATATAAACATATATACATATATATACATGAGAATCTCAAAATGACCCAAAGCAGAAAAAATGACAACCTGTTTCTCTGAGTGAACCTCTACGAGGGACAAACATAAAATACAAGGTGGAGAATCTATATACATATATAAATATAAAGAAAAAGTGCCCTGAGTCCCAAGAGTTCTTTGCTTCATTAGAGTCTCCAGAATACATAGAGTGATGCTTCTCAACCTGCATCTGAAAAATCACAAATATTGTATGGGATGAGAACCAGGGATTCTCAGTATGGTTAAGGTGCCCATATATATAATAAATAAGGCCTCGGAAAAGCTAGAGGCAATCCTGGTACTCCGACATTTAGATTATAAAACATGAAGAATTAAAAACGAAAGCCATAAGTAGGGGTGGATGTCTAATGTTCTAAACTTAACCAACTCTATCCAAAACCCTCAATTCTCCGCCTTTCCTCCAATCCTCGAACTCCGGTGATACCACAAACAAACAAATAGGCAAAGTAAGCACAGGTTAAATATAAATACAGCAGGTAACAATTTAGCAAGTAAGCAAAATAATCACGTAGGTAAGCCCAATTAATGCACAAGCAATCAAAACACACAAATGCATATGATGCATTCCTATCCTATGGCTGATGATATCATCTGTCGGTTATATAGACAACTTGACAGGTCCTGGTAGCTAACCATGGATTGAAACACCTATTATGGGGCAAGTGAATTTGAGCTACAACCCCCTTGCTACTACCCACTTAACCCAGAGCTAGTGGAATAACCACTACTGCGGCTACTACCCAGATGTGTTTTTAAAAGGTCAACCTGGAGCAAGTGAAATAATCTTCTACTGCTGCTACTGCCCAGGCGTCATAATCACTACCTGGAGCAAGCACGACGAACCACGATCCTTGCTACTTCCAAGGAGATGCTTGATACAATCTCATATAATCCAATAATTTCATCATTACTTTCCAAGTTCTCAACTTATCATAACCATCATCGGTTTCCAATTTCTCAAAAATCTCTTCCACCATATACTTCACAACTCAACATTCACCAAAACAAGCTAGAATTTACACAAACCTTCCAAAATCTATGTCACTGGCTCTAAACTCATAACTAAAATACCCCTTTTTATTCACTTATTATTTTCTCCCTTGATTCGAAGCCTAAGACTGGCAAAAAGGTTTTAAACAAGTGTTACGGAAATTTGCAAGCTTGCTGGGAAGTTAAAACAATTAAAAACAAGATTTTCTTTGAAGAACAGGGCAGTGTGCATACACATAGGATTGTGCGTACGCACGCCAGAAGAGTTTTCCCACCTTGTTCGTATGCCTAACGTTGGGTGTACACACAACTTGAAAATTTCACAGAATGTGTGTGCGCACCAGAGTGTACGAATACTCTAAACAGTAGGCATATCCCTGTGTGTACGTGTGCACCAAAATGTGCGTACGCACGTTTTCAAAATTTTACACGATACTGTGCGCATGCACAAGTGAAGATATGGCCTCTGTTTAGAGCAAATGCACAGTGATAATCCCCATTTTTAGGGTTTATCTTGTGCTTAATTTAGTGGATTTTACCCATTATTCTCACATTTATTCATATAATTTGCATGATTTATATTTTCCTTCCTAATTTTGAACTATGATTGAAAACATGATTCTTTGACCCTAAATTTGCTAATTTTAATCCTCTCTTATTACCATTCGATGCCGTGATATGTTTGCAGAGTGTTTTCAGGTTTTACAGGGCAGAAATGGCTTAGAGGATGGAAAAGAAGCATGAAAAAGTGGAAGGAACACAAGAAAATGGAGATTTGAGAAGCTGATGCCGACGCGCACGCATGGACGATGTGTGCGCGTGATTGCGCCAAACTTCAATCGACGTGTACGCGTGACTGACGCGTACGCGTGACCAGCGCAACAGCCAAGCGACGCGTACGCGTGTATGACGCATACGCGTGACCAGGATTTTGTCAAGCGACGCGTAAGCGTGGGCTACGCGCACACCTGACAGAGTGTCATGTGCTGCACGTATCAGAAATCGCTGGGGGTGATTTATGAGCTGTTTTTGGCCCAGTTTCAAGCCCGAAAATGAAGATTAGAGGCTGCAGAGTGGAGCAGAAGGGGGAATCAATTCACTTTTCATTATTCACACATTAGGTTTTATATGTAGTTTTCTAGAGAGATAGGCTCTCTCCTCTCTCTAGGTTTTAGGGTTTTTAGGTTTATTTCTTCTCAATTTCAGATTTTTACCTTGCTTTAATTTAGGTTTCTTTTACTTTCATTAGTACTATTGCTTTAGTTTATCAATTTCTCTTGTTGATTCCTTTATGTTGCCAATTTAGTTTGTGAATCCCTTTTATTTCCTTTACTCCATATTATTGCAATTCATATTTCATGTTTCTTATTGTTCAATTGCTTTGCTATTATTATTGATTAGCAGATAATTTATACCCTTTTTGGCATTGTTTTTACATGGTTTTTAGTATGTTTTAGTTACTTTTTATTATATTCTTATTAGTTTTCATGCAAAAATCACATTTCTAGACTTTACTATGAGTTTTTGTGTTTTTCTGTAATTTCAGGTATGTTCTGGCTGAAATTGAGGGACCTGAGCAAAAGTCTGATTCAAAGGCTGAGAAAGGACTACAGATGCTGTTGGATTCTGATCCTCCTGCACTCGAAGTGGATTTTCTGGAGCTACAGAAGCCCAATTGGCACACTCTCAATTGTGTTGGAAAGTAGACATCTTGGGCTTTCTAGAAATAAATAATAGTCTATACTTTGCCCGAGATTTGTTGGCCCAAACTGGCATTCAAACGCTAGCCATAGACCCTTTTCTGGCGTAAAACGCCAGAACTAGCACCAGAACTGGATTTAAACGCCCAAAATGGCATCCAAGCTAGCGTCTAACTCTAGAAATGGCCTATGCACGTGTAAAGCTCAATGCTCAGCCCAAGCACACACCAAGTGGGCCCCAGAAGTGGATTTCTGCACTCTCTGCACTTAGTTACTTATTTTCTGTAATCCCTAGTAACTAGTTTAGTATAAATAGAACTTTTTACTATTGTATTCGCATCTATGTTATCTCATTTTCACAATGGGAGGCTGGCCATTCGGCCATGCCTAGACCTCTTTTCTCTTATGTATTTTCTACGGTGGAGTTTCTATACCTCATAGATTAAGGTGCGGAGCTCTGCTGTTCTTCATGAATTAATGCAAGTACTATTGTTTCTCTTTCAATTCACGCTTACTTCTTCTCCAAGATATACTCTCATACTTAAATCAGTTAAGTCAGAATGAAGGGGTGACCCGTGACAATCACCCACTATCTTCATTACTCGCTTAGCCAAGATCCGCGTGCCTGACAACCACAAGCGGTCTACATGATGTTCAACATAGTCCTTGGACGACAGCCGGAGTATAATCTCTTGCGTCTCTAATCCACGATTTGCATCGCCTCTCCTGACAACAGAATATCCGAATCCGTGAGATTAGAACCTTCATGGTATAGGCTAGAACTAATTAGCAGCATTCCTGAGATCCGGAAAGTCTAAACCTTGTCTGTGGTATTCCGAGTAGGATCTGGGAAGGGATGAATGTGACGAGCTTCAAACTCGCGAATGTTGGGCGCAGTGACAGTGTGCAAAAGGATAGAGAGATCCTATTCCGATGCTAGTGAGAACCAACAGATAATTAGCCGTGCGGTAGCTGTACTTGGTATTTTTCATCCGAGACGAGAAATCCGACACTTGATTAGCTGTGCAGAAACCGTACCTGGTATTTTTCATCCGAGAGGATCATACAGCTTGCCATGGAAGGGAGCACGCATGATTGGAAGACGACAATAGGAAAGCAGAGGTTCAGAAGCAACAAAGCATCTCCAAACGCTTATCTGAAATTCCCACCAATGAATTACATAAGTATCTTATTTTAATTTACGTTTTATTTATCTTTTAATTATCAAAACCTCATAACCATTTGAATCTACATGAGTAATATTTATAAGATGACCATAGCTTGCTTCAAGCTGACAATCTCTGTGGGATCGACCCTTACTCACGTAAGGTATTACTTGGACGACCCAGTGCACTTGCTAGTTAGTTGTGCGGAGTTGTGAAAAGTGTGATCATAATTTCGTGAACCAAGTTTTTGGCGCCGTTGCCGGGTATTGTTCGAGTTTGAACAACTGACAGTTCATCTTTTTGCTTAGATTGGGTAATTTTATTTTATGTTTAAGCTTTTCATTTTTATTTTTCGAAAAAAAAAGTGTTTTCGAAAAAAATCATTCACAAAATTTTTAAGAATGAATTATAGAGCTTCATGAGATATGTTGAAACCTAGCTTGCTGTTAAGCCATGTCTAATCTTTTGGACTGAGGTTTCCACCTTCCATTGTAAAAAGGACATGTCTGTATTTGTTATGCTAAAGCTTGGTTGGCCATTTGGCCATGTCTAATTCTTTTGGACCGAAGCTTTAGAATAATATTGCATGAGCCTTTAGATTCTCAAATCTAATATTGTTATTTACAATGTTTTGCTAAAGCTTGGCTGGCCATTTGGCCATGTCTAATTCTTTTGGACCGAAACTTTAGACTAACATTGCATGAATCCTGGAATTCTTATTAAAAATTTTGAATTTCTTTATTTTCTTTTTCCAAAATAATTTCAAAAATATACAAAAAAAATTAATAAAATCATAAAACCAAAAAATTTTGTGTTTCTTGTTTGAGTCTAGTGTCAAATTTCAAGTTTGGTGTCAAATGCATATTTTTAATTTTTCTTAGATTTTCGAAACTTCATGCATTTTGTTCATCTTTGATCTTCAAGTTGTTCTTGATGATTTTCCTTGTTTGATCTTTAATTTTTCTTGTTTTTTGTTTTTTGTTGTTTTTCATATGCATTTTAAAATTCATAGTGTCTAAACATTAAAAATTTCTAAATTTGGTGTCTTGCATGTGTTTCTTCTCTTAAAAAATTTTCAAAAATATGTTCTTGATGTTCATCTTGATCTTCAAAGTATTCTTGGTGTTCATCTTGACATTCAAAGTGTTTTTACATATTTTTCTTGTTTTGATCTTAAATGTTTATGTCTTGAGTCATTTTGTTGTTTTTCTCTTTCTTCATTAATCCAAAAAACATAAAAAATAATATATTTTCCTTAATTTACTCATAAATTTTGAAATTTTGAATTGACTTAGTCAAAAAATTTTTAAATTTATTTGTTTCTTGTTAGTTAAGTCAAAATTTCAATTTAAAAATTCTATCTTTTCAAATCTTTCTCAAAATCAAATCTTTTTCATTTTTCTTTTATGTTTTTCGAAAATTCTTCAAAATAAATTTTAAAATCTTTTCCTTATTTTTATTTCATATTTTCGAAAACTTTACTAACAATTAATGTTTTGATTCAAAAATTTCAAGTTTGTTACTTTCCTATTAAAAAAAGTCCAGTCTTTAAATTCTAGAATCATATCTTTTAGTTCCTTGTTACTCAAGTCATCAACTTTAATTTTAAAAATCAAATCTTTTCAATTTCTTTTTCAATTCTTTTTCAAAATAAATTTCAATCATATCTTTTTCAAAATTTAATTTGAAAATCTTTTTCTAACTTCTTATCTTTTCAAAATTATTTTCGAATCTTTTTCAACAAACTACTTGACTTATTTGTTTTAATTTTAAAAAGTTTACTATTTCTTATTTTTTTTCAAAACCACCTAACTACTTTTTCACTTCTCATTTTTGAAAACAACTAACCACTTTTTCTAAATTCTTTTTAATTAACTAATTGTTTTAAATTCTAATTTTATTTTATTTCTTTTAATAATTTCGAATTCTAACTTATAATTAAAATAGAAACAAAAATATTTTTCTTTTCTTTTAATTAATATTCGAATACTCTCTCTCTCTCTCATCTCTTTCTATTTATTTATTTATTTACTAACACTTCTCTTCTACTCATAATTCGAACCATCTCCCTCTCTCTGTGTTCGAATTCTTCTTATTCTCTCTCTACCTCATTCTTGTATTCTTCTACTCACATAAAGGAATCTCTATACTGTGACATAGAGGATTCCTCTTCTTTTCTGTTCTCTTCTTTTTTATATGAGTAGGAACAGGGATAAAGACATCGTTGTTGAAGCTGATCCTGAACCTGAAAGGACTCTGAAGAGGAAGCTAAGAGAAGCTAAAGCACAACTAGCCCAAGGAGAGGGCCTTACAGAAATTTTCAAAAAAGAAGCAGACATAGCAGCCGAACCCAACAACAATGGTGGAGATGAAAGAAAGATACTTGGTGACTTTACTGCACCATCTTCTGACTTCTATGGAAGAAGCATCTCAATTCCTGCAATTGGAGCAAACAACTTTGAGCTTAAGCCTTAGTTAGTTTCTCTAATGCAGCAGAATTGCAAGTTTCATGGACTTCCATTAGAAGATCCTCATCAGTTCTTAGCTGAATTCTTGCAAATCTGTGACACTGTTAAGACCAATGGGGTTAATCCCGAGGTCTACAGACTTATGCTTTTCCCCTTTGCTGTAAGAGACAGAGCTAGGATATGGTTGGACTCAGAACCTAAAGAAAGCCTGAACTCTTGGGAAAAGTTGGTCAATGCTTTCTTGGCCAAATTCTTTCCACCTCAAAAGATGAGCAAGATTAGAGTGGAAGTCCAAACCTTCAAACAGAAGGAAGGTGAATCCCTCTCTGAAGCTTGGGAAAGATACAAGCAATTGATCAGAAGGTGTCCTTCTGACATGCGTTCAGAATGGAGCATCTTATGTATATTCTATGATGGTCTGTCTGAATTATCCAAGATGTCATTGGACCACTTTGCTGGTGGATCTCTTCATCTGAAGAAAACCCCTGCAGAAGCCTAGGAACTCATTGAGATGGTTGCAAATAACCAGTTCATGTACACTTCTGAAAGAAATCCTGTGAATAATGGGATAACTCAGAAGAAAGGAGTTTTTTAGATTGATACTCTGAATGCCATATTGGCTTAGAATAAAATATTGACTCAGCAAGTCAATATGATCTCTCAGAATCTGACTGGAATGCAAGCTGCATCTGGCAATACTAAAGAAGCCTCCTCTGAAGGAGAAGCTTATGACCCTGAGAATCTTACAATGGAAGAAGTAAATTACATGGGAGAATCCTATGGAAACACTTACAATCCTTCATGGAGGAATCATCCTAATTTCACATGGAAGGATCAACAGAAGCCTCAATAAGGCTTCAATAATAATAATGGTGGGAGAAATACGTTTGGCAATAGCAAGCCTTTTCTATCATTTTCTCAGCAACAGATAGAGAATTCTAAGCAGAGCCTCTCTGACTTAGCAACCATAGTCTCTGATCTACCTAAGACCACTCTCAGTTTCATGACTGAAATAAGGTCCTCCATCTAAAATTTGGAGGCACAAGTGGGTCAGCTAAGTAAAAGAGTTACTAAAATCCCTCCAAGTACTCTCCCAAGCAATACAGAAGAGAATCCAAAGAGAGAGTGCAAGGCCATCAATATACCCAAAGTGGCCGAACCTGGAGAGAGTAAAAAGGCAGTGATTTCCAGTGAGAAAGACCTCAATGGATGTCCACTGAACACTAAGGAGTTCCCTAATGAAGAACCAAAAGAATCTGAGGCTCATATAGAGACCATAGAGATTCCATGGAACTTAATGCTGCAGTTCATGAGCTCTGATGAAGATTCTTCCTCTAATGAAGATGAAGATCCTGTTGAAGAGCAAGTTGCTTGGTATCTAAGAGCAATCATGAAGCTAAATGCCAAGCTATTTGGTAATGAGACTTGGGAGGATGAACCTCCATTGCTCATCAATGAACTGAATGCTTTGGTTCAATTGAAATTACCTCAGAAGAAACCGGATCCCAGAAGTTCTTAATACCATGTACCATAGGCACCATGACCTTTGAGAAGGCTCTCTATGACCTGGGGTCAGGAATAAACCTCATGCCACTCTTTATAATGGAGAAACTATGGATCTTTGAGGTACAAGCTGCAAGAATCTCACTAGAGATGGCAGACAAATCAAGGAAACAGGCTTATGGACTTGTAGAGGATGTCTTAGTGAAGGTTGAAGGCCTGTACATCCCTGCTGATTTCATAATCCTAGACACTGGGAAGGATGAGGATGAATCCATTATCCTTGGAAGACCCTTCTTAGCCACAACAAGAGTTGTGATTGATGTGGACAGAGGAGAGTTAGTCCTTCAATTGAATGAGGACTACCTTGTGTTTAAGGCTCAAAGATCTTCTTCTGTAACCATGGAGAGGAAGCATGAAAAGCTTCTCTCAATACAGAGTCAAGCAAAGCCTCCACATTCAAACTCTAAGTTTGGTGTTGGGAGGCCACCATCATGCTCTGAGTCTCTGTGAAGCTCTCTAAGAGTTCACTGTCAAGCTATTGACATTAAAGAAGCGCTTATTGGGAGGCAACCCAATGTTATTTAATTATATTTATTTTTATAGACACTTGTTTTCCATTGTCATGTTATGTTTTCTTTAGGTAGATGATCATGTGGAGTCACAAAAATAGCTGCAGAATTAAAGCGGAATCAAAAACAGCATCAAAAATAGCACACCCTGGAGGACAGGCTTATCGGCGTTTAAACGCTAGTAAGGATAGCAGAATGGGAATTTAACGCCCAGTCTGGAAGCATTCTAGGCGTTAAATGCCAGAATTGGCAGACAGACTGGCATTTAATGCCAGAAAAAGGGTGTCTGGCTGTCTGGCTGGTGTTAAACGCCAAAATTGGCAGACAGACTGGCGTTTAACACCAGAAAAGGGTGTCTAGTTGGCGTTAAACCCTAGAAAAAGGCATCAGCCTGGCGTTTAATGCCAAAAAAGGTAGTAGAGATGGCGTTAAACGCCAGAAATGGCACACAGAGGGCGTTTAAATGCCAGAAAGGTGCAGGGACCAAAATTCCTTGACACCTCAGGATCTGTGGACCCCACAGGATCCCCACCTACCCCACCTCTCTTTCTCTCCTCAACACACCTTTCCATAACACTCTTCCCCAAACACCATTCACCCATCAAATCCTACCATCTTCCCCAAAATCTCTTCACCACTCATATCCATCCACTATTCCCCAAAACCCATCATAAAACCCCACCTACCTCACCATTCAAATTCAAAACATTTCCTCCCAAACCTAACCCTTTCATACACGACTTCCCTCTCTCTCTTACCCTATAAATACCCCTCCTTATCACCTTCAATTTCAAACATCATAAACACTTAAAACCCCCTTGGCCGAATCTAAAAAACCCCTCTATCTCTTCCATTTCTTCTTCTTCTCCTCCTTTTTTTCTTCTTTTGCTCGAGGACAAGCAAACCTTTTAAGTTTGGTGTGGGAAAAAGCTCTGCTTTTTGTTTTTTGCATAACAGTTTATGGCACCTAAGGCTGGAGAAACCTTTAGAAAGAGGAAAGGGAAGGCAATTGCTTCCACCTCCGAGTCATAGGAGATGGAGAGATTCATCTCAAAAGTCCATCAAGACCACTTCTATGAAGTTGTGGCCAAGAAAAAGGTGATCCCCGAGGTCCCCTTCATGCTCAAAAAGAGTGAATATCCAAAGATCCGACGTGAGGTTCGAAGAAGAGGTTGGGAATCTCTCACCAACCCCATCCAACAAGTCATAATCTTAATGGTTCAAGAGTTCTATGCTAATGCATGGATCACTAAGAATTTATTGTACTTTTGTTTATGTTTACTTTGTTGCATTTTTCACTTTGGCTTGTATATATCTTAGATTTTTAGTTTGAATTGCACTTATAGTTTATTAGTTGTGATTTGGAAAAATGTGGATTATTGAGCTTAGTTTACCCTTTTGGCATATGAGAATTTGGTTTGATTGAAAATAGGGAGTGAACTAAAAATTTTTGGCTTTTCATAATCACAACATTTCCTTTAGTATATATATAATAATAAATGTTGGTCAATTTATTAGAATTTTCAAGAAATTCATTTTTCTTAGAACGGGCATTTAAGATTCACATTGATTTGAGTTAAAACTTTTTAAAACTTGCATGATATAGTTTGGAATATAATTTTTGAGCTAAGAACACACAACCCGTGAGTTTTTGAGCTTAATTGCATGGTTAAATTACTTAACCATGATTTTTATTCTTGTGTATTTTCTTCTCTATGATTGTAATCTTTGGTTTGTTCCATTCTATATGTCCATTATTTAGTGTATCTTAATGCAATTAAGTGATTGAGGCCATCATTTGATTATAGCATACTTATCCCAAATAGCCTACCATCTCATTTGCCTTTGTTTGCCACTTTGAGCTTGTTTAATTCCCTTTTGTTCTTTATATTATCACATCACTAGCCTTAAGCGGAAAAATAATAAATTTTCGTATTTGAATCTTTGGTTAGCTTAAGATAGTGAGTGTGTGTCAACTAAGTGTGGGGAAATATGGGAACTTTGGTTGATGAGAATGTGCTTTGTTTGTATTGACAAATATTGAGAATTTGGGTGCTTACTCGTGTGAAATTATAAAAACCATATGCATTGATGTATTATGCTTTCATATATATATAAAATAATAAAAAAAGAAAAAGAGAAAATTGTTATGTTCAATAAGAAAATCAATGCATATGTGATGGAATTAGAATTGATACATGAGTGTATAAAAATATGCAAAAGTGAGATTTTGGATGGCTAAGCTTGACTTTAGAATTGTATAGAGTGTGTGTACGTATTAGGTGAGAACTTTGGTTAGTCAAAGATTCATATGATAGCTCACTTGGCCATACATATATCCTCACCCTTACCTTAGCCCCAATACAACCTTGAAAAGCCCTCATGATATTTGTATTTGTACACTAGATAATTGTTGATTGGTTAGATGAAGAACAAAATTTTTTAAAGCATGATTAGAGGAGATTTTTAAGTGGTTTAAACCCAAACACTTGAGTGATTAGAGTACATATACACATCTAGTAAGGGTTCAATTGCTTGTCTTGCAAGTTTGTGAACTCTGTTAAGTAACTCAATTCAACTATGAATGTGTTTGATGTGATTTATCTAGCCCTTGATTGTGCATATACAATTTCTTGAAAATTTGACTCACTTTGACCACATATATGCTTATATATATATATATATATAAATAGATAGTAAGTAGAAGCGTTTTTGCATGTAGTTGCATTCATATAGATAGGTTGCATTTAAATAAGTCCTACCATCCCTCTTCACTCTTTTGATTCCCTTGAGCTTAGCATGAGGACATGCTAATGTTTAAGTATGGGGAGATTGATAAACCCCTTTTTTAGGGTTTATCTTGTGCTTAATTTAGTGGATTTTACCCATTATTCTCACATTTATTCATATAATTCGCATGTTTTACATTTTCCTTCCTAATTTTGTACTATGATTGAAAACATGCTTCTTTGACCCTAAATTTGCTAATTTTAATCCTCTCTTATTACCATTCGATGCCGTGATATATTTGCTGAGTGTTTTCAGGTTTTACAGGGCAGGAATGGCTTAGAAGATGGAAAAGAAGCAGGCAAAAGTAGAAGAAACACAAGAAAATAGAGATTTGAGAAGCTGATGCCGACGCGTATGCGTGACCGACGCGTACGCATGACCAGCGCAATAGCCAAGTGACGCGTACGCGTCATACACGCGTACGTGTGACCAAGATTTTGTCAAGTGACGCGTACGCATGGGCTACGCGTACGCGTGATAGAGAGTCACGTGCTGCACATATCAGAAATTGCTAGGGGCAATTTCTGGGTTGTTTTTGGCCCAGTTTCAAGCCCAAAAATGAAGATTAGAGGCTACAGAGTGGAGCAGAAGGGGGAATCAATTCACTTTTCATTATTCACACATTAGGTTTTAGATGTAGTTTTCTAGAGAGAGAGAGGCTCTCTCCTCTCTCTAGGTTTTAGGGTTTTAGGTTTTTTTTTCTCAATTTCAGATTTCTACCTTGCTTTAATTTAGGTTTCTTTTACTTTCATTAGTTCTATTGCTTTAGTTTATCAATTTCTCTTGTTGATTCCTTTATGTTTCCAATTTAGTTTGTGAATTCCTTTTGTTTCATTTACTCCATATTAATGCAATTCATATTTCATGTTTCTTATTGTTCAATTGCTTTGCTATTGTTATTCCTTTGGAGTTATTAGTCTTAGATTTTACATTCTCTCATTACTTTTCTATGTTTTTATTTTGTGCCTTCCAAGTATTTGATGAAATGCTTGGGAGGATTTTAAATTAGAATTTTGGTATTCTTATCTTAGATTGAGTAATTTGGAGACTCTTGAATTGTCGAAGTCTCTTGTTGGTTGGCGATTGAAAGTTGCTAGTTGGCTTGAGCTTCACTAACTCTAGTCTTTGATTAGGACTTGTGAACTCAAGTAGAATTGCTCACTTGCCTTACCTTCAATTGTTAGAGTTTAACTAAGTGAGAGCAATTTTCAATTACCATCATAATTGACAATGATAATGAGGATAGGAATTCCGATTCTCAACCATTGCTAGGACTTTTCTTAGTTGTTAGTTTATTTTGTTGTTATTTAAATTCCTTGCTTATTAAACTCAAAATCCCAAAAAGATAAAATCTCATAACCAATAATACACACACTTCCCTGCAATTCCTTGAGAGACGACCGGAGGTTTAATACTTCGGTTAATTTTATTGGGTTTGTATCTGTGACAAACAATTGAAATATTGATTGAGGTTTAATTGTCGGTTTAGAACTATACTTGCAACGTGCTTATTTTTGTGAAATTTCATACCGATATTTTTCCTCCATCACACAGCAGTGTGCGTGGGCACATATACCAAAAATCACAAATTATGCAACATCACAGAATTTTAGATTTTTGACACCAACTTCCAATGATAATATCTTTTTCTACAAAATTCTGATTTCCACAAACTCAATACCTTTTTAAAACTCTTTGAATTATCTTTATCTGATATAAAATTCAATCAATTTCAAAAATTGTAGCTCAAGATATGATCCGCGAAAGTTGGCCCAAAATCCATTTTTACCAAAAACCTTAACAACTCAATTTCTCCAAATCTCTCAATTCAAAACCAAACTACTCACAACCCAAACAATACCAAAACAACACAAAAGTCCATACCACTCATTCCTCAAACTCAACCATCAATAACCTCCCCATTACACTATTCTACACCATCAAAATCATTATTCATCAACATCTAAATTCAACCTAAATCACATCAAAGTTCCTAAATTCCATCATTATTCAACTATACAACATCCAAACCTTAATGTCCTAATTTATCAACTCTTTTCAACACTTATCAACCAAAACATCAATTTATCATCTTCAAAATTCATAATCTACATCATTTATCAACAATATCAACACTCCACATTAACAACAATAAATCACAACATTCATCATCAACCTCCATAGTCATTAAATACCAACAATCAATGTCACCACCATACAACTTATCTTCAAACAACAAAATCACATACAGTTAAGCATACACCCAAACATTCAATCTTATCTTAAGGTCAACTAGCCTAAGGTTCATGAAACATTACATATTACATAAAGAAAACTGAAACCATACCTTGGCTGATTCCCAATATGTGCAAAACACCAAAAGCTTGATTCCAACAAGATCAAAAAGCCTCAAGCACTAACAGCACTTCCAAAACTCACCAACTATCAAGCTATACACATATAACATACCAAAAATCAATACTATGGCTAACCAAAATATCAAATCATAAGAGTTTGAAGAGACTAACCTTACTCAATGATATTAGGAGCAAAACCCAATAATATTTCAAAGCTAGATCACCCCTAAACAAACAAAATCACAAAGTCTACTAAAAAACCAAATGTAAAATCATAGATTTCATTAGGGTATAAACTAGAGCATGGGTTTTGAGTTCTTACCAACTTTTCTTTGATAGAAACAAAGAGCTTGACAAGGGCTTCATGTGGCCACAAACAGCTCGTCAATCAGAGTTCCGTAGCTCAAGATACGATCAAAACAAAGTTGAGGTGAATAGTAAAACCCTAACCCTTCTCTTCTCTCATCTCATCAGTGCCTCCCCTCTCTCAATTAGGGGAAAATGAGCTAAAAGCTCATTTTTTTTTTGTCAAATGTATTGGACAACCCCCAATTCTAGGTATCATAACACACCCACACTACACACTCACCCACACAACACTTAAGGGTTCATATTCAACACTTGGTGCACTCACCAAGGTTTGAACCCGGGTGCAGCATATTAAGAGGCATATGGTTTAACCAGTTGAGGTAGGCCTCATTAAAAGAAGCATATATATGTTGGGCTTGGGCCCGGTCTAATCCGTTAGCATTTTTGGTCCAGTTTGGTCCAACTTTGGATCAAAACCTTTAAAATTAGCGCTCGGTTTTCAATTCTAAATTATTTTTGTCTTTTCAAAGTAATAAAATTCAATTTTTGAAATTTCATTTTCTAAAATACATGATACTGGACAAACAAGAGCCGGTACTACCGGCTTAAGTGCCGGTACGCATTTTTACAAAAATTTTCCGTAAAAGATATATTCTCCCACTTAGAAAAATTCATTGAATTCAAATTTCACCTTTTTATTTTCAAAATAACATTTCTGTATTTTCGAACCAACTCCGGGCAGTTAAAAGTTATTATTTTGTTAAAACGGTTATACGTAAAAATTTCGGTTCTTACAAATTCAAACACTAATTCATATTCTCTAGTCTCAGGTATAAGATCATAAACTTAATCAAATTCAAGCCTAAGTTATACCCATTTGTTTCACTTTTAACTTAGTCTAGTTCTTTTTCAATGACTACAAATTTCTCTATCCTGTATATGTTCCAACTAATTCAATTTAAATCTCAAGTCCTTCTCAACTATTTCAAACACTAATCAATTCTCCAATCTCTTAGTCTAATTCAATCTGTTATAACCTAAATAACACACACTTTCCACTCCTCGATCCTATGCCGATTCTCCTAATACTCCTTTCTCACGTCACTATAATTCTAGAGCCATCAAATTCACCATGCTTCCACAGTGTTACTCTGATTATAAGCCACTAAGAACTTAACCACTTGTCTACTCTGTCAGAACATTCCTTGAGTCTCTTTATCCCTCTAACTAAGCGCTAGTGAACTTTACTCCAGCTACACGAGTTATAATTCCTTGGTTTCTTTCATCATTAGATCCATTACTGCCTCCTTCACCGTTCCTAGTTTGTTTGCTCCATCTCTTCAGTAGAAGCTTGCAAAGCAACAGTCAGAAAATCAACCGTATTACCTCACTCACGCCCACGAGACGCCATTTGGGTCTTGTCCACATCGAACAATTGATATTAAGGTGATCAGTCTTAATATCTAAAGTCTAGTGCTTCGAATCTCCAAAGGTAATGCTCAAGAATATTTATGCTATATATGTAAAGCAAACATCCTAAATAGTATGTACACACAGCTAGAGTTTGTTCAAAAGCATAGTCAGTCCATTCCCTTGGCTCTACGGGAACGAACTACTCTGATACCATAATATAACACCCTACCACGTAGAGTCTTATGCTTAAGTAATAAAACAGAGGTGGTGAGGTATTACGACCTCTAAAAGTAAAATTATATATATAATAGAGTTGAAAAAAAAAGACTTATATCTAGGAGCTTTTTTAAAGAAGGTTTAAAACAAAGCGTAAGCAGAACAACATGTCACTCACATAAGCATTAACATAACGAAGTAGGATAAGAGAGTTTTAAGATACAGATAACAAGGCTCCCGACCTGGCTCGCAAAGTTAAAATTGGATAAAGCATATAAACATATATACATATATACATGAGAATCCCAAAATAACCCAAAGCAAGAAAAACGACAACCTGTTTCTCAAGGTCAACCTCTAATAGGGACAAACATAAAATACAAGGTGGAGAATCTATATATATATATATAAATATAAACAAAATATGCCCCTGAGTCTCCAGAGTTCTTTGCTTCATCAGAGTCTCCAGAATACACAGAGTGGTGCTTCTCAACCTGCATCTGAAAAATCACAAATATTGTATGGGATGAGAATCGGGGGTTCACAATATGGTCACTGTGCCCACATATATAATAAATAAGGCCTCGGGAAAGCCAGAGGCAATCCTAGTACTCCGACATTTAGATTATAAAACTTAGAGAATTAAAAACAAAAGCCATAAGTAGGGTTGGTTGTCTAAGGTTCTAAACTTAACCAACTCTATCCAAAATCCTCAATTCTCTACCTTTCCTCTAATCCTCGAACTCCGGTGATACGACAGACAAACAAACAGGAAAATCAAGCACATGTAGAATACAAATATAGCAAGTAAGCAAAATAATCACGCAGGTAAGCCCAATTAATGCACAAGCAATCAAAACACATAAATGCATATGATGCATACCTGTCTTATGGCCGATGATATCATCTGTTGGTTATATAGCCAAACCGACATGTCCTGGTAGCTAACCATGGACTAAAACACCCATTGCGGAGCAAGTGAATTTGAGCTACAACTCCCTTGCTACTACCCGATTAACCTAGAGCCAGTGAAATAACCACTACTGTGGCTACTACCCAGGCGGGTGTTTAAAAGCTCAATCTGGAGCAAATAGAATAATCCATTACTGCTGCTACTGCCCAATTGTCATAATCACTGACTTGGAGTAAGCGGGATAAACCACGATCCTTGCTACTTCCCAGGTATCTCAAACATAAATTCATACATTTTAAATCAAGCATCACCGTTATCAAATATCAAACATTAACCTGGAGCAAGTGGGACAAACCACCATCCTTGCTACTACCCAGGTATCACAAACATGCATTCATTCAAATTCTATAATTAAATTTATTTTTCATAATTCTTCTTCCGTATCTCACACCCAAAGCAAGTGGACATCACCACTGCCTACTACTTGGTCACATATATCTCATTTAATTACAAATCATCCTTACTCCCTCATTCTCATCAAATCAAGTAGCCCCTTCTTCAACTCCAAGTTACTTCTCCTTCGTAACTTCATCTCATTACAAAGCATATCACTGAGTTATAGCGGCTAAATGGATAAAAATAGAGGTTTAAAGGTTCAAAATTAGGTTTTAAAAATATAAAAATCCACTTTACTAAAAATCGGGGTCATGCGTATGCGTGGGCCACACGTACACATGGGAGTGCAGTTTAGTCCATCTTACGTACGCATAGCCTTGTCCGTGTATGCATGTACACTGGACAGAAATGACCCTTCGTGAATAAGGGGTATGCATATGCATACACTGCAGTTTGATCAGAAATGGCTAACTTTCTCGGTTTAAAATATTTTTCATCCGTTCTTCGAATGGAGTAAAGTTCACGGACCAAATTTTTATATGAAATAAGTTTGAAATAATTTGGGGGTCCGGAAGCCAAGTTATGCCTCCCCAAAGTTCTTCCAAAAATTAGTTTTTCACAGTGTTCCTCAAACCTCTATTTCCACCAAATTTATAACTCATTAACCACATTTACAAGCCAAACCCTGAAATAAAACACACCCTATCACAACCAACACATCCCCACATCCCTTTCATAACCAATCTCACCTCAATATAAACTACTTCAAACCAAGATTCTCAATTATACCAACACATTTGTCAATATATCAACATTCATGTATCCTCAACCCTCGTTCTCATTTGTCATTATTAAAATCATCATTCATCAATCATTTTTATCAACCACAATCACATTCACATCATGAATCATTAATCTCCTCAAACATCCACCATATTCATATCATTAACCTACATAATAATATTTCACATTCAACCAACACAACATAATTCATAATCAATCTTCAACATTCACATACATATATCAATTCTGAAATTCATTGCACACATATATATATATTAGTTCCCTAATCACCTCCACAACCAAACAGTCAATCCAAACTAATCCTATAGTCATCTAGCCTAAGTTTTCACGACACATTATATATTAAATATGAGAAACCTAAACCATACCTTGGCTGATTCCTCGTTAGTCTCAGAATGTCATATTTGATCACCATTCCACAAAACCCAAGGCTTCAAACCTCTCCAAACATAAAATCTAGCTACCAAATCCAAAGCTCAAGCTTCCAACTCCATAAATTTGCCACCAATACATATAATTCAATCTAATATCATGTAACCACCGCTAAATCAATATAGGATTTTCTATAGATACAATTTCACAATGGTTAAAGATCTCTCACCTTACCAACAGGAAATTGGGATAAGACCCAGTGATTCTGCACTACTTGAGCACACCTAACATCATTAAATCACAAAATCTCAAAGCTCAAGAACCTAATATTTTCTAATTTAAGAAGAGAGATATTGGGAGAGAAATAGCTGATTTCTTACAAAATTATTGGGTGGGTTTTGTAGAAGATTTTGAGACGAATGCGTGATCGTTGACAGCTCGTCAATCGGAGTTCCAGATCAAAAGTTATATGGATTAGAAATTTGAGTGAGGGTTTGGGTATTTCCTTGTGTTCTTCCCCCTCTCCCTTGCTTTTCAGCGTGTTTCCCTAATTTGGGAAAGAAGAAGAGCTAAGTCTCTTCATATATAAAGTGTTGGATTGGGCCTTGGGCCCATTATGGGCCCGGTTCGCTCGATTCGATCTGTTCGACTCAATATTAGATCAAATTCTTTAAAATTATTATCACAATTTTTATTTTAATTAGTTCTATGTCATTAAACTATAAAATTATATTTTTTTTAATTTATTTGATTAATAATTAATTTATTAACTAATTATTTACTAATTTTACGGATTTTACAGAGTCTCCCATTTTTTATTCTTGTCCCATATATAGACATCTATATGTTTCTTTCATTTCATGAATAAAAATATCCAACTTTAGAAAAAAAGGTAATAAAATTTTAACAATTCAGTTTTTTAAACTTTGAATTAATTTATAAATCCCACCTACGATTAGATGAATTATTAAAATTTTAAGACTAATTATCCAAATCAGTTTCCAAGGATTTTAAAAGCGGACATTTTAGTCCGTAAGAAAAATTAATACACAGATCAATCTCCAAGGTTTTATTCTGGTAGACAAATCAGTCCCCAGTTTATTTTCCAGCAGAGTAATTTTCCAAATCAATACCCAAGGATTTTAAAACGGACATTTTAGTCCCTAAAAAATACTAATATACAGATCAATTCCCAATGTTTTTCTCCATCAGACATAATAGTCCTCCATCCAAAAAAATAAAATAAAATAAAATAATAATAATAATTATTATTAATTGCACAATCATACTATATCATGATTTTTTTTTTGTATTTTATAGACAAAAATAATGATAAATTTATTCATTAGATTCTTATGTATATATTTCTAATATAAATAAATATATATATATATATAGTCACTCAATAATAATAATAATAATAATAATAATAATAATAATAATAATAATAATAATAATAATAAAGATTATTCTACAAAAAATTTAAGGTTGAAACTATTTGATATTTTTATATTTAATATAATCAAAAGATGTCCTACTTTAAAAAACATATTTGTATTAAAAGAAAATGTTCTAATTTGGATTTCAAAGCATCATTATAAACTTAGCTGTGTGCATGTGGATGACGATACTAGCATATTAATATACTCTTTTCATTAGAAACAAGTGAGGTGAATAATGATGTTTTGGAATCCAAATTAAAACATTTTCTTTTAATACAAACATATTTTTTAAAGTAGGACATCTTTTGATTATATTAAATACAAAAATATCAAATAGTTTCAACCTTAAATTTTTCGTAGAATAATCTCTAATAATTTTATTTCTTATTATTATTATTATTATTATTATTATTATTATTATTATTATTATTATTATTATTAAGTGACTATGTATGTGTGTGTATATATATACTTTTTATATTATTAGAAATACATACGTAAGAATTTAATGAATAAATTTATTATTATTTTTGTCCAAAAAATATAAAAAAATTATGGTACAGGATTATTGTGCAATTATTACTAATAATAATAATAATAATAATTTTTGGATGGAAGAGTGTTATGTCTGACGAAGAAAAATATTGGAAATTGATCTGTATATTAATTTTTTTGGGTACTAAAATGTCCATTTTTAAAATCTTTAGAGGGTGATCTAGGTAATTACTCTGCCGGAAAATGAATTGAGGACTGATTTGTCTGCCGGAGTAAAACCTTGGGGATTAATCTGTGTATTAATCTTTTTTGGAGACTAAAATGTCTGCTTTTAAAATCTTTGGAGACTGATTTGGGTAATTACTCAAATTTTAATTTGTATTTACACTATTAAAACAAAAGCTATAGAAATTCTATATATAAAGAAAGAATAATATGAAAAATCAATTTTTAATAAATTAACATTAATTAATTTTGTAATTCTTAATTCATGTTTTTGAAGATTTAGAATTTATTAGAGTTAAACTTTAGGTTTTTTTATTTTTGAATTTAAATTTTAGAATTTAAAATTTAAGATTTATAATTTAATATAAAAAATAATTTTAAAATACTGAGATCTTTTGTTGAATCTTTCAAAAAAATCATGACCTCTAATCCTCTCATATCTCTCTCTTTCTTCTTCTCTTCCATAGCAGTTTGCATGCATATCCAAAATCCACAACTTATTCCCTCTTTCATCGCCATTTTATGCGCTAAAACCATAAAATTACATCAACATGCTTGACCTGACGTCCTGACCTGACCCACTTCTCCTTCCATGGTTTCCCCGTTTCAATCTTTAGTGCAGTTTGTTACATAAGTTGTTAGGTCCACGTTGGTAACACAGAATTTAGTTAGATATTGTTGATTGATAATTGGATTTTACTTATTCAATCGGGTTGTCCTTTAATACATTGATACCCTTCCTATTTTGTCCGTTTTGTTTGTTTTGTTTTGTTTTAATTTGGTGCTTCCTTTTTTACATGGTTTCTAAGATAAAGAAACCAACAGTCCAAACTATATAGGATCTCCAAGTTCTTCATTCTCCAATTTTCAAATCAACTTGAAATTTTAGCACCTTTTTTTGTCAGAACAGAGATTTAGATGAGGAAAGGCAGCTAGCAATTATTATGGATCTCTAGTCTAGGATTTTAAAAAGAGATCCAAATAATTTGATATATTCATTGTTTAAGTTTTCCAGATTGAGTTATATATCTGAATCAAATAGAGGTTAGAGAAATAATGAGTTGCTTTTCATGTTTTTCAAGCCATGAAAAGAAGACAGAAAAGAGGTCAAGGAGGAGTGATCATAATAATCAACACCATAAAGCAGAAACGCCTCATCAACCTCTCAAGGAAGTAGCCAAACATCATCATCATCATCATCAAAGTATGAACCTAACGTTTATTCATTTTGATGTACCATGGATATATATGATACAATTGTCATTTCTTATCGTTACTTTCCCTGATTTATTATACTTTTTCGTTTATTTTATTACAAATAGATACCTTGAATTATCATGTATAAAAAAGGGACGTAGTATTAGAATTTCTTGAATGGACGTTAACATTAACACAAATAAAGTTATATCTTATATGTTTTCATCATCATATCATCTACCTAATTTTCTTCTGATGAGGGCTTCTAGAAAAAATCTATATTATAAGTATTATTACAATCTTTTATTTATAGAGCACAAAACCATTTGATCCATGTAGCCTATCTTTCATTGTGAGACTTGTTGCTGTTGTACTATGTACAAACATAATCCATGTTTTAAACTACGGTCTACAACCACATCATATAGCAATTTACAGTGAGATTCTGGTTTCCACTTAATTTTGGTTGTAACTTGACTAACTTCATGAGAACCAAAACGGGCCACAAGGCATATATCAACGCTAAAATGGACTATAATAGCCATAACGAACTCAAATTTAGTTACAAACACTCAAAAAAATAACACCACAAGGATCACAATGTGCCGTATAATACTCATTTTAATGTTGTGCAGATAATAATAATTATCAGAACAAGGCAAGGGGAGGCCAACAAACAGAATCTAAAATATTAAACAAAGAAGGAAACAAAGACACAGGAAGCAATAACATTGCTGCACAAACGTTCACTTTTCGTGAATTAGCTACTACTACAAAGAACTTCAGGCAGGAGTGCCTAATTGGGGAAGGTGGATTTGGTAGGGTTTATAGAGGACGACTTGAAAAGACAAACCAAGTAAGATCATTATTTCTTTGTATATTGAATATATTTTCACTTCAAAATTTTATAAACCTTTACTAAATTGATAAAATTCATAATATTAAATATTTATTTACTAATGATAGAAGTATAATAAAACTTACCCGTAATGTTGGTGAATCTCTATTCATTTATTTAGTTGCTCACTATTATATACGTTTCGTCTTTTTTAGTATTTTATATGAAAAGAAAATTGATTTCTAATTGTGAAATTAATTATTAAATGAAAAAATATATGGAACCAAAATGTAACCAGCCAAAAAGTAAACAAAACCGTTTAATTAAAATCACTTTTTGAATAATATGTCTGAAAACTGCTCCTGAGATCACGGAGACAAACCAAAATCCAATTTTTCATGGAACTCAAACACATTTTAGCTGATTTTTAGCTGATATATTTTTGATTCCCTAGTTGTTCTCTTATTAAATTAATTAACTACAGGAAGTAGCTGTAAAGCAACTTGACAGGAATGGATTGCAAGGGAACAGAGAGTTCCTTGTTGAAGTGTTAATGTTGAGCTTGTTACACCATGAGAATCTGGTGAATCTAATTGGATATTGTGCTGATGGAGATCAAAGACTATTAGTATACGAGTACATGCCATTGGGATCTCTTGAGGACCATCTTCTCGGTAAGATTCTCTCCTCGTCTCATTTTTATTGTTCACATTTTAAAATGTTTTAATAAATAGTAATGTTTCCATTGATACAGTTCATTATAGTAATCTAATAACATACTTTATTCATATAATTTTACTTTTAAGAAACTAAGTAGACTAAATTAAATTTTTTTGTTAATTTATAAAAAAACTATGATTAAATATTTGTATCATAAATTTTTTAATAAAACTAAATACATAGTAAATCATTATTTTATGGGAATTTAATTCTGAATGAATTTGTTATTTCAATATTTTCCTAGTTATTATTGCATTGTATGTATAGTCACAAGTAGCAAGAGAAATTTTTGTATGCTCTTGTTACATTTAATATGTATTGCAATTATTCATTTTCATTTATAATAATTGAAAGTTACATACATTACAAAATGAATCAATTATAACTACTTTTTATAAACCACATTAAATATACTTTAGAAACGAAGAAAATTTTATTCCAGTATTGCATATTTTCTTAACAAGAAAAACAATACACTGGCTTATAAAACACCATTATAAGTTATAACAAACATTCTAGCATAAAATTATTTCATGCAGATCTTCTTCCACAACAAAAGCCACTAGATTGGTTCAAAAGAATGAAAATAGCATTACACGCCGCAAAAGGGTTAGAATATCTTCACGACAAAGCCAATCCACCAGTGATCTACCGTGACTTAAAATCCTCAAATATTTTGCTGGATAGGGATTTCAATGCAAAATTATCAGATTTTGGACTCGCAAAGCTTGGACCAACAGGGGACAAGACTCATGTGTCTTCAAGAGTGATGGGAACTTATGGATACTGCGCTCCCGAGTATCAAAGAACTGGGCAGCTTACAGTAAAATCAGATGTCTATAGTTTCGGCGTTGTGTTGCTCGAATTGATCACCGGAAGGAGAGCCATTGATAATACTAGACCAGCAAGGGAGCAAAATCTAGTTGCCTGGGTGAGTTTCCATATTCATATTCTTTTTGCGATTCATATACGTATGCACAACATCAGTTCTTTTAGTGTTTTTGATAAGTTTGTTAAATGGTCACTTTTAACAGAAAATTGTTAAGGCAAATTTTTACCATCGATTTGATTTTTAGTTTATTTATTAATTTGTCTTTTCTAAAAGTCTTGTTTCTAGAATAAAATGATATATTTTTTCCAATATTCTTATTAAAAAATTCCAAAAAAGGATATACATAGAAAATAAATGAAAAATATAAATAGTAACTACAATTATATTAGATGTATACTAAAATTAATTACTAATATAAAGTAAATGTTAAAATATAAAATATACATTAAAAATAAATTAAAAAATACATATATTTATAAATAAATACATGATAGTTTGATTTTAATAACTGATTTTAGTATCTATATAATATTTTAATTTTTCAATGTTTAATAGTCCTGAATAAGTCTAAACCAGCTATGGATTTTGTTGGATTTTAATTGAAAGAATAATGGTCCGATGCTTGTATGATTATTGTGCTATGCAAACGAAGTTGTATGTAGAATGATTTTGATTTTGAGAAATACAAAGTTTTAGTTAGCAGATATTAATAATGTCTAGAAAAAATAGGGAGCGTAACAATTTTTAGAAAATAAACTACTAAGTATGCAACTAACACTTTTTAGTTATACTTCATTAAGAACATGAACAGCAATTTTACCGCCAATCTGGATATGAAATTTTATAAAAAAAATTCATTCAAATGAAACAAAAACAGGCATATCCAATATTCAAGGAACCAAGCAGATACCCAGAACTAGCAGATCCCTTTCTAGAAGGAAACTACCCAATGAGATCATTACACCAAGCAGTTGCAGTAGCAGCCATGTGCCTCAATGAAGAACCATCAGTGAGGCCATTAATCAGTGATGTTGTAACTGCCCTCAGCTTCCTAGGAACAACCCCAGTAGGCCAGGATGGGAATAACAATATCAGAATTGCACCCATTGACATGCCGTCACCGCCACTAGAGCGAGGAACAGACGTCGTTGGTGCCGCGGCGGGCAGTACGATCACTTTTAACTTAATGGATGATGATAGCATTGCTGAGCGACAAAGAGTTGTGGCTGATGCCATTGAATGGGTTTCCAATAACACAAGGAAATAGGAACCATACTGCTCTGATCTATCACCTTGCCGTGAAAGTGTGGATCCTCTTTCTAAATTGTAATTGTAATTAATTCACACTACGACTACACAATAAGTATGTAGTATCAACACATTCTTTAGTTATAATAAACTTGTACCAATTTGTTTGTGGCTATCTATCTATATGGAGGCACTTGTTCTTTTGCTTTTTTTTTTTTTGGACAGAGGGAGGCACTTGTATTAAATACTTGTAGTTAGCTTTCAAGGCACTTATTGTGTCCCGCCCCTAAACGGTTGGAAATTGAAAACAAAAAACAACGTTTAAATGTCAACTTTTTTTTTTTTTTATAATATCACCTAACTTTTTATAATTATTTTATTTATTTTAAATTCTAACAATAAATTATAAGTCACTAATTTTAAATCTAAAATTATAAATTTTACAAAATAATTGATTAATATTAATTAAATAAAAATTAATTTTTTAGCCTTTCTCATTTGAAAAACTAAAAAAGGAGAATATAGTAGATAAACATATATAGGCATACTCTTATTTAATAGGAATGGATTCTCTCAATTGTTAAAAAAAATTGAGAGTGTAAAGTGTGATCTCTAACTCTTCATTGCTCTCTTTCTCATATTTATTCTTGATCCCACTTATAAAATTAATGGTGGGAGATCACACTTTACACTTTACTCCCTCAATTGTAAAAAAAAAATTGAGAGGATCCATTCCCCTTAAGATATTTAATCCCAAATTTTGATCCATAAACGAAAAATGAAACCAAATTTCTTAAAGGTGATATTTGAGAAAATGTTAAAAAAATATAATGTATTTGACCGTAATTATTATTGTTAATGTTGCAAATGTGAGTAGTGCATGAAGTTAATCCCAGATCAAAGAAAACAAGGAAGAGTGGGGAGTTTATAAGTTGAGAGACTCATTAATTTAATACCTTAAGGTTTTGAGTTGGATATGGTGTCTTCTCTCTGAAGTCTCCTTGTTGGTTAAGAGCTGCCCACAACGGCCCAACAAGTGATTTTCAAGGTGAAGTATCGAAAGCCTTCCTAGCAAGGGTGGTCCGGGCGTATTTTAAATTAGTCATATTAATTTTTTTTATCACTTCTTTTGTTGGCAGTGTTAATGATAGCTGTGATGTGTCTTACAGTGTGGAAAACTCAAATGTGGTGGAGGAACTAGAAAGATTTTTTTAATCAAATCTATTCTTAAAAGATTTTAAATTAGCCATATTAATCTTTTTATCACATCTTTTGTTGACAGGCTAACATGACACGTTAAGGTACACATTAGCATTAAAATGATGCTTTTTTTGGGTTAGAGACTGTGAGTGAAACGATGGCGTATACATCCTTTGGTTTCGATTAATTAGTCAAATGACAGTGACACTCTTTGTCTCACCTCACTTTACTCTCACAAAAACCAGACTTCTAACATAAATCCTAATTAAACCCTAAAAGGGTTGAAAGAGATCCTAAGAAAAACTAATACTAAAGCTCCCTAAAACTATCTAAAATGTTGTATGGTTGTATGGTATGTTGCCCGCTTGCTAACCCCTCCATATAAGCTTCAGACCTTGGAGAATTTGGCCAAAAAGCTACCGAAATCGTGAGCCACGTGATTTTCTAATGAAGTCACGGGTCAAGACTTGTTCGTACACAAACTAATCTCAACTTATGCATACGCACAGAAGGTTGTGCGTACGTACACATTGGAGTATTCTTTTTCTTTGTTTCTCCATGTGTTCTTCCACTTTCCTTCCACTTTTTCTAAGTCATTCTTGCCTATTTGACCTGAAATCACTTGAAAAATTATATCAAGGCATAGAATGGAATAAAAGTAAAATTAAATGGATCAATTTAAGGCACAAAGAAGTATATTTTTATATTTAGACACAATTGAGGGAGAAATCACAAAAGTTTTCTATTTAAGTGAATAAATGTGAGTTTATATGATGAAATCCACTTAGTTTAAGCTAAAATTTATGATGCCCAGGCTAGCCTAGACTCTATACTTACTTAATCCCTCTAAATTACAAAAGCGGAAGAAAGTATGTTCTAGGTCTTCAAAACTCAGGTTATGTTGAACGTCATCAAAAGGCAGAACATCATCTACTACTCCTTTGCACGATTATACATTATCATAGGCAATCTCACTAGTACTCCATCAAATAGTCACATAACGGGAGCCTCATACAAAGGATTTAGGATAATGTTTGTATTCAAACGGGGTGTATTCGTTAGCTAGTCTCACAGTATTTACATATAAACAGAGAACGGAATTCACCCCAGACTTAGAAGACTACCTAGAGCAGAATTCTCTTTATGGAACGATCACCATTAGATTACAAAAAGGTACTCCTACTTCCATCTGAAGGGGTAGAGAAGGGATAGGAACTAAGAAGTTCTTAGTAGAGTCGGGCTAACTAGTCATATTAATCGGCTCCATCGTGCTTTTCAGACAGTAATATACTTTACAGAAGATAGAGAAAAGCAAAGAAAACAGATAAACATAAAAGAAGAGAAATAAAAATTATAGTACAAATAGAGAAATATAAGAATAAAGCACAATGCAGAGAATATGCAACAAGAAATAATGTGTACACAAGAATGATGTATGTCTAGTCCTAGTATAGGTGGTGCGCGCATTTATGACTCGCACAACTGAACCGACAAGTGCACCGAGTCGCCCAAGTAATACGTCAGGTAAGTGAGGTTCGAATCCCACGAGGATTTCCAGATCGATCAAGCTGTAGTTATCTTGCAGATCTTAGTGAGGTGAACAGAAACATAGTTGTTGTTTATTGTAGGCGCATAAACAAGCAATAACGATAGAAAGTAGAAACAGTAATTAGAGATCAGTTAAGGCTTCGGAGATGCTTCTTCTTTTGATTAACACGTTGTACTAACTATGTAACACCCCAATTAGCCTAAGCTTTACCTCGCGTCGTAAATCAAAGGTTAATCAAGCGTTACGACAATTCTAAAGTTGATACATATAATATATATATATATATATAGAATAAATAATATAATCTAGAAGCCTGATGAAGGATATAGCTCAAAAACAAGATTTAAAATCACAAAACGAACTAACGTAGCGTCTAACTTAAAGCTCAAGAAACAAATGTGATATAAACGAAGATAATAGTATAATAGTGTAATATCATAAGAAACTAGCCACGGCTCGCGGAATTTAAGCCGGCTAGCCAAATATACAGACAAAAGGAAACTAAAGTTTAAAATGGCTTATACAAGTTTTGTTCTCTCTATACATGCCTCTAGGAAAAACAAAAATACAAAAGTGAGAGACATATACATAATAAATAAAAAAGACTCCAAAAAGGTATCCAGATCCTCCACTCCTGTCACCAATAAAATAACTCACCGTGGTAGGTTGCGACCTGCATCTGAAAA
The DNA here is from genome assembly GCF_059453495.1 of Arachis ipaensis. NCBI lineage: Eukaryota > Viridiplantae > Streptophyta > Magnoliopsida > Fabales > Fabaceae > Arachis > Arachis ipaensis. The sequence goes on along the minus strand of NC_142442.1, from coordinate 85,095,722 downwards.
TAATAACAGAAATATGGTATGAGAACCGGAGGTTCTCAGTATGGTAACAGTGCCCAGTGATGTAGGATATAAGACCCCGGGATGCCAAAGGCAATCCTAGACTCTATATCCACCACAAGCATTCAAACTTAAAGCATTCTAAACCAAATAAGCATAATTATATAAATATTAACATAACTAAACCGGGTATTCTAGCTTAAGGGATTTCTATTCTAACTGAACACCGCTGTCCCACAGCCTTCACCAACCTAACCTCCATGCGATCCCATCGCCATCGCCTTCTGAACCTCCTCAATCCCAGTAGAAAGCACACATATATACAATAAAAGCAGTACACAAGTAGAAGCATATATAGCAATTAATACAAATAGCAATTACACATGTTATACAGATAGGGAAAGTATATCAACTCGGCAAAGCATACAAAAAGATAGAAAATGCACATGATAAATGTCTGTCCTACTGGCTGTGATATCACATTATCGGTTTAACTGCCAACCCGACACATCTCCATGGAGATGTTGCCCTTCAGAATCATGGTGTCGGAACCCCTGAGATATAGTGCTCGGATCACTATCCAAGGTTTTGTGCCTGTACGCTCTCATGATCCGAAGGGATGCAAGCGGGATCTATTGCCACTGACCTCACATCTAAGCGCAAGCGGGTGATGCACGGAAACTTGTCTCTTAACAAATCTCCCTCGACAAGTATACCGAATTGTCGTCAAGTAAAAACTCATAATAGAGTGAGGTCAAATCCCACAGGGATTGATTGGTCAAGCAACTTTAATTGGAAGAATGTTCTAGTTGAGCTAAGCAGAATTTGGTTTGAGAGTTGCAGAAAATTAAATGGCGGGAAAGTAAATAGCAGAAAATGTAAATGCTGGAAATAAAGAGCTGAAAATAGATGACGGGAAATAAATTGCAGAATCTTAAATGGGAATGGGGAAGATGATCATAGAAGTAATTGGCAGAAATTAAAGAGAATAGGTAAGATCAGAAATGGGGAGTTCATTGGGCTTAGGAGATGTTGCATCCTCCGGATCAAGTTCATTTTCATCTCTTCCTGAATCAATGCATTCATTGATCTCCTTGGCAATCTTAAGTGATTGAATTCCAATTCCTTGGTAATTCAATCTCTCAAATCTTGATCAATAGCCAATTCCTTGGTCCAATTGCTCATGAGAAGAGATGAGGTATGGTCACTGATTATACCACATGTATTTCCAAATCAAAGTGTTGGTAGGATTATATGTCACTATATCCATCCAAACCCCAATTTGGTCCAACATGAGAAAGTATTTCTAGCATGATCTCTTCATTCCTCTTCCAAGGTTCCGAAGTGATCCAAGTATGAATAGCTTCTTTTCCAAGATAACTACTCAATTGGATGAAGATTGAAAGCTTTCTAGTAAAATCAAGAGAAAAGAAAGAAGAAGAATAATGAAAACTATTATTGATCCATCAAATTACAACAAAGCTCCCTAACCCAATGAAAGGGGTTTAGTTGTTCATAGCTCTGGGAATGGAAAACAAAGATGGAGAATGCATTCTGAAAAGTTAAACTAGAAGTTGCAGAGAAAGTAAAAAATACAGAGAGTAATTCTAATAATGCCCCAAAAGCTCTTTCTAGTTCAAAGTTCTCCCTATTTATATTATTCTTCTGATCTTCTAATTGCTTCTTCAAGTCTTTGATATTGGCCTTTGGATCTTGAGTTGAAGCAGTTATCTTCTTTAGTGGGCTCAACTTTACTTGCAGAGAAAGTATGCAGTAGGTATGGACTTTAGCTTGGGGCGTTAGTGGTGTTAACGTTAAGTGAAACTGTGGGGTCGAGAACGTTAGTGACAATCACCTTTTTCACTAACGTTCCTAACCCAAAAATGGTCCACGTTAACTTCAACGTTAGTGGCACTAACGTGACCACTAATGTTGCTTCTTGGCCCTTCGCTAACGTTACTGGGGTTTACCTTTTCCAACAACGTTGAGAGTACCCCTTTCTCCCTACGTTAGAGTTCACGTTAGTATAGTTAACGTGGCCTTTAACGTAGGCTTGCCAAATCTTCGAGAGCATTAGTGACACTTACCTTTGTCACTAACGCTTCAAAACGCCCCTACTTCCCACGTTAGAGTTCATGTTAACTAGGTTAACGTGACTTCTAACGTGGTATTGATAGCCATCTCCAACGTTAGTGACAAAGGTGAGTGTCACTAACGTTCGCTCATCATCCCTCTTCTCCACGTTATCTTCCACATTAATCTAATTAATGTGACAACTAACGTGGCTCATAGTGGCTTAATCCAACATTAGTGACAAATGTGAGTGTCACTAACGTTGGTGATTCCTTGCTCCCTCCACGTTAGAGTCCACGTTAACTAGGTTAACGTGACTCTTAACGTGGCAAATATGAGCTTAGTTCAACGTTAGTGACAAAGGTGAATGTCACTAACGTTGGCATTATCTTCCTCATCCACGTTAGAGTTCACGTTAACTGAGTTAACGTGACTCTTAACGTGGCCAGCTGCCACTTTGGAACGTTAGTGGCACTTAGTTTTACCACTAACGTTGGAGTTCTACTTCACTTCCACGTTAGCTTTCACGTTAACATAGTTAACGTGGCAACTAACATGGGCTATGATGGCTCACGAAGGCGTTAATGGCAATCACTTTTCTCATTAACGTTGCAAGCTAGCCTCCATTCCACGTTAGTGGTCACGTTAGCTAGACTAACATGGCTACTAACGTGGTTCTTCCTTGCTTCCTTTGTCCTGAAATCAAGCAATAAAGTGCATCAAAGCTCTAATCCAAGTTATGAGACATGCATCATTCAATTTTGTCATTTAATTCATGCATAATTCTCATGAAATCATGTAAAATTTACAATGTTTGCTTGAATCAAGATGTAAGTGATTATTTACCCAAAACTTGCTTATTTCCTAAGAAAGTGCATGAAACTACCCTAAAACCATAAAGAAAAGGTTAGTGAAACTGGCCAAAATGCCCTGGCATCACAACACCAAACTTAAAGCTTGCTTGTCCCTAAGCAAGTACTAGAACAAGAGAATGATGAATGAAATGACTAGATGAATGAATCATTCTTGTGGAAGTCATGTCCTTGGTTTTATGGGGTTTCATGCATAGCAACTTAGGTTCATTCCTTTACTGACTTTCAGACCTTTATCATGCCTTGGAATACTCACTTGATGGCACCCTTTGAGACTGTTATTTATTGATCCCTTTGTCTTTCCAAGGTTTATTGCATCCTTAGGCTAAGTGTTCTGTGAGAGGGCGACTCTTTAAGATAAGTTTTCAGCCAACACTCCCGAACCAGTTAGTTCAAGGTGCTAGGTGTTAAAACACCCCTAAGGACTTACTCCCTCAAGTCTCTCTCCCTCATACATGCACACCACAGGCACATGGTTTGTTATTTTCTTTCCTTGAGGTCTTGGTGTCCAGCACCTCTTTGGGTTACTAAATGTTCTGTAGCAAGGTTGCTCTTGATAGTGGATTTTCAGTTGATAATCCCGGGTTAGTTAACCCAAGTTACCAAGTGATGAAGCACTCCTAAGAACTTATTCATCCAAGCAGATCCTTGGTACAAGAGCACCACAGACACATCCCTCAAGGTTCAAGTCCTTGGTGCCTAGCCTTATTCTTTATTACCTTTCTTTCTTTTTCAACTCTTAGGGTTCTTTTCCTTTTTCTTACTGGGATCTTATTATTTAGTTAGTCTCATGGGGTGTGTTTCAAGCATATGATTCAGGACAGATAGTTGCCTTCCCACCTTGTTGGTGAACTAACTTAGCTAAGTGATTACTACACCACAAATTTAAGGACTTACTCCACAAATTAAACTCCACTCTGGTCTTTCATAACATCTCTTTTTATTTAGCTTAAAAGGACAAACATACAAGTAAGCAAGGTGAAAATGAAGACAGGTGACTTGAACCAGCACACATATGAAAAAGGCAAGAAAAATACTAAAGACAGCATTAAAAAACCTAAACTAACATGGAAGCATGTTCTATTTCATACATGATTTTCCTTATTTAAAACTTGAAAAAGATGGGATAATGAGGGAACTCCACCACCTTTTACTCATGAGGTTGTTCGCGCTCTCCTTCTTGTTTGTCATCATCCATAATTTTTGCATCTTTCTTTGCCTTCTTGGATGATGGTGCACCAATTCTCCAGGAGATTCCTGCAAAGTCGTTGGAAGTTGCTTGTTCCCAAAGCACTTGAGAAATAGTTAGTATGCATGTATGCTTGTGAATTTTTGAACTTAACTTGGTGTGTGAATACCAAACTTAGTTCCTTGCCTAATACAGCAGGTTGAATACATGTAGAAAAGCTCATGTATTATTATCAGCAAAACAACTATGAACTAGAAACTAACTACTGTTAAGTGGTTCCCCTGATTGGTTGGATCTAGCAATTTTCCCTTGAAGGAGTGTAGTGTGATTCTAACTGAAATCCTTGGTAGAACACCAAACTTAGAATTACACACTCACTCTTGTATTGCTTTGGTGTGTAACACCAAACTTAGCTCCTCACAATACGGGGAAAACTACTTGTGATTTTTATTAAAATGCAAATGAAAAGAAAACTACCTTAGGTTGGGTTGCCTCCCAACGAAGCGCTCTTTTAGCACCGCTAGCTCGACGATTCCTCCATTATTTGAGGTGATACTTCACTTTGGGGTTTTCCCCTATGTTTCCCATGTAGTGTTTGAGCCTTTGTCCGTTCACAGTGAACGTCCTCTTTGAACTTTCCTCCATGATTTCTATGTGCCCATACGGCGAGACCTTTGTGACAAGAAAGGGTCTGACCACCTTGATTTGAGTTTCCCAGGGAAAAGTCTTAATTTGGAATTATGGAGGAGCACTTGCTGTCCTTCTTCGAAGCTCCTGGGTGTCAAATGGAGGTCGTGCCTTCTCTTTGCCTTTTCTTTATAAATCTTGGAATTTTCATAGGCTTGAGATCTGAACTCCTCCATTTCTTGTAGCTGTAAGACCCTCTTTTCACCAGCAGAAATGCTATCAAAATTTAGCAGCTTGAGAGCCCAGAGGGCTTTGTGTTCTAGCTCCAATGGTAGATGACAAGCCTTTCCATACACCAGTTGGTATGGAGACATCCCGATTGGTGTTTTGAATGCCGTTCTGTATGCCCACAGAGCATCATCCAGCTTCTTCGACCAATCCTTTCTTGATGCTCCCACAGTCTTTTCCAGAATCCTTTTAAGCTCTCTGTTAGATATCTCAGTTTGTCCACTTGTTTGGGGGTGGTAAGGCGTGGAAATCTTGTGTGTCACCCCGTATCATAGGAGGAGAACTTCTAGTGGTCTGTTACAAAAATGGCTCCCTCCATCACTGATGAGTGCTCGTGGGACTCCAAACCGGCTAAAGATATTCTTTCTGAGGAAGTTCATGACCATCTTGTTATCATTCGTTGGGGTTGCAATAGCCTCTACCCACTTGGAAACATAATCCACTGCTACCAAGATGTACTTGTTTGAATATGAAGTTGGGAATGGTCCTATGAAATTGATTCCCCACACATCAAACAGTTCCAGTTTTAAGATGAAATTTTGTGGCATCTCATTTCTTTTGGGTAAGTTTCCATCTCTTTGACATTCATTGCAATTCTTTACCAGTTCTTTGGCATCCTTGAAAAGGGTGGGCCAAAAGAATCCGCTTTGTAACACCTTGGCTGCAGTTCTGTCCCCTCCAAAATGGCCTCCATAGCATGAGCCGTGGCAGTTCCACAAGACCTCTCGTCCCTCTTCTTTCGAAACACATCTTCTCAGGATTCCATCTGGACACTTTTTGAAGAGATATGGATCATCCCAGACAAAATATTTCGCATCATTGATGAGCTTTCTCTTTTGATGTTTGTTGATCTCTGGAGGTAAAGCCCCGGTTGCCTTGAAATTGGCAATGTTTGCGAACCAAGGTGCTTTGTGAACTGTCATTAACTGCTCATCTGGGAAACATTCATTCACACTTGTACCGTGTGTTCCACCCTTATCATGAGGGATTCTGGACAGGTGATCCGCTACCTTGTTCTCCACTCCCTTCTTGTCTCTAATTTCAATGTTGAATTCCTGCAACAACAAGATCCATCTTATTAGTCTTGATTTTGATTCTTGCTTGGCAAACAAATATTTAAGTGCTGTGTGATCTGTGAAAACGATTACTTTGGCACCAATGAGGTATGATCTAAACTTGTCAAATGCAAAAACTATTGCCAGCAACTCCTTTTCAGTAGTGGTATAGTTTCTTTGAGTATCATTGAGGACTTTGCTGGCATAGTATATTACAAGGACTAAGTTCTCTTTCCTCTGTCCTAACACTGCCCCAACTGCGAAGTCAGATGCATCGCACATCAGTTCAAATGGTAAGTTCCAATCAAGTGGGGAAATGATAGGGGCAGAGGACAGCCTTTTTTTAAGTTTTCGAAAGCTAGCATGCACTTTTCATCAAAGACAAATGGTGTATCAGATACAAGGAGATTGCTTAAGGGCTTGGCTATCTTTGAAAAATCTTTAATAAACCGTCTGTAAAAGCCAGTATGCCCTAAAAAACTCCTAATTGCCTTGACATCACTTGGTGGAGGTAATCTTTCAATGAGTTCCACCTTAGCTCTGTCTACCTCAATGCCCTGGTTAGACACCTTATGGCCAAGGACTATTCCTCCTGTTACCATGAAGTGACATTTCTCCCAGTTCAAGACCAGATTGGTCTCTTGACATCTCTTTAACACCAGGGCTAGGTGATTTAGACAATTAGGAAAGGAATCTCCGAATACTGAGAAGTCATCCATAAAGACTTCGATGAATTTTTCTATCATATCTGAGAAAATGGAGAGCATGCAGCGTTGGAAGGTTGCAGGTGCATTGCATAGCCCAAATGGCATGCGCCTGTAGGCAAACACTCCATATGGGCAAGTAAAGGAGGTTTTCTCTTGGTCTCTTGGATCAACCACTATTTGGTTATATCCTGAATAACCATCGAGAAAATAGTAATATGCATGTCCTGCAAGTCTTTCCAGCATCTGATCCATGAAAGGAAGGGGGAAATGATCTTTTCGTGTAGCTTCATTGAGTTTTCTGTAGTCTATGCACATCCGCCATCCTGTGACGGTCCATGTAGGGATTAGTTCGTTCTTCTCATTGGGGACTACAGTGATTCCTCCCTTTTTTGGGACAACTTGTACAGGGCTGACCCATGGGCTGTCTGAGATCGGATAGATCACTCCTCCTTGCCACAACTTCATGACTTCTTTCTGTACCACTTCCTTCATGACTGGGTTTAACCTCCTTTGGGGTTGAATGGATGGTTTGGCATCATCTTCCAACAGTATCTTATGCATACATATGGCCGAACTGATTCCCTTCAAGTCAGCAAGGTCCATCCTATGGCATCTTTGTGCCTTTGCAATACTTGGAGTAGCTCTTCCTCTTGTTCTTGGCTGAGGGATGAATTTATGATCACTGGATAACTTTCATTTTCTCCTAGATATGCATACTTGAGAGTGGGTGGTAGTGCCTTTAGTTCAAGTTTGGGTGCTTCTTTCTTTCCATTCTTCTCCTCTATTGTGCACTGAGCTTGAACCTCAGCTGTTGCAGCTTCTTCGCTTGATGCTGATTCCTCCTCTTCTGTTAACCCCTCAAGTTCTTCTTCTTCAAAAGTCTCTTGTACTACATCTTCCAGTGAGTCCAACCTCATACATTCTCCTAATGGTTCCTGTGGGTAGTTCATGGCCTTGAACACATTGATCATCATTGTTTCATTGTGTAATCTAAGGGTAAGTTCGCCCTTTTGGACATCGATGACAGCTCCAGCAGTAGCTAAGAATGGTCTACCCAAGATGATAGAAGCCTTAGCTCCTTCCTTCATGTCTAACACTACAAAGTCTGCTGGAAAGATAAAGTCTCCTACCTTCACTAGCAAGTCTTCCACTATGCCGTAAGGAAACTTGAATGATCGGTCTGCCAGTTGTAAAGCCATTTTTGTTGGTTTGGCCTCTTCAATCTTCATTTTTCTCATCATAGCTACAGACATCAGATTTATGCTGGCTCCTAAATCACATAGAGCCTTCTCCACTATTATTTCTCCTATAATATAAGGAATCTGGAAGCTCCCAGGATCTTTCAATTTCTGGGACAGTTTATGCTGAATGATGGCACTGCATTCCTCGGTTAGTATCACAGTATCGTTGTTCTTCCAACTTCTCTTCTTGGTCATCAACTCCTTCAAGAACTTAGCATAGAGCGGCATTTGCTCTATTACTTCAGTAAATGGTATGTTAATCTGCAGTTTCTTGAAGATTTCTAAAAATTTGGAGAATTGGCTGTCATCCCCCTTCTTCCTCAATTGTTGAGGATATGGGACTTTCGGAACATATGGCTTCAGCTCTTCTTCCTTTTGATGTGAGTTGGAGGTGGGGACTTGAACTTCATCTTGTTCCTCCTTTCTTCCAATTGAATCTTTCTCTTGTGGTTGCTTGGAAGTCTCCTTCAATTTCTTCCCACTTCTGAGGGTGATAGCTTGACACTCCTCCCTTGGCCTTAACTCAATGTTGCTGCAATGGTCATGGCCAGGAGCTTGCTGAAATAGGTAGCCAATTTGTGTCTCAAGTTTCTTGATGGCAGCATCTTGATTTTGCATGTTGGATCGCACTTCCTCTCGGAACATCTTACTATCTTGGATCTCCTTGCATATGCCTTCAAGTAGAGTTTCAATCCTTGAGAGTCTTTCTTCTGATGATGGAGAGTTGAGATTGGAAGGATGAGAAGGGCCATTTTGACTTTGGTATGGAAGTTGAGAAGTGTTGTTAGGTGGGTGTTGATATGACCTCTGTGTGGAGTGTTGGTGAGCTGCATTGCTAATGGGGTTGTGGCGTCTCTGATCTTGGCCTTGATCCTGTTGGTTTCCCCACCCAAAGTTTGGGTGGTTCCTCCAACCGGGATTATATGTTTTGGAGTATGGGTCATGGTGCTGCCTAGGTGAATTTCCAATGTAGTTGGCTTGTTCCTGATCACCCTCTGCTTCTTCATTCACTCCTTCTTGAGCTGCTACTGAAGTGGTGATTGCTGCCACTTGATTCCTCTCCATCTTTTTGGTAAGGTCAGCCAACTGCTTGGTAATAAGCTTGTTTTGAGCTAGCAGTGCATCCACATTGTTCAGCTCTATCACTCCTCTAGTGTTGCCTCTTTTAGAAGCATAGAAGTAGTCATTCTCTACTACAGTCTCAATGACATCTATGGCTTCTTCAATGGTCTTCTTCTTGTTCAGAGATCCCCCGGATGAGTGGTCTACTGCCTTCTTTGATTCATACGAAAGGCCTTCATAGAAAATGTGCAACTGCACCCATTCATTGAACATATCTGGCGGGCATCTTCTTGTCAGGTCCTTAAACCTCTCCCATGCTTCATATAGAGTCTCACCATCTTGCTGCCTGAAGGTTTGTACCTTAGCTCTCAACCTGTTGATTCGTTGAGGAGGATAGAATCTTGCCAAGAATTTGTTCACCACGTCTTCCCAGGTTGCTAAACTCTTCTTTGGAAAGGATTCCAGCCATTTAGATGCTTTGTCCTTGAGTGAGAAGGGAAACAGAAGTAGTCTATAGGTGTTAGGGTGAACACCATTAGACTTTACAGTATCGCATATCCTCAGGAAGGTGGTTAGATGTTGATTGGGGTCTTCTTGGACACTTCCTCCGAATGAACAATTGTTCTGAACAAGGGTGATGAGCTGTGGCTTTAGTTCAAAGTTGTTGGCATGTATGGTTGGCCTTTGGATGCTACTTCCACAGTTTTCTGGATTTGGGTTGATGTAAGAACCCAGAACTCTTCTCTCTTGTCCAGCCTGATGCGTTGGACCTTCTCTGCCATGGTTGTGAGCCTCTTCTTCATGATGGTTCTCCATATTCTCATCCATGTCTGGTTCAAAGTACTCCTCCTCTTCCTCAGCACCAACTACTCTCTTCCCTCTTGCTTCCCTCCTTAATCTAAAGAAGGTCCTCTCAGGTTCAGAATCAAAGGTAGTTGAAGCCCTGCTTCTTCTACCTGTCATACACCCAATAAGGCACAAGCAAGAAAGATAGATGCAGATAATATTTTCTGCAGAAATGCTGTTAGTGTGAGTGATGCAATATATCAAACAGTTAGTGGGTCAGTAACCAAATATTAAAACAAAATGTAGGTAACACCACTAATGGGTGAAAGGTAAAGGGAAAGAAATAACTAAAACTGAAAGTAAATTACTCAGATGAAACTAAATCAAACAAAAGGAAAATGCTCAATCTAGTTATCTACCAATTTAATCATTGTTGATACAAAATTAATCCCCGGCAACGGTGCCATAAACTTGATGCACAGAAACTTGTTTCTTAACAAATCTCCCTCGGCAAGTATACCGAATTGTCGTCAAGTAAAAACTCACAATAGAGTGAGGTCGAATCCCACAGGGATTGATTGGTCAAGCAACTTTAATTGGAAGAATGTTCTAGTTGAGCTAAGCAGAATTTGGTTTGAGAGTTGCAAGAAATTAAATAGCGGGAAAGTAAATAGCAGAAAATGTAAATGCTGGAAATGAAGAGCTGAAAATAGATGACGGGAAATAAATTGCAGAATCTTAAATGGGAATGGGGAAGATGATCATAGAAGTAATTGGCAGAAATTAAAGAGAATGGGTAAGATCAGAAATGGGGAGTTCATTGGGCTTCGGAGATGTTGCATCCTCCAGATCAAGTTCATTTTCATCTCTTCCTCAATCAATGCATTCATTGATCTCCTTGGCAATCTTAAGTGATTGAATTCCAATTCCTTGGTAATTCAATCTCTCAAATCTTGATCAATAACCAATTTCTTGGTCCAATTGCTCATGAGAAGAGATGAGGTATGGTCACTGATTATACCACATGTATTTCCAAATCAAAGTGTTGGTAGGATTATATGTCACTATATCCATCCAAACCCCAATTTGGTCCAACATGAGAAAGCATTTCTATCATGATCTCTTCATTCCTCTTCCAAGGTTCTGAAGAGATCCAAGTATGAATAGCTTCTTTACCAAGATAACTACTCAATTGGATGAAGATTGAAAGCTTTCTAGTAAAATCAAGAGAAAAGAAAGAAGAAGAATAATGAAAACTATTATTGATCCATCAAATTACAACAGAGCTCCCTAACCCAATGAAAGAGGTTTAGTTGTTCATAGCTCTGGGAATGGAAAACAAAGATGGAGAATGCATTCTGAAAAGTTAAACTAGAAGTTGCAGAGAAAGTAAAAAATACAGAGAGTAATTCTAATAATGCCCCAAAAGCTCTTTCTAGTTCAAAGTTCTCCCTATTTATACTATTCTTCTGATCTTCTAGTTGCTTCTTCAAGTCTTGGATATGGGCCTTTGGATCTTGAGTTGAAGCAGTTATCTTCTTTAGTGGGCTCAGCTTTACTTGTAGAGAAAGTGTGCGGTAGGTATAGACTTTAGCTTGGGGCGTTAGTGGTGTTAACGTTAAGTGAAACTGTGGGGTCGAGAACGTTAGTGACAATCACCTTTTTCACTAACATTCCTAACCCAAAAAAGGTCCACGTTAACTTCAACGTTAGTGGCACTAACGTGACCACTAACGTTGCTTATTGGCCCTTTGCAAACTTTACTGGGGTTTACCTTTTCCAATAACATTGAGAGTACCCCTTTCTCCCTACGTTAGAGTTCACGTTAGTATAGTTAACGTGGCCTTTAACGTAGGCTTGCCAAATCTTCGAGAGCGTTAGTGACACTTACCTTTGTCACTAACGCTTCAAAACGCCCCTACTTCCCACGTTAGAGTTCACGTTAACTAGGTTAACGTGACTTTTAACGTGGTATTGATAGCCATCTCCAACGTTAGTGACAAAGGTGAGTGTCACTAACGTTGGCTCATCATCCCTCTTCTCTGCGTTAGCTTCCACGTTAATGTAATTAACGTGGCAACTAACGTGGCTCATAGTGGCTTAATCCAACGTTAGTGACAAAGGTGAGTGTCACTAACATTAGTGATTCCTTGCTCCCTCCACGTTAGAGTCCACGTTAACTAGGTTAACGTGACTCTTAACGTGGCAAATATGAGCTTAGTCCAACGTTAGTGACAAAGGTGAGTGTCACTAACGTTGGCATTATTTTCCTCATCCACGTTAGAGTTCACGTTAACTGAGTTAACGTGACTCTTAACGTGGCCAGCTGCCACTTTGGAACGTTAGTGGCACTTACTTTTACCACTAAAGTTGGAGTTCTACTTCTCTTCCACGTTAGCTTCCACGTTAACATAGTTAACGTGGCAACTAACGTGGGCTATGATGGCTCACGAAGGCGTTAATGGCAAACACTTTTCTCATTAACGTTGCAAGCTAGCCTCCATTCCACGTTAGTGGTCACGTTAGCTAGACTAACGTGGCTACTAACGTGGTTCTTCCTTGCTTCCTTTGTCCTGAAATCAAGCAATAAAGTGCATCAAAGCTCTAATCAAAGTTATGAGACATGCATCATTCAATTTTGTCATTTAATTCATGCATAATTCTCATGAAATCATGTAAAATTCACAATGTTTGCTTGAATCAAGATGTAAGTGATTATTTACTCAAAACTTGCTTATTTCCTAAGAAAGTGCATGAAACTACCCTAAAACCATAAAGAAAAGGTCAGTGAAACTGGCCAAAATGCCCTGGCATCAGCGGGACAAACCACCGCCCTTACGCTGCCGCCGCTACCACGATAGGCGGGATCCAACCTCGGCCCCTGCCGGGCACATAGCGTCTCATAATCTCAATATAAGTCAATACTTCAGTGGTTTTCAGAAAACATTTTCAATATCTCATGAATTCATCATTTCAGTTAGAGTCCCCGACTCATCTCAACCACTATCAATTCATATTTCCATACCTCTTCTCACTCTGCCAACCCATCCTCAGTACACCAGAAACCTAAGCCTCCATTTCTCTAATTTTTCATAATAATATCGTCTAAAACCCTTAAATCCTTTCCCACTTTTCAAGTATCCAAAAATATGCCCAAGAGTCCTAAAATGGTGTTATGGAAGCCTACAACCTCGTGGGGAAGGTGAAATAGTTGAAATAAAAGTTTAAATTTATGAAACATGGCGTGTGCGTCTGCACAGGCGTGTGCGTGCGTACGCCCAAGAAAATTTTGAAGGTGTGCATACGCAAAGGGATATGCATACACACAGGTACTAAAATTCACAAGCCTGTTCACTTGCACAAGCTGTGCGAGTGCCCCCAACAGACGACCCTTCCCGACTTGTGCGTGCAAACAGGGCTGTGCGTCCGCACAGGTCGCAATTCTTTATTAATGTGCACACGCACGAGCTGTGCTAGCGCTGCAAGCAAATAGGCTTTTCCTGCCTGTGCGTACACACTAGTCTGTGTGTCCGCACAGAATAAGATTTTTGCAGGGTTGTGCGTGCGCACATATCAGAAATCCTGAAATTCTGCAACTTTGCATAATTTCATATTTTCAACACCAACTTTGAATGATCATAACTTCCTCTACAAAATTTCAAATTTTACAAACTTTATATCAAATTAAAGGGTTTTCAATAAGCTTTAATTTCAAATAACTCCCAATCAATTTTGAAAACTGAGGCAAAAGTTATGATCGAACAAAGTTCACCAAAAACCAACTTTTACCTAAACTCACAAGGATCTCAATTTACCAACCTTCATAACTCAAACAAACCAAAACCACATTAATTCCATCCCATATCAGATTTTACCATTTTCTATACTTCAACTACCACTCCACTGTATATAATCATCAATTCCCATTATCAAAACATAATAATACCCTTACTAACCATCATTATTATCAGTTTCAACTTAAATCTCCAATATCATCAATTATCATACATTATCATGCCACACTTTCTCCAACATAACCAACGCTCATCAATTCATCATAAATTGTCATACCTCATCATTTAATACCGAACATCCATTATTTACCAACATATAAATATTAATTCATCATACATCATCAACAACCATATTAATTCAAACCTATCCTATGGGTCACTAGCCTAAGTGTCCATGAATATTATATACTACATAGAGAAAACCAAAACCAAACCTTGGCCAATCCCCAATATGCATCAAAACCCCAAATTGAGGCCAAGACAAGCTTTCAAGCACAATCTATGCCACCAAGAACCTCCAACAAGCGTCAACAAGCTCCAAACTCACCATAAACAAGCTATATGTTCAAAGATCATCACAAATCAACCTAGGGTTCATTATAATTGAAATTTCACAAGAGTTTCAATGCCTCTTACCTTTTCCAACAGATTTGGATGTCAAAACCCAAAGCTAAGCAAGGATTAGAGTGAACCTAAACATCCAAAATCACAAAAACTCACCTAATCAAAAACCCTAGATTTTTGGAACTTTGAAGGGAGAAAATGAAAAAATTTCGTAGTTACCTTATTACTTTCTTGAGTGGGTTTTGAAGAGCTCTTCACAAGGAACGCGTAGCCACAAACGGTGCAGCGATCGGAGCACCGTAGCTCAAGATATTAGCTTGTGAAGATGATGATGAATAGTAACTAAAACCCTTACCTCTCCTCTCTTCACTCTCACGTTGCTGCTGCTATTAGGTGTTATAAGTGGTTGAGTTTGCCACTTAATGGACTTATATAAGGTGGGGCTTGGGCCTAACTTGAGCCCGATCCAACCCATTAGCGTTTTTAGCCCGTTTAGCCCAACTTCGGGCCAAACCTTTAAAACTAACGCCCGGTTTTTCATTTCTAATATATTTCTATGGTTTTCGACTGCTTTCACTTTTTATTGCGCAGCATCGGGCAGACTTGAACCGGTTCAACCGGTTCGGTAGCTGATTCACGATTTTTTATGGTTTTTCACAGAAAACACATTTGCTAACTCGGAAGGACCCACTGAGTCCAAAAATCATATTTAAATCCCCAAATTCTCATCTTAACTTTCCAGAATTAATTTGGGCATTTAAATGATTTTATCCGTGAAAATTCGATTCTTACATCCTCCCCTCCTAAAAAGATTTTTACCCTGAAAAATCCGAATCACGCGATAAAATATATATATATATATATATATATATATATATATATATATATATATTCCCCACGAAGCATTCTACTTTTAGCATTACCGACCCAACAAGTTTCCAACGCACCTCGTTCTCCGATTCCCAAGTATGCTCTCCAACTCCTGCTCTTCTCCAAGCACCCTTAACGAATGAAACTTCCTTTTCTCGCAGTTTCTTCACACAGGTGTCGTCGATTCTTACTGGTGTCACTTAGAATACCAAGTCCTCTGTCAACTCGATCGACTCAGGCTCTAACACATGAGCCGCATCCGACGTGTACTTACGAAGTTGTGACACATGGAATACGTCATGCAAGTTAGACAGAGGGGGTGGCAAGGCTACTTGATACGCCACCGGCCTGAATCACCTTAGAATATCGAATGGTCCTATACACCTCGGATTCAACTCCTTGGTCATAATCGCTCTTCCAATTCCAGTTGTCGGTGTAACCCTCAGAAATACATGCTCTTAACATATCTTCCAATGTCTGAATAATCCGTTCTGACTGTCCATCCGTTTGTGGATGATATGCAGTACTGAGACATAGCTTCGTACCGAAAGCTCTTTGAAAAACTCCCCAAAACCTTGATGTGAATCAGGGATCACGGTCTGATACTATGCTCGACGGCACACCATGCAACCTTACTATCTCCTTTATATACAATCTCGCTAACTCCTCCATAAAACAGTTCACTCGGGTAGACAGAAATGAGCGGATTTGGTTAAGCGAACCACGATCATCCAAACTGCATCAAATCCCAACCTAGTCTTCGGTAACCCGGTCAAAAAATCCATTGCGATTCCTTCCCACTTCCGCTGAGGAATCTCAAGAGGTTGTATCATTTGTGACAGCTTCTGATGCTCTATCTTCACCTTCTGACACGTCAAACACTTGGATACCACTGTAGCTACATCACCTTTCATCTCAGGCCACCAGAACATCTTCTTTAAGTCATACTACATCTTTGCACTTCTGGGATGAATAGGAAATCCACTGTAGTGAGCCACCGACAACAACTCTTGCCTCAACCTCCCGACATCTGTATGCAAATTCTCCCCTTATATCTCCACAATCCTTCATCATCCTTAGTGAAATCCTCACGCCTCTTATCACCAACTGGTTGGAACAATTTCTGAAGCTTCCGCTCATCTTGCTGAGCCCTCTGAATCTCCGTCTTAACCGTGCCTGAAATCTGCAACTGGTTCAAACAAGTTCTTCCGGCAACCTCACCAATGTCCAGCTTAAGATCCACAAGCTTGTCCACTAGCTCCTCTTCCTTGATTCTCATCCAAGCAATTGTTAAAGATCTCGGACTCAATGCGTCTGCGACCACCTTCGCCTTTCCAGGTGATAACTCATTTTAAAATCGTAGTCCTTAAGCAACTCCATCCATCTTCTCTGATGCATATTAAGCTCTTTCTGATTAAAGATGTACTGAAGACTCTTATGATAAAAAAAAAGACGCTAAACCTCACTCCAAACAAGTGGTACTTCCAAATCTTCAGTGCAAACACAATTGCCACTAATTCCAAGTCAAGAGTTGGGTAGTTCACCTCACGCAGTCTCAGCTAACGGATGCGTAAGCCACCACATTCCGGTGTTGCATCAACACGTAACCTAAACCCTTCAGAGAAGCATCACATCATACTTCGAACGGTTCATGCGGTTCCGATAAGATTAAAATAGGTGCTGACGTTAACTTCTGCTTCAAGGTTTGGAAACTCTCTTCACACTCCGACATCCACACAAATGGCACTTCCTTTCTTGTCAACTTAGTCATTGGTAGTGCAATCCAGGAAAATCCTTCAATGAATCTCCGGTAATATCCGGCTAAACCCAAGAGGCTTCTGACTTCCGTCACCGTTGTCGGTCTTTCCCATTCCATCACCGTTTCCACCTTTGAAGGATCTACAGCTATTCCCCCTTTGCTCACCACGTGACCTAAGAACTTCACTTCCTCTTTCCAGAACTCACACGTCGACAACTTAGCGTACAACTTCTGCTGCGTCACTCTGATAATCGACATTAAGAATCCGAAAATTTTCCTTAAACCAAATACCAATTTTGTAACATTTGTCAAAACCTTTAAAAAAATTTCAATCTAAATGAGCCCATTGTTAAAACTTTGTCAAAAGAGTAAAAAATCGTTTATTTGTAAATCAAACATTTTAAGGTATGATTTTCCTAAATTCATTGAAACCCTTAAATCAAAATCTTTCAATTTAAATCCCTTTTGATAAGTTAAAATTTACAAACCAAAATCACAAGTTAACAAAATCTTAGGACTCACTTTCCTTTTTGAATTGTATCATTTGATCAAAAGTTTCAATCTTAGTTCCAAAACCAAATCATTCAAAACGGTTCATTCTAGACCAGATCACTGTTGAATTTTTTTGAAAGGATTCAAAATAGTTTACTCGGAAGTTGCCTACTTCAAATCATGATTTTCTTAAATTAAACTTTTCAAATTGAATCCCTTTCGATAAGAGAAGTTGGAAACTATTTTTACAATTGAACAAAGTCAGAGAACTCACTGTTCGTTTAAACCATATTTTTTAAATCAAGAGTTCCGACTAACTTTCAAAACCGAAAGCCAAAGTTGCAAACAAGATTAGAAATCATTCTAAACCTTAAAACAGCAAAAATCATAGTTAAAAACCGCAAAGGCGTCGTCAGTACTTCCGTTGCCACTATTGCTGAACCACGCCCATCACCCATGCAGGGAACCGCCATGACTTCTAGTCATACCTGTAAACCATTCTGGCACGTCCGCTCTGATCGTTCGTCATCACAAGCCCGACATCCTCGGCTACCGCCATAAGAATCTTCCTTTCTCATAGTTTACTCCCAACAAAACCCTAAGCTCTCGTAACCCTAACGATGACTTTGAAAAAGGTAGAACCAAGCTATCCTCAGGTCCAAGCAATATAATACTCAAGGCATATGCTTACCTCTCGTCGGAGGATCCGACCCCGTCGCATCACGTTAATCCAAAGTACACACACGGCCCGATTGTTGATTCTGACCCTCATCTCGGTTCCTCCCACGGTGACAATACTTAGATATATGCCCAGGTTTCCCACAATTATAGCATCGACAATTTCCTTTCGCCTGATGAAACTGGGCCTTGTTGCCCCTTCCGAAACTCCCTTGACCTTGCAGATGCTGAGGAGTATGTCCATCTTTCTTGAAGTTCTGCCCCCTTGGTCCGAGGTGATCATCGAGTTCCCTACTAGTATTCCCTCCATGAGTGTTCCTTAACGAGGCTACCATCCTTGTATATTCTTTAACAACCCTCGCCGTGTCCACCAATTTAGAAAATCTCCTCATCTCAAGTGGAGCCACAGCATGCCTGATATCCTCTCTAAATCCCACTTCGTATTTGATGCATTTTCATCCCTTCTAAGACTCAGGAGTACCCTGACTTATCATTGAGAACCTACAGAGTTACTCGAACTTGCTGGTGTATTTTGCTATAGTCATGGACCCTTGCTTCACCTGTAAAAGCTCCAATTCTCTGGCCTCCCTTAATGACCCATGAAAGTACTTCCTGTAGAAAGTTTCCTCGAATAACGCCTAGGTAATATTCACGTTCTGTTGGTGTAGTAGTTGGCGCTCTCCTTGCCACCATTGCTGAGCTTCTCCCACTAGTTGATAAGCCGTATGCTCCACGAACTGGTCATACAGTACATGTTGAGTTAGACACTCTACAGCTTGGAACCAATTGTTTGCTTTAGTATGGTTTGTCAAACCATTGAAAGCAGGCGGGTTAGCTTTCAGAAAGGCAGCTAGAGTTCTCAGAACACCACTCAAGCTGTCCTCAGTACCTTCTCCATTGTCGTTTCCACTTCTGGCCGGTTGGGTTAACCTCTGCACAGCATGCAGAGTCGCAGCAACATTCGCTTCCATGGTGATTGCCAAAGTCGTCATCACCGCCATGAACTCGGCATGATTATCAGCCGGTCGCGTATCCCTACTCACTCGTGAACGTGCTCAACCTCATCCGCGAGTGGCCATTGGGTTTTCTGTCTACACAAAATAATCGATATCGAGGTGATCAGTCTCAATATCAAAAGCCTAGTGTTTCAATTATCCCAAACAGGCACTCACAAACAAGCATGCTATGAAATATCAAGTAGATAACCTAATAGCATAAAAGAAAAGACACACAGAGTATGCAATGAAGCACAATCGGTCCATCCCTCAGGCTCACGAGGACGAACCGCTCTGATACCACTAAATGTAACACCCAATTAGCCTAAGCTTTACCTCGCATCATAAAGCAAAGGTTAATCAAGGGTTACGACAATTCTAAAGCTGATACATATAATATATATAGAAGAAATAAAATAATCTAGAAGCCTGATGAAGGATATAGCCCAAAAATAAGATTTAAAAGCGCAAAATGAACTAATGTAGCGTCTAACTTAAAGCTCAAGAAACAGATGTGATATAAATGAAGATAATAGTATAATAGTGCAATATTATAAGAAACTAGCCACAGCTCGTGGAGTTTAAGCTGGCTAGCCAAATACAAAAATTCAAAAGTGAGAGACATATACATAATAAATCAAAAAGACTCCAAAAAGGTATCCAGATCCTCCGCTCCTGTCAATAATAAAACAACTCACCGTGGTGGATTGTGACCTGCATCTGAAAATAACAACAGATGTAGGATATAAGACCCCAGGATGCCAAAGGCAATCCTAGACTCCATATCCACTACAAGGATTCAAACGTAAAGCATTCTAAACCAAATAAGCATAATTATATAAATCTTAACATAAATAAACCGGGTATTCTAGCTTAAGGGATTTCTATTCTAACTGAACACCGCTGTCCCACAGCCTTCACCAACCTAATCTCCATGCGATCCCATCACCACCGCCTTCCGAACCTCCTCAATCCCAGCAAAAAGCACATGTATATACAATACAAGTAAAACACAAGTAGAAGCATATATAGCAATTAATACAAATAGCAATTAGACATGTTATACAGATAGGAAAACAATATCAAGTCAGCAAAGCATACAAACAGTTAGAAAATGCATATCATGAATGTCTGTCCTACTAGCTGTGATATCACATTGTCGGTTCAACTGCCAATCCCGACACATCTCCATGGAGATGTTGCCCTTTAGAATCATGGTGTGGGAACCCCCGATATATAGTGCTCGGATCACTATCCAGGGTTTTGCGCTTGTATGCTCTCATGATCCGAAGGATGCGAGCGGGATATATTGCCACCGACCTCACATCTAAGCGCAAGCGGGATAAACCACCGCCCTTACTCACCCCGCTACCATGACAGGCGGGATCCAACCTCGGCCCCTGCTGGTCACATAGCGTCTCATAATCTCAATATAAATCAATACTTAAGTGATTTTCAGAAAACATTTTCAATATCTCATGAATCCATAAGTTCAGTCAGAGTCCCCGACTTATCTCAACCACTGTCAATTCATATTTCCATACCTCTTCTCACTCTACTACCAATCCTCAGTACACGAGAAACCTAAGCCTCCGTTTCTCTAATTTTTCATAATAATATCGTCTAAAACCCTTAAATTTTTTCCCACTTTTCAAGTATCCAAAACAATGCCTAAGAGTCCTAAAAAGGTGTTATGGAAGCCTACAACCTCGTCGGGAAGGTGAAATAGTTGAAATAAAAGTTTAAATTTATGAAACAGGGCAGTTGCGTCCGTACAGGGGTGTGCATGCGCACGCCCAGGAAGATTTTAAAAGTGTGCGTACGCACAGGTACTAAAATTCACAAGCTTGTTCACTCGCACAAGCTGTGCGAGCGCCCCCAACAGACGACCCTCCCCGACTTGTGCATACGCACAGGGCTGTGCGTCCGTACAAGTCACAATTCTTCATTGATGTGCGCGCGCACAAGCTGTGCTAGCGCTGCAAGCAGAGAGGCTTTTCCTGCATGTGCATATGCACAGGTCTGTGCATCTGCACAGAATAAGATTTTTGCAGGGTTGTGTGTGCGCACAAGGCTGTGCGTGCGCACATATCAGAAATCCTAATATTCTGCAACTTTGCAAAATTTCAGATTTTCAACACCAACTTTGAATGATCATAACTTCCTCTACAAAATTCCAAATTATACAAACTTTATATCAAATTAAAGGGTTTTCAATAAGCTTTAATTCCAAACAACTCCCAATCAATTTTGAAAACTGAGGCAAAAGTTATGATCGAACAAAGTTTACTAAAAACCAACTTTTACCTAAACTAACAAGGATCTCAATTTACCAACCTTCATAACTCAAACCAACCAAAACCACATTAATTCCATCCCATATCAGATTTTACCATTTGCAATACTTCAACTACCACTCCACCATATATAATCATCAATTCCCATTATCAAAACATAATAATACCCTTACTAACCATCATTATCATCAATTTTAATTTAAATCTCCAATATCATCAATTATCATACATTATCATGCCACACTTTCACCAACATAACCAACGCTCATCAATTCATCATTAATTATCATACCTCATCATTCAATACCCAACATCCATTATTTACCAACATATAAATATTAATTCATCATACATCATCAACAACCATATTAATTCAAACCTATCCTATGGGTCACTATCCTAAGTGTCCATGAATATTATATACTACATAGAGGAAACCAAAACCATACCTTGGCCGATCCCCAATATGCACCAAAACCCCAAATTGAGCCCAAGACAAGCTTTCAAGGACAATCTATGCCACCAAGAACCTCCAACAAGCATCAACAAGCTCCAAACTCACCATAAACAAGCTATATGTACAAAGATCATCACAAATCAACCTAGGGCTCATTATAATTGAAATTTCACAAGAGTGTTAATGCCTCTTACCTTTCCCAACAGATTTGGATGTCAAAACCCAAACCTAAGCAAGGATTAGAGTGAACCTAAATATCCAAAATCACAAAAACTCACTGAATCAAAAATCCTAGATTTTCAGAACTTTGAAGGGAGGAAATGAAAAGATTTTGTGGTTACCTTACTACTTTCTTGGGTGGGTTTTGTAGAGCTCTTCACAAGGAACGTGGAGTGTAACAACCCTGATTTTCGAGTACATGAGATCTTTTCTGAAAGTACGGATTTCTCCGGAAGATCAGTAAAGGGAACACCTCTGCTGTATCATCAAGCATCTCAATCCTCATTGTCATTATGTCATCCTAAAGCTAGAACCTTTTCTGAGGAAAGCTAGATAACATAGTCACGAAGAACCTAGTTTTTGAACCGTATCGGTTAGGAGTTTTGATTCTAGTTTTCGTAAATAGTCTCAGTTTGACGAACCGGACTCAATTCATGATATAAGAGAGATAATAGTATAATATTAGTATCATATTAGTATTATAAGATGATTGAATGATATTATAAGGTTACCTGGTCTATTTTAGTTAAAAACAGAAAATCGGTTTAACCGGGTTTACAGTTTACTAGTGCAGCTTAGCACCAGCACTCTCTGATGACTTTAGCAATGCTAAGGCCTCATCATACATATTCTATTCTCATAATAAATATGTTACTAGCGTCATTTATGCTAGTAGCTCAGAAAATAATTTTTTAGAGATGTTTTTACGAGTGTTCCGATACATCTAGCTTTAGTAGTTATACACCTGAGATATTTTAATATTATTTTAACCCACCTCCAAGCCAACCAATCACAACTCACCTTACACCCCCAAGACCTCCAAGGCTGTCTCATTTCATTGTTTTGGCCGAAAATAACGAGAGAGAAAAGAGAGAAACTTTCATGAACACTTAATCTTCAAAGCTTGATTTCTTCTGAACTAAAACTCAAATCAAAACTTCGATTTCACCAAAATGATCCTCTCTTCTTCCTCTACATAACCATGTAACTTATCAAAGTCAGAAATTAGGTGAGATGGTTGTCTCCCTCCCTCTTCAATTTGGTTTTTAAGGAAACATGCTTAAACAAGTGTTTTCTTGATGTTCTTCCTTAGATCTCTTGCTTAGCTTGACTTGTGGGCCAAAGATCTTTGATTTCCTACACGTTTAAGGTTTGGATAACCTTCCTAAGATGCTTCTGAAGTTTGTTTAGTTGATGGTTTAGAGTTTTAAAGTTGTTCTTTATGTGATTTAGGAGGAAAAAGTGCTTAAGGACCACCTAAGGACATAACCGAATTAGGAGCAGCAAAACTAGGTAGGGTTTGACGAATTTAATCTTGATTGATTGTGTTTGAGTTGTGTGATTATGATATGGTTTGGCTGTGCTTGAAATTGATGATTTATATGAGTGATTCTTGTTGAAATTTTGGTGAAAATTTGATGAAATTTGATGATATTCAAGCTATGAAACATGTTCTTGAATGCAGCTGGAAAACCAAACCCTAATCCTTAAATTGGGGTTCAATTTGTGTTGAAATCATGTGGAAAATATGGGGTTTTAGTGGCTGGGAATTTATTATGAATTTTGGTAAAAATCAGTTGCTGAAAAGATTGAAAAACGTGTAAAAACAGAGAAAGAATCTGAAGAATATACGAAGAACACTTTGAGTGTAGAGAAGAACATTGAAGAACACCTTTTAGATATTAGAAAGGGCAAGGAAGTAAATATTTTGGTGTTTGAGGAGTTATTTTGTAATTTCTGAAAGTTAGGGTGGTTAAAGTAGAAATATTAAAAGTTACGGGTGGTAAAAAGTGAATTTATAAAGTAAAAGGTTAAAGGAAGGTAATTTTCGAAAATATATTCATAAAATAATAAATAATAATAAAATATTAAATAATAATATTTAATTAAAAATAATATTTTAATAAAAATAATAAAATAATGCAGAAAAGGCAATTTTCTGTAAAAGCTTTAGAAAGACAACTTTAAGCGCAGAATCTCATAATTACCTTCATAAAACACTTAGGGAGTGGTAACAACATGTTAGTGAGGCAAAGATAAATGAAAGTTAGAAATTTAAAGAAAAGATAAAAACCAAAGAAAAAGTTTGTAAAGTTTTAATGACAGAAAAACAGACAGAGATTAGTGAATGAACTAGGGCAACATAGTTAGTCCTTGAGTTGCGACTAGGGTTAGGTATTATATGAAAAGTTAAACCGTTTCAGTATAGACTTAATGAACCTATACTTGGGATAGGCTAACTATTCATACCAAAATTTACATAAGCTTTAAATACATAGGTTAAACAGAAAAATCAGAGCAGAATAAAGAAACATAGAGAACAAAGTAAAGTAAAGAGATAAAGAGAAAAAGAGTACTATAGATACAGAAGGAAGAGTAATTAGAGAAAAGTAAAGAGTTACAGAGAATAGAGTAACCAGAGCAGAGTAAAGAGATACAGAGAAAAGAGAAAACAGAACAGAGCAAAGAGATAAAAGAGATGAGTAATACAATAAAGAGAAAATTGTTTTATGTACATTTGTTGCTTGAGGCAACCCAAGAGATGTTTGTTTATTCATTTGTTGCATTAAGGCAACTCCAGAATTATTTGTATGCTCACTTGCTGCATTGAGGTAGTCAAAAAGATAGTGGTACAACCACAGAGCGTTTTCCAGTGCTACACAGCTATTGAGAGCTATACCTGCAACTGATAACCTGGGATCACTTGCAGAGGATATTAATTCATACACGGCTAGAATGGCGCACCTGTAAGGCAAAGATTGCTTACAGAGGATATGATTTCATACACGGCTGGAATGCCATTACCTGTAAGGTAGAGTCTGCTTACAGAAGATATGACGCATACGTCAGTTAGTGAGAACTGTACCTATGCTGACTGGAAAACCATACCCGTTTCAGCTGCTTCGGGTTACGTCGGGAGCGGGTAGAAACTAACAAATGAGCTCATTACCTGCATTAAGGCTAGACATGCATCATACTTGGTTGTGCATTTCTTCCATTATGTTTGTTATATGAATGTATGTTTTCTTTGTGTGTATTCTATTCTTTGTATTTGTGTTATTTCCTTGTATTCTTCTGTTTATGTTCTGCTATCTGTTTTCTCTATCTTCTCTATTTATCTGTGTTTTCTATTTACTGCTTCTCTGTATTCTGCTATTAGTCTGCTAAACAATATAGAATTAATGAACATAACTAATAACCCCGGCCCTACTAAGAACTCCCCAGTTCTTACCCCTTCTCTCTCCTTCCCCCTTCATATGGAAGTAAGAGTACCTTACCATAGTTCGTTGATGATGGTTCTGCAAAGAGGATTCCGCTCTAGATAGTCTTTTGAGGCTAGGGAGAATATCGTTCTCTGTTTATATGTATATACTGTGAGACCAACCAATGTCTACACCCTGTTTGTACGTGAACTTTAACCTAAATCATGTGTACGAGACTCCTGTTGTGTGGCTACTTGATGAGGTACCAGAGGGACGTCTTATGGCAATGTTTAATCATGCAGAGGAGTAGCAGATGATGTTCTACCTTTTGATGACGTTCCACCTAACTTGAGTTTTGAAGACCTAGAATGTACTTTCCCTCGCTTTAGTAGTTTAGAGGGACTAGGTGAGTATAGAGTCTAGGCTAGCCTAGGTGCCAGCTTAGGGACCTCTTGAGCAGGTCAGGACCTGGGATGTTATATGTATGTATATGTATATAGTTATTATCTAGCTATATCTAGGGGTGTTCTAACTAAAAGTCTATACTCTAATAAAGGTTGGATCACTGAATGTTGTTAGCTGCTTGTGATGTATTTATGTGGTTGTTTATAACTGTTTTATCTGTTATCAGTTATGAGTTGATCATGAATGATTCCGTCTATTAATCCAAACGTTTAAAAAAAAATATACCTCGCAAATTAACTACGCTTTTAATAATGAATCAGGCTCATATGATAAATAATAGATAATAATTAGGATGACAAATTGGTAGCTGATAAACCACTATTTTATGGTTTATCTTGTGCTCAATTGAGTAGTTTTTATCTACTCTTTACCCACTTATTCATACTATTTGCATGGTTTTACATTTGCCTTCCTAATTATGTGCTTTGATTGAAAACATGTTTCTTTGGACTTATATTTGCTAATATTAATCCTCTCTTATTACCATTAGATGCCTTGATATGTGTGTTAAGTGATTTCAGAGATTAGTAGCGCTCAGTTCCCAGTATGATCTAGGCATATTGAAAATTGGGTCGTTACACGTAGCCGCAAACGGTGCGGCGATCGGAGCACCATAGCTCAAGATATTAGCTTGTGAAGATGATGATGAATAGTAACTAAAACCCTTAGCTCTCCTCTCTTCACTCTCACGTTGCTGCTGCTATTGGGTGTTATAAGTGGCTGAGTTTGCCACTTAATGGACTTATATAAGGTGGAGCTTGGGCCCAACTTGGGCCCGGTCTAACCCGTTAGCGTTTTTAGCCTGTTTGGCCCAACTTCGGGCCAAACCTTTAACACTAACGCCGGATTTTCCATTTCTAATATTTTTCTATGGTTTTCGACTGTTTTCACTTTTTCTCACGCAGTGCCAGGCAGACTTGAACTGGTTTAACCGGTTCGGTAGTCGGTTTGCGGTTTTTCACGATTTTTTGCAGAAAACACATTTTCTGACTTAGAAGGACCCACTGAGTCCAAAAATCATATTTAAATCCCCAAATTCTCATCCTAACTTTCCGAAATTAATTTGGGCATTTAAATAATTTTATCCGTGAAAATCTGGTTTTTACAAACTACCCCAATGATGAATGATTCTTTCAATGGCAAGGTTATAAGTGATTAAGCCATTGGTCGTGGTAATTAATCTCCTCAGGTCCAAACAAAACATCTGAACGGACTAGATCAATCTAAGAGAAGGTGAAGCGTGCGTAATTCAATCTCTTGATGACCCTACTCAAAATGCCACAGACAAGGTCAGATCTTCCAGAGTAGAGACTGGCGCTCTATGATTCTAGCCCTTAGAGCCACATGAACGTCAATTACCCCTGACTAATGAGGTTTTATGTCACATACACCAATTAGCCTAGATATCTTGTTAGAACCCGTGATGCATTCTCAAGCTATAGCTCAATACTATCTGGTTCAGAACTCGTAAGGAGCTCATGTAGAATTGAGATTCAAAAGGAAGAAGAACGACAATGCATCATAGAATAGAATCAAACATAGATTGAATTAGAAAAGTAATTGCATTAATCCATAGGAATCAGCAGAGCTCCTAACCATAACCTATGAGGTTTAGTTGCTCATACTGTACATAGAATAATTGTGTAAAGTTCGAATGTGGTGGAAAAGATCTTAAACAATGATGATCTCCTCTTATATATACTAACACTAATCCTAGAAAGATATTAATTATAATTAAAAATTACAAAAAATGACATAGTCTAAGCTAAGGTGAGAAAATCCAGTCCTAGACCCACTTGGTGAGTGTTTGAATTGATCTTGGCATCTAACTTGAAAAGGTAGGCATTGGACACCCACTAGAGGGTAAATATGCTACTTCCTTGCTCCCCTTGGGGCGTTGAACCCCTGAAAAGGGGTAGTTTGGGTGTTCAATGCCCGTTTTGGGTAGTCCAATCCAATGGAAAGTATAGACCATTATATAATTCTGAAAAGCACTAGAAGTTAGCTTTCCAACACCGTTGTGAACGCATCATTCAGACCTCTGTAGCTCCAGAAATGCTCGTTTGAATGCTCAGAGGTCAGAATCTGACAGCATCTGCTATGCTTTCCTTACATCTGAATCAGACTTCGCCATGACTTTGCCAAAATTCACCTAGAATCCTAGAAAAAACACAAAAGTTCAAAATATTATCCAAAACATGAATTTTGCATTAAAATGCACTAAAACATATTAAAGCTTAACAAAATATATTAGAAACAGTAATTAAACAATGCCAAAAAGTGTATAAAATATCTGCTCATCAAAACACCAAACTTAAACTGATACTTGTCCTGAAGCAACCAAAAAAAAGAAGGAATAAAGAAAATAGAAAAAAATACAATAAGTCTCTGAGTTGTCAATGAAGCTCAGTTCCAAATACGGAGTGGGGAGTTTTTGCAAAAGTCTGATTCAGAGACAAAGAAAGGACTGCAGATGCTGTTAGGATTTGACCTCCATGCACTCGAAGGAGAATTTCTAGAGCTACAGAAGTACAAATAGCACGTTCTCAATGGCTTTAGAAAGCTAACATCTAGGGCTTTCCAGAAATATATAATAGTTTATACTTTTTTTTGGAAATAAAGGCCCAAAACTGGCTTTCAACGCCAGCCACTACCCCATTCCTGGCGTTGAACGCCCAAAAGGGAGCAGCTGGCGTTCAACGCCTAAAAGGGAGCCCATCATTGGCGTTCAATGCCCAAGGGGAGTACTAGCTCATGGATTCACTCAAGCTCAGCCCAAACACTCACCAAGTGGGCCCCAGAAGTGGATTTTCGCACTACAAGACTAGTCTATCTTATTTCTGTAATCCTGAGTTATTAGAATAGTATATATAGGAGAAGATCACCCTTGTTTAAGAAGAATCAATCTTCTTCCCCTACTTTACATTCGAACACTATTTTCTGTACAGTATGAGACACTAACCTCCTAAGGTTAAGGTTAGGAGCTCTGCTGAGTTTCATGGATTAATAATATTATTGTTCTATTTCAATATGTCCAATTCTATTCTCTTATGCATTTTCGTTCTTCATCTTATGAATTGAGGGTGAGCCGTGACAATCACCTTTGTTCTACATGGGTTCCGTGTGAGTCCTGACTCGGATAGCGTTGAACCAAAGCTAGAGATTGCATTGTGGATTCCAATAGAGTACCTGGGCAACTTTAGATAAGTGACATGAAATCCCATTGACCGTGGGTAAGTGAGGTCTCTGTGGCGCTAAGGCTAGAGTCTGAAAAGTAGCGTTCCTTGATCCAGAAGATCTGCCTTGTCTATGGCACCTTGAGTAGGATCGTGAATGGGAGAGGATTGCTTAGAGCTTCATCTTCTGCTACAGTGAGAAACCTAGAGGTGGCTTGATGAGAGGACATGAGTTAATCACTACGGCTGCCATTGAATGAATCAGAAAGTTATTGAAGTAGACAATAAGAAAAGTTAATCCAGAAAGACAAAGCATCTCTGAAGCCTCAACCGTTCTCATACCATTGATTTCACAGCTATCTAGTAACATTTTATTTATTTATCTATTTTATGCGTTTTCTCGGGACAACTATATTTTCTATCTACCTAACTAAGATCTGCAAGATAACCATTGATTGCTCAAACCAACAATCTCTGTAGGATCGACCCTCACTCACCTGAGGTATTACTTGGATGACCTGGTATTTTTGCCGGTCTATCTGTGTAAAACGTGCGGAGTCAGTTTCGTGCACCAAGTTTTTTGCGTTGTTGCCGGGAATTGTTCGGATTTGACAAACTACCGGATTATCTTGTTGCTTAGATTAGGTAATTCTTACTATTTTGTTTGAGTCTTTTATTTTCTTTTTGAAAAAAAAATTTAAAAATTTTTCAAAAATCTTTTCTTTTCTTTCTTGATCTTTATCTTTTGTTTGAGTCTTTTTGTTCTTATTCTTGTTAAGGTTTCGAACTTTCTTGTCTTTTTTTCCAAAAATTTTCAAAAATAGTATCCTTTGTTTGAATCTAGTTTCAATTCTTAAGTTTGGTGTCCATTGTGTGTTCTTTGTGTTCTTTGAATTTTCGAATTGTTCTTTAGTGTTCTTCATGGTATTTAAGTTGTTCTTGTTTCTCTTCTTGTTTTGATCTTAAAAACTTTTAAGTTTAGTGTCTTTTGGTGTTTGTTTTCTTAGTTTTCGAAAATTAGGGCCTTTTGGTCTAAAAATTTTTAAGTTTGGTGTCTTTTAGTTGTTTTTCTCTTTCTTCGTTAATTAAAAAAATTAAAAAAATCAAATAAAAAATATATCTTTTCTATCTTTATTTAAAATTTTCAAAATCTTTTTTTATCTTTCTGATCTTATCTTAATTTCAAAATTTTAAAATCAACCCTTTTTTAAAATTAAAATTTCAAAACAATTCTTTTTAAATCTTTTTCAAATTTTGTCACATCTTTCTAATTTAAAACTTTTCTATGTTATCTTCTTTTAAATTTTAATTTCAAATCTTTTTAAAAATCTTTTCAAATTTGATTTTTAAATTTTATCTTATCTTGTTTCAATTTCAAATTTCAAAATCAAATCTTTTTCAAATATTTTAAATCTTGTTGACTTTTTCTTTCCAATTTTAATTTCAAAATTTTAAAATTAAATCTTTTTCGAATTTCCTATCTTATCTTAGTTTCAAATCTTTCTTAATTAGTTACATGTTTTATCTTATTCTCTCTTTATTCTCCTTTCTCTTTCTTCTTTTTCAAAACTTCCTAACTACTTTCGCTCCCTTCTTTTTTTGAAAATTTCCTTTTCTTTTCCTCTCTATTTTCAAAAATATCTTCCCTTCTCTCTCTATTATTTTTTGAAAACTATCCTTATTAAAGGACATATTCTTTTCTTTTCTTCTTGATCTATCTCTCTCTAACAAAAGACCTCTATACTCTGACATAGAGAATCCTTTTCTTCTTCTCTTCTTGCATTCTTTCTTCTTGTTTATTAGCAGGAACAAGGATAAAGAACCTCTCTTTAATCCTGATCCTGAACCTGAGAGGACTCTAAGGAGGCATTTACCACAAGCTAAAGCACAACACTCCGGAGGAAATCTCACAGAGATTTTCGAACAAGAAGTTGAAAATACAACCATGGCAGCCAAACCTAACGATGGAGGAGATACAAGGAAGGTTCTTGGTGACTTCACTGCACCCAATTCCGACTTCTATGGAAGAAGCATCTCTAAACCTACCATTAGAGCAAATAACTTTGAGCTAAAGCCTCAGTTAGTCTCTCTAATGCACCAGAATTGCAAATTCCATGGACTTACACTAGAAGATCCACATCAGTTTTTATCTGAGTTCTTGCAAATCTGTGACACTGTTAAGTCCAATGGAGTAGATCTCGAGGTCTATAAGCTTATGCTTTTTTCTTTTGCTGTTAGAAACAGAGCTAGGATATGGTTGGATTCTCAACCTAAAGAAAGCCTAGAATCTTGGGAAAATTTGGATAATGCTTTTTTGGCCAAGTTTTTTCCACCTCAAAAGATGAGCAAGCTCTGGGTGGAAGTTCAAACCTTCAGATAAAAAGCGGGTGAATCCCTCTATGAAACTTGGGACAAATATAAGCAACTGATCAGGAGATGTCCTCCTGACATGCTCTCAGAATGGTCTATCTTAGGTATCTTCTATGATGGTCTATCTGAGATGTCCAAAATATCCTTGGATAATTCTGCTGGTGGATCACTCCACTTGAAAAAAATGCCTGCAGAGGCACAAGAACTTATTGAAATAGTTGCAAACAACTAATTCATGTACACTTTTGAAAGGAACCCTGTGAACAATGGGGTAGCTCAAAAGAAAGGATTTCTAGAAGTTGACACTCTGAATACCATATTGACTCAGAACAAGATCTTGACCCAACAGGTCAATATGATCTCTCAGCGTTTGACTGGAATCCAAGCTGCAGCTGGTATCACTCAAGATACCTCCTATGAAGGAGATGCATATGATCCAGATCAACCCACTATGGAGAAGGTGAATTACATGGGAGAACCCTATGGAAACACTTACAACTCCTCATAGAGAAATCATTCTAACTTCTCAAGGAAGTATTAATAGAAGCCTCAGCAAGGCTTCAATAATAATCAAGGTGGAAGAACCTAGAATAGGTTCAACAACAGACCACCATTCTCACTTTTTCAACAACAGATGGACACTTCTAAGCAGAGCATTTCTGACTTAGCAACCATAGTCTCTGAACTCTCTAAGATCACTCACAGTTTCATAACAGAAACTATGTCCTCCATTAGAAATCTAGAGGTATAAGTTGGTCAGCTGAGCAAGAGAGTCCCTGAGATTCCTCCTAATACTCTTCCAAGTAACACTGAGGTTAACCCAAGAGAAGAGTGCAAAGCCATCACTGTAGAAACTGAGGCCAAATCTGAAGGGGATGCACTAGCGTTGAACGCCAGTAAGGAAGTCTTTACTGGGCATTCAATGCCCAAAGAAGCAACATCACAGGCGTTGAACGCCAGTAAGGAAGACCTTACTGGGCGTTCAACGCCCAAAATAGCATACAAGCTGGCGTTGAACGCCAATAAGTAAGACCTTATTGGGCGTTCAACGTCCAAAAAAACACCATTCCTAGCGTTAAACGCCAATAAGAAAGACCTTACTGGGTATTCAACGCCCAAAGTAGCACAAAAGCTAGCGTTGAACGCCAGTAAAAGGACACAAGTTGGGCGTTCAACGCCCAAAGAGACACAAGTCCTGGCGTTAAACGCCACAATAGGAGTAGTTGGATACCCAAAGTCCACTAAGGATCCTCCTATTGAAGAATTAATAAAACCCAAGGTTCATAAGGAGCCCATTGAAGTTTTCTTGAATGCTTGGTTGAAGATCATGGAATCTAAAGAATACTCTTCCTCTGATGAGGAAGAAGAAACTAGGAAGGAGCAAGTTGCTCGGTACCTAGGAATTCTGTTGAAGCTGAATGCCAAGTTATTTGGCACAGAGACATTAGAGGAAGAACCTCCAGTGCTCACCAAGGAACTCAATGCCTTGGTTCAGCAGAAGTTACCTCCTGAGAAATCGGGTCCCGGACGCTTCTTAATTCCTTGCACCATAGGTACCATGACTTTTGATAAGGTTTTGTGAGACCTAGGGTCAAGCTACAAAAATCTCATTAGAATTGGTAAACAAGTCCATGAAAAAGGCTTATGGATTGGTAGAGGATGTCTTGGTGAAGGTTAAAGACCTTTACATCCCTGCTGACTTCATAATCCTAGATACTGGGGAGGAAGAGGATGAATCCATCATCCTTGGAATGCCTTTCATAGCTACAGCCAAGGCTATAATTGATGTAGACAGAGGAGAACCAGTCCTGCAACTAGATGAGGACTATCTTGTGTTCAAGGTTCATAAACCTCATTCTACCTCAATTGAAGGAAGAACCATTAACAAACATGAAGTTCCTCAACCACTCCTCTCAGTACAGAGCTTAACGAAACCCCCATACGCTAATTTTAAGTTTGGTGTGGGGCAACCATCATCCAGCTCTGAGAGGAATGGTAGTAAGAAAGTGCCCAAGGGCTGGAGGGATAAGAAAATCCCCATTGAAGGCATCTCACCTAGCATGAGAATCATCTTCACTGACAATCCAGTCATTTCACATACTGTGAACAAGATCCTGTCTTTGGAACATGCGAAACTCATCCATGAGAGCACAGGCAAGAAGGTCACTATAGGGGGCAAAATTCTGAGACACCCTATCCGTCTCCGTAAGGAGCTAACCATCAAGCTAGTGACGTTAAAGAAGTGCTTGTTGGGAGGCAACCCATTAATAATTAGAGTTTTCTTATTTTCCATTAATTTTATCAAAGTTATATCATTTTCATTTTCATGTTTTTCTCTTAGTTTATGATCATGTGTAGTAGTTAGTAGTTAGAACAGAAACAGAAATAGTCAAAATTGGAAATAGAACACCCTAGAGCAGATACCTTGCTGGCGTTGAATGCCAGCCAAGGAGGTCAGAGTGGGCATTCAACGCCTATGAGGAGCAGTATTTCTGGCGTTAAACACCAGCCAGGGATGGATTTGGCCAAGGGAATGTAAGTGTTTATGATGTGTGAAATTGAAGGTGGTAAGGAGGGGGTATTTATAGGGTAAGAGAGAGAGGGAAGTCGTGTATGAGGGGGTTAGATTGGGAGGGAAATTTTTTGAATTTTAATGGTGAGGTAGGTGGGGTTGGTGGGTTATAGAGAATAGTAGATGGATATGAGTGGTGAAGAGATTATGGGCAAGAAGGTAGGATTGGATAGGTGAATGGTGTTTGGGGAAGAATGTTATGGAAAGGTGTGAAGAGGAGAGAAAGAGAGGTGGGGTAGGTGGGGATCCTGTGGGGTCCACAGATCCTGAGGTGTCAAGGAATTCGGGTCCCTGCACCTTTCTGGTGTTTAAACGCCCTCTGTGTGCCATTTCTGGTGTTTAACACCAACTCTGCTACCTTTTCTGGCGTTAAACGCCAGGCTGATGCCGTTTTCTGGCGTTTAACGCCAACCAGACACCAGACGCCCTTTTATGGTGTTAAATGCCAGTCTGTCTGCCAATTCTGGCGTTTAACGCCCATAATGCTGCCAGAATGGGCGTTAAACACCCATTCTGCTATCTTTACTGGCGTTTAAACGCCAGTAAGCCTGTCCTCCAAAGTGTGCTATTTTTTATGCTATTTTTTTTATTCCGCTTTAATTCTTAAGTTGTTTTTGTGACTCCACATGATCATCTACCTAAAGAAAACACAAAATAACAATGGAAAACAAATAAATATAATTAAATACCATTGGGTTGCCTCCCAATAAGTGCTTCTTTAATGTCAATAGCTTGACAGTGAGCTTTTAGAGAGCTTCACAGAGACTCAGAGCTTAATGGTGGCCTCCTAACATCAAACTTAGAAGTTGAGTGTGGGGGCTCTGTTTGACTCTGTATTGAGAGATGCTTTTTATGCTTCCTCTCCATGGTTACAGAAGAAGATCATTGAGCCTTAAACACAAGGTAGTCCTCATTCAATTGAAGGACTAACTCTCCTCTGTCTACATTATTCACAGCTTTTTCTGTGGCTAGGAAGGGTCTTCCAAGGATAATGGATTCATCCTTATCCTTCTCAGTGTCTAGGATTATGAAATCAGCAAGGATGTATAGGCCTTCAACCTTTACTAAGACATCCTCTACAAGTCCATAAGCTTGTTTTCTTGATTTGTCTGCCAATTCTAGTGAGAATCTAGCAGCTTGTACCTCAAAGATCTCTAGTTTCTCCATTACAGAGACTGGTATAAGGTTTATTCCTGACCCTAAGTCACACAGAGCCTTCTCAAAGGTTATGGTGCCTATGGTACAAGGTATTAAGAACTTTTCGGGATTCGGTTTCTTCCGAGGTAATTTCAGTTGAACCAAAGCATTCAGTTCATTGATGAGCAATGGAGGTTCATCCTCCCAAGTCTCATTACCAAATAGATTGGCATCTAGCTTCATGATTGCTCTTAGATACTGAGCAACTTGCTCTTTAATAACGTCTTCCTCCTCTTCAGAGGAAGAATACTCATCAGAGGGGAGTATAGAATATCCAATGAAGTTTAGCCATCCTCTAGTAACTGGCTTGAGATTCATTCTCCTCAGTTGGTTTGGTTTTCCCTTCTTATCATTGATCCACTGAGATCCGGGAAAACATATATCCTCAAGGACTTCATCTAGCCTTGGTTTGGCTAGTACCCTCCTATTAAAGGAGTCAGGGTCATCCTTTTATGGGGGTAATTTGAAAATTTCCCTCACCTTATCCGTATTGAAATGCAAAGTCTTTCCTCAGACCATGGTGCGCCATGTATGGAATCATTGTCCCTCTTTCTTTTGTTTATCTGTCATCCAAAGATTTGCAAAAAACTCATAGATGCTTACTATTCCAACATTGGTTGCGGGGTTGGCCAGAACTTCCAAACCCCTCTTTTAGATCTGTTCTTGGATTTCCGGGTATTCATATTCTTTCAAGTCAATCTTAACTTCCGGAATCACAGTCTTTTTACACATTACTTCATAGTAATGTTCTTCATGAAGCTTGGAGTAGAACCTGTAAGGTTTATATGCAGGTGTTGGTGGATCACCTTCTTTCTTCTTTCTTGGTGTAGATCTTCCACTCCTTGTAGTTATGGAATTCGAATATTTGAAAAAGCAAAGTGTTTTCCATACTAAACATAAAATCTTTGCTTGTCCTGAGCAAAAAGAAAAAGGAAGAAGGAAGGACGTGTGAAAGAGGAAGAGGGGCGTGAAGGGGGTAGAGAGATTCGAATGTGGAGGAAGACTGATGAGCCGATGTTTTATACGCTTTTTGGGGTTAATTTCATGTAGTTTTTAGTATGTTTTAATTGGTTTTTAGTATATTTTCGTTAGTTTCTAGGAAAAATTTATATTTCTGGACTTTACTACGAGTTTGTGTGTTTTTCTGTAATTTCAGGTATTTTCTAACTGAAATTGAGGGAGCTGAGCAAAAATCTGATTTAGGCTGAAAAAGGACTGCTGATGCTGTTGGATTCTGACCTCTCTGCACTCGGAATGGATGTTCTGGAGCTACAGGAGTTCAATTGGCACGCTCTCAATTGCGTTGGAAAGTAGACATCCAGGGCTTTCTAGAAATATATAATAGTCCATACTTTGCTCAAGGATAGATGATGTAAACTGGCGTTCAATGCCAGTTCCATGTTGCAGTCTGGCGTTAAACGCCAGAAATAGGTTACAAGTTGGAGTTAAACGCCCAAAACAGGTTACAACCTGGCATTTAACTCCAAAACAGCCTAAGCATGTGTAAAGCTTAAGTCTCAGCCCCAACACACACCAAGTGGGCCCCAGAAGTGGATTTCTGCACTATCTATCATAGTTTACTCATTCTCTGCAAACCTAGATCACTAGCTTACTATTTAAACAACTTTTAGAGGATTATTTTATACCTCATGACATTTTTAGATCTGAACTTTGTACTCTTTGATGGCATGAGTCTCTAAACTCCATTGTTGGGAGTGAGGAGCTCTGCTGTGTCTCGATGAATTAATGCAATTATTTCTGTTTTCTATTTAAACACGCTTGTTTCTATCTAAGATGTTCATTCGCACTTCAATATGATGAATGTGATGATCCATGACACTCATCACCATTCTCAATCTATGAACGCATGCCTGACAACCACTCCCGTTCTACCTTCGATTGAATGAGTATCTCTTGGATTCCTTAATCAGAATCTTCGTGGTATAAGCTAGAATCCATTGGCAGCATTCTTGAGAATCCGGAAAGTCTAAACCTTGTATGTGGTATTCCGAGTAGGATTCAGGGATTGAATGACTGTGACAAGCTTCAAACTCACAAGGGTTGGGCATAGTGACAGACGCAAAAGGATCAATGGATCCTATTCCAGCATGAGTGAGAACCGATAGATGATTAGCCATGCGGTGACAGCGCACCTGGACCATTTTCACTGAGAGGACGGATGGTAGCCATTGACAACGGTGATCCACCAACACACAGCTTGCCATAGGAAGAACCTTGCGTGCATGAAAAAGAAGACAGGGAGAAAGCAGAGATTCAGAAGACAAAGCATCTCCAAAACTCCAACATATTCTCCATTACTGCATAACAAGTATTTAATTCATGCTCTTTTATTTTTCGCAATCCAAACTAATAATTATAATTGATATCCTGACTAAGAATTACAAAATAACCATAGATTGCTTCAAGCCAACAATCTCCGTGGGATTCGACCCTTACTCACGTAAGGTATTACATGGACGACCCAGTGCACTTGCTGGTTAGTGGTACGAGTTGTGAAAAGTGTGATTTACAATTCGTGCACCAAGTTTTTGGTACCGTTGCCGGGGATTGTTCGAGTTTGGACAACTGACGGTTTATTTTGTTGCTTAGATTAGGAAAAATTTTTTCTTTTTGGTTTAGAGTCTTCTATTATTGTTTTTTTTGTTAAAATTTTAAAAATCCTTATTTTCTCTTTTTAATTTTTTCGAAAATTTTTATAAACTAATAATTGAGTTTTTCTATTTGAGTTTAGTTTCATATTTTAAGTTTGGTGTCAATTGCATGTTTTTATTTTCCTTTAAATTTTTGAATTATATGTTCTTAGTTCTTTCTTAATTCTCAAGTTGTTCTTGTTTATTTTCCTTGTTTGATCTTTAGTTTTTCTTGTTCTGTGTCTTTCCTTGTTTTTCTTGTGCTTGTCTCTTCCTTGTCTTTGTTGCTCCTCCCTCATAGCTCTTTGATCTTTTCTAATTTCATGGAGGATGATGGAGTGCTCTTGGTGCTCCTATCCTTAGTTGCTCCCAATAATTGTGTGGAGAAAAATGTATCCCCTGAGGTATCTCAGGGATCTCTTGATTTGCAGTCAAATGTTCTACCACTGAGCTATAGACCCTTGAGATAAATCTCTCCATCTCCTATAACTCGGAGGTGGAAGCTTTTGTCTTCCCTTTCCTCTTTCTGGAGGTTTCTCTGGCCTTAGGTGCCATCAATGGTTATGGAAAAACAAAAAAAGCTATGCTTTTACCACACCAAACTTAGAATGTTGCTCGCCCTCGAGCAAAAGAAGAAAGAATAGTAGAAGAAGAAGAAGATATGGAGGAGATGGAGGAAGGTGTGTATTCGGCTATATGGGTGGGCTTGGGTGGGAAAGAGATTTTGAATTTTGAAGGTAGGTGGGGTGTATGGATGTGAGTGGTGAATGGAAAACAGAAGGGATGACTGTGAATGGAGAGAGAGAGAGGGTGATATAGGATTATGAAGAGGGAAGGTGAGTGGAGGTATGTGGGGATCCTGTGGGGTCCACAGATCTTGAGGGAATCCTGTGGGGTCCACAGATCCTGAGGTGTTTGAGGATTTCTCATCCCTTCACCTTTGAGGCGTGTAAAACGCCCTCTGTAGGCAATCCTGGCGTTTAACGCCAGATTGCAGCATGTTTCTGGCGTTAAACGCCACTTCCATGCTTGTTTTGGGCGTTCAACGCCAGTCTGTAGCATGTTTCTGGCGTTGAACGCCAGTTTTCCTTTGGGGTGCATTCCTGGCGTTTAAACGCCAGTAAGCCCTTCCTCCAGGGTGTTCTGTTTTCAATGCTGTTTTTCATTCTGTTTTTTTATTTTTCAGTAGTTTTTGTGACTCCACATGATCATTAACCTAATAAAACATGAAATAACAAAGATAAAATAAAATAAAATATATTAAATAACATTGGGTTGCCTCCCAACAAGTGCTTCTTTAATGTCAATAGCTTGACAGTGGGCTCTCACTGAGCCATACAGGTGATCAGGTCAATTTTATAGATTCCCAACACCAAACTTAGAGTTTGGATGTGGGGATTCAACACCAAACTTAGAGTTTGGCTAAGGCCTCCCAACACCAAACTTAGAGTTTGATTGTGGGGGCTTTGTCTGACTCTGTACTAAGAGAAGCTTTTCATGCTTCTTCTCCATGGTTACAGAAGGAGGACCTTGAGTTTTAAATACAAGGTAGTCCTCATTCAGTTGAAGGACCAACTCTCCTCTGTCCACATCAATCACAGCTCTTGCTGTGGCTAAGAAGGGTCTTCCAAGGATGATGGATTCATCCTCTTCCTTTCCAGTGTCTAGGATTATGAAATCAACAGGGATGTAAAGGTCTTCAACCCTTACTAACATGTCCTCTACTAGTCCATAAGCCTATTTTCTTGAGTTGTCTGCCATCTCTAGTGAGATTCTGGCAGCTTGCACCTCAAAGATTCCCAATTTCTCCATTACAGAGAAGGGAATGAGGTTTATCCCTGACCTAAGGTCACATAGAGCCTTTTCAAAGGTCATGGTGCCTATGGTACAAGGTATTAAGAACTTTCCAGGGTCCTGTTTCTTCTGAGGCAATCTCAGTTGATCCAGATTGCTTAGTTCATTGGTGAGAAAGGGAGGTTCATCTTCCCAAGTCTCATTACCAAATAATTTGGCATTCAGCTTCATGATAGCACCAAGGTACTTGGCAACTTGCTCTTCAGTAACATCCTCATTCTCTTCAGAAGAAGAATACTCATCAGAGCTCATGAATGGCACAAGGAGGTTCAATGGACTCTCTATGGTCTCCAGATGAGCCTCAGAGTCCTTTGGTTCCTCAGAGGGAAACTCCTTATTGATCACTGGACGTCCCAAGAGGTCTTTCTCACTGGGATTCACGTCCTCCTCCTCTTTTGTGGTTTCAGCCATGGTGGTTATATCAATGGCCTTGCACTCTCCTTTTGGATTTTCTTCTGTATTGCTTGGGAGAGTATTAGGAGGAGTTTCAGTGATCTTGTTACTCAGCTGGCCCACTTGTGCTTCCAAATTTCTAATGGAGGACCTTGTTTCATTCATGAAACTTAGAGTGGCCTTAGATAGATCAGAGACTATATTTTCCAAGCTAGATGGATTCTGCTCAAAACTCTCTGTCTTTTGCTGAGTGGATGATGAAAAAGGTTTGCTATTGCTAAACCTATTTTTTCCACCATTGTTAAAGCCTTGTTGAGGCTTTTGTTGATCCTTCCATGAGAAATTTGGATGATTTCTCCATGAGGGGTTATAGGTGTTTCCATAAGGTTCACCCATATAATTTACCTCTGCTATTGCAGGGTTCTCAGGATCATAAGCTTCTTCCTCAGAAGATGCCTCTTGAGTACTGTTGGATGCAGCTTGCATTCCATTCAGACTCTGAGAAATCATATTGACTTGCTGAGTCAATATTTTGTTCTAAGCCAATATGGCATTCAGAGTATCAATTTCAAGAACTCCCTTCTTCTGAGGCGTCCCATTATTCACAGGATTCCTTTCAGAAGTGTATATGAACTGGTTATTAGCAACCATGTCAATGAGTTCTTGAGCTTCTGTAGGCATTTTCTTTAGGTGAATGGATCCACCTGCAGAAGTATCCAATGACATCTTAGCTAATTCAGACAGACCATCATAGAATATATCTAGGATGATCCATTCTGAAAGCATGTTAGAAGGACACTTTTTGGTCAGTTTCTTATATCTCTCCCAAGCTTCATAGAGGGATTCACCTTCTTTCTGTCTGAAGGTTTGAACATCCACTCTAAGCTTACTAAGCTTTTGAGGAGGAAAGAACTTGGCTAAGAAAGCCGTGACCAGCTTATCCCAAGAGTTCAGGCTATCTTTGGGTTGAGAATCCAACCATACTCTAGCTCTGTCTCTTACAGCAAACAGGAAAAGCATAAGCCTGTAGACCTCGGGATCCACCCCATTGGTCTTAACAGTATCACAGATCTGCAAGAATTCAGTTAAAAACTGAAAAGGATCTTCAGATGGAAGTCTATGAAACTTGCAGTTCTGCTGCATCAGAGAAACTAATTGAGGTTTTAGCTCAAAGTTGTTTGCTCCAATGGCAGGGATGGAGATGCTTCTTCCATGTAAATTAGAATTAGGTGCAGTGAAGTCACCAAGCATCCTCCTTGCATTATTATTATTTTTGGCTGCCATCTTCTCTTCCTGTTCGAAAATTCCTGTAAGGTTGTCTCTGGATTGTTGTATTTTAG
Source organism: Arachis ipaensis (assembly GCF_059453495.1). Taxonomy (NCBI): domain Eukaryota; kingdom Viridiplantae; phylum Streptophyta; class Magnoliopsida; order Fabales; family Fabaceae; genus Arachis; species Arachis ipaensis. Next base: position 85,054,479 of record NC_142442.1, on the reverse strand, counting down.
CTTCTCTTAGTTTCCTTTTTAGAGTCCTTTCAGGTTCAGGATCTGCTTCAACAAGAATGTTCTTGTCCTTACTCCTGCTCATATGACAAAGAAGGGAATAACAAACAAAATATGGAATCCTCTATGTCACAGTATAGAGATTCCTTTGTGTGAGTAGAAGAAGAAAAGAATGTAATGTAAAGAAGAGAAGAGGAAAAACTCGAACACAGAGAGGGAGGTGGAGTTCAAATTTTTGGGTGAAAGAGAAGTGTTAGTAGATGAATAAATAAATAGAAGGAGATGAGAGGGAGAATTTCGAAATTTAATTAAAATAAAAATTAAAATTGAAAGTTAGATTTCAAAAATTAAAGTTGAAATTAAATTAAAATTAAAACAATTAGTTAATTAAAAAGGAATTTTGAAAAAAGGGGGAGGTATTTTCGAAAATAAGAGAGATTAGTTAGGTAGTTTTGAAAAAGATATGATTGAACTTTAAAAAGATATGATTGAAACAAAAAGATAAGATTTGAAAATCAATTTTAAAAAGATAAGAAAGATTAAATTTTGAAAAGAAGTTAGAAAAGATTTTGAAATTGAATTTGAAAAAGATATGATTGAAATTTTAATTTGAAAAAGATTTGAAAAAAGAAATTTAAAAAGATTTGATTTTGAAAATTAAAGTTGATTACTTGGCTAACAAGAAACAAAAAGATTTGATTTTTTGAAATTTAAAGATTGAACCTTTCTTAATAGGCAAGTAACAACTTTGAAAAGTTTTGAATCAAAACATTAAATGCTCATAAAATTTTCGAAAATTAAGAAATAAAATAAGAAAAAGATTTTGAAAATTAATTTGAATATTTTCGAAAAAAAATAAAAAGATTTTGAAAAATTTTAAAAAGGAATTCAAAAATATGAAAAGAAAATTGAAAAAGATTTGAATTTGAAAAAGATTTTGAAAAAGATAAGATTTTTAAATTGAAAATTTGATTTGACTCATAAGAAACAACTAAATTTTAAAAAGTTTTGAAAAAGTCAACTCAAATTTTCGAAAATTTATGAGTGAAAAAGGGAAAGATATATTTTTTTTTTTATTTTTGAATTTTTAATGATGAAAGAGAAAAACATGAAAAAGACTCATAACATAAAAATTATGACTCAAAACACTCAATGCATGCAAGAACACTATGAATGTCAAGATGAACACCAAGAACACTTTGAATGTCAAGATGAACACCAAGAACTTATTAAGAAAAGAAAACATGCAAGACACTAAACTTAAATTTTTTTTTTAATTTTTAGACACTAAGAATTCAAGAATGCATATGAAAAACAAGAAAAGACACAAAATAAGAAAACATCAAGATCAAACAAGAAGACTTACCAAGAACAACTTGAAGATCATGAAGAACACTATGAATGCATGAATTTTTGAAAAATGCATAAATTTTTAGAAAAAAATGCAATTGACACCAAACTTAAAAATTGACTTAAGACTCAAACAAACAACATAAAATATTTTTGATTTTTTTGATTTTATTAATTTTTTTGGATTTTTGTATATTTTTATCTTTTGAAAACATATAGGGAAAAGGAAGCAATGAATTCAAAGTCCTCAATCAAGATTCCAGGAATCATACCAGGTTAGTCTAAAGCTTGATGGTCAGCCAAACTTCAGCATACCATTTTGAAACTTTAGAATTCACTCTTAAATATTTTAAAAATAATTTTCGAAAACAAAGGGAAAAAATTTTCTGAAAGATTTTTGAAATTTTTTTTTTGAAAATAAAACAAAAAGAAAATTACCTAATCTGAGCAACAGGATGAACCGTCAGTTGTCCAAACTCGAAGAATCCCCGACAACGGCGCCAAAAACTTGGTGTGCGAAATCGTGATCATTCCATTCCTTGGTAACGGCGCCAAAAACTCAATGCACACGTTCATGATCTTATATCTATTTCACAACTTCGTACAGCTAACCAGCAAGTGCACTGGGTCGTCCAAGTAATAAACCTTACGTGAGTAAGGGTCGATCCCACGGAGATTGTCGGCTTGAAGCAAGCTATGGTCACCTTGTAAATCTCAGTCAGGCACGCGTTCATAAGTTGAGAATGATGATGACTGTCACAATCATCACATCCATCATATTAAAGTGCGAATGAATATCTTAGAAGCGGAATAAGTTGAATTGAATAGAAAAACAGTAGTACTTTGCATTAATCTTTGAGGAACAACAGAGCTCCACACCTTAATCTATGGTGTGTAGAAACTCTACCGTTGAAAATACATAAGTAATGAAGTTCAGGCATGGCCGAATGGCCAGCCCCAAAACGTGATCTAAAGATGAAACTAAAGATGTAAATACAATAGTAAAAAGTCCTATTTATACTAAACTAGTTACTAGGGTTTACAGAAATGAGTAAATGATGCAGAAATCCACTTCCGGGGCTCACTTGGTGTTTGCTTGGGCTGAGATTGAAGTTTACACGTGGAGAGGTCATTCTTGGAGTTGAACGCCAGTTTGTAACGTGTTTCTGGCGTTGAACTCCACTTTGCAACTTGTTTCTGGCGCTGAACGCCAGACTGCAACATGGAACTAGCGTTCAATGCCAGTTTGCATCATCTAAACTCGGGCAAAATATGGACTATTATATATTTCTGGAAAGCCCTGTATGTCTACTTTCCAACGCAATTAGAAGCGCGCCATTTGGAGTTCTATAGCTCCAAAAAATACACTTTTAGTGCAGGGAGGTCAGAATCCAACAGCATCTGTAGTCCTTCTTCAACCTCTGAATCTGATTTTTGCTCAGGTCCCTCAATCTCAGCCAAAAAATACCTGAAATCACAGAAAAACACACAAACTCATAGTAAAGTCTAGAAATGTGAATTTTTATTAAAACCAATAAAAATAGACTAAAAACTAATTAAATTATACTGAAAACTATGTAAAAATAATGCCAAAAAGCGTATAAATTATCCGCTCATCAGTGCGTACGCATAGAGGTGTGCGTATGCACAAGAGTAAAATTTTACAATTATGTTCGCTTGTACAAGGCGTGCAAACACCCTCAACAGAATGCCCCTTCCAACATGTGCGTGCGCACAACTTCCAGAACTTCCGCATAGAGCTTGCTAGCGCTCTCATCAGTAGCCATGTCCCCGTGTGTACGTGTGCAAGGCTTTGCATGCACTGATGAATGATAATAGTCTTATGCCGGTTAGAAACTAGTGATGAATCCGATCGTGAGTATAGTCTAACCAACACGCGAATACCGCATCAAACAATTCTAAAATCTATGACCGAGAGTATTGATCTCGGGTCGTTCTCCCTAGGAATTGCTTTAGAATGTGCATCATTGATTAGGAAAGCTTTTATGGTTTTGAGAATTGGTGCAAGAATTCAAACTAGCAAGGCAATCAACAATTAATTAAAATAAAAGCCTTGGCCAAGGGTAAGCATTGGAAGTTCCATCATTATAGTTTCCTTCAATTGTGATAAGAATTGATTGTTGCTTCACTTAGTTAACCCCCTAACAATGGAGGAAAGTCAAGTGAGAGTAACTAACTTGAGTCACAAGTCCTATTCTCACCCTAGGAAAGTCTAGCTTTAGTGCACTCCAAGTCAATTAGCAATTCTCAATTCATAATCTACAATTGATATCTACTATTCAAGTGTCTCCAATAACTCAACCCCTAGGCCAAGTAAGAAAAATATACTCCATAGCTAAGGTTGTCATTATCACAAACAATTGGTAGGTAATTATAGAAAACATGATGCAATTGAGAGAAGAGAATTGAATTAAAGCTATCTAATCCAAAGAATCATCAACAATCAAACAATTGAATGAAACCTCAATACATTAATCCACATTCAAAGTAACAAAGTGAACCAAATCTAGATCTAAGAAATTGAACTAAAAGAACATCAATTAAGAGTAGAAGAAGAGTAGATCTACACTTGTAGCAAAACAAAAAATCAATTAGCAATAGATCTCACGAAGAATTCCTAGGAAACTTGCAATGGAGGATGAAAACCTAGAGAGAAGTTGGAGTTTCTCTCTCTAAAAATAAGATGTAACTAACTTGCTAAAAATATCTAGAATTATGACTAATTGTCCTAACACTCCTAATCCTTGGTCTTCTTAAGTTTTTCCCTCCAAAATCTGCTCCAAAACAGGGCCTAGGAACCCCTTGAAATCGCTGGGCACATGTTTCATTTAAAAAATCATGTGTGCACAACAACGCGTACGCGCACTGCACGCGTATGCGTCCTTGGGCTCTTTTGCGATCTGCGCGCAGGCGTACAGTGCGCGCGGGCATCATAAGGGATATGGCCCAGCCATATAGGCGCGCCGGCTCCTCTCTCGGCTCTACTGCGCTGGCTCTGGGTGCGCGTATCCACGCGTACGCACACGGTGCGCGTTCGCGTGCATGCCCAACTTCAATTCTTTGATTTGTTTCATGCTCCTTCTATTCATGCATGCTTCCTTCATTCCTCTTGGCCAGTTTTGCCCTATAACTTCTGAAATCACTTAACAAACGGATCAAGGCATCTAATGGTAATGGAGGCGGATTACAATATCTCAATTTTGATGCAAAAGAAGCATATTTTCATCTATGAGGTAAAATGGGAAAGAGACACGAAATCATGCAGTTTTATTTGAATAAGTGTGGAAGATCATTGATAAAACCCTTAGATTTTATGCATGATAAACCCTAAAAATGGGGTTTATCATGTGCACAAGTTTAAAAATTCATGGGGTGTGTGTACGCAGAAGGTTGTGCATGCGCACACAAACGAGTATTCACAAAATTCTGCAACATTGCAGAAATCAGATTTTAACACCAAACTTTCAACAATCATATCTTTTTCTACCGAATTTGGGTTTCCACATAATTTAAACCATTTTAAAGTGTAAGAACCGTAGTTTTCCCGTAAAACCGTTTTAATAAAAATAATAATTTTAAGTGCCCGAGATAGATTCAAAATTTAAAAGTTTTAATTTGAATATATAAATGCGTACTGGTGCTTAAGTTGGCAGTACCGGCTTTAGTCTATCCAGTACCGCGTATTTTGGGAAAATAAGATTTTGAAAATTGATTTGTTGTTTTGAAGGGACAAAAATAATTTAGAATTAAAAACCGGGCACTAATCTTAAAGGTTTTGGCCCAAAGTGGGCCAAACGAACCAAAAACGCTAACAGATTAAACCGGGCCTAAACTGGGCCCAAGGCCCAACATATATAAGTGAGTTAAATGAGCAACTCAGCTCATTTTCACCCTCCAAAGTGAGAGAGGCACGGTTTGAGAGAAGAGAAGAGAAGAGGTGATGTTACTCTTCATCATCACCTTCCGGGAGCCATAACTTGAGCTACGGAACTCCGCTTGACGAGCCATTTATGGTCACGTGAAGCTCTCGCTGAGCTCTTCGTTTCTATTTAAGAAAATTGGGTAAGAACGTGAATCTCATACTCCAGTTCCCAGCCCTAGTTTCTGTGCTTTTTGGTTATGGTTTTTGAGCATATTTTGTGGTTTTGGTTGTTTAGGTGATCTCTAGTAGCAGGTAATTGTTGGAAATTGCCCCAATCCTCTTTGGACAAGGTAAGGTTCCTTATACACCCTAGTAGTATTGTATGTTATGGTTTCTAGGTTTTGATATTGGTGATATATGTGTTGTTAGTTTGAGCTTTGGTTCTTTTTGGAGTTGTCTTGTCTTTTTGGTGGTTTTGTGCGTGGAGGATAATCGGCCAAGGTATGGTTTTGATTTTTTTTTCTGTAATATGTAATGTTTCTGGACACTTAGCCTAGTTGACCCTAAGATAGGATTGAATGATGTTGGCGTATGAATAATTCTATGTGAATTGATATAATTGTTAGTTGTATTGAATTGTTGGTGTTGATGAGTATTGATGGTGATTAGTTCTATTGATGGATAATGAGGATTATGAGAATTTAAGGTAATAAGTTAATGTAAAATGTTTGTGATAGTTTGGAGTAAAGGATATTGATGATTGTGATGTGTGATGATATATGTTGATGATAATTTTGTTTTTTGAATCTTATGGTTGATGTTGTGTTAAGGTTGGTGGGTTATTGATGGTATGTAATGTAACGACCCAACTCCCAGTATGCCATGGTCATACAAGAAGCTAAGTGTTACTAACTTATCCTTCCTAATTATTAACTATTCTTTAATATATGAGCATGTTCCTTATTAGAGCGATGCCAATTTTACGGGTAACTTTTTTTTTATTATATCGTTGCGGATAACAAGGTAAGATAAACAGGAATACATTGAGAGAAATAGAAAGGAATCATAAATAAACAAAGAAACACAGCTGATAATATACATCAGGTACACTATAACAAAACATGTAGCGTTTACACAAGATCAGGTCAGTTTACATCCTCGTCATCCTATGCAGCTAATATATACACGACACTTCGAGGGCCTGGCCCATACAAAAAGCTGCTAAACTAGCACCCAGGCTAGCCTAACCACTATATAGCTCCTAGCTCTCGGGTGTACTAACACAAGTGAGAGACTAACTATCAGATAATGTCAGACTAGAGTGTCATCAAAAGAATGCCCCTTCCACAGTCAAACTATATTTACATGTGGCCGTTCGGAGAATTGCCGTAAGGCTCGTCCATCTCCTCATCCTGCTCTATCTCTATCTCAGGATCCTCCTCCTCCTCATCGTCCGCAGCTACAACTATATCCTCAGATCCACCAGAAATACTGCTGTCACTATGTACAAAACCATTCGCGAGCACAGGTCCGTTCGCGTATATAGGAGCTGTCCCACCGTCCGGTAGTGCCGGCTCATCAGGCTGTGGAAAGTCGAGGATCAGCTCAGGGGGAAAATCCCACTCTGGTGGTATCACAGGTATGTAGTCACCAGCTAACTCAGGCTCATCAGGAATGATAGGCTCAGGTACCACCTCATTCAAAGGTTGAGCTGGTATAGGGTGTCCGGGATTATCAGGAAAAGGATGCCCAGGTGCGTCAGGATGTAACCAGGATAAGGGAAAGTCGTAAGGAGCATCGGGGTCAAAATGCAGGCTAGACAGAGGATGTTGAAAAGCTTGATTAAGTAACGCATATCGTCTAATACGAGGCTCTAAACCCATAATGAAGTAACTGTGATGTACCGGATCCTCGTAGACGTAAGGGTCCTCGAACTCATAGAAGATCACGCCCGTCTCCATATGATGGGGAGGAAGGGAGAGAAGGGGTAAGAACTGGGGAGTTCTTAGTAGGGTTGGGGTTATTAGTTACATTCATTTATTCGATTCCGATTAGCAGATGGATATTAGAATATAGTAAAGTAGTAAACAGTAGTTAAAAATAGATAGGAAAGACAGAAAATAGAACACAAACAGAAAAACACAAGGAAATAGAGCACAGACATAGCACTCAAGGAGACAAACATAAAGAAATAGTTCACACACAAGAAGGAAAGCAACAAAGAATGATGCACAGACAAGAATGATGCATGTCTAGCCCTAGTACAGGCCATGAGCTCATGTGTCAGTTAGCACCTGCATTCCCGACATTTATCCGGTCACGAGTTCACGATTTTCCTGATACAATTTTCCATTCAAATAAATGTGCATATAATTATTAGCAGCTCTATTGAGACAGCCTCTACTTTCTACTCGTAGGAAATATACTCTTGGGAACGGAAAATTGCTGTTGGTATCCTAGTTTCCCTACAGAAACTCTTGGGTTGCTTTAAGCAACAGATAATAAATATTATCTCTTGGGTTGCATTAAGCAACGAATAAGCAAACAATATCTCTTGGGTTTCCTCAAGCAACAATTAACCTTTCAATAAGCCTTCTGCTCTTAGTCTCTTTACCCTGCTCTGATTTCTCTGTTTAACATGTGTATTTAAAGCTTATGTAAATTTCAGTATGAATAGTTAACCTGTCCCAAGTATAGGTTCATTAAGTCTATACTGAAACAATTTAACTTTTCATATAATACCTAACCCTAGTCGCAACTCAAGTACTAACTAAGTTGCCCTAGTTCGTTCACTAGTCTCTGTCTGTTTTTCTGTCATTAAAACTTTACAGACTTTTTCTTCGATTTTTATCTTTTCTTCAACTTTTTATCTTTTATTTATCTTTGCCTCAATAATATGTTTTTACCACTCCCTAAGTGTTTTATGAAGGTAATTATGAGATTCTGCGCTTAAAGTTGTCTTTCTAAAGCTCTTATAGAAAACTGCCTTTTCCGCATTATTTTATTATTTTTATTAAAATATTATTTTTAATTAAATATTATTATTTAATATTTTATTATTATTTATTATTTTATCATTAAATTTTCGAAAATTAACTTACTTTTACTTTTAACTTTTAAAATTCACTTTTTACCACCCATAACTTTTAATATTTCTACTTTTACCACCCTAACTTTCAGAAATTACCAAATAACCCCTTAAACACCAAAAATTTTAATTCCTTGCCATTTTTAAGATCTAAGGCCTGTTCTTCATTGTTCTTCATCACACTCAAAGTGTTCTTCATGTTCTTCATAAATTCTTCAGATTCTTTCTCTATTTTTACCCGTTTTTCAGTCTTTTCAGCAACCGATTTTTACTATAATTCATAATAAATTAGCAGCCACTAAAACCCCATCTTTTCTAATGATTTCAACACAAATTGAACATCAATTTAAGCTTAGGGTTTCGTTTTTCCATCTGCCCCAAGAACATGAACTTTAAAGGTTGAATTTCATCAAATTTCATCAAAATTTCACCAAATTTTCACCAAGAATCAATCATATATGCAACCAATTTTTAGCACAGCCAAATAATACAACATTCACACAACTCAAATAGAAATAATCAAGATTAATTTTGTGACACCCTACCTGGTTTTGCTGCTCCTAATTCAGTTAGACTTTCAGGTGGTCCTTAAGCACTTTTTCCTCCTAAATCACATCAAGAACAACTTTAAATCCAAAAACCCTCAACTAACCAAATCTCACTCAGCATGTTAGGAAGTGATTTCTAACCTTAGACTTGCTGGAAAGTCACGTTTCTTGGCCCTCAAGTCAAGTTAAGCATGATTCCTAAGGTAGAACATCAAGAAAACACATGTTTAAGCATGTTTCCTTGAAACCGAACCAAAAGAGAGATGGTGCAGCCAACTCACCTTGATTCCAGCCTTGATAAGTCATATGATCATGTAGAAAAAGAAGAGATGATCATTTTGGTAGGATTAGAATTTTGATTTGAGTTTTAGTTCAGCAGAAATCAAGCTTTGAAGATTTGGAACTAAGAACTTTTCTCTCTTTTTCTCTCTTCCTATTTTCAGCCACAAAGTGAAAATGAGCTAGCCTTGGGGGTGTAGGGTGAGTTGTGATTGGTTGGCTTGGAGGTGGATTAAAATAATATTAAAATATCTCAGATGTATAACTACTAAAACTAGATGTATCGGAACATTTGTGAAAACATCTCTAAAAATTATTTTCTGAGCTACTAGCATAAATGACACTAGTAAAATATTTATTATGAGAATAAGACATGTATAATGAGGCCTTAGCATTGCTAAAGTCATCAGAGAGTGCTGGTGCTAAGCTGCACCAGTAAACTGTGAACCCGGTTAAACCGGTTTTCTATTTTTAACTAAAACTGACCAGGTAACCTTGTAATATTATTCAAGAAGCTTCTAATACTAATGTAATGATAATATCATCCTATTATCTCTCTTCTCTCATAAATCGAGTCCGGTTTGTCAAACTGAGACTATTTACAAAAAACCGAATCAAAACTCCTAACTGATACGGTTCAAAAACTAGGTTCTTCGCGACCGCATTATCGAGCTTGTCTCGGAAAAGGTTCTAACTTAAAAATGACATAATGACAATGAGGATTGAGATACTTGATGATATATCAAAGGTTTTCCCCTTACTGATCTTCCGGAGAAATTCGTACTTTCAGAAAAGATCTCGCGTACTCGAAAATCGTGGTTGTTACATGTAAGGTTGGTGTTGGGTGACTTTTATGATAATAATGGGTGGTAAGTAAAGTATTTATGTATAAGGAATTATTGATTTTGTTAGTGTTGATAAATAATGTTGTTGATTGTATGATGTATGATGAATTTGGATGAGTAATATTGCTGATTATTGATATAGAGTATGAATAAGGTTGATGATGAAGATTGATAGTGATAGAATGATTATTGATGAATGTGTTGGTGGAGGAATGATTATAGTGTACACATTTCTTATTTAAGAATGAGAATATTGAAATGTGAAGGAAAATTTGGTATGAAGGGTGAATTGTGACACAAAGGGTGCGTTATGAGGTAAATTGGAGTTTGGTATGGTTTGATATGATTTTGGTTGAGAATTTAGAAAGTTAAAAACTTGTGAACTTTTGGTAAAAATGAGTTTTGGGCTAACTTTGCGGATCATATCTTGAGCTATGGTTATTGGAATTTGATGTATTTTATATCAAACGAAAGATAATTTAACAAGCTTTAAAATAGTTTAAATTTTGTGGTAATCTAAATTATGTAGGGATAGATATGATCATTCAAAGTTTGGTGTCGAAATCTAAATTCTATGCATTTTGCAAAATTTGTGATTTCTGGTTTGTGTGCGCACGCACACCCCGTGGATTTTTGAACTTGTGCGCACGCACAACCTTGTGCGTACGCACACACGTGGTAACGGCTACTGATGGGAGCGCTAGCACACTCTGTGCACGCAAATAACCAACGAAATTTTGCAACATGTGCGCACGCACACGTTGGATGGTGAACTCTGTTGAGGGCGTTCGCACGCATTGTGCGGATGAACAGAGTTGAAAATTTTGCTACCTGTGCGTACGCACACCTCTATGCGTACGCACACATTTGAAAACTTTCTTGGGCGTGCGCGCGGATACCCCTGTGTGTACGCACATGCCCTGTTTTCAACTAAAATATTGTTTTTAACTGTTTCACCTTCCCAACAAGCTTGTAAACTTCTTTGACACCTATTTAAGACTCATTGGATTATTTTTAGGTATCAAAACCTGGAAAAGTTCCTAGGAGATTTAGTTTGGGTTTTACTTTAAAAAGTTAGAGAACAAAGGTTTAGGTTTTTGGTGTATTGAGGATGAGTTTGGTTGAGAGAGAAAGAAGAGTATTGAACTTGGTGGTTACCGAAAATGAATTGAGAAATTGATGGACCAATGAGTTCGGAATGGAAAATTATGAATTGATGATGGTTGTGATGAGTTGAAAACTTGGAAAGGAATAATGAGGAAAGTATTGGATTTTATGGGAGTGTGCGAAGCCTATATCTCCAGCATTGCAGATTTTTCTGCTACATAAGTAATTGGATGTGGAGAGTGTGCCAGGCACTATATCCTTGGAATGATAGTGTTTGAAAGAGAGTGTGCCAGACACTATATCCTTGGAATGTTGAGACTTGATAATTGAAAGTGGATTGAGATGAGAAATAGTGATGACTGGTGATGATTTGAGGTGGATGAACTTGTTGGATGTGGAAAGTGTGCTAGGCACTATATCCTTGGAATGATAGTGTGCCAGGAATTATATCTTTGGGATGATTTATGATGAAATACATGTTGTTGTTTTCCTTCCCTGCTACAAGAGTGTGCCAGGCACTATATCCTTAGAACGATAACGTGCCAAGAACAATATCTTCGGATGTGGCAGAAAGAAAACATCCGAAAGGATGTGTCGGGTTGGCATTCATAGACCGACAAGTGATATCACGAGCCAATAGGACAGGCATTGATCATGTTCATCTTCTATGTGTTTTGTTTGCTTTGCCTAATTGAATATCTTGCCTAAATGAATAATATGCATATTTGCTAGTTGTTTTACTTGCTGTATATGTATATTACTTGTGATTTTCTTGCTTGTATTAATTGTGTTTGTCTGGTGCTGAGGAGGTAGGTAGGCGGTGGCGATGGAATCGCACAGAGGTTAGGTTGGTGAAGGTTGTGGGATACAGCGGTGTAATTAGCATTAGTTAGAATTTCCCTAAGTCTAGATAACCTGGTTTACGTTTTAAGTTCTTTATTTATTTAATTTATTCTAAGCTTGAATATCGTATTTGATGTGAAGTTCTAGGATTGTCTTCAGCGTCCCGGAGCCTTACATCTTACTTTTTGGGCACTGTTACTGTAAGAACCGGAGTTTTTCATGTAAAACCATTTTAATAAAAATAGTAATTTTAGTGCCCAGATTAGATTCAAAATTTAGAAGTTTTAATTTGAAAATAAAAAGGTAAAATTTGATTTCAATGAATTTTTCTGAGTTGGAAAATGTATCTTTTGCGCAAAGTTTTTGTAAAAATGCGTACTAGTGCTTAAGCTGGCAGTACTGGCTTTAGTCTGTCCAGTACCGCATATTTTGGGAAAATGAGATTTTGAAAATTGATTTGTTGTTTCGAAAGGACAAAAATAATTTAGAATTGAAAACCGGGCGCTAATCTTAAAGGTTTCTGCCCAAAGTGGGCCAAACAAACCGAAATTCCTACGCGGTTGGACTTGGGCCAAGTTGGGTCCAAGTCCAACATATAAAAGCACCTTTTAATGAGCTTTAAGCTCATTTTCAGCATACCCACAAGAGAGGGCCGCTGGTTTTGAGAGAAGAGAGGAGGAAGGAGAGTACTATTCATCTCCTCCTTCTTTTGACCGTATCTTGAGCTACGGAGCTCTGATTGACGAGCCGTTTGCGGCTACACAAAGCTCTTGTCGAGCTCTTTATTTCTATCTAAGAAAATTTGGTAAGAACTCGAAGCTCCCACTCCAGTTTCCTGCCCTAGTTTCTGTGCTTTTTGGTTATGGTTTTTGAGTAGATTTTGTGGTTTTGGTTGTTTAGGTGGTCTCTAGTAGCGGGTAATTGTTGGAAATTTCCCTAATCCTCTTTTGACAAGGTAAAGTTGCTCATAAACCCTTGTAGTGTTGTATGTTCTGGTTTCTAGGTTTTGATTTTGGTAATATATGTGATGTTAGTTTGAGCTTTGATGCTTGTTGGAGTTGGCTTGGCTTTTTGGAAGCTTGTTTGGACTTAAAGTGATGTAATATGTAATGTTTCTGGACACTTAGGCTACTGGCCCATAGAATAGGATTGAATTGGATATGTGGTTCTTTGTGATATATGTATGATGATGGTGCTTGTTGAGGATTATTGGTGTTAATGATGTATTATGATGTTGGTTAATGTTAGATATTGTTTGGTGACGATTGTTGGAATTAATAAGGATTTGTAGTGGTTGTTGAATTTGGTTGGTTGATGATGTATGATGAATTGATGTTGTTAAAGCTGTTGAATAATGTTGTTGATGTATGATATGTGATGAATTTGGATGAGAAATATTGTTGATGTTGTTAAACAATATTGATTATTGATATTGGGAATGAATGAGGTTGATGTTGATGAATTGAAAATGGTAAAATGATTATTGTCAAGTTTGTTGGATGAGAAGGGGTTTTAGTGTGAAATCATGGATAATTCGGTTTGAGAATTGATAATATGAGTAGTGGATTATGGCATAAATGATAGAATCTGATGTGGGATGGAGTTAATTTGGTTTTGATTTGGTTTTGGTAGTGAAAATGGTAAACTGAGAGCCTTGTGGAATTTTGGTAAAAACTGGTTTTTAGTGAACTTTGATGGGTCATAACCTGTGTCTCAATTTTTCAAATTCGTTCAAATTTGTTTATAATTAAAGTTCATTGAAAAATCTTCAAATTGATATAAAGTTTGTAAAATTTGGATTTTTGAAGAGGAAGTTATGATCATTCAAGGTTTGGTGTCAAAATCTGAAATTCTGCAAAGTTGCAGAATTTTGTGAATTCTGGTAAGTGCGCATGCATAGCCTTGTGCACACGCACACCTGACATTGCAGAAATTGGCAGATTAAGAAATTAATATAAGAAATACGTTGCAAGTACAGTTCTTAACCAACCAAAAATCCGCTTATCAATTTAAAAAGGGTTGTCACAAAATTAGAATGAAAATACTGGGAGTATGAATCCCAGGTCGTCTCCCAACGAGTTGCATGAAAGAATGCAGTTTATTGGTCAGAGGTTTTCCAGGAAATTTTGAGTTTGAAAAACAGAAAAATTGAATAAGAAAATTTATATAATTCAAATAAAGGTCTTGACCAGGAGTAGATTAATTGGAAGTTCTATCCTTGTTGGATTTCTCTCAAGATCAATTGATAATTGAAGGTTGCTTCTACTTAGTTATCTTTTACCAAGTAAAGTAAAAGAAATTCAAGTAAGTTGGAATTCTACTTCTATTCACAAGTTCTGATCTTCTCCCTTGAGAAGGATTAGCATTAGTGACTAGAGAGCCAACCAATAATAAACCCAATTACAATTTAACTCTTGAGTAATCCAACTCAAGGTTCTCCTTTTAATCACTCCCAATCAAGTTATGGCACTACTCCATTATCATGAATATAAACTTCACAAAATTAAAAAGGGAAATAAAGAAAGACATGATAATCAATAATAGATGAAGGATCAATTAAAAATAAAAATGGTTCTTGTATTAATAAATTATAAAAATAATCGAATTGTAACTCTGAACAAATTAGGAATATGAAAGAGTAAATGAAAAGTAAGGAAACAAACTAGAATGATGAAGTCTTGGTGGAGGTAATAACTCTTCTCAATATCCTAATCCGAAAAGCAATAAAACAAAACTCTAAGAACTATGAATGTGTAGAGAGAAAACCTAGAGGAAGAGTAAAATCAAATCTAAAACTGAAAAACTATCCTAATGTGTCTTCCTCCTTGAGTCTCTGCATGTTCCCTTGCTCTAATCTGTGTTTCTGGGCCGAAAACTGGGTCAAAACGCGACCCAAAACTGCCCCCAGTGAATTCTGTTAATTTTGCAGATCGCGCATGTCACGCGTACGCGTCATCCACACGTGTGCGTCATTCAGCGTTTTCCCTGCCACGCGTATGCGTCGTCCATGCATTCGCGTCACTCGTGTAGCTTCCAATTCACGCGTTTGCTTTAGGCACGCGACCGCGTCACTACGATTTCTCCATTTCGTGCGATCGCGTGAGCCATGCGTCCGCGTCGCGTCTTGCTGGTCATCTCCTTAATTTCTTGTGTTCCTTCCATTTTTGCAAGCTTCTTCTCCATTCTCTAAGCCATTTCTGTCCTATGAAACCTGAGACATTTAACACACGGATCACGGAATCGAATGGTATAGAGGAGAATTAAAATACATAATTTAAGATCTCTAAGAAGCAAGTTTTCAACCATGGAACCAATTTGGGAAGGAATTGTAAATACATGCAAATAATATGAATTAGTGGGTGAAGACTTGATAAAACCACACAATTAAACACAATATAAATCATAAAATAATGGTTTATCAACACCCCTATGAGTTTTTGAACCTGTGTGCATGCACAGCCTTGTGTGCATGCACACACAGGAGAAGGCTTGCTGTTGGGAGCGCTAACATGACCTGTGCGTGCACACAACCAAGGAAGTTTTACAACCTGTGCGCATGCACACGTTGGAAGGTGCACTCTGTTGAGGGTATTTGCACGCCTTGTGCGGATGAACAGAGTTGGAATTTTTACTACCTGTGCGTACGCACACCTCTATGCGTACGCACACATTTGAAAACTGCCGTGGGTGTGCGCACGCACACCCTTGTGCGTACGCACATGTCCTGTTTTTCAACTAAAATGTTGTTTTTAACTGTTTCACTTTCCCAACAAGCTTGTAAACTTCTGTGATACCTATTTAAGACTCTTTGGCTTACTTTCCAGTATCAAAACATGGAAAAGGTCCTAGGAGATTTAATTTGGGTTTTACTTTGAAAAGTTAGCAAACAGAGGTTTAGGTTTCTGGTGTACTGAAGATGAGTGATGAGCGGATAATTTATACGCTTTTTGACATTGTTTTTAGTATGTTTTTAGTAGGATCTAGTCACTTTTCGGGATGTTTTCATTAGTTTTTATGTTAAATTCACATTTCTGGACATTACAATGAGTTTGTGTGTTTTTCTGTGATTTTAGGTATTTTCTGACTGAAATTGAGGGACTTGAGCAGAAATCAGATTCAGAGGTTGAAAAAGGACTGCTGATGCTGTTGGATTCTGACCTCCCTGCACTCAAAGTGGATTTTCTGGAGCTACAGAACTCGAAATGGCGCGCTTCCAATTGCGTTGGAAAGTAGACATCCAGGGCTTTCCAGAAATATATAATAGTCCATACTTTGGCCAAGAATTGACGACGTAAACTGGCGTTCAACGCCAGCTTTCTACCCAAATCTGGCATCCAGCGCCAGAAAAGGATCCAAAACCAGAGTTGAACGCCCAAACTGGCACAAAAACTGGCGTTCAACTCCACAAATGGCCTCTGCACGTGCAACACTTAAGCTCAGCCCAAACACACACCAAGTGGGCCCCGGAAGTGGATTTATACATCAAATACTTACTCATGTAAACCCTAGTAGCTAGTTTATCATAAATAGGACCTCTTACTATTGTATTAGGAATCTTTGGTCTCAGTTTTATTCCATTGTTCATCTTAGGAGACTATTGATCTCGTTTAGGGGGCTGGCCATCTCGGCCATGCCTAGACCTTCACTTATGTATTTTCAACGGTAGAGTTTCTACACTCCATAGATTAAGGTGTGGAGCTCTGCTGTTCCTCAAAGATTAATGCAAAGTACTACTGTTTTCTATTCAATTCATCTTATTTCGCTTCTAAGATATCCATTCGCACCCAAGAACGTGATGAAGGTGATGATTATGTGTGACGCTCATCATCCTTCTCCCTTATGAACGCGTGCCTGACAAACACTTCTGTTCTACATGAATTAAGCTAGAATGAGTATCTCTTAGATCTCCTAACCAGAATCTTCGTGGCGTAAGCTAGAATGATGGTGGCATTCAAGAGAATCCGGAAAGTCTAAACCTTGTCTGTGGTATTCCGAGTAGGATTCAATGATTGAATGACTGTGACGAGCTTCAAACTCGCGAGTGCTGGGCGTTAGTGACAGACGCAAAAGGAGGGTGAATCCTATTCCAGCATGATCGAGAACCGACAGATGAATGGCCGTGCTGTGACAGAGCATGTGAGCATATCTTTCACTGAGAGGAGGGGATGTAGCCACTGACAACGGTGATGCCCTTGCATAAAGCCAGCCATGGAAAGGAGTAAGACTGATTGGATGAAGATAGCAGGAAAGCAGAGGTTCAGAGGAACGAAAAGCATCTCCATTCGCTTATCTGAAATTCCTACCAATGATTTACATAAGTACCTCTATCCCTATTCTATTATTTATTATTCGAAAACACCATTATCAATTTATATCTGCCTGACTGAGATTTACAAGGTGACCATAGCTTGCTTCATACCAACAATCTCCGTGGGATTCGACCCTTACTCACGTAAGGTATTACTTGGACGACCCAGTGCACTTGCTGGTTAGTTGTATCGAAGTTGTGAACCATGGTATTGGCACCATGTTCTTGGCGCCATTGCCAGGGAAAGAAAGAGCCATGAATTTTACATAATCAAAGTGTAATCACGATTGCGCGTACCAAGTTGCTCACGTTGCCAGGGATTGTTTGAGCCTGGACATCACAATTTCGTGCACCAAGTTTTTGGCGCCGTTGCCGGGGATTGTTTGAGTTCTCGGCAAGCTTTTGGTCCGGTAACATCAGTGCCAGATTCCCCTTTGATCCGGTAACAGCACCAAGTTTTTGGCGCCGTTGCCGGGGATTGTTCGAGTTTGGACAACTGACGGTTCATCTTGTTGCTCAGATTAGGTAATTTTCTTTTTGTTTTCTTTTCAAAAATTTTTCAAAAAAAAATATTTCGAAAATATTCTCATCTGTTTTCGAAAATAATATAAAAATGTTTTCAAAACTTTTATTCAGAAATTTTTAAGAATGAATTCTAGTGTTTCATGAAGCACGTTGAAGTCTGGCTGGCTGTAAAGCCATGTCCTATTCCTTTGGGAATGAGTATGTCAGGCGTGTCATGTCAGAATTACATGCTGAAGCTTGGCTGGCCATTGGCCATGTCTAGTGTTTTGGACTGGAGCTTTCATTGAAAGCTTGGCTGGCTAGTGAGCCATGTCTAATTCCTGGACTGAAGCTTTAGACTAACATGGCAAGATTCCTGGAATTCATATTAAAAATTTTGGAATCCTTATTTTTCTTTCCTTCTAAATAATTTTCGAAAAATATAAAATAAAAATCCAAAAAAATTAGAAAATCATAAAAATCAAAAAAATATTTTGTGTTTCTTGTTTGAGTCTTGAGTCATATCATAAGTTTGGTGTCAATTTCATGTGCATCTTGCATTTTTCGAAAATTTCATGAATTCATAGTGTTCTTCATGATCTTCAAGTTGTTCTTGGTAAGTCTTCTTGTTTGATCTTGATGTTTTCATGTTTTGTGTCTTTTCTTGTTTTTCATATGCATTCTTGAATTCTTAGTGTCTAAGCATTAAAGAATTCTAAGTTTGGTGTCTTGCATGTTTTCTTTGCAATAAAAGTTTTTCAAAATTGTGTCTATGATGTTCATCTTGACATTCATAGTGTACTTGGTGTTCATCTTGACATTCATAGCATTCTTGCATGCATCACATGTTTTGATCTAAAAAAAATTTCATGCATTGCATCTTTTTAGTGTTTT
This sequence comes from Arachis ipaensis, assembly GCF_059453495.1. Lineage (NCBI taxonomy): Eukaryota > Viridiplantae > Streptophyta > Magnoliopsida > Fabales > Fabaceae > Arachis > Arachis ipaensis. The sequence goes on along the minus strand of NC_142442.1, from coordinate 85,035,833 downwards.
TCTCTTGCATCATAAAAATTCAAAAATCAAAAAAATATCTTTCCCCTTTTCTCTCATAAAATTCGAAAATTTGAGTTGACTTTTTCAAAAATTTTAAAATCAAGTTGTTTCTTATGAGTCAAATCAAATTTTCAATTTGAAAATCTTATCTTTTTCAAAATCTTTTTTCACAAATCAAATCTTTTTCAAATTTCTTAGTTATTTTTGAAAATTCCAAAAATATTTTTCAAAAATCTTTTTCTTATTTTTATACCAAATTTTCGAAAATAACAATAGCAATTAATGTTTTGATTCAAAAATTTCAAGTTTGTTACTTACTTGTTAAGAAAGATTCAAACTTTAAGTTCTAGAATCATATCTTGTGATTTCTTGTGAATCAAGTCATTAATTGTGATTTTAAAAATCAAATCTTTTTCAAAACTAATTTCAATCATATCTTTTCAAAAATATCTTCTTATCTTATCTTTTTCAAAAATATCTTTTCAAAATATCTTTTCTAACTTCCTAACTTCTTATCTTTTCAAAATTTGTTTCAACTAACTAACTAACTTTTTGTTTGTTTCTTAACTTTTTCAAAACTACCTAACTGACTCTCTCTCTCTAATTTTCAAAAATATCTTCCCTCTTTTTCAAAATTTCTTTTTAATTAACTAATTATTTTTATTTTTTATTTTTTGATTTCAAAAATTTTCGAAAATTACTAACATTTTTCAAAAACTATTTTCAAAAATCACTAACTCTTTTTCAAAAATATTTTTCGAAAATTATCCCTCCCCCATCTTATTCTATTTATTCATTCATATCCTAACATCTCATCTCACATCTCTGCCATCCTCACAGTTGTGTTTCTTCCATTATATTACATTCTTTGTCTCCCCCTCTTCTTCTACTCACACAGGGATCCCTATACTGTGGTATAAAGGATCTCTATTATTATTATTATTTTTCTGTGCCTTCTTCTTTGTCATATGAGCAGGAGCAAGGATAAGAACATTCTTGTGGAAGCAGATCCAGAACCTGAAAGGACTCTGAAGAGAAAATTAAGAGAAGCTAAAATACAACAATCCAGAGATAACCTTTCAGAAATTTTCGAACAGGAAGAGGAGATGGCAGCCGAAAATAATAATAATGTAAGGAAGATGCTTGGTGACTTTACTGCACCTAATTCCAATGTACATGGAAGAAGCATCTCCATTCCTGCCATTGGAGCAAACAACTTTGAGCTGAAACCTCAATTAGTTTCTCTGATGCAGCAGAACTGCAACTTTCATGGACTTCCATCTGAAGATCCTTTTCAGTTCTTAACTGAATTCTTGCAGATATGTGATACTGTTAAGACTAATGGAGTAGATCCTGAAGTCTACAGGCTCATGCTTTTCCCTTTTGCTGTAAGAGACAGAGCTAGATTATGGTTGTATTCTCAACCCAAAGACAGCCTGAACTCTTGGGATAAGCTGGTCACGGCTTTCTTAGCCAAGTACTTTCCTCCTCAAAATCTGAGCAAGCTTAGAGCTGATGTTCAAACCTTCAGACAGAAAGAAGGTGAATCCCTCTATGAAGCTTGGGAAAGATACAAACAGTTGACCAAAAAGTGTCCTTCTGACATGCTTTCAGAATGGACCATCCTGGATATATTCTATGATGGTTTATCTGAGCTATCAAAAATGTCACTGGACACTTCTGCAGGTGGATCCATTCACCTAAAGAAAACGCCTGCAGAAGCTCAAGAACTCATTGACATGGTTGCTAATAACCAGTTCATGTACACTTCTGAAAGGAATCCTATGAGTAATGGGACGCCTATGAAGAAGGGAGTTCTTGAAGTTGATACTCTGAATGCCATATTGGCTCAGAATAAAATATTTACTCAGCAAGTCAATATGATCTCTCAGAGTCTGCATGGAATACAAACTGCATCCAACAGTACTCAAGAGGCTTCTTATGAAGAAGAAGCTTATGATCCTGAGAACCCTGCAATAGCAGAGGTGAATTACTTAGGTGAACCTTATGGAAACACCTATAACTCATCATGGAGAAATCATCCAAATTTCTCATGGAAGGATCAAAAGCCTCAACAAGGCTTTAATAATGGTGGAAGAAACAAGTTTAGCAACAGCAAACCTTTTCCATCATCCACTCAGCAACAGACAGAGAACTCTGAACAAAATACTTCTAATCTGGCAAACTTAGTCTCTGATCTGTCTAAGGCCACTGTAAGTTTCATGAATGAAACAAGATCTTCCATTAGAAATTTGGAAGCACAAGTGGGCCAGCTGAGTAAAAGGATCACTGAAATCCCTCCCAGTACTCTCCCAAGCAATACAGAAGAGAACCCAAAAGGAGAGTGCAAGGCCATTAACATAAGCACCATGGCCGAACCTACAAGGGGAGTGGAGGACGTGAATCCCAAGGAGGAAGACCTCCTGGGACGTCCAGTGATCAATAAGGAGCTTCCCTCTGAGGAACCAAGGGACTCTGAGGCTCATCTAGAGACCATAGAGATTCCATTGAACCTCCTTATGCCCTTCATGAGCTCTGATGAGTATTCCTCTTCTGAAGAGAATGAGGATGTTACTGAAGAGCAAACTGCCAAGTTTCTTGGTGCAATCATGAAGCTGAATGCCAAATTATTTGGCATTGATACTTGGGAAGTTGAACCTCCCTTGTTCATCAATGAACTAAGTGATCTGGATCAACTGACATTGCCTCAGAAGAGACAGGATCCTGGAAAGTTCATAATACCCTGTACCATAGGCACCATGATCTTTAAGGCTCTGTGTGACCTTGGTTCAGGGATAAACCTCATGCCCCTCTCTGTAATAGAGAAACTGGGAATCTATGGGGTGCAAGCTGCTAAAATCTCACTAGAGATGGCAGACAACTCAAGAAAACAGGCTTATGGACAAGTAGAAGATGTATTAGTAAAGGTTGAGGGCCTTTACATCCCTGCTGATTTCATAGTCCTGGATACTGGAAAGGAAGAGGATGAATCCATCATCCTAGGAAGACCTTTCCTGGCCACAGCAAGAGCTGTGATTGATGTTGACAGAGGTGAAATAGTCCTTCAATGGAATGAGAACTCCCTTGTATTCAAAACTCAAGGATCTCCCTCTGCAACCATGGAGAAGAAGCAGAAAAAGCTTCTCTCCAAGCAGAGTCAACCAGAGCCCCCACAGTCAAACTCTAAGTTTGATGTTGGGAGGCCACAACCAAACTCTAAGTTTGGTGTTGAACTCCCATATCCAAACTCTAAGTTTGGTGTTGGAGAGTCTCAACAAAGCTCTGCACATCTGTGAGGCTCCATAAGAGCCCACTGTCAAGCTATTGACATTAAAGAAGCGCTTGTTGGGAGGCAACCCAATGTTTATCTAATTCTTATTTTTATTGTTTTTCATGTTTTCTTAGGTTCATGATCATGAGGAGTCACAAAATAAATATAAAAATTGAAAACGGAATCAAAAACAGCAGAAGAAAAATCACACCCTGGAGGAGCATCTGTCTGGCGTTCAAACGCCAGAACAGAGCATAGTTCTGGCGCTGAACGCCCAGAACAAGCATGGTTCTGGCGTTCAACGCCAGAAATGGCAGCAAAGGGGCGTTGAACGCCCAAAATGGGCACCAACCTGGCGCTGAACGCCCAGAGTTGTGTGCAAGGGCATTTTGCATGCCTAAATTGGTGCAGGGATGTAAATGCCTTGACACCTCAAGATCTGGGACCTCACAGGATCACCTCAGGATCTGTGGACCCCACAGGATCCCCACCTACCTCCACTCACTCTCTTCTCTCTTCTCAATCATCCTCTATTCCCAATAAACACTCTTCCTTATTAACCCTTTACCACTCACATCCAAACACCACTACCTTCAAAATTCAACATCTCTCTCCCACCCAATCCCACCCATATGGCCGAATACACACCTCCATCCATCTCCTCCATATCCTCTTCTTCTTCTTCTATTCTTTCTTCTTTTGCTCGAGGGCGAGCAACATTCTAAGTTTGGTGTGGTAAAAGCATAGCTTTTTTGTTTTTTTCCATAACCATTGATGGCACCTAAGGCCAGAGAAACCTCTAGAAAGAGGAAAGGGAAGACAAAAGCTTCCATCAAGGGTCTATAGCTCAGTGGTAGAACATTTGACTGCAAATCAAGAGATCCCTGAGATACCTCAGGGGATACATTTTCTTCCACACAATTATTGGAAGCAACTAAGGGTGGAACATCAAGAGCACTCCATCATCCTTCATGAAATCAGAGAAGATCTAAAAGCAATGAAGGAAGAGCAGCCAAGGCAAGGAAGAGACATAGAAGAGCTCAAGGACATCACTAAGGTGGACTCATTCCTTGTTCTTACTTTCTCTATTTTTCGTTTTCTATGTTATGTGCTTATCTATGTTTGTGCCTTCATTACATGATCATTAGTAGTTAGTAACTTTGTCTTAAAGATATGAATGTCCTATGAATCCATCACCTCTCTTAAATGAAAAATGTTTTAATTCAAAAGAACAAGAAGTACATGAGTTTCGAATTTATCCTTGAACTTAGCCTAATTATATTGATGTGGTGACAATGCTTCTTGTTTTCTGAATGTATGCTTGAACAGTGCATATGTCTTTTGAAGTTGTTGTTTAAGAATGTTAAATATGTTGGCTCTTGAAAGAATAATGACTAGGAGACATGTTATTTGATAATCTGAAAAATCATAAAAATGATTCTTGAAGCAAGAAAAAGCAGCAAAGAACAAAGCTTGCAGAAAAAAAAAAGAAGAAAAAAATAGGCGAAAAAAAATAGAAAGAAAAAGAAAAAGCAAGCAGAAAAAGCCAATAACCCTTAAAACCAAAAGGCAACGGCAAATAAAAAGGATCCCAAGGCTTTGAGCATCAGTGGATAGGAGGGCCTAAAGGAATAAAATCCTGGTCTAAGCGGCTAAACCAAGCTGTCCCTAACCATGTGCTTGTGGCGTGTAGGTGTCAAGTGAAAACTTGAGACTGAGCGGTTAAAGTCAAGGTCCAAAGCAAAAAAAAAGAGTGTGCTTAAGAACCCTGGACACCTCTAATTGGGGACTTTAGCAAAGCTGAGTCACAATCTGAAAAGGTTCACCCAATTATGTGTCTGTGGCATTTATGTATCCGGTGGTAATACTGGAAAACAAAGTGCTTAGGGCCACGGCCAAGACTCATAAAGAAGCTGTGTTCAAGAATCATCATACTGAACTAGGAGAATCAATAACACTATTCGAAATCTGAAGTTCCTATAGATGCCAATCATTCTGAACCTCAATGGATAAAGTGAGATGCTAAAACTATTCAAGAGGCAAAAAGCTATAAGTCCCGCTCATATGATTGGAGCTATGTTTCATTGATAGTTTGGAATTTATAGTATATTCTCTTCTTTTTTTCCTATTTGATTTTCAGTTGCTTGGGGACAAGCAACAATTTAAGTTTGGTGTTGTGATGAGCGGATAATTTATACGCTTTTTGACATTGTTTTTAGTATGTTTTTAGTAGGATCTAGTCACTTTTAGGGATGTTTTCATTAGTTTTTATGTTAAATTCACATTTCTGGACTTTACTATGAGTTTGTGTGTTTTTCTGTGATTTCAGGTATTTTCTGGCTGAAATTGAGGGACTTGAGCAGAAATCAGATTCAGAGGTTGAAAAAGGACTGCTGATGCTGTTGGATTCTGACCTCCCTGCACTCAAAGTGAATTTTCTGGAGCTACAAAACTCGAAATGGCGCGCTTCCAATTGCGTTGGAAAGTAGACATCCAGGGCTTTCCAGAAATATATAATAGTTCATACTTTGGCCAAGAATTGACGATGTAAACTGGCATTCAACGCCAGCTTTCTACCCAAATCTGGCATCCAGCGCCAGAAAAGGATCCAAAACCAGAGTTGAACGCCCAAACTGGCACAAAAACTGGCGTTCAACTCCACAAATGGCCTCTGCACGTGCAACACTTAAGCTCAGCCCAAACACACACCAAGTGGGCCTCGGAAGTGGATTTATACATCAAATACTTACTCATGTAAACCCTAGTAGCTAGTTTATTATAAATAGGACCTCTTACTATTGTATTAGGAATCTTTGGTCTCAGTTTTATTCCATTGTTCATCTTAGGAGACTATTGATCTCGTTTAGGGGGCTGGCCATCTCGGCCATGCCTGGACCTTCACTTATGTATTTTCAACGGTAGAGTTTCTACACTCCATAGATTAAGGTGTGGAGCTCTGCTGTTCCTCAAAGATTAATGCAAAGTACTACTGTTTTCTATTCAATTCATCTTATTTCGCTTCTAAGATATCCATTTGCACCCAAGAACGTGATGAAGGTGATGATTATGTGTGACGCTCATCATCCTTCTCCCTTATGAACGCGTGCCTGACAAACACTTCTGTTCTACATGAATTAAGCTAGAATGAGTATCTCTTAGATCTCCTAACCAGAATCTTCGTGGCGTAAGCTAGAATGATGGCGGCATTCAAGAGAATCCGGAAAGTCTAAACCTTGTCTGTGGTATTCCGAGTAGGATTCAATGATTGAATGACTGTGACGAGCTTCAAACTCGCGAGTGCTGGGCGTTAGTGACAGACGCAAAAGGAGGGTGAATCCTATTCCAGCATGATCGAGAACCGACAGATGAATGGCCGTGCTGTGACAGAGCATGTGAGCATATCTTTCACTGAGAGGAGGGGATGTAGCCACTGACAACGGTGATGCCCTTGCATAAAGCCAGCCATGGAAAGGAGTAAGACTGATTGGATGAAGATAGCAGGAAAGCAGAGGTTCAGAGGAACGAAAAGCATCTCCATTCGCTTATCTGAAATTCCTACCAATGATTTACATAAGTACCTCTATCCCTATTCTATTATTTATTATTCGAAAACACCATTATCAATTTATATCTGCCTGACTGAGATTTACAAGGTGACCATAGCTTGCTTCATACCAACAATCTCCGTGGGATTCGACCCTTACTCACGTAAGGTATTACTTGGACGACCCAGTGCACTTGCTGGTTAGTTGTATCGAAGTTGTGAACCATGGTATTGGCACCATGTTCTTGGCGCCATTGCCAGGGAAAGAAAGAGCCATGAATTTTACATAATCAAAGTGTAATCACGATTGCACGTACCAAGTTGCTCACGTTGCCAGGGATTGTTTGAGCCTGGACATCACAATTTCGTGCACCAATGAGTTTGGTTGAGAGAGAAGAAAGAGTAGTAAACTTGGTGATTACTGATAATGAATTGAGAAACTGATGATGGTTATTGTGAGCTTGATGGATATTGAAGGAAAGTGTGCCAGCCACTATATCCTTGGAATGTTGAGAATTGATAATTGAAAGTGATTTGAGATGAAAAATGGTAATGACTAGTGATGATTTGAGGTTGATGGACTTGTTGAATATGGACAGTGTGCGAGGCACTATATCCTTGGGTTAAGTACGATGAGAACTCAAAAATGAATGATGATCTTGTTGAATGTGGAAAGAGTGTCAGGCACTATATCCTTGGGAATGAATTACGATTGATAATATTTTCTGCTGCAAGAGTGTGCCAGGCACTATATCCTTGGGTTACGCATGCGAGTGTGCCCGACACTATATCCGTGGGTGAATAGAGTGTGCCTGGAACTATATCCATGGATCAATAGAGTGTGCCCGGCACTATATCCATGGGTGTGGCAAAAAAGCTACATCTGAAAGGATGTGTCGGGTGGGCATTTATAGACCAACAAGTGATATCACTAGCCACTGGGACAAGCATTCATCGTGTGCATCTCTTATATGTTTGTTTGCTTTGATTACTTGAGTTTGCCTACTTGTATAATATGCCTACTTGCTTCTTGAATTACTTGTTATATATAAATAATATTTGTGATTTACTTCCTCGCATTAACTGTGATTGTCTGGTGCGGAAGAGGATAGGTAGTCGGTGGCGAGGGGATCACACGGAGGTTAGGTTGGTGAAGGCTATGGGATACAGCGGTGTGTTTAGCATTAGTTAGAATTTCCCTAAGTTTAGATAACCCGGTTTATTTTTAAAGTTCTTTATTTATTTAATTTATTCTAAGCTTGAATATCCGTATTTGATGTGAAGTTCTATGATTGCCTTCGGCGTCCCGGAGCCTTACATCTTACTTATTGGGCACTGTTACCCTACTGAGAACCTCTTGTTCTCATACCATATTCTGTTGTTGTTTTTCAGATGCAGGTCGCAACTCACCTCGGTGAGTTGTTTTGGTGGTGACAGAGTGGAAGATCTCTATCTGTTTTGGAGTCTTTTTGCTTATTTTGGATTATCTCTCACTTTTGTATTTACTTTTACGTAGAGGCTTACTATTCTGGGGGTTACTTGAAACTGGGTGGCTGATCTCGGACGAGACCTTTTGTTGGGCCAAAGGTGTCGTGACCGACTTATTGGAGTAGGAGTTGTTGCTGGCCTTTGTTCACCAGAGGGGGGCGGTACCTGCAAGAGACTTCGATGCTTAAGTCAGTACGGGCCTTAGGCAGGTTTTTTAGTAGAATTAGAATATGATTTATACATGGGTGCTCCGGTGTATTTATAGTAGTGTTTTGCGATCTTCCTTTTAGATAAGTTTATCTTATCTTATCTTTCGTGAGTGAGATCATCTTTTTAGGCCAACTGCCTTCTAGTAGGTGGCGGTTCTTTTACTTTGGATCTCTTTGGGCCTTTGTGGTGATGGTCCAAACGCTTTTGTGGAGAGTTCGTTGATCGACCAACCTTTAAAGAGGTCAGCCATTTTACTTAAGTCCAACCCGGACCTCATAGCTCGGTCCAGGGTATGAACACTTACTTTGAGAGAAAAACTTTTATAAGCTGTTTTAACTTTTAGATGTCTGTATGGTCTGTATATAGCTATCCAGCTTAAACTCCGCGAGCCGTGACTAGATCTTCATGCTATTATACTCTTATATTCTGTTATATTATATCTATATCTTATGCGTTAAGTTTGTAGCTTCGTGGGTACGTTTTGCGCTTTTCAAATCCTGCTTTTGAGCTGTATCCTACATCGGACTTCTAGAATATATTATTTCCTTCTATATAAATATGTATAAGCTTTAGAATTTGTCGTAACCTTTGATTAACCTTTTCTTTACGACGCGAGGTAAGGCTTAGGGTAATTAGGGTGTTACATTTAGTGGTATCAGAGCGGTTCTTCCTCGTGAGCCTGAAGGATGGATCAATTGTGCTTCAATGCCTACTCTGTGTCTTTTTCTTTGATGCTATTTAGGTTATCTCATTGATATTTCATAGCATAGTTGTTTGTGAGTGCCTTTTTGGGATAATTAAAGCACTAGACTTTTGATATTGAGATTGATCACCTTGATATCGATTGTTTGGTGTAGAGAGTAGATATGCGCAACCAGCCGATAACCATGCCGAATTCATGACAGCAATGGCTAACCTTGCGAATACCATGGAAGCAAATGCTGCTGCGACTCTGCAAAGGTTGGGTCAACCGGCTGGAAACGGGAATGGCGATGGAGACGGGAATGATAATGCTGAAGGAAATGGTGATAACATGGGTGGTGCTACGATGACCTTGGCTACTTCTCTCAAGTTTCATCCGCCAAGCTTCAAAGGTTCGACCAATCCTGCAGAAGCGGATAATTGGTTTCAAGCCATGGAGCGTGCGTTACAGGCATAACCAGTATGTGGAGTTTGCTGCATATCAGCTTTTGGGAAAGGCTCAACACTAGTGGCAAGGAGAATGCTGTTTACTACAGCTTCAGAATACCGATATCCCTTGGGATGTATTTCAGACGGCCTTCTATAAGAAGTACTTTCCTAAATCTGCAAGGGAAGCGAAGGAGATGGAACTTATGCAGCTGAAGTAGGGTTCCTTGTCTGTGGCGGACTATACTAGCCAATTTGAGGAGCTCTGTAGGTTCTCTAGCGTGTGTCAGGGTACCCCAGAGACCTACGAAAGCTGGAAGTGCATCAAGTATCAAAGGGGCTTGAAGGATGATATCATGACTGCTGCGGCTCCTTTGGAGATTCGAATTTTCTCCAATGTGGTGAACAAGGCAAGAGTTGTTGAGGAATATGCAAAGACAGTAGCCTCGTCAAGGGACACTCCTGGAGGAAACACTAGTAAGGAACGTGATTATCACCTTGGACCAAGGGGACAGAACTTTAAGAAAGATGGACATACTCCTCAGCATCTGCAATGTAACACCCTACCACACTGAGTTTTACCCTTAAGCCGTAAAATAGAGGTGGTGTGGTATTACGACCTATCGAATAAAATGTGTACATATAATAGCAGAAAGATTATAATATACTAGGAGCCTTGAAGAATAGAGGAAATAAAAATCACGAAATAAAAGCGCAACGACCAAGAAACGAGTTATCTTGCATACTAAGAAAGCTATAGCTGTTAAGTATAAAGTAACAAAAAACAAGAACAGAGGGTCAAAGATACAAAGTAACAAGCTCCTAACTCAGCCTGCGAAGTCAAGACTGGCCGGAGAATACACAGACACACACACAGACACACACGCACACACACACACACACAGATAATATATAAGGTCCTGGGAATGCCAGAGGCAATCCTAGAACACTGACACTCAGATTTATAGAGATTAAAGTATTAAACAGAAGCCATAAAAGGTGGTTTTCTAAGAGTATCTATGCCTAACTTAACTTAATCTTAAATCTAAATCCCATACTGTCATTCCTCCAAATCTCCATTTCTGTCAGTATTTCACAGACAAATAAACAGATAAAGGCAAGAACAAGAAGGTTACAAATACTGCAGGTAACAAGTAATTCAAGTAGTATGCATATGATGCATGCCTGTCATATGGCTGATGAGGCTCATCTGTCGGTTATCCAGCCAACCCGACAAGTTCGAAAACCTTAGACTGTCCCTCGACGTGCATCCCCAAGAGTCTATGCATAGTTTTTTTCTCAAATAACTAATATTACTCAATGGGGATTAACATTCCTAGGAATTTATAAGTGCCCGGTCACCCTTACATCGTATGGTTAACAGAGTATCGAGTTTCAACCTGGTACACCTGGTGGCAAGCCACGGTACTTTACCCAGGGAATCTAGTATCCCAGATCATTTAATCATTCAAGCCAAGTATCATACATGATCATTCATTTGATTATCAAGCCAAGTATCATACATGATCATCCGTAACATACCATAATCAATTCATCACTTTTTGGCCTTACTTCACCTCCAAGTTATCCCCATTTTCTAGCTTCATCTGATTATCAAGTTTAATACTACCATATATGATTAAAGGAATGAAGATAGAGGTTTAGAAGTTTGAAATATGGTTTAAGATTCCAAAACCATGTTTGTTGAAATATGGTCCACGCGTACGCGTGGGAGTGTAGAGGTGCAGCTCACGCGCGCGTCCCTTGTCATGCATACGCATAGGTGAAAACTTCATATCACGCGTACGCATGAATCACGCATACACATGGACGTACTTGTAGCTCCTTACGCTTACGCATGGGACCAGACGCGTACGCATTGCCAGAAATCCATGCCACACGTACGCGTGGACATACATTCTTTAAAAAAAAGGATCAACCAGAGAGCTGCACAATCATTTAAATCTCACCTGCAACATTACAAAATCCACACCAAAATTTCCGGTAGGCATAACTCAGTCATTTTAAATTGTTTTTCTTCCGTTCTTCGAACGGCATAAGCTTCACGAACCCAATTTTTATTTAAAATAAGTTGAAATCAATTTGGGGTTTCGGAAGCCAAGTTATGGCCCACCGAATTTAAGTCCAAAACCAAAGTTTTGCAAACAATTCCAAACCTCATTTTCATTCAATAATTCCATTCCTTTCACCTCTAAACCTGCATTCTTCAATACAATATACCCCTTTCTCATTCTTTTAACAATCAACACAATAAACCTACCTTAAATTGACAATAATACACTTACAATATTCAAATCCATCAACCAAAACCAACCAAGAACCATAGTTTACAAAACCTAGGCTTATAATACAACATGGCCTTCCTTATCATCACAACAACCACCACAACAAATATACCTCAAATCAATATTTCTCCAAACCATCAATTAATCAACCAAGACCAAGCCAAACATGTTTTCTCACAAGCCACTAACAACATATATATATACACATGCATTCCAACCTATCCTACAGTCATCTAGCCTAAGTTTTCACAAAACATTATATATTAAATGCAAGAAACCTAAACCATAACTTAGCCGATTTTCCTTGTAATGACCAAGGAAATTTTTTAAAACTAATCACATCCCCTAAAACCTCAACTAACCAGCTTCCTCCAAGTTTCGGTATTCACAATTTCCAGCTCCAATTATTTATTCACAACCTAATAGACATTCATAACACATATATACCCAATTTAATTCCCAAAACATCAATTCCGAATATTTAGATAGAATTATTATATCCTCACCTTACCTAAGCTTCACATAAGCAAGAGTGAACATTTTCCTCAAGCTAATTGGATCCTAAAATATCAAAGAGTAAAGAAATTTAATATCTCCACTTAATTTTCCAAAAATTGGGGAAAAAGAGGCTGAGGTGAAATAGCAGGTTAACTATGAAATTGTTCTAGTAGAAACGTAGAGCTCAATGCAATGGTCGCGTGACCGCAAACGGTGCGGCAATCGGAGCTCGGACGGAGGAGTTACGACAAGTTGAAGTTTATTGTAAACGTTGGGAGGGGGTTTCTTCCTTCTTCTCCCTGTTTGGTGACATTCAGTGTTTGCTTAAATGAGGAAGAAAGGGAACCGTGCTCACTTAAATGAGCTAGGCCGGTTGGGCCCACGGGCCCGGTTTGTGCCCAATCCAACCGGTTCGATCCGTTTAGTCCAATCTTGAACCGTTTTCTTCGAAATTAGTGTCAAAATTATCGTTTCGATGAGCTCTATCCTAATTTAATATAATATTTGCATTTCTAATTTTCTTTATTAAAAACTAAGTTATTCACCTATTTAACGGGGTTTACATGCAAGGTCAAGGGAACTTCAGAAGGGACAACAATGCCCAGTTTCACCATATGAAGGGGGGTCACCTGTGTTATGCTTGTGGACTACCTGGGCACCTAGCCAAGAACTGCCATCGTAAGGGAAACCAGGACATGGATCAGAATCAATGACCAGGCCGTGTGTTCACCAAGGATGCAAAAGAGGCGACTGAGTCGGATCCGCTAATGCGAGGTAAGCACATAAAGTTGTTGTGATAGATTATTAGGATTTTAAAATTTGTTGGAGGGACCAAGAGAAAGAGGCTTTTGAGGCATATAGCCACATAGTTCAGATTCTTAATGATGATAATCAGAGTGACGCAGCGGAAGGAGAAAGGGAATATCCACCCGGTAGAGCGCTTCAAGGAGGGTATACCTAGTAATTTGAATTTTCGAGAGCAAAAATTTTATTAGGAGGGGAAAATGTAAGAACCGGAGTTTTTCCATAAAACCGTTTCAATAAAAATAATAATTTTAAGTGACCGAGATAGATTCAAAATTAAGAAGTTTTAATTTGAATACATAAAGGTGAAATTTAATTTCAATGAATTTTTCTAAGATGGAAAATGTATCTTTTGCGACAAGTTTTTGTAAAAATACGTACTGGTGCTTAAGCTGGCAGTACCGGCTTTAGTCTGTCCAGTACCGTGCATTTTGGAAAAATAAGATTTTGAAAATTGATTTGTTGGGTTGAAAGGACAAAAATAATTTAGAATTGAAAACCGGGCACTAATCTTAAAGGTTTTGGCCCAAAGTGGGCCAAACGGACCAAAAAAGCTAACGAGTTAGACCGGGCCAAAATCGGGCCCAAGGCCCAACATATATAAGTGAGTTAAATGAGCAACTCAGCTCATTTTTACCCTCCAAAGTGAGAGAGGCGTGATTTGAGAGAAGAGAGGAGAAGAGGTGATGTTACTATTCATCATCATCTTCCGGGAGCCATAACTTGAGCTACGGAACTCCGATTGATGAGCCATTTGCAATCACGCGAAGCTCTTGCCGAGCTCTTTATTTCTATCTAAGAAAATTTGGTAAGAAATCGAAGCTCATACTCTAGTTCTCTGCCCTAGTTTCTATGCATTTTTGGATATAGTTTTTGAGTAGATTTTGTGGTTTTGGAAATTGCCCCAATCCTCTTTGGACAAGGTAAAGTTCCATATCAGCCCTTGTAGTGTGTATGTTGTGGTTTTTAGATTTTGATTTTGGTGATTGAGCTTTGGTACTTTTTGGAGTTGTCTTGGAGGATAATCGGCCAAGATATGGTTTCGGTTTCCTTTGTGTAATATGCAATGTTTCTGGACACTTAGACTAGTTAACCCTAAGATAGGATTGAATGATGTTGGCGTATGAATAATTATATGTGAATTGATGTAATTGTTGGTTGTATATTTTTTTACGTGGAGAGACTACTTGCCCGCACCGAAACAGTGCTTTATCCCTAGATGTCCAGTCAACTGCTGCGCCGCCCTGGGTAGAACACTGGGCCTGTAACTGCTGTTAGACATCAACCAGGTAATGGGTCTCATTTCAATGTTCTAAATGATGTCGGCAAATTATTGGTATTGATGAGTATTGATGGTGATTAGTTCTATTGATGGATAATGAGGATTATGAGAATTTAAGGTAATAAGTTAATGTAAAATATTTGTGATGGGTTGGAGTAAAGGATATTCATCATTGTGATGTGTTATAATATATGTTGATAATAATTTTGTATTTTTAATCTTGTGGTTGATGTTGTGTTAAGATTGGTGGGTTATTGATGGTATGTAAGGTTGGTGTTGGGTCACTTTTATGATAATAATGGGTGGTAAGTAAAGTATTTATGTATGAGGAATTATTAATGTTGTTTGTGTTGTTAAATAATGTTGTTGATTGTATGATGTACGATAAATTTGGATGAGTAATATTGCTGATTATTGATATGGAGTATGAATGAGGTTGATGATGAAGATTGATAGTGATAGAATGATGATTGATGAATGTGTTAGTGGAGGAATGATTATAGTGTATATATTTGATATTTAAGAATGACAATAATGAAATGTGAAGGAAAATTTGGTATGAAGGGTGAATTGTGACACAAAGGGTGAGTTATGAAATAAATTGGAGTTTGGTATGGTTTTGATATGATTTTGGTTGAGAATTTGGAAAGTTTAGAACTTGTGAATTTTTGGTAAAAATGAGTTTTGAGCTAACTTTGATGGATCATATCTTGAGCTACGGTTGTTGGAATTTGATGTATTTTATATCAAACAAAAGATAATTTAACAAGATTTAAAATGTTTTAAATTTTGTGGAAATCTGAATTACGTAAAGAAAGATATGATCATACAAAGTTTGGTATCGAAATCTGAATTCTGTGCATTCTACAGAATTTGTAATTTCTGGTTTGTGTGCGCACGCACAGCCTTGTGCACATGCACACCCCGTAGATTTTTGAACCTGTGCGCACACACAACCTTGTGCGTACGCACACACGGGGAGACGTCTACTGATGGGAGTGCTAGCACGCTCTGTGCGCGCACATAACCAACAAAGTTTTCCAACCTGTGTGCACGCACACGTTAGAAGGTGCACTCTGTTGAGGGCGTTCGCACGCCTTGTGCAGATGAACAGAGTTGAAAATTTTACTACCTGTGCATATGCACACCTCTATGTGTACGCACACATTTGGAAACTTTCTTGGGCGGGCGCACGCACACCCCTGTGCGTATGAACATGCCCTATTTTTCAACTAAAATCTTGTTTTTAACTGTTTCACCTTCCCAACAAGCTTGTAAACTTCTGTGACACCTATTTAAGACTCCTAGGCTTATTTTCGGGTATCAAAACCTGGGAAAGGTCCTAGGAGATTTAATTTGGATTTTACTTTGGAAAGTTAGAGAATGGAGGTTTAGGTTTCTGGTGTATTGAGGATGAGTTTGGTTGAGAGAGAAGGAAGAGTAGTGAACTTGGTGATTACTGACAACGAGTTGAGAAATTGATGGACCAATGAGTTCGGAATGAAAAATTATGAATTGATGATGGTTGTGATGAGTTGAGAACTTGGAAAGGAATAATGAGGAAAGTGTTGGATTATGTGGGAGTGTGCAGAGCCTATATCTCCGGCGTGGCAGATTTCTCTGCTGCATGAGTAATTGGATGTGGAGAGTGTGCCAGGCACTATATACTTGGAATGTTGAGAATTGATAATTGAATGTGGATTGAGATGAGAAATGGTGATGACTGGTGATGATTTGAGGTGGATGGACTTATTGGATGTGGAAAGTGTGCCAGGCACTATATCCTTGGAATGATTTATGATGAAATAGATGTTGTTGTTGTTTTCCTTCTCTGCCACAAGAGTGTGCCAGACACTATATCCTCGGAACGAAAGCGTGCCAGGCGCGATATCCTCAGACGTGGCAGAAAGGCGACATCCGAAAGGATGTGTCGGGTTGGCATTCATAGACTGACAAGTGATATCACGATCCAATAGGACAGGCATTCATCATGTGCATCTACTATGTGTTTTGTTTGCTTTGCCTAATTGCATATCATGCCTAAATGAATAATATGCTTATTTGCTAGTTGTTTTACTTGATGTACATGTATATTACTTGTGATTTACTTTCTTGTATTACTTGTGTTTGTCTGGTGCTTAGGAGGTAGGTAGGCGGTGGCGATGGAATCGCACGGAGGTTAGGTTGGTTAAGGCTGTGGGATACAGCGATGTGATTAGCATTAGTTAGAGTTCTCCTAATTCTAGATAACCCAGTTTATCTTTTAAGTTCTTTATTTATTTAATTTATACTAAGCTTGAATATCCGTATTTGATGTGAAGTTCTAGGATTGCCTTCGGCGTCCCAGAGCCTTACATCTTACTTATTAGGCACTGTTTGTAACACCCCAATTATCCTAAGCTTTACCTCTAGCTGTAAAGCAAAGGTTAATCAGAGGTTATGACAGTTCTAAGGCTTATACATATATATATATATAGAAGGAAGTAATATATTCTAGAAGCCTGATGAAGGATTGAACTCAAAAATAGAATTACGTATGCACGGAAATGTTCACACGAAGCTAACGCATAAGATACAAGGTATAGGTATAAGAGAATAAAACATATATAAATATAAGAATATAATAATCATAGAGAACTAGCCACAGCTTGCGGAGTTTAAGCCGACTAGTTACAAATGGACAGATACAAAGTTTTAGAATTAAAACAGCTTATACAACCCATCTCTCAAGTAAGCCTCTAAGGCCATGAAGATAATTATACAAAAGGTGAAAGAATACTATGACGAAAGCAAAACAGAAATAAACAAGGAACGAACCATACTCTACTCTGTCACCATATCCGCAATCTCACCGAGGTAGATTACGTCCTGCATCTGAAAAACAACAACAAAGTATGGAATGAAAACCGGAGGTTCTCAGTATGATAACAGTGCCCAATGATGTAAGATGTAAGGCTCCGGGACGCCGAAGGCAATCCTAGAACTTCACATCACATACGGATATTCAAGCTTAACATAAATAAATAAATAAAGGACTTAAACCATAAATTGCGTCATCTAAACTTAGGGGATTTCTAACTAATGCTAATCACACCACTGTATCCCATAGCCCTCGCCAGCCTAACCTCCGTGCGATCCCATCAGCACCGCCTACCTAACCTCCTATCATCGGATAACCACAAATAATGAAGGCAAGTAAAACATAGATAGAATTCATTTACAGCAAGTAATTCAAGAAGTAAGTAAGCATGTTATAAAATTAGGCAAACTCAAGTAAACAAAGCAAGCAAGCATATAGAAAATGCATGTGATGAATGTCTGCCCTATTGGCTGTGATATCACATGTCGGTTATTGTGCCAAACCCAACAGCAAATCCGGTCGATAACTCCCGGATTAGTCTCTCTATTGCGCATAAGGAGGAAAATTTCGAGCGAGAGTGCCCTACCAGCTTCTCCTTTCAAAGGGAAATATTCCGAGGGAGCATGCCCTGCTACCTTCCTCTAGTTGTCGCATGATTCCATGGGTCCGTGCCCTACAACCTTGCAATTAGAGAGAAACCCATGCTTAGGAGGAAAATTCCGAGGGGATGTGCCCTACCACCTTCTCCTTTCAGAGGGAAATATTCTGAGGGAGCGTGCCCTACCACCTTCCTCTGGAGAAATCAATATGAGTGAGAAGTTTAGCTTCAAGCCTCTCATCCGAACGTAGGCGGGATACTGCCACAGCCCCTACGACAGATAGCAAAGCATAATATAATCAAGTAATCAAACTCAGAGGCCACTCCTCATAGCACACTTCTAATCATACTTGGCACAACCGTCATCATTTTCCTAAGTTCCATTCTGAACCCCGTTGCTCATCAATTTCTCAAATCATACATCTTTCTTCCCTGACACTCTACCAGACCCGTCCTCAGTACACCAGAAACCTAATCCTCCGTTTGCTAACTTTTCAAAATAATCATCAACCAAAACCCTTAGCCTATTTCCCTTATTCCCATACTCAAAAATAAGCCCGAAAGCCTTACAAAGGTGTTATAGAAGCTTACAACCTTGTTGGGAAGGTGAAATAGTTGAAAACAAGTTTAAATTTGTGAAACAGGGCGTGTGCGGATGCACAGGGGTGTGCGTGCGCACACCCAGGAAGATTTTGAAAGTGTGCGTATGCATAGGGGTGTGCATATGCACAGGTACTAAAATTTACAAGCCTGTTCACTCGCACAAGCTGTGCGAGCGCCCCCAACAGACGACCCTTCCCGACTTGTGCGTGCGCACAGGGCTGTGCGTCCGCATAGGTCGTAATTCTTCATTGATGTGCGCGCGCACAAGTTGTGATAACGCTGCAAGCAGTAAGCCTTTTCCTGCATGTACGTATGCACAGGTCTGTGCGTCTGCACAGAATGAGATTTGTGCAGGTTTGTGCATGCGCACATATCAAAAATCCTAAAATTCTACAAATCTGCAGAATTTCAGATTGTCAACACCAACTTTGAATGATCATAACTCCCTCTACAAAATTCCAAATTTTAAAAACTTTATATCAATTTGAAGAGTTTTCAATAATCTTTAATTTCAATTAAATTTCAACAAATTTTGAAAATCGAGGCAAAAGTTATGATCAGACAAAGTTCAACAAAAATCCATTTTCCCCCAAAAACCTCTTAACCTCAAATTCACCAAATCTCAAAATTCAAAACCAAACTAATCATAACCCAAACAATACCAAAACAACATTAAGGTCCATACTATTCCTCTCTCAAGTCAATCATCTATAATATCCCGATTTACACCATTTAAAACCATCAAAATCCTTAATCATCAACATCCAAAACCATCATAAACACTCATAATCATCATCAACCAACTACACTAACCAACCATAAGAGCACCATCAACATCCATCTTCAAATCTCATCACCCACCAACACAATTTATCAATAATCATCATCTATCAATACCAAGTATCACTCTCAATCTCATTTCACCTCAATCTAAATATTTCACACCATATTATCATTACAACATCATAATTCACCAATATACTCAAAAATCATAAACCCATCATAATTCATCATAAATCATCATTCAACAACTCAAATCCACAAATCATTATACATCATCATCATGCAACAATCCCAACAACCAATGTAATTCAATCCTGTCCTATAGGTCACTAGCCTAAGTGTCCAGAAACATTACATATTACATAAAGGAAACCAAAACCATACCTTGGCCGATTCCCAGTATGTTCCAACACCAAACTTGATTCAAATCAAGCTTCCACCAAGCTCCAAACTATCAAGCCAGACCAAAAGCCACCACCAACTCCAAAAACAAGCTTCATACATTAAACATAACCATACATCAACAACTAAAGCTCATACTATACCAAACTACAAGGATAAAGAGGTTCCTTACCGTATCCTACGAGATTAGGGGTAAAATCCAACAATTACCCGCTACTAGAGATCACCAAAACAAGCAAAACCACAAAATCTACTCAAAACTCATAACCAAAATCGTGCAGAAACTTAGGATAGAGAACTGGGGAGTTGGTGCACGAAATTGTGATCATCAATGGCGCCAACAACTTGGTACGCACAATTGTAATCTCAACTATTTATCACAACTTCGCACAACTAACCAGCAAGTGCACTGGGTCGTCCAAGTAATAAACCTTACGTGAGTAAGGGTTGATCCCACGGAGATTGTCGGCCTGAAGCAAGCTATGGTAACCTTGTAAATCTCAATCAGGCAGATTCAAATGGTTATGGTGAATTGATAATAAAAAGATAAATAAAACGTAAAATAAAGATAGAGGTACTTATGTAATTCTTTGGTGAGAATTTCAGATAAGCATATAGAGATGCTTTTCGTTCCTCCTGAACATCTGCTTTCCTGCTGTCTTCATCCAATCATTCCTACTTCTTTCTATGGCAAGCTTTATGTAGGGCATCACCGTTGTCAATGGCTACATCCCATCCTCTCTGTGAAAATGGTCCAATGCGCTGTCACTGCATGGCTAATCATCTGTCGGTTCTCGATCATACTGGAATAGGATTTACTATCCTTTTGCGTCTGTCACTACGCCCAGCACTCGCGAGTTTGAAGCTCGTCACAACCATCCCTTCCTAGATCCTACTCGGAATACCATAGACAATGTTTAGACTTTCCGGATCTCAAGAATGGCCGTCCATGGGTTCTAACTTATACCATGAAGATTCTAATATCTCGGACTCGGTCCTCTGTATTAGATATCTAAGAGATACTCATTCTAGCTTGTTTGCATGTAGAACGGAAGTGTTTGTCAGGCACGCGTTCATGTGTGAGAATGATGATGAGCGTCACATAATCATCACATTCATCATGTTCTTGGGTGCGAATGGATATATTAGAGAAGGAATAAGCTTGAATTGAATAGAAAAATAGTAGTACTTTGTATTAATTCATGAGGAACAGCAGAGCTCCACACCTTAATCTATGGAGTGTAGAAACTCTACCGTTGAAAATACATAAGTGATAAGGTCCAGGCATGGCCGAATGGCCAGCCCCCTAAACGGGATCAAAGGATCAAAAGATGTTCCAAAGATGTAAATACAATAGTAAAAAGTCCTATTTATACTAAACTAGTTACTAGGGTTTACAGAAATGAGTAAATGATGCAGAAATCCACTTCTGGGGCCCACTTGGTGTGTGCTTGGGCTGAGCATTGAGCTTTACACGTGTAGAGGCTTCTCTTGGAGTTGAACGCTAGTTTGTAACCTGTTTATGGCGTTTAACTCCACTTTGTAACCTATTTCTGGTGTTTAACTCCAGAATGCAGCATGGAACTGCCGTTGAACGCCAGCTTGCATCGTCTAAACTCGGGCAAAGTATGGACTATTATATATTGCTGAAAATCCCTGGATGTCTACTTTCCAACTCAATTAAGATCGCGCCATTTGGAGTTGTGTAGCTCCAGAAAATCTACTTTGAGTGCAGGGAGGTCAGAATCCAATAGCATCTGCAGTCCTTCTTCAACCTCTGAATCTGATTTTTGCTCAGGTCTCTCAATTTCAGCCAGAAAATACCTAAAATAATAGAAAAACACACAAACTCATAGTAAAGTCTAGAAATGTGAATTTTAGTTAAAAACTAATAAAAATATACTAAAAACTAATTAAATTATACTAAAAACTGTGTAAAAACAATGCCAAAAAGCGTATAAATTATCCGCTCATCACAACACCAAACTTAAATTGTTGCTTGTCCCCAAGCAACTGAAAATCAAATAAGATAAAAAGAAGAGAATATACTATAAATTTCAAAATATCAATGAAACTTAGCTCCAATAAGATGAGCGGGACTTGTAGCTTTTTGCCTCTTGAATAGTTTTGGCATCTGATTTTATCCATTGAAGTTCAGAATGATTGGCATCTATAGGAACTTAGAATTCAGATAGTGTTATTGATTCTCCTAGTTCAGTATGTTGATTCTTGAACACAGCTACTTTATGAGTCTTGGCCGTGGCCCTAAGCACTTTGTTTTCCAGTATTACCACCGGATACATAAATGCCACAGACACATGACTGGGTGAACCTTTTCAGATTGTGACTCAGCTTTGCTAAAGTCCCCAATTAGAGGTGTCCAGGGTTCTTAAGCACACTCTGTTTTTGCTTTGGACCTTGACTTTAACCGCTCAGTCTCAAGTTTTCACTTGACACCTTCATGCCACAAGCACATGGTTAGGAACAGCTTGGTTTAGCCGCTTAGGCCAGGATTTTATTCCTTTAGGCCCTCCTATCCACTGATGCTCAAAGCCTTGGATCCTTTTTATTACCCTTGCCTTTTGGTTTTAAGGGCTATTGGCTTTTTGCTCTTGCCTTTTGGTTTTAAGAGCTTTTGGCTTTTTCTGCTTGCTTTTTTTCTTTTTCTTTTTTTTCGCTATTTTTCTTTTTCTTTTTTTTTCACAAGCTTTTGTATTCACTACTTTTTCTTGCTTCAAGAATCATTTTTATGATTTTTCAGATTATCAAATAACATGTCTCCTTTTTCCTTATTCTTCAAGAACCAACATATTTAATATTCATAAACATCAACTTCAAAAGACATATGCACTGTTCAAGCATTCATTCAGAAAACAAAAAGTATTGTCACCACATCAAAATAATTAAACTAGTTTCAAGGATGAATTTGAAACCCTGTACTTATTGTTCTTTTGTAATTAAAATATTTTTCATTCAAGAGAGGTGATGGATTCATATTCATAACTTTAAGGCATAGACACTTAGACACTAATGATCATATAGTAAAGACACAAACATAAATAAAATATAAAGCATAATAAATGAAAAACAGAAAGTAAGAACAAGGAGATTAAGGAACGGGTCCACCTTAGTGAGGGTGGCGTTTTCCTCTTCTTGAAGAACTAATGGTGCTCTTGAGCTCCTCTATGTCTCTTCCTTGTCTTTGTTGCTCCTCCCTCATAGCTCTTTGATCTTCTCTAATCTCATGGAGGATGATGGAGTGCTCTTGGTGCTCCATCCTTAGTTGTCCCATGTTGGAACTTAATTCTCCTAGGGAAGTGTTGATTTGCTCCCAATAGTTTTGTGGTGGGAAGTGCATCCCTTGAGGCATTAGTGGTTATGAAAAAACAAAAAAAGCAATGCTTTTTTCACACCAAACTTAAAATATTTGCTCGTCCTCGAGCAAAAGAAGAAAGGATGAAAAGAAGAAGAGATGGAAAAGATGGAGGTGTGTGAATGGTTCGGCCTGGGGGGTTTAGGTGGTAATGATGTGTGAAAAGGAAAGAGTGATGGTTTGAATTTAAGTGGGTGGGTATAGGTGGGTTGTATGATGGTTTTGGAGGAGTAATGGAGGTGATTGGTGGAGGTTAATTGAGGAAGAATGTTATGAAAAGGTGTGAAGATGAGAGAAGAAGTGGTAGGAATCCTGTGGGGTCCACAGATCCAGTGGGGCCAAGGACTTAACATCCCTGCTCCAATTAGGCATGTAAAATGCCCTTGCTGTGCAATCCTGGCGTTTAACGCCAGACTGCTGCCTCTTTCTGGCGTTAAATGCCCAAATGTAGCTTGTTTCTGGCGTTTAACGGCAGGCAGATGTTGGTTTCTGGCATTAAACGCCAGCTTGGTGCTTGTTTCTGGCGTTAAATGCCAGACAGATGCTTGTTTCTGGCGTTTAAACGCCAGACTGCTTTCCTCCAGGGTGTGCTATTTTCAATGCTATTTTTCATTCTATTTTTTTATTTTTCAGTAGTTTTTGTGACTTCACATGATCATCAACCTAATAAAACACAAAATAACAAAAAGAAAATAAAATAGATATGATTAAATAACATTGGGTTGCCTCCCAACAAGCACTTCTTTAATGTCAATAGCTTGACAGTGAGCTCTCATGGAGCCTCACAAATAATCAGAGCAAGGTTGGAACCTCCCAACACCAAACTTAGAGTTTGAATGTCGGGGTTCAACACCAAACTTAGAGTTTGGTTGTAGCCTCCCAACACCAAACTTAAAGTTTGACTGTGGGTGCTTTGGTTGACTCTGCAGTGATAGAAGCTTTTCATGCTTACTCTCCATGGTTACAGAAGGAGATCCTTGAGTCTTAAACACAAGGTTGTCCTCATTCAGTTGAAGGACCAATTCTCCTCTGTCCACATCAATCACAGCTCTTGCTGTGGCTAGGAAGGGTCTTCCAAGGTTGATGGATTCATCCTCATCCTTCCCAGTGTCTAGGATTATGAAATCAGCAGGGATGTAAAGGCCTTCAACCTTCAATAACACGTCCTCTACTTGTCCATAAGCCTGTTTTCTTGAGTTGTTTGCCATCTCTAATGAGATTCTAGCAGCTTGCACCTCAAAGATCCCTAGTTTCTCCATTACAGAGAGTGGCATTAAGTTTATTCCTGACCCCAGGTCACACAGAACGTTCTCAAGGGTCATGGTTGTAACGTCCCGTCCAGCAAAATACCTTGCTTAAGTCAGGGTATTTCCACTAGAAAGACCATTACGTAACCTTCTTTAGTATTAACTACTTAATTATCGAGCCTTTGTATCGAGTTCGCGTTTCAGTTTTAAGAAAATTCCAGAAAATTTTGTTTTTATTCATTAAAGACATGTATCAAGGATAAACATTGAAAATAATAATAACAATCACATAAGTATTATTAATAGTAATTCTTATACATAAGAAGTCATATAAACCCAATTAAAACACCTACCCCTCTGTTAAAATAAAATATCAAGGAATAATGGCGAGGGGACTCTATGAAAGCAATTAAAACCATAAAGAAGGCCTACTAATCGCTTGCAGCTTCATATTGCATCTTCAAACCTGTGTCACTGAAAGGGTGGAAAATTTGGGGGTGAAAACCAAACCACATGTTCTCAGTAGAGGTCGAGAATGCCGTGAAAGTAAAGAATAAAGTGCAAATAGTTAATTTTATTCCGAGACATCTAAAAGAAAATTAACCTTCTTTAAAAGCATTAGTTAATTATTCAAAATCCTAGACCCATATTTTCTTTATAAAACTCTTAAAAGTTTCCTAGACTGTATGAATGACCAACTTGTTCCAAGCATAAGTTCATTAAGTCTATGCTGAACCAGTTTGATTTTTCATACTTTACTAGACCATAACATGAAAGAAGTTACCTACGCGGTATAAATGATCATCCTGCTCCAAGTATAGGTTCATTAAGTCTATGCTGAATCAGTCAGATACTTTATACAGAACTAGACCTCAAACGTACCAGTCACGGCCGCAGGCCCAAACAACTCAATCAACACCCAATCGCCACAATCCAAACAATCAGTTACAAACACAAGTAATGAGGTTCAAACACAATCAAGAGCAATTACATCAAGTATAGCAATTAGCAATTAAACAGAATTATTCACTTAGGCAAACCAATTACAATATACACACCCAAACAATGTTGTGCATATGATGAATGTCTAGTCCTAATGTAGGCCATGAGCTCATGTGTCGGTTAGCACCTACAATCCCGACATTTATCCAGTCACGAGTTCACGATTTTCCGAATACGATTTTCCGTTCAAATAAATGCGCATATAATTATTAGCAGCACTATTGAGACAGCCTCTACTTTCTACTCGCAGGAAATATACTCTTGGGAACGGAAAATTGCTGTAGGTATCCTAGTTTCCCTACAGAAGCTCTTGGGTTGCTTTAAGAAATAGATAAATAAATATTATCTCTTGGGTTGCATTTAAGCAACAAATAAGCAAACAATATCTCTTAGGTTGCCTCAAGCAACAAACAAACATCTCTTGGGTTGCTTCAAGCAACAAACAAATAAACAAATATCTCTTGGGTTGCCTCAAGCAACAGATAATCATACAATAAGTACTTTACTCTTTCCTTTTTCTTTCATAATTGCAAGTACGCAAGCGGGACAAGACCCACGCCCTTGCCAACAATCTCGTATACCAAATAATCTTTTCTTAAAAGAATCATTGAAGTTATTATCATTAAATAAGCCTTAAATATTGATTTTGATTAAGTCCTTATACTTTTATAAAAATTTGGACATAATCTCCTTTAAAAATAGGACTTAGCCACCCTTACGGGTCCCAACCAAACAATTTACCAAACTCTTTTCAACCTCTCCAATATTAAATCATTTCAGAATCAAACATATTCCAACATTGAATCAGCCCTATGACGCTAAGGTTCATCTTTAATTTTATGAACTCATAACTCTCACTCAGACATTCTCAGCACTCTATATTCTTTTCTGTTTTTAGTATAGCAAACAAACTCGGAATTGCACAAACTTTATGTCCAGGCATTCACCTTGAAATAAGCTTTCTAACAAACTAAAGATCATCATTTTTTGGTTTCTCTATCCTTAGGAATAGAGAAAAAACCGTGACTGCTCTGCAGTGCATAAAACCAGAAAAATAGCAGCAGCATGTGATATTCAAAATTCAATATAAAATCCAAGTTAAATCCAATGACTTTAAAAATTAATATAGTTCAACTTCACTCATCCAAATTTCTTTTCCAATTGGTTTCAGGTCAATATCATTTTTAATGAAGAAGTTATATAACCTAGAAGTTGACTAATTTTCTGCAGAATTCTGTTTTAAAACTTAATGAACTTATCTTCTTCCAAGTCCCATAACTTACTCAATAAAACATGGATAGCCCTGAAATTTAAGTCATATATGCTAAACATACTTAATTTTCACTTCCAATTGGTTGCACCTCGATATCCAACCAGGTTCAAAAGTTATAAACTTCCAAATTTACTGACTTAAGAAAACAGAATCTGGCCTTTACTGCATAATGCATCATATTTCAAAAATTTGTATCTTTTAAACCGCAAGTTCAACCGTTTTGAAATTTTAGGACATTAAAATAATAGGACTAAAGTTTCATTTAAAATTAGTTTTGCTTCAAAATTCAATTCGGAACATTCACAGCAGAGCCAACAAGTTACTGCTGTTCCAAAAATTCTGTAGTAAAAATCAGATCCCACAACCATTACTCAAAAATTCACCATAAATCTTATATTTAATGAAAAGATCTCAAACTCTCCAATTCAGTTCCACTTATTCCCAAGTTTAACCAGGACTTAGTTCAACGCAATTTCGATCATCACAGAATTAGTTACAATCTTTCAAAGTTACTGTATTCACTTAAAGGTAATGCAGAAAATCAGATTTTACTGCTTAACTTTGAAAATCATAACTAAATCTTCAATTAATACGAAACCTTCAAATTTAAATCCTAACAACTACACTTGTTAAAGTTTACTCAGATTTTAATCTCATACCATTTCGATCACTAGCAAATTACTAGGCCGTCCTCAAAGTAACCATTCTATTTTGAAAACCAGATTCTTAATAATAGTTTAGTCTTTTAGGCCCTAATTCTTCAACAATTCTCAATCCAGTATCAAATATATCAAATGATTATCTTAGTTTCAACTATTTATACATAATCAGTCAAACCCACAATCCTCTACTAATCTCAAGTCACTTTCACAACCATAGCAATATACCAAACAACCATTTCAACAACCAACAATCAATAATTCAATCATCTACCATACATAATTACAATCAATTCAATCACAGCACCAAGCACAATCGCAATCCCAATCCAACATTCATATAATCAATCAATTACTCACAGCTATTAATACTATTTGCAGTTATTCAGTAAACCTTGTTGGCATTCCTAAATTAAAATCATTTTAAACCCCCTACCTCGATGTCGCAATTACAAGAAACCGGAGACAGAATTGTGGCGAGACAGCTGGCTAGACCCCTACTAGTCCCGCAAACATTTCAGCCAAGAAAGCAGCGACACTAGATCTCAGCACAACTGGGACAGCAGTAGCATTAGCTCCCACAACAATGACCATGGTTGCAGCGAAATGAAGATTTCGGTTTCAATGGAATCGAAAGGCAGAAACGGCTCTGGTAATTTAAAACAGAGCACAGGCCAAAGTTGAATTAAAAAAAGAACAAGCAGTTTAATAAGAAATTGGCATAATAGGATGTATCGATTGGAGCAGAAATAAGGGAAAAAGGCTAACCCAGGCCAATGGATGTTGAACCTAATTAGAACGGGAACAGGGCAGCAGTGATTCCCAGCAATCCTTCCCGGTGGTTCCAGCAGCAGCAACACCCCGCCAGTGGCTCCATTCCACAGCAACTCCAACAATCAGAAGAATGAGTACTAGAAGTAGAAACAACTGCATCTATGGCAACTCCAAATCGACGGCAACAGTGGCATCAGCTCCTTCTTCTTCTTGCGTGCAGAGGCGTTAGTGATGGCTAGGGTTCGATGAAAGTGGCTCTCCTTGGTGGTGGCTTGTACAGCAGTTGTGACCGTTGAGGTTTCACCCAGCAATGCCTCCTCCGATGGCGATGGCTAGGGTTATGACAGCGGCAGCAGCGAGACTTCTCTCCTTCTCTCGCCTGTGTCACCCTCCCACTCCTGTATGACAACTACGGCAGCTTTGGTGGAAGTGATGCCCACCGGTGTTGCTCCCCCCTTCCCCTCTTCCCTCTGCATCTCGTTCTCTCTCGATCTCTCTTCCCCTGTTTTCTCTGATTTCTTTCTTCTCTGTGTTGATAATTTTGCTTGTGTGTAGTGTATTCATACGTGAATGAATGGTGGGGAGAAAAGAAGCATGGAGGAATAAGGGAGGGGTTAGTGTACCGTATACGTGTGTATGACTAATTGGATGAGGAGTATACGTGTTACACAATAATGATAAGTAAAAATAAGAAACATAGATTAAAATTACAATAAAACATATACGATTAACATACGAATTTTAAGTAATATTTGGAATAAAAGAGAAAATTTGGATTTAAATATATTACTATAAAATTACTTTAGAAACATATATAACTTTATTTACCAACATACCAATGAGTCAAATAATTATTTTTAATTAAAATTATAAAATAAACTTACTAATCACAACTTATAAAATATAGTTTAAACTCGGAGGTATCAATTATTCAGATTATATGATATGACTCTTCATTATTTTTCTATTACCAAAACTTTAATTCCAATTTATATAAAATAACTAATTATAGTAAAGATTGTACATAAACCTTAATTAACTTAAACCCAAAGTATTTATAAAAATCAATTTAATCATTTTCTAATAAATTAATCTCTAAGAGCTCAAACTAATAAAATAAGTCATAACTTTTTCATTATATAAGTTACTTAAATTAAATTGTACGATTTTTTTTTATTTTTCAATTACTAACATTATACAAAATATTCCATTATAATAAAATCACTTAAGAATATTAATTGATTCAAAATAAAACTATCTCCGAATCTATTTAATTAGTTCTAATAAAATAATTTCTAAAATTATAAAGTTTAAACTTAATAAGATAAAATCTCAATTTATTTATATTTAGATTTCCAAACACGCGGGATGTTACAATGGTGCCTATTTTGCAGGGAATTAGGAATTTACCAGGATCCTGTTTCTTTTGAGGTAATTTCTGTCTATCCAATGCATTCAGTTCATTGGTGAGCAAGGGAGGTTCATCTTCCCAAGTCTCATTACCAAATAATTTGGCATTCAGCTTCATGATTGCACCAAGGTATTTAGCAACTTGCTCTTTAGTAATGTCTTCATCCTCTTCAGAGGAAGAATACTCATCAGAGCTCATGAAGGGCAGAAGGAGGTTCAATGGAATCTCTATGGTCTCTAGATGAGCCTCAGATTCCTTTGGTTCCTCAAAGGGAAATTCCTTATTTGTCACTGGACGTCCCAGGAGGTCTTCCTCACTAGGATTCACGTCCTTCTCCTCCCTTGTAGGTTCGGCCATGATGGTTAAATCAATGGCCTTGCACTCTCTCTTTGGATTTTCTTCTGTATTGCTTGGGAGAGTACTAAAGGGAGTTTTAGTGACTCTTTTACTCAGATGGCCCACTTGTGCCTCCAAATTTTTAATGGAGGACCTTTTTCATTAATGAAACTCACAGTGACCTTAGATAGATCAGAGACTATATTTGCTAAGCTAGATGGATTCTGCTCAGAATTCTCTGTCTGATGCTGAGTGGATGATGGAAAAGGTTTGCTATTGCTAAACCTGTTTCTTCCACCATTATTAAAGCCTTGTTGAGGCTTTTGTTGATCTTTCCATGAGAAATTTGGATGATTTCTCCATGAGGGATTATAGGTGTTTCCAAAGGGTTCACCCATGTAATTCACCTCTGCCATTGCAGGGTTCTCAGGATCATAAGCTTCTTCTTCAGAAGTTGCCTCTTTAGTACTGTTGGATGATTCCTTCAATCCATTCAGAATCTGAGAGATCATATTGACTTACTAAGTCAATATTTTATTCTGAGCCAATATGGCATTCAGAGTATCAACTTCAAGAACTCCCTTCCTTTGAGGCGTCCCATTACTCACAGGATTCCTTTCAGAAGTGTACATGAACTGGTTATTTGCAACCATGTCAATGAGTTCTTGAGCTTCTGCAAGCATTTTCTTTAGGTGAATAGATCCACCTGTAGAATGGTCCAATGACATTTTAGATAATTCAAACAGACCATCATAGAATATATCTAGGATGGTCCATTCTGAAAGCATGTCAAAAGGACACTTTTTGGTCAGTTCCTTGTATCTCTCCCAAGCTTCATAGAGGGATTCACCTTCCTTTTGTCTGAAGGTTTGAACATCCACTCTAAGCTTGCTAAGCTTTTGAGGAGGAAAGAACTTGGCTAAGAAAGCCGTGACTAGCTTATCCCAAGAGTTCAGGCTGTCTTTAGGTTGAGAGTCCAACCATATTCTAGCTCTGTCTCTTACAGCAAATGGGAAAAGCATAAGCCTGTAGACCTCGGAATCAACCCCATTGGTCTTAACAGTATCACAGATCTGTAAGAATTCAGTTAAGAACTGAAAGGGATCTTCGGATGGAAGTCCATAAAACTTGCAATTCTGTTGCATCAGAGAAACTAGTTGAGGTTTCAGCTCAAAATTGTTTGCTCCAATGGCAGGGATTGAGATGCTTCTTCTATGTAAATTGGAATTAGGTGTAGTAAAGTCACCAAGCATCTTCCTTGCATTGTTATTATTTTCGGCCATGTCTCATTCTTTTTCGAAATTTTCTGTTAGATTTTCTCCAGAGTGTTATGCTTTAGCTTCCCTTAGCTTCCTCTTCAGAGTCCTTTCAGGTTCAGGATCAGCTTCAACAAGAATGTTCTTATCCTTGTTCCTGCTCATATGAAAAAGAAGAAAACAGAAAAGAGAATATGGAATCCTCTATGTCACAGTATAGAGATTCCTTTATGTGAGTAGAAGAAGATATGAATAGAAGATGGAGAATCCAAACACAAGGGTGAGGAGTAGGTTCGAATTCTTAGATGAAGAGGAGTGTTAGTAGATAAATAAATAATTAGAAGGAGGTGAGAGAGAAGAATTTTTCGAAAATAATTAAAAAAAAAGAAAAATATTTTTGTTTTTAATTTAAAATTAAAGTTAAAATTTGAAAATAAAAAAAGAAAAATTAAATTAAATTAAATTAAAGTTTAAAACAATTAGTTAATTTAAAAAGGAATTTTGAAAAAGTGGAAGGTGATTTTTGAAAATTAGAGAGAGAACTAGTTAGTTGTTTTGAAAAAGATATGATTGAAACAAAAAGATAGGATTAGTTTGAAAAAGATTTGAAAATTGATTTTGAAAAGATAAGAAGTTTAGAAAAGATTTTGAAATTGATTTTGAAAAAGATATGATTGAAACTTAATTTGAAAAAGATTTGAAAAAGAAATTTAAAAAGATTTGATTTTGAAATTAAAGTTGATTACTTGACTTACAAGAAACTAAAAAGATATGATTCTAGAGTTCAAAGATTGAACCTTTCTTACTAGGCAAGTAACAAACTTAAAAATTTTGAATCAATCACATTAATTGTTAGCATTAATTTCGAAAATATGAAATAAAAATAAGAAAAAGATTTTGAAAATCAATTTGAAATTTTCAAAAATTATGAAAGAAAAATGAAAAAGATTTGATTTTTTTAAAAAAAGATTTGAAAAAGATAAGGTTTTTAAATTGAAAATTTGACTTGACTCATAAGAAACAACTAAATTTTAAAAAAGTTTTGAAAAAGTCAACTCAAATTTTCGAAATTTATGAGTGAAATACGGGAAAGATATTTTTTTGATTTTTTAATTTTTAATGATGAAAGAGAAAAACACAAAATTAAAACAAATCATGAAAATTATGAATCAAAACACCTAATGCATGCAAGAACACTTTGAATGTCAAGATAAACACCAAGAACACTTTGAAGATCAAGATGAACATCAAGACTTTATTTTTGAAGAATTTTTAAGAAAAGAAAACATGCAAGACACCAAACTTAGAAATTTTTGATATTTAGACTCTAAGAATTTAAGAATGCATATGAAAAACAAGAAAAGACACAAGACAAGAAAATATGAAGATCAAACAAGAAGACTTGTCAAGAACAACTTGAAGATCATGAAGAATGCAATGCATGAATTTTTCGAAAAAAATGCACAAATTTTAAAAACATGCAATTGACACCAAACTTAAAAAACTGACACTAGACTCAAACAAGAAACACAAAATTTTTGGTTTTTATGAATTTATTAATGTTTTTGGTATTTTTCGAAAATTATTTTGAAAAAGAGAATAAGGATTTCAAAATTTTTAATAAGAATTCCAGGAATCATGCAATGTTAGTCTAAAGCTTCAGTCTAAAGAGATTAGACAGGGTAGAACAAGCTTTAGCAGGACATTACATACAATAGCCAAATTGATGGGAATCAACTAGCTCCTGTGATGATAGAAGCATCATCTGAAACACTAGAATTCATTCTTAAAAATTCTGAATAAAAATAATTTTGAAAATATTTTTTTTTTTTTGTATTTTTCGAAAATAAGAAATAAAAAGCTTAAAATTAAAATAAAATTACCTAATCTGAGCAACAAGATGGACCGTCAGTTGTCCAAACTCGAACAATCCCCGGCAACGGCGCCAAAAACTTGGTGCACGAAATTGTGATCATCAACGGCGCCAACAACTTGGTACACACAATTATAATCTCAACTATTTATCACAACTTCGCACAACTAACCAGCAAGTGCACTGGGTCATCCAAGTAATAAACCTTACGTGAGTAAGGGTCGATCCCATGCAGATTGTCGGCCTGAAGCAAGCTATGGTCACCTTGTAAATCTCAGTCAGGCGGATTCAAATGGTTATGGTGAATTGATAATAAAAAGATAAATAAAACGTAAAATAAAGATAGAGGTACTTATGTAATTCTTTGGTGAGAATTTCAGATAAGCGTATAGAGATGCTTTCGTTCCTCCTGAACCTCTGCTTTCCTGCTGTCTTCATCCAATCATTCCTACTCTTTCCATGGCAAGCTTTATGTAGGGCATCACCGTTGTCAATGGCTACATCACATCCTCTCTGTGAAAATGGTCCAATGCGCTGTCACTGCATGGCTAATCATCTGTCGGTTCTCGATCATACTGGAATAGGATTTACTATCCTTTTGCGTCTGTCACTACGCCCAGCACTCGCGAGTTTGAAGCTCGTCACAGCCATCCCTTCCCAGATCCTACTCGGAATACCACAGACAAGGTTTAGACTTTCCGGATCTCAAGAATGGCCGTCCATGGGTTCTAACTTATACCACGAAGATTCTAATATCTCGGACTCGGTCCTCTATATTAGATATCTAAGAGATACTCATTCTAGCTTGTTTTCATGTAGAACGGAAGTGTTTGTCAGGCACGCGTTCATGGGTGAGAATGATGATGAGCGTCACATAATCATCACATTCATCATGTTCTTGGGTGCGAATGGATATCTTAGAGAAGGAATAAGCTTGAATTGAATAGAAAAACAGTAGTACTTTGTATTAATTCATGAGGAATAGCAGAGCTCCACACCTTAATCTATGGAGTGTAGAAACTCTACCGCTGAAAATACATAAGTGATAAGGTCCAGGCATGGCCGAATGGCCAGCCCCCTAAACGTGATCAAAGGATCAAAAGATGTTCCAAAGATGTAAATACAATAGTAAAAAGTCCTATTTATACTAAACTAGTTACTAGGGTTTACAGAAATGAGTGAATGATGCAGAAATCCACTTCTGGGGCCCACTTGGTGTATAAAATAATGCCAAAAAGCGTATAAATTATCCGCTTATCAGGAGTCAACTTCCAGTTCTTACCAAAAACATAGATATAAAGGAAGCGCTCATCGAGAGCTTCACGTGGCCACAAACGGCTCGTCAATCGGAGCTCCGGATCAAAAGTTATGGCTCTCGGAACGTGGAGGTGAATAGTGACATTCCCCTCTTCTCCTCTCATCTCTCAAACCGCGGCTCTCTCGGATTTTGGGGAGAAAAATGTGCTCAAAGCTCATGTAATGAGCTTATATATGTTGGGCATTGGGCCCGGTCTAACTTGTTAGCATTTTTGGTCCGTCTGGCCCACTTTGGGCCAAACCCTTTAAGATTATTAGTGTCCGGTTTTCAATTCTAAATTATTCTTATCCTTTCAAAATAGTAAACAACTTTTAAAATCTTATTTTCCCAAAATAAGCGGTACTGGACACACTAGAGCCGGTACTGCCAGCTTAAGCGCCAGTACGCATTTTTACAAAAACTTTTCGAAAGAAATACATTTTTCAACTCAGAAAAATTCACTGAAATCAAATTTCACATTTTTATTTTCAAATTAAAACTTCTAAATTTTGAATGTACTCTGGGCACTAAAATTATTTTATTAAGACAGTTTTACGTGAAAACGTAGGTTCTTACATCCTCCCCTCCTTAAAAAGATTTTTGCCTTTGAAAATCCGAATCACGCAATGGGATATATATACATATATTCCCCACGAGGCATCTTACTTTCAACGTTGCTAATCCAACAAGTTGCCAAGGCACCTCATTCACCATCATCCTACCGTGTCGACATTCTCTCTTGCTAACTCCTCCATAGAATAGTTAACTCGGATAGGCAGAAAATGAGCGGATTTGGTTAAGTGAACCACGATCACCCAAACCACATCATAGCCCACTTCCACTGAGGAGTCTCAAGAGGCTGTATCATTCCTGACGGCTTTTGATGCTCTATCTTCACCTTTTGACACGTCAAACACTTGGATGCCACTGTAGCTACATCACCTTTCATCCCAGACCACCAAAACATCTTCTTTAAGTTACAATACATCTTCGTGCTTCCGGGATGAACAGAAAATCCACTGTAGTGAGCCCCCGACAACATGTCTTGTCTCAAACTTCTGACATCTTGTGTGCAAACTCTCCCCTTATCTCTCCACACTCTTTCACCCTCCTTAGCGAATTCTTCACGCCTCTTATCACCAACTGGTTGCAACAATTTTTGAAGCTTCCGCTCATCTTGCTGAGCCCTCTGAATATCCATCTTAAACATGTTTGAAATCTGCAACTGGCTCAAACAAGCTCTTCTGGCCACCTCACCAATTTCCAGCTTAAGATCCACAAACTTATCTACTAACTCCTCTTCCTTGATTCTCACCCAAGCAATTGTTAAGGATTTTCGACCCAATGCATCTGCGACCACCTTCGCCTTTCCAGGGTGATAACTCAGTTCAAACTCATAATCCTTTAGCATATCCATCCATCTTCTCCAATGCATTTTAAGCTCTTTCTGATCAAAGACATACTTGAGACTCTCATGATAAAAAAAGATGCTAAACCTCACTCCACACAGGTGGTGCCTCCAAATCTCCGGTGCAAACACAATCGCCGCTAATTCCAGATCACGAGTTGAATAGTTCACCTCATGCGGTCCTAGCTAACGCGATGCGTAAGCCATCACACTCCGGTGTTGCATCAACATGCAACTTAAACCCTTTAGAGAAATGTCATAGTATACTTCGAACGGTTCATGCGGTTCTAACAAGATTAAAACAGGTGCTGAAGTTAACTTCTGCTTCAAAGTCTGAAAACTTTCTGCACACTCCGACATCCAAACAAAAGGTGCTTCCTTTCTTGTCAACCTAGCCATCGGTAATGCAATCCGGGAAAATCCTTCAATGAATCTTCGATAATATCTGGCTAAACCCAAGAAGCTTCTGACTTCCGTCACTGTTGCCGATCTTTCCCATCCCATCACTGTTTCTACCTTATAAGGATCTACGACTATTCCTCCCTTGCTCACCACATAACCTAAGAGCTTCACTTATTCCTTCCAGAACTCACACTTCGACAACTTGGCGTACAACTTCCGCTGCGTCACTTTGATTATCGTCACTAGGAATCCGAAAATCCTTTCTTTTAAACCAAAATACCAAATTTGTAATACTTTTCAAAACCTTTAAAACAAGTCCAATCTAAATGAGTCCATTGTTAAAACCTTATCAAAAGAGTCAAAAATCTTTTATTGGTAAATCAATCATTTTAAAGCATGATTTTCCTAAACTCATTGAAACCCTTAAATCAAAACCTTTAAATTTGAATCCATTTTGATAAGTTAGAATTACAACCAAAATCACAAGCCAACTAAGTCTTAGGACTCACTTTCCTTTTAAAATCGTATCATTTGATCAAAAGTTCCAGTCCTAGTTTCAAAACCAAATCATTCAAACCAGAATTTCAAACCAAGTTTTTAAAAAATCATTCTAAGCTTTAAAACCTTTTTCGACACAAACGACGATAGTCTATACTATGAAGATAAGTTGAGGTTTGGCCATCAGCTTCGTAATTACCTCATCCTTGTGGTTGTGATCGATCCGTCTCATGTGTTCTTCGGTGGGGGCAATCTCTAACCAAATGTCCTAGTGAGTCACACTTATAACATAGTTTCTTACCCAATTGGCATTGTCTATTCGAATGGTAGTTCCCGCACTCCTGACATTTCATACTAGGGGAGTAAGCTCTTGACCGCTTCCCTTTACCATATCTCTTAAGGTTTTCTCCCCTTGGTCCAAGGTGATCATCACGCTCTTTACTAGTGTTTGCTCCATGAGTGTCCCTTTACGAGGTTACCGTCTTCGCGTATTCCTCAACCACTCTTGCCTTGTTCACCAAATCGGAGAAAATCTGAATCTCAATAGGAGCCATAACAGCCCTGATGTTGTCCTTCAAGCCACTTTGATACTTGACACACTTCCAACTTTTATAGGCCTCTAGGGCACCCTGACACACCCTAGAGAACCTGTAGAGTTCCTCAAACTTGCTCGTATAATCTGCCACAGACAAGGAACCTTGCTTCAGCTGCATAAGTTCGATCTCCTTTGCTTCCCTTGCAGACTCAGGAAAATAATTCTTGTAGAAGGCCGTTTGGAACACATCCCAAGGAGCGTCGACATTTTGAAGCTGTAACAAGCGGCACTCTGCTTGCCACCAATGCTGGGCCTCTTCCCGAAGCTGATAAGCAGCAAACTTCACGTATTGATTGTGTGGGACATGTTGTGGCTGCAGCGTGCACTCCATAGCTTGGAACCAGTTGTCCGCTTCTGTGGGAATTGTTGAACCTCTAAAACTTGGTGGATGAACCTTGAGAAAAGTCGCCAAGGTCATCGGAGCACCTCCCGTGTTGTCTCCGCTCCCTTCAACATTGTCATCCGCATTTCCTTCACCATTCCCATTTCTGTTTCCGGTCGGTTGGCCTAACCTCTGTACAGCTTGTAGAGTCGCAGCAGCGTTAGCCTCCATGGTGTTTGCAAGGTTCACCATTGCCGCCATGAACTCAGCATGGTTATCGGCTGGTCACTCATTCCTACTCTCTCTTCGTGAACGTGTACGACCTCGTCCGCGAGTAGCCATTAGGGTTCATTTCTACACCAAACATTCGATATTAAGCTGATCAGTCTCAATATCAAAGGTTTAGCGCTTCGATTATTCCAAAAAGGAACTCACAAACAAGCATGCTATGAAATATCAAGTAGATAACCTAAATAGCATGAAAGAAAAATGACCCAGAGTGTGCAACGAAGCACAATCGGTCCATCCCTCAGGCTCACGAGAACGAACCGCTCTTATACCACTAAATGTAACACCCCAATTACCCTAAGCTTTACCTCTAGCCGTAAAGCAAAGGTTAATCAGAGGTTACGATAGTTCTAAGGCTTATACATACATACATACATATATATATATATTTATATATGTTTTATTCTCTTATACCTATACCTTGTATCTTATGTGTTAGCTTTGTGTGAACGTTTTCGCGCTTATGTAATTCTGTTTTTGAGTTCAATCCTTCATCAGCCTTCTAGAAACCCATGCTCAAGAGGAAAATTCCGAGGGAACGTGCGCTACCACCTTCTCCTTTCAGAGGGAAATATTCCGAGGGAGCGTGCCCTACCACCTTCCTCTGGAGCAATCAATATGAGTGAGAAGTTTAGCTTCAAGCATCTCATCCGAACGTAGGCGGGATACTACCACAGCTCCTACGACGGATAGCAAAGCATAATATAATCAAGTAATCAAACTTAGAGGCCACTCCTCATAGTACACTTCCACTCATACTCGCCACAATCGTCATCATTTCCTAAGTTCCATTCTGAACTCCGTAGCTTATCAATTTCTCAAATCATACATCTTTCTTCCCTGACACTCTATCAGACCTATCCTTAGTACACTAGAAACCTAATCCTCCGTTTGCTAACTTTTGAAAATAAGCATCAAGCAAAACCCTTAGCCTATTTCCCTTATTTCCATACTCAAAAATAAGCCCAAAAGCCTTACAAAGGTGTTATAGAAGCTTACAAACTTGTTGGGAAGGTGAAATAGTTGAAAACAAGTTTAAATTTGTGAAACAGGGTGTGTGCGGACGCACAGGGGTGTGTGCGCACGCCCAGGAAGATTTTGAAAGTGTGCGTACGCACAGGTACTAAAATTTACAAGCCTGTTCACTCACACAAGCTGTGCGAGCACCCCTAATAGACGACCCTTCCCGACTTGTGCGTGCGCACAGGGCTGTGCGTCTGCACAGGTAGTAATTCTTCATTGATGTGCGCATGCACAAGTTGTGCTAACGGTGCAAGCAATAAGCCTTTTCCTGCTTGTGCGTATGCACAGGTCTGTGCATCCACACAGAATGAGATTTGTGCAGGTTTGTGCGTGCGCTCAAGGCCGTGCATGCGCACATATCAGAAATCCTGAAATTCTGCAACTCTACAGAATTTCAGATTTTCAACACCAACTTTGAATAATCATAAATCCCTCTACAAAATTCCATATTTTACAAACTTTATATCAATTTGAAGTGTTTTCAATAAGCTTTAATTTAAATCAAAATTCATCAAATTTTGAAAATCGAGGCAAAAGTTATGATCAGACAAATTTCACCAAAAATCCATTTCCCCCAAAAAACTTTTAACCTCAAATTTGCCAAATCTCATAATACAAAACCAAACTAATCATAACCCAAACAATACCAAAACAACATCAAGGTCCATACCATTCCTCTCTCAAGTCAATCATCTATAATATCCCGATTTACACCATTTAACACCATCAAAATCCTTAATCATCAACATCCAAAACCATCATAAATACTCATAATCATCATCAACCAACTACACTAACCAACCATAAGAGCATCATCAACATCCATCTTCAAATCTCAATACCCACAAACACAATTCATCAATAATCATCATCTATCAATACCAAGCATCGCTCTCAATCCCATTTCACCTCAATCTAAATATTTCACACCATATTATCATTACAACATCATAATTCACCAATATACTAAAAAATTATCAACCCATCATAATTCATCGTAAATCATCATTCAACAAGTCAAATCCACAAATCATTATACATCATCATCATGCAACAATCCCAACAACCAATGTAATTCAATTCTGTCCTATGGGTCACTAGCCTAAGCATCCAGAAATATTACATATTACATAAAGAAAACTGAAACCATACCTTGACTGATTTCCAATATGTTCCAACACCAAACTTGATTCAAATCAAGCTTCCACCAAGCTCCAAACTATCAAGCCAGACCAAAAGCCACCACCAACTCCAAAAACAAGCTTCATACATACAACATAATCATACATCAACAACTAAAGCTCATACTATACCAAACTACAAGGATAAAGAGGTTCCTTACCTTATCCAACGATATTAGAGGTAAAATCCAACAATTACCCACTACTAGAGATCACCTAAACAAGCAAAACCACAAAATCTACTCAAAACTCATAACCAAAATCGCGCAGAAACTTAGGGCAGATAACTGGGGAGTGAGATTCAAGTTATTACCAGAAAAACTTAGATAAAAAGGAAGAGCTTGTCGAGAGCTTCGCGTGGCCACAAACGGCTCGTCATTCGGAGCTCTGGATCAAAAGTTATGGCTCTTGGAACGTGGAGGTGAATAGTGACATTCCCCTCTTCTCCTCTCAACTCTCAAACCGCGGCTCTCTCTCATTTTGGGGAGGAAAATGAGCTCAAAGTTCATTTAATGAGCTTATATATGTTGGGCATTGGGCCCGGTTTGGGCCCGTCCAACCTGTTAGCGTTTTTGGTCCGTTTGGCCCACTTTTGGGCCAAAACCTTTAAGATTAGTGTCCGGTTTCGATTCTAAATTATTCTTATCCTTTCAAAACAGTAAACAACTTTTAAAATCTTATTTTCCCAAAATAAGCGGTACTGGACAGACTAGAGCCGGTACTGCCAGCTTAAGCCCTAATATGCATTTTTACAGAAACTTTTCGAAAGAAATACATTTTCCAACTCAGAAAAATTCACTGAAATCAAATTTCACATTTTTATTTTCAAATTAA
Organism: Arachis ipaensis; assembly: GCF_059453495.1. Lineage (NCBI taxonomy): Eukaryota > Viridiplantae > Streptophyta > Magnoliopsida > Fabales > Fabaceae > Arachis > Arachis ipaensis. The sequence continues at coordinate 84,995,004 of NC_142442.1, read as the reverse complement.
AACTTCTAAATTTTGAATGTACTCCGGGCACTAAAATTATTTTATTAAGACGGTTTTACGTGAAAACGCGGGTTCTTACACTGTTACCATACTGAGAACCTCCGGTTCTCATACCATATTCTGTTGTTGTTTTTCAGATGCAGGTCGCAACTCAACTCGGTGAGTTGTTTTAGTGGTGACAGAGCGGAGGATCTCTATCTGTTTTGTTGTCTTTTTGCTTATTTTGTATTATCTCTCACTTTTGTATTTACTTTTGCCTAGAGGCTTACTTTGAGAGAAAAACTTGTATAAGCTACTTTAACTTTTAGATGTCTGTATGGTCTGTATATAGCTATCCGGCTTAAACTCCACAAGCCGTGGCTAGATCTTCATGCTATTATACTCTTATATTTGTTATATTATATCTATATCTTGTGCGTTAAGTTTGTAGCTTCGTGGGTATGTTTTGCGCTTTTCAAATCCTGCTTTTGAGTTGTATCCTTCATCGAGCTTCTATAATTTATTATTTCCTTCTATATAAATATGTATAAGCTTTAGAATTTGTCGTAACCTTTGATTAACCTTTGCTTTACAACGCGAGGTAAAGCTTAGGGTAATTAGGGTGTTACATAAAGCTTGTTCAATTTTCTTTCATTTGATATAAAATGCATTGAATTTCAACAATGATAGCTCAAGATATGATCCATTGAAGTTCATCAAATTTTCAGTTTTACCAAAAGTTCACAAATTCTCAATTTTCCAATTCCACAACCAAAACTAAGACCAAACCATACCAAACTCCAATTTACCTCATAACTCACCCTTTGTATCAAATTCCACCATTCATACCAAATTTTCCTTCACATTTCATTATTCTCAACCTCCATATCAAATATGTAACACTAAAATCAATCCTCCACCAACACATTCATCAATCATAAATCTATCAATACCAAGCATTATAATCAATCTCATTTCATCTCAATCTAAATCTTTCACACCATCTTTATCAATTTCAACATCATAATTCATCAACATACTCAAAAATCATCAATTCATCATAATTTATCATAATTCATCATTCAACAATTCAACAACCAATTCAATTCAAACCTATCCTATGGGTCACTAGCCTAGGTGTCCAGAAATTTTATATATTACGTAGAAGAAACCAAAACCATACCTTGGCTGATTCCCAATATGCCAAAAACCCAAAATTGAGTGAAATAAAGCTTCCAATCCCAATCCAAGCCACAATCAACTCCAACAAGTATCAAAAATCACCAACAAGCTAATATCACACATTTCATATAAATCAAAATCTAATACTCACAATTAATCAATTTACAAGGGTTCTTGAAAAACCTTACCTCATTCACTGATATTTGGGATAAAACCCAACATTTTCTCACTAATGATTAGTACCTAAACAACCAAAACACAAATTTTTCTCAAGATCAATTCTCACCAAACTCGAAATTCTTAGGGCAGCAGGAAGGAAAGGAAAACTCGACATCTTACCTATGAGATTTAGATGAAAGTAACGGGCTTGGTGCGAGCTTCGCGTAGTCGCTGACGGAACGCGAATCGGAGCATCGTAGCTCGAGATATGAGCTTGAGAAGATGATGATGAATAGTGCTTCTTCTCTCTTCTCCTGCTTTCTCTTTCAGCCAGTGTCTGTGTTGTGTTTAAGTGTGTTGTGTGCTGAATTGGCCTTTAATGAGAGTATATATATGTTGGGCTTGGGCCCAACATGGGCCAAACCTTTAAAATTAACGCCCGATTTTTTTTACTTTAAATATTTTCCTAAGGTTTTATACTGTTTTTAATTTTTTTCGCACAGTATTGGACAAACTTAAACCGGTTTGAAAAATCATATTTAAATCCCCTAATTCTCATTCTAAATTTTTATCTTACTTTGGGCAATATTAATTATTTAATTAGACAGTTAATTAGTTGCGGTTCTTGCATTCCCCCCACCAAATAAAAAATTTTGCCCTCAAAATTTAGTGATTACCTGAGAATAGCTCGGGGTAATCCTTTCGGATAACTTTTCTGTCTACTCTGTGCCGTTAGAATTCTCTCCCGAATTTTCTTAATCTTCTCAGTAGTCTTTGCTACCAAATCAGGACCTAAAACACTTACTTCACCAGTCTTATACCAACAAAGTGGAGATTGGCACTTCCGTCCATACAAAGCCTTATACGGAGCCATCCCAATACTCGCATGAAAGCTAATGTTGTACACAAACTCCACCAATGGCATGTAACGGTCCCAATTTTCAGGTTGATCCAAACACACTCGCTTAGCATATCTTCCAACGTCTGAATAGTCCTTTTCGACTGTCCATCCATTTGTGGATGATACGGAGTGTTGAGACATAGCCTCGTACCGAAAGCTTTTTGGAAAGATCCCCAAAACCTTGATGTGAATCGAAGATCATGGTCTGACACTATGCTTGATGGCACACCGTGCAACCTTACTATCTCCTTGATGTACAATCTCATCAACTCCTCCATGGAATAGTTTACTCGGATAGGCAGAAATTGAGCGAATTTGGTTAAGCAATCTACGATCACCCAAACCGCGTTAAATCCCGACATAGTCCTCGGTAAACCGGTCACAAAGTCCATTGCAATTCTTTCCCACTTCCACTGAGGAATCTCATATGGTTGTAGCATTCCCGATGATTTCTGATTCTCTATCTTTACCTTCTGACACGTCAGGCACTTAGACACAACTGTAGCTACATCACCTTTCATCTCACGCCACCAGAACATCTTCTTTAAATCATAGTACATCTTAGTACTTCCTGGGTGAATAGAAAACCCACTGTTGTGAGCTTCTGACAACAAGTTTTGTCTTAAACCCCCGACATTCGGTATACGAATTCTCTGCTTATATCTCCACAACCCTTTGTCATCCTTAGTAAACTCTCCATGCCTCTTCTTGACAACTGGTTGAAATAGTTACCTAAGCTTTTGCTCATCTTGCTGAGCCCTCTGAATCTCTAATTTAAATGTACTTGAAATTTGCAACTGATTCAAACAAGCTCTTCCGGCAACTTCACCAATATCCAGCTTAAGATCCACAAACTTATCCTCTAGCTCCTCTTCCTTGATTCTCATCCAAGCTATCATTAAAGATTTCTGACTCAATACGTCTACCACCACATTTTCCTTTCCAGAGTGATAACTCAGTTCAAAATCATAATCCTTTAGCAAATCCATCCACCTCTTCTGACGCATATTAAGCTCTTTCTGATCAAAGATGTATTTGAGACTCTTGTGATCAGAAAAGATGCTAAACCTCACTCCGTACAAGTGTTTCCTCCAAATCTTCAATGCAAACACAATCGCCGCCAGATCCAAGTCATGAGTTGGGTAATTTACCTCATGCGGTCTCAGCTGACGCGATGCGTAAGCCACGACGTTCTGGTGTTGCATCAACATGCAACCCAAACCTTTCAGTGACGTATCACAATACACTTCAAAAGGTTCATGCGGTTCTGGTAAAATCAAAACAGGCGCTGAAGTTAGCCGTTGTTTCAAGGTCTAAAAACTTTCTTCACACTCCGACGTCCACACAAACAGCACTTCCTTCCTTGTCAACTTAGTCATCGGTAGTGCAATCCGAGAAAATCCTTCAATAAATCTTCGGTAATATCCGGCTAAGCCCAAGAAACTTCTGACTTCCGTCACCGTCGTTGGTCTTTCCCATTCTTTCATTGCCTCTACTTTCGAAGCACCTACGGCTATTCCTCCTTTGCTTACCACATGACCTAGGAACTTTACTTCCTCCTTCCTGAACTCATACTTCGACAACTTAGCATATAATTTCCACTCCTTCATGATTTTCAACACAATTCTCAAGCATTCCTCGTGCTCCTTCACCGTCTTAGAATAAAGTAAGATCTCATCTATTAAAACCACCATGAATTTGTCCAAAAAGGGACGAAATCTATTCATGAAATCCATGAACACAACAGGTGCATTCGTTAACCCAAAGGACATCACCGCGAACTCGTGGTGTCCATAGCGTGTCCTAAACGCAGTCTTCAAAATGTCATCCTCTTTCACCCTTATCTGATGATAACCGAATCTTAAGTCAATCTTTGAAAACACTCCAGCTCCTTGCAGTTGATCCATCAAGTCATCTATCCTTGGCAACGGGTACTTGTTTTTCACAGTCACTTTGTTCAACTGTCAGTAATCCACACAAAGTCGCATTCCTCCATCCTTCTTCTTTACCAATAAAACTGGGGCTCCACATGGAGATACAGTTAGTCAAATGAACCTCTTGTTTAGAAATTCTTCCAACTGAGTTTTTAGTTTAGCCAGCTCTATCGGAGCCATTCTATATAGCGCAATCGACACTGGTCTGGCTCCCGGCACCAATTCAATCACAAATTCGATCTCTCTTTGAGGTGGAAATTCAGGAATATATTTCGGGAACACCTCCGAAAAGTCTCTAACTACTGGAATCTTATCTAAGTTCTGGGCATCACCCAAAGCATTAGCAGACAACAAGATATAACCCTGACACTCTTCCCTACTATAGTGCACCATTACAGAGTTCAGGTAGTAACCCTCAGCTACCACTACTCCATTTTCTCCATCCGGCATAAACTGAATTGACTGCTCAAAGCAATCCAACAAAACTCGGTTCTTTGACAACCAATTAAACTCCAAAATCATCTCCAACCCAACCATTGGTAAATAAATCAAGTCATGCACAAATTCTCTACCCTCAAGCTTGAAACCTACTTGTCTATAACCTGACCTAGTCATAACCGTCTGATGCGGAGTATGTACATGCAATTCAAAAGCTAATTCTGAAACTTTCAAGCCTAGCTCCTCAACTTTGTTAAATGAAATAAACGAATGCAAAGCTCCAGTATCATATAATGCAACTAAGGTTTTATTGTCAATTAAATAGTTACCTCTCATCAGAGGATCCGCCTTAGCAGCATCCTTGGTGTTCACAGCAAACACTCGCCCTTCGTGTTGACTCTGACCCGCAATCGGGTTCTTCCCCCAAGTATAATCCCTCACAATATGGCCAGGCAATCCACAGTTGAAGCAACCACCTATACAAATCTTGCAAGAGTCATATGGATGAAAATGCCCACAACGCACACATGTCCTCCTCTCTTAAAATTCTGACCCTTCGGCTGAAAGTACTTGGCACGTCCCCGACTAGTGTTTCCTCCATGAGTGTCCTTTGACGAAGCTACTGTCTTTGCATATTCTTCAACAACTCTAGCCTTGTTCACCAAATCGGAGAAAATACAAATCTCCAAAGGAGCCACAACAATCATGATGTTATCCTTCAATCCCATTTGATACTTGATACACTTCCAGCTATTATAGGTCTCCTAGGCACCCTGACACACCCTAGAGAACCTACAGAGCTCCTCAAATCGGCTAGTATAGTCTGCCACAGACAAGGAACCTTGCTTCAGCTGCATAAGTTCCATCTCCTTCGCTTCCCTTGCAGACTCAGGAAAGTACTTCTTGTAGAAAGCCGTTTGGAATACATCCCAAGAACATCGGCATTTTGAAGCTGTAGCAAGCGGCACTCTCCTTGCCACCAGTGCTGAGCCTCTCCCAAAAGCTAATATGCAGCAAACTCTACATATTGATTATTCAGAACATGTTGTGCCTTTAACGCACGCTCCATGGCGTGAAACCAATTATCCGCTTCTGTAGGGTTGGTTGAACCTCTGAAACTTGGCGGATGAACCTTGAGAAAAGTCGCCAAGGTCATCGAAGCACCTCCCATATTATCCCCATTTCCTTTAGCATTATCATTCCCGTTTCCATCGCCATTCCCGTTTCCAGCCGGTTGGCTTCGCAGCAGCATTAGCCTCCATGGCGTTCGCTAGATTCGCCATTGCCGTCATGAATTCGGCATGGTTATCGGCCGGTTGCGCATTCCTACTCGCTGCTCGTGAACGTGTACGACCTTGTCCGCGAGTGGCCATTAGGGTTCCTGTCTACACCAAACAATCGATATCAAGGTGATCAGTCTCAATGTCAAAAGCCTAGTGCTTCAATTATCCCAAAAAGGCACTCACAAACAAGTATGCTATGCAATATCAAGTAGATAACCTAATAGCATCAAAGAAAAAGATACACAGAGTATGTAATAAAGCACAATCGGTCCATCCCTAAGGCTCACGAGGACAAACTGCTCTGATACCACTAAATGTAACACCCTAATTACCCTAAGCTTTACCTCACGTCGTAAAGAAAAGGTTAATTAAAGGTTACGACAAGTCCAAAGCTCATACATATAATATATAGAAGCAATAATATAATCTAGAAGCCCGATGAAGGATACAGCTCAAAACAGGACTTGAAAAGCGCAAAACGTACTCATGAAGCTACAAACTTAATGCACAATATATAGATAAAATATAACAAAATAGAAGAGTATAATAACATAAAGATCTAGCCACGGCTCACAGAGTTTAAGCTGGATAGCTATATACAGACCACACAGAATTCTGAAAGTGAAAACAGCTTATACAAGTTTTTCTCTCAAAGTAAGCCTCTAGGCAAAAGTAAAATACAAAAGATGAGAGACATATACAAAATAAACAAAAGACTCCCCAGGATCCTCCGCTCTGTCACCATCGAAGCAACTCACCGAGGTGGGTTGAGACCTGCATCTGAAAAACAACAACAGAATATGGTATGAGAACCGAAGGTCTTCAGTATGGTAACAGTGTCCAGTGATGTAAGATATAAGACCCCGGGACACCAGAGGTGATTCTAGAACTTTATATCCATCACAAGATTCATCTTAAAGCATGACTAAAACATTAAAGAATAATTTAGAACCTCAACATGATAAAGGGATAGTCTAACTTAGGGGATTTTCTAATCTAACAATTCTCCGCTATCCCACAGCCTTCACCAACCTATCATCCATGCGATCCCATCACCACTGCCTTCTGAACCTCCTTAATCCCAATAGGAAACATAGATAATATCAATGCAAGTAAAACACAAGTATAGACATATATGGCAAGTTAGTCAAGTAGCCAATTAGGCATATTATACAATTAGGCAAGCAATTACAAGTCGGCAAAGCAAACAAACAGATAGAAGATGCACATGATGAATGCTTGTCCTATAGGCTGTGATATCACATTGTCGGTTCAACTGCCAACCCGACACATCTCCATGGAGATGTCGCCCTTCAGAATCATAATTGGGAACCCCCAAGATATGGTGCTCGGAACACCGTCCAGGATTTTGTGCCTGCACACTCTAGTGATCCGAAGGGATGCGAGCAGGATACTCTTGCCACAGACCTCACATCTCAACGTAAGCGAGATTAACCACCGTCCTTACGCTGCTGCCGTGACCTCAACAGGTAGGATTAACAACTGTCCCTGCGAGGCGCTTAGCGTCTGATCATTCTCAGCATAAAATAGAAATTCGGTGGTTTTCAAAAACATTTTTCAGTATATCATGGAGCCATATTCCATTCTGAGTCCTCCAATCATCTCAACAACTGTCAATTCAACATTTCTATTCCAAATCCATTAGTTCTTCAATTTCTTAATTCATATATCTTTCTCCCTTCTCACTCCACCAACCCCATCCTCAGTACACCAGAAACTTAAGCCTCCGTTCAATAACTTTTCAATGTATACCCTAATTAATTCTCCTAGGACCTTTCCTGTCTCTTGATACCCGAAAATAAGCCCAAGAGTCTTAAAGAGGTGTCACAGATGTTTACAAGCTTGTTGAGAAAGTGATATAGTTAAAAACAAAGTTTTAGTTGAAAAACAGGGCATGTGCGTACACACAGGGGTGTGCGCACAGCTTGCAGAACTTAGTTGGTTATGTGCGCGCACAGAGCGTGCTAGCACTCTCATCAGTAGCCATGTTCCTGTGTGTGCATGCGCATAAGGCTGTGTGTGTGCACAGGTTTAAAAATTCACGGGGTGTGCGTAGCACAAGGCTGTGCATGCGCACACAAACAAGTATTCTCAAAATTCTACAACATTGTAGAAATCGGATTTTAACACCAAACTTTGAACAATCATATCTTTTTCTACCAAATTCGGATTTCCACAAAATTTAAACCATTTTAAAGCTTGTTCAATTTTATTTCATTTGATATAAAATGCATTGAATTTCAAGCTTGGTAGCTTAAAATATGATCCATTGAAATTCAGCAAAATTTCAATTTTACCAAAAGTTCACAAATTCTCAATTTTCCAATTCCACAATGAAAACTAAGACAAAACCATACCAAACTCCAATTTACCTCATAACTCACCCTTTATATCAAATTCCACCATTCATACCAAACTTTCCTTCACATTTCATTATTCTCAACCTCCATATCAAATATGTAACACTAAAATCAATCCTCCACCAACACATTCATCAATCATAAATCTATCAATACCAAGCATCATAATCAATCTCATTTCATCTCAATATAAATCCTTCATATCATCTTTATGAATTTCAACATCATAATTCATCAACATACTCAAAAATCATCAATTCGTCATAATTCATCATAATTCATCATTCAACAATTCAACAACCAATTCAATTCAAACCTATCCTATGGGTCACTACTCTAAGTATCCAGAAATATTATATATTACATAGAAAAAAGCGAAACCATACCTTGGCCGATTTCCAATATGCCAAAAACCCAAAATTGAGTGCAATAAAGTTTCCTATCACAGTCCAAGCCACCAATCAACTCCAACAAGTATCAAGAATCATCAACAAGCTCCAATATTCAAGCTAATATCACACATTTGATAAAAATCAAAACCTAATACTCACAATTAATCAATTTACAAGGGTTCTTGGAAAACCTTACCTCATTCACTGATATTTGGGATAAAACCCAACATTTTCTCACTAATGATTAACACCTAAATAACCAAAACACAAATTTTTCTTAAGATCAATTCTCACCAAACTCGAAATTCTTAGGGCAACAGAAAGGAAGGAAAATTCGAAATCTTACCTATGAGAGTTAGATGAAAGTAATGGGTTCTGCGAGAGCTTCGCGTAGCCACTGACGGCACGCGAATTGAAGCACCGTAGCTGGAGATATGAGCTTAAGAAGATGATGATGAATAGTGCTTTTTCTCTCTTCTCCCTCTTTATCTTTCAGCTGGTGTGTGTGCTGTGTTTAAGTGTGTTGTGTGCTGAATTAGCCTTTAATGAAAGTATATATATGTTGGGCTTGGGCCCAACTTGAGCCCGGTCCAACCCGTTAATGTTTTTAGCCCATTTGGCCCAACATTGGGCCAAACCTTTAAAATTAACGCCTGGTATTTTACTTTAAATATTTTCCTAAAGTTTTCTACTATTTTTAATTTTTCTTGCACAGTACCGGACAGACTTAAACTGGTTCGGCTGCTAGTTCCCGGTTTTTCTCGGTTTTTCGGATCCAAAAATCATATTTAAATCCCCTAGTTCTCATTCTATATTTTCGGATCCTTTTTTGGGCAATATTAATTATTTAATTAGACGGTTAATTAGTCGCGATTCTTACAGTTTTCACAAAACATTATATATTATCTATGAGAAACCAAAACCATACCTTGGCCGATTCCTCTCTAAGCTTGGAACTCCTCAAAAACCTCTCCTTTCACAAGCTCTGAATTTCCAAACCTCAATACCTCAAGCTGAATCACCCGGATTTTGTTCCAAACAGCCTAATTGAACTCTAAATCAATAAGAAGACAATCTAATTCATACAATATCACTATAATCAACATACAGTTCACTAAATTGGAAATTCGCAAAGAAATAAAAATTCCTTACATTACCCATGGCTCAAATGACCAAAACCCAATAGTTTTCTGAAGCTAACTCAAGCCTAGAACATCAAAATCACATAATCTATCAAACTCAAAACCTTAAATTTTGAAATTAGGGAGGAGTGCCTGAGTAAGAAATGGCTAGATTCTCACTAAATTGATATGTGAATTTTATAGAGAATTCCAAGATGAACGCGTGGCCGCTGACTTCTCGTCAATTGGAGCTCCAGATTGAAAGTTACGGACGATTGAATTTTGGGAAGGGGGTTTAGGTTTTCAAGATGTGAATCTCTTTTCGAAGCATTCCCAGGAGTGAAAATGAGGAAAGCTCGCTCGTGGCTTAGCTTATAGGGTTGGCCTTGGGCCGGTTTGGGGCCAGTCTAACCAGTTCGGCCCGTTGGTGTAACACCCTACCACACAGAGCCTTATGCTTAAGTCATAAGACAGAGTTGGGGAGGTATTACGACCTCTAAAAGTAAAATTATATATATATAATAATAGTGAAAAAGATTTCTAACTAGGAGCCTTTGAAGAAAAAGGTAAAGCAAATTTGTTAAATTGAAAAGCGCAACACTCCCAAATACGATAACATAAGTGAGCAAGGAAAAAGATAAGCTAACACGGATACATATACAGAAGAGTGCCAAAATATAGATAACAAAGCTCAAGACTCGGTTCGCGAAGGTAACTGGCCTAAGCATTTAAGTATACATACACACACATACACACACACACACACACACACATATGTATATATGAAAACGCAAAATACAGAGTTATAGAAGATGTTTCTCCAAAATAACCTCTAAAAGGAGCTAATACATCATATATATATAAGTGGAAATAATAAGTATCTATATAAATACATATAACCAAAATAAAGCCCCGAGAGATAAGGATCTTTGCTAATTCAGAAGCTTTCAGCATGCCTCAGCGAGGAGCCTCAGGTCCTGCATCTGAAAATCACAAAATATGCATGGGCGAGAACCGAAGGTTCTCAGCACGGTAACAGTGCCCACATATCTAACATATAATGTCATGGGAAAGCCAAAGGCAATCCTAGAACTTCCAACATATAATTAAAGCTTATAATCATAACTAAACCATGAAAATGAAATAGGCAACTAGCTAAGGATCTTCAGAGCTATCTAATACTCCCCAATCCAACTCCTCCAAACCACCCAACCGCCACCGGAATTTGATATTACAAACACAATTATTTTAAGCAAGAAAATTACAAATAGAAAGCAGATACAACAGATAAACAGGTAGCAAGTAGTGATGCAATCAATTAGGCACTCCAAACAAAACACACCAAACAAACATATAGATGCATATGATGCATGCCTGTCCTAGTGGTTGATGAGTCTCATCTGTCAGTTATAAAGCCAACCCGACAAGTCCTGGTGGCTAACTATTGGACTATCTATCTGTCGTGCATCCCTAACTTGAGTAATTCTCAATCATAATCATATAACACCACACTGGTGTTTATTCACGGGGGCGAGCTCATTCGGAACTTTCACAGTGTCCGGCCACACTTACGACATAGGGTCAGCAGAGTATCGAGTCTCATCCTGGAGCACGTGGTGGCTAGCCACTGCTTTCAACCAAGGAAACTCGTATCTCAAATAGTTGGAAGTGCATCAAATCACATTATCAATCATCAATCATATACATATACAGACTCAGCCATAATTCAATATCAAATACAGCCATTCGGCTCATGGGATACACACCACTTCCACCGTCATCCTCAGCAACTCATACAATCATCATTAATCAGATTTGAAAGAATGAAAATTGAAGCTTACCACTTTTCCTAGCTTTTTTGCATTACTAGGCATACTATTAGGATTTAGGGCTAAAAGAATAAAAATTGAAGCTTAGAGGTTTGAAATTAAGTGTTAAAACACAAAACTTATTTTTGCTGGAAATAGGGGGTCACGCGTACGCAAGTACTTTGCTCGCGTACGCGAGCTGCCCAACCTGAAAGGGTTTGTCCCGTCACTTGCAGGTGGTCGCGTATGCAACACCTCAAAAACAACTACTCGCATACGCAAGCACCCTACTTGATAAATCCCATTTTTAGGGTTTATCTTGTATGGATTTTGGGGGTTTTATCAATATTTTTTCACACTTATTCATATAAAATGCATGGTTTTGTGTTTCTTTCCCGATTTTGTTTCATGGTTGAAAATATGCTTCTTTTACATTAAATATGTTATATTTTAATCCTCTTCTATTACCATTCGATGTCGTGATCTGTTTGTTAAGTGATTTCAGAGTTTATAGGGCAAGAATGGCCTAGAAGAGAAGGAAGGAAGCATGTATAAATAGAAGGATCATGGAAAAATGGAGCTTTGGAGCTTAAGCAGTGACACGTATGCGTGCCTTGCACGTACGTGTGGATGCATGCTGCTGGGAATCAGCACGCAAAGCTGGCGCATTCGCATGTCTGGGTGCAAACTCCATGGATGCGTACGCGTGCCTTGCACGTCCGCGTGGATCGCACAAACTCTAAGAACGCGCACGCATGACCCATGCGTACGCGTCGATGCTCGCACGTGATTTTTAAACTGAAAATATAACTGGCAAATTTTAGGGGAGTTCGTGGCCCAGTTTTGAGCAGAATTCTGGTGGGAAAAGACATAAAAGACCAAGGATTGAAGGGGATTCACGCATTACACACTATTATATATTTTTAGTTAGTTTTTGTATGTTACATTCTAGAGAGAGAAGCTCTCACTTCTCTCTAGGTTTTTATTTTCTCACGTTCAATTCCTCATGGATCCATTGGTGAGATCTATTGTCAATTCAATTCTACATTGCTTCAATTTGTAGATCTAATTCTTCTACTCTCAAATTAGTGTTCTTGTTGCTCAAGTTATTTTGGATCTTAGATTTGGATCTTGTTACTTTGATTTCTATTAATGCATTGAGGTATTTCATGTTCATTGTTGTTAATTGCTTGTAGTGGATATCTTTGATCTGAATTTTCTTCTCAATTTCACAATGTCTTTCATTCTTGCTCTCCAAGTGTTTGAGAGAATGTCAACTTTAGCTAGGGAGCAGACTTTTCATTCCTAGCTTGGGGGTTGAGTTATTGGAGATACTTGAATTGTCAATGTCCTTTGTTGATTATCAATTGGAAATTGCTAATTGATTTGCATGTTAGTAAAGCTAGACTTCCGTAGGGTTTGACTAGGACTTGTGAACTCAAATTGATTATCTTCACTTGAATTTTCTTCATAGTTAGAGGTTGACTAACTAGAGCAATGACCAATTGTTGTCACAATTGATGTAGATTATGATGATAGGACTTCCAGTTCTCACCCCTAGCCAAGGCTTTTACATTGATTGATTGTCATTCACTTTTATTAGCTTGATTTCTTGTACTAAACTCCAAAACAACAAAAGAATCCCTAACCAATGATGTGCATCTTAGGGCAACTCCTAGGGAGAACGACTCGGGACTAATACTCTCGGTTATTGATTTTGAATTGTGGACACACATTTTCTAAGTTTGATGTGGGATTACTTGTTGGTTTAGACTATACTCACGATTGGATTTATTGATAAATTCTATACTGGCATAAAATCTCTCATCAAAATGGCGCCGTTGCCGGGGATTTGCAATTGTGTGACTTGTTATTGGTTATTGTATATATGTGAATATTATGAATATGTTTGCCTTTTGCTTCTTTGTTAGTTTTTGGTAGTTGTAGGTGTTGGTTCTCTTTATTTGTTACTAGCTTTTTGTTTTTATCTTCTCTTGCTACTATGAATTCTCACCACTTTGGCTATGAGTTTGGTTCTAACTATGTTGTAGGAAATGGGAATTTCAATGAGAATGTGCATCAAGGATGGTATAATCAAAGGTGGGAGGAGTCTCAAGGGATTGATCAACCTTCTTGGCAACAACCTCCTCTGGTTTCTTATAGGTATAATTCCTATCCTAATGAATGTCAATCACATGGCTATGGTGAACCTCATTGTGACTACCAACAACCACCACCATATGCCTATGAGCCATATCCTTAATATAGTCCTCAACCACCATGTTCACAAGCCCCATTCTACCATACACCCTCCTATGATCCACCTCCATCATATTACCAACCTCCTCTACCACATCCTTGTGACCATTACGAGCGAAAACCTAAAGAACCACCCTAATACACACTATCTCCATATTTCCACCAAGAAGAACCACCTTCCTATTATGAACCCTTCTTTCCAAATTATGAACTCTCCTATCCACCCCAATTCCCAATGGATGACTCTCTCACTTTGCTACTTCAAGGGCAATAGGACATGCAAAGGAACACACTAGAGTTTGTGGCTACCTTGACCAAGGTAGTACACACTTTGGCTTCCCAATACTCATGTGCTCAAGGTGTTCCCATTGTCAATTGTGGCGAATCAATCGAAGAGTGTAGCATGAGAGAGAGATTAGAAGCTCCGGTGGAGAACAAGGAGTGGGATTTCATATTAGAGCAATTGGAGGAAGCCATAATTGTTGAAGAAGAGGAAGAAGTGGTTGAAGATTTAGAAGATGCTGAAAGTCCATGGGAATGTGGAACCTTAGAACCCTCTTCCAAGAAGCTTGACATTGATGTTGAGGAGGGTGCGCAACCTCTAAGGCATATCATGGTTGAAAACTTTGAAGAGGTTGATCAAGAGATGGATTCAGTCATTGATGAGTTTCTATCTACAATTGAATCCTTTCCCATTGGACATGAAATTGAAATTATAGAAGAATGTACACAACCTCCCATACCCTTGGTGAGCAATGAAGAAGAGAGTGAATTGGAAGAGAGCTACCAATTGAAGAAGCTTGCGAAGAGGTGGAGATAGTCAAGGAAGAGCACAAAAGGAGTGGAACTTGCAAGATCATTGGGACCACCCCTTCCTAAGTCACCATCCTACACAACATTCAAGTATGTAAAATTATTATCCCTAAGCTTTACTTTCTCACTTGAATATGGTTTGATTGAAAATGATGGTCAACTTAGAGCTCTTTGTGGAGTTATAAGTAGGAAAGAGTTGTAGTGGTTGGAAACATTACTCTAAGTTCATGATGGTTGCATGCTCAAAATTCAAGAGCAATGGTTGGTGTAGAACCGAATTCCATGGGTCTAGGAGGATGTTTGGATGCCTAAATGAGAATTCACAAACCTTGTCACACGGATCTAACGATGGTAGTCAACAAGAAGATGGGTGTAAGAACAAGGTTTGGGACCCCAGAATTCAATTCCACAATCCTTGATTAATCTTCTACCCAAGTTTCATGGGATTTCCGCCCAAGATCCTATTAGACACCTTAGAGACTTTCAAGGTGTATGTGCAACAACTAGGCGGGAATGTTCCGATGAAATTGCTATTTGGTTGTTTGCCTTCCCATTCTCTCTTGAGGGAAGAGCTAAAGAGTGGTTCTACACTTTACCCAGTGAGGTTGTTACCAATTGGAACTTGCTTAGAAGGGAGTTCTTAGACAAATTCTTTCCTGTGGAAGTGACGGATAAGCTAAGGAAAGAGATTTCATGCATTGTCCAAGGTGAATTGGAAACTCTATACGAGTATTGGAAACGGTTTCAGAGGCTTGTTGACTCATGCCTCAACCACATGATTGAAACTCAAGTGTTGCTTAGCTACTTTTGCCAAGGAATGAAACCTCAAGACAAGATCCTCTTGGATGCTGCAAGCAATGGTTCCTTGACAAAGTATAGAACGGCAGAGGAGGCATGGCAACTCATAACCGACTTGGCCGAGTCCACTCAACACGCTAGACAAAGGAACAATCATCCAAGAGCCGTAAATGAAGTTTTTTCTTGTGGTGAGACCGCCGCCCTTGCCAAATCCTTGGGTGAAATGACAAACATTCTTAAGCAACTCCAACTTAGTCAACAACAACCTCCACCTCCTGAACAACAACCAAGTCAACAATTGGTCCCCCAAAGAGTGTGCGGTATTTGCTTTTGCTACTCCCTTTACATGGATGAATGTCTGAGCCTCTAAGAGGACAACACCGTAGCGGCTACTAATGCCTACTACAACCGTTCTAACAAAGGCTACCCTCAACAAGGAAGCAACTACAACCAAGGATATCCTCAATAAGGAGGCAATTACAATCAAGGGTGTAACAACTATAATCATGGTTGGCAAGTGATAAACCACTATTTTATGGTTTATCTTGTGCTTAATTGAGTGGATTTTATCAACTCTTTACCCACTTATTCATACTATTTGCATGGTTTTACATTTGCCTTCCTAATTATGTGCTTTGATTGAAAACATGCTTCTTTGGCCTTAAGTTCCCTATGTTTAAACCTCTCTTATTACCATTAGATGCCTTGATATGTGTGTTAAGTGTTTTCAGAGATTATAGGGCAGGAATGGCTCAGAGGATGGAAAGGAAGCATGCAAAAATGGAAGGAATACAAGAAGTTGGAGAAATTGCTAAGCTGTCCAGCCTGACCTCTTTGCACTCAAATGGCTATAACTTTAGCTACAAAGGTCCAAATGATGCGGTTCTAGTTGCATTGGAAAGCTAACATCCGGGGCTTTGATTTGATATATAATATGCCATAGTTGCCCTGAAGCTAGGCAACGCGACCGCGTGCTCCATGCGGCTGCATCGCAGTGACGAAAAAGCAGCGTATTTGAATTCGCAACCAGCGAATTCTGGGCTGTTTCTGACCCAGTTCTCGGCCCAGAAAACATGGATTAGAGGCTATAAAGTGGGAGAATGCATTCATTCACATACACAAGCTTTTAGATTCACAATTTTAGGATTTAGATATAGTTTTTAGAGAGAGGTTGTCTCCTCTCTCTTAGGATTAGGATTTAGGATTTCTCTTAGTTTTAGGAGTGACTCTCAATCCCAGGTTCAATATTCTTTTTATTATTTTCCTATTTTAATTTATGAACTCTTCCATGTTATATTTGATATCTTTATTAGTGCTAATTGAGGTATTTTCAGATTTATGATTTGTTTCTTTTATTTATATAAATAATTTAGAATTTTTCCTTTTGGCTTTGGTTGAGTCATTGGAGACACTTGAGTTATCAAACTCATTGTTGATTGAAAATTGGAATTCTTCAAGAATTAATTCGGGTTCTAATAACTCTAACTTTTCCCAAGGAAAGACTAGGACTTGAGGAATCAGAATTAATTCATCCACTTAACTTACCTTCATAGTTAGAGGTTAACAAAGTGGGAGAAAAATCCAATTCTCATTACAATTGATAAGGATAACAGGGATAGGACTTCCAGTTCTTATACCTTACCAAGAGCTTTGTTATTTATTATTTTAATGACTTGTTATCTTACATTACTTGCTCCTCCTTTCCAAAACCCCCAATTTACAAGACTCATAACCAATAATAAGAACATCTCCATGCAATTCCTTGAGAAGACGACCCGAGGTTTGAATACTTCGGTTATCAATTTATTTAGGGGTTTGTTACTTGTGACAACCAAAAACGTTTGTATGAAAGGACTTTTGAAGGTTTAGAAACTATACTTGCAACGAGAATTTATCCGCAAATTTCTAGACCACGCAAAAGTTCTCTCATCAGCAAGACAACTCCAACCAAGGATGGCGGGACAATTATCATCAAGGAGGTAGGGACAATGGAGGAAATCAAAGGTGGAATAACAACAATCCACAAAATCGATACTCACAAAACCCTCCATACTAACAACCAAACCAAGGAAGAAACTACCAAACTTACTAACTGCCTCATCAAAGGCAAGCACCTCAACCCAACCAACCACAAGCCCCTCAAATAACCTACCCTTCTACTTCCCCCAATCAAGATGAAACACTCCGTTCCATTCTTCAAGGACAAAAAAAACTTCAAACTGCACTTGCCTATAGTCTTACCGATCTTATTTCTACCCTCCAAGCTCTCATAGCCCGCATAGAACCACCTTCTACCTCTACTCCTCAAGCCTCAAGTTCTAGCGCCATACCCTCTCAACCTCTACCCAACCCCAAAGGTGGCATCAATGCCATTACCTTGAGGTCCGAAACCAAATTGCAAGAGAGGGGTCCAAAGGAACTAAGCCCAATGATAGTCACTCAAGATGAGGATGTGGTTGAGATAGAAGAAATTGGAGAGGAGGATGAGGCACATGAGGTAGTTGAAGATGAAGTCCCTCAACCAAGGAGTGAAGTCTCTAAAGATGAGAATGTCTTGGAGGAAGTTGCTGAACCAATTCCATTTCCTACATTGGCAAGGAAGACTAAGAAGCGTGTAGAGCTTGACCCCAAAATGGTGGAGATGTTCAAGAAAGTTGAGGTAACTATCCCTCTCTTTGATGCTATCCATCAAGTACCTAAATATGCCAAGTTTCTTAAAGACTTATGCATGAACAAGGAAAGAATTCATGAGTTAGAAACTATTCCATTAGGGAGCTCTATTTTGGCTTTAATGGGAGCAATACCGAAAAAGTGTGGTGATCCGGGCCCTTGCTTAGTCACTTGTACCATAGATGGTGTCCAATTCATTAATTGTATGTGTGATCTTGGTGCATGTGTTAGTATTATCCCTCTTTCCGTTTATCATATATTGAAGCTCCCGCCGTTGAAACAGTCGGCGGCTCGGTTTGTATTGGCAGACAAGAGCATAATATCTGTGGTCGGTATTGCGGAGGATGTGCTAATAAGTATAAACGGGTTGGTCTTCCTGATTGATTTTTGTATCTTATAGATGCCGCCTAGTGAATCTGAAAGAACATCATCTATTCTTCTTGAGAGGCCGTTCTTGAGGACCTCTCGGTTCAAACTAGATGCTTTTTCGGGTATTTATTCTTTTGAGATTGACGGAAGAGTTGTTAGCTTTAGTCTTGATGAAGCCATGAGACACCCGCCGGTGGATCATTCAATACTCCGGTGTGACTTGATTGACAATGTTGTGGCTGAAGTACATAATGCTAATCTTGATGAGAAGAGTATGATTGAAGGTCCAAGAGTGGGGAGCCCCTACGAATGTGAAGAGAACACCCTACCCACTCCGGTCTTATCGGAAGATCGAATGCCTAGTCAAGAACAAAGTGTAGAGTTGAAACCACTCCCGCCCCACCTAAAATATGCCTATCTTGATGAAGCTCAAAAGTTTCCAGTAATTGTTGCAAGGGAGCTCACTCCTCAACAAGAGGAGAAGTTGCTTCATGTTTTGAGGAGAAACAAAAGGGCCATAGGGTGGAGCTTGGCGGACCTAGTGTGCATAAGCCCTCAAGTGTGTAAGCACCGAATCTTCCTAGAAGAAGGAGCTAGACCTATTCGGCAACCTCAAAGGTGTTTGAATCCTACCATTCTAGAGGTTGTAAAGAAAGAGGTGACACGGTTATTGGAAGCAGACATCATCTATCCTATTTTTGATAGTGAATGGGTAAGTCCCATACAAGTCGTCCCAAAGAAGTTCGGGGTTACTACAATCAAGAATGAGAACGGGGAGCTTATGCCTATGTGGGTGCAAAACTCATAGAGGGTGTGTATTGACTCGGCGTTTGAACACGGCCACTAGGAAGGATCACTTTCTATTTCCGTTCATCGATCAAATGCTTGATCGATTGTCTGGTAAATTTTATTACTGTTTCTTAGATGGCTATTCGGGGTATTTTCAAATCCACATTGCTTTAGAAGATCAGGAGAAAACTACATTTACATGCCCCTTTGGAACTTATGCCTACAAGAGAATGCCATTTGGCTTATGTAACGCACCGGCAACTTTGCAAAGATGTATGATGAGTATATTTGTGGATCTTCTAGAGCATTGCCTGGAGGTGTTCATGGACGATTTTAGTGTCTATGGGGACTCCGTTGATCTTTGCTTAGACAACCTTGCAAAAGTATTAGAAAGATGTACTAAATCAAACCTTGTTTTAAATTTTGAGAAATGTCATTTTATGGTTAGACAAGGTATTGTTTTAGAGCACATTGTCTCTAATAGTGGTATTTTTGTGGATCCGGCAAAGATCAATGTTATTTCTGGTATACCTTACCCCTCTTCCGAGAGGAAAGTCTGTGCGTTCTTTGGTCATGTAGGTATATACCGGTGATTTATTAAGGACTTTAGTAAGGTTGCACTACCTCTCTCTTGATTGTTACAAAAGGATGTTGAATTTGATCTAAGTGAAGGGTGCATGGAGGCCTTTGACAAGCTCAAAGTTGCATTGACCCAAGCTCCCATTGTAAAAGGGCCCGACTGGAGTCGGCCATTTGAGATAATGTGTGATGCATCAAACTATGCGATGGGAGCCGCGCTAGCACAGCGCGAAGGCAAAAATCCTTATGTCATTGCCTATGCCTCTAAAACCTTAGATGGGGCTCAATCCAATTATACCACCACTGAGAAAGAGTTGTTAGCTATTGTCTTTGCTTTGGATAAATTCCAAGCTTATTTACTTGGCTAAAAGGTGGTAGTATACTCGAATCATGCAGCATTGAAATCTTTGTTGGCCAAGAAAGAGTCTAAACCAAGGTTGATAAGATGGATTTTACTTTTGCAAGAATTTGATCTAGAAATTAAAGATAGGAGTGATTCGCAAAATCTAGTGGCGGATCACTTGAGTCGCCTTGAGCACACAAAGGGCGATCCCACCTCTATTAATGATGCCTTTCCCATTGGGGGCTTGCAAGCAATCTCTGAAGTAATCCCTTGGTATGCATCAATTACTTGGTGGCTCGCACCTTTCCTCCCAATTTCTCCAAGCATCAAAAGGATAAGCTTAAAAGCGAATTCAAATATTATGTATGGGATGACCCGTACCTTTGGAGATGTGGTACGGATCAAGTAATTAGGAGGTGCATCCCGCAAACCGAATTTCAGTCTATCTTGGAGGCTTAACACTCCTCTGAAGGAGGTGGCCATTATGGACCTCAAAGAACGGCCCAAAAGATTCTAGACTGTGAATTTTGATGGCCAACTCTTTTTAAAGATGCTTATCTCTTTTGTAAATCTTGTTCACAATGCCTTAGCTTTGGTAATATCTCCAAGAAGGATGAGATACCCCCAACAAACTATGTTGTTTTGTGAGATTTTTTATGTGTGGGGTATTGACTTCATGGGGCCTTTCCTAAATTCTAATGGTTTCCTCTATATTTTGCTAGCTGTTGAATATGTGTCCAAATGGGTGAAAGCGATACCCACCCAGACAGATAATGCTAATGTGGTTCTTTCTTTTGTTCGGAATAACATAACTTGTCGCTTTGGATCACCATGAGGTATCGTGAGTGATCAAGGCTCACATTTTTGCAACAAGAGATTGACAGGGCTAATGAAGAAGTATGACATCATCCACAAAGTGGCCATGGCCTACCATCCCCAAACGAATGGCCAAGCCGAGGTTTCCAACCGGGAGATTAAGTGCATATTGGAGAAAATTGTGAAGCCTCATAAGAGAGACTGGAGTGCTAAGCTCACTGATGCGCTCTGGGCCTACCGAATGGCTTACAAGACGCCAATTGGCATGAGCCCATTTTAGTTGGTCTATGGAAAAGCTTGCCATCTACAAGTGGAGATAGAGCACAAGGCGTATTGGGCCATCAAAGAATGCAACTCGAGTTTGAGGGGGCGGAATCGAAAGGAAGCTACAGTTAGTGGAATTGGAGTGTTTAAGATTGGAAGCTTATGAGAGTTCTAGACTCTACAAAGATAGGATGAAAACTGTACATGACAACAACATTCGAAGAAGAGAGTTTAGAGCCGGAAAACTTGTCCTTCTCTACAAATCAAGATTGAGGTTGATGCTCGAAAAGTTAAGATCAAGATGGGAAGGACCTTATAGAGTGGAGAAGGCGGGGCCATATGGGGTTTATCACTTGCGTCATCCTTCTAGCCCCACAATTTTTAAAGTTAATGGTCATCGTCTGAAGTTATACCATTGGGAGAAGATAAAAAGCAACAAAGAAGTTGAGGTGTTCCTCTTTCAGGATGCACCCGAAGGCGAAGAGATATGAGCACATGACCGTCCAACTTAAGGACGTTAAAGAAAAGTGCTAGGTGGGAGACACTCCACCATGGTAAGATCTTCCTGTACCTTTTGTATATAACTCTTGAACTTTTGGATGATTTTGTGATTGCTTAGTTTTAGAGTTTGTTTAGATAGACTTGATTTTGCTTGACTTAGTTATGATATTCATGAAGATTGTCATTGATCTTGGTTAGGTTGGATTTTGATTGTTGAGGAAAACACTCCATTCTGAGTGTTGCATGAATTTTTGAGTGTTTTTGACCTTTTTAGTCTGAATGCCTACCAAAATTGTGCCAATAATGCATTTCTTCATGTTTATGAAAAAAAAAAGGGGGGAGGGGGAGCATCCACGCGTAAGCATGTTGTACCCGTGCGCGTCGGCGTGGTTTCGCAACTCCTAGTACTAAAACTCGAGAGTTGTGCCCACTTTATGCCCAGTTTGTGCCAAATGCACAGATGCGACCCACGCATAAGCGTGAATGATGCTTACGTGCCCCCTTACCATTTTGCACACCCATGCATAAGCGTAGGGGACGCGAACGCGTTGGCTGCGCATTTTGGACTCTCTGGTACAAAAACCCGAGAGTTATGCCCACTTTATGCCTACTTTGTGCTAGGTGAGCCACACGTAAGCGTGGGCGACGCGTACGCGTCGATCGCCATTTTTGAAATCCACGCGTATGCGTGCCATGCGCGTACGCGTTGATTGTGCTGCATGACACTCCTGGTACAAAAACCCGAGAGTTAGGCCTACTTTGTTCCAACTTTGTGCCCAAGGCACAACACTACCCATGCGTACGCGTCTCTTAATGCGTACGCGGCCCCTCTCTTCTCTACGACCCATGCGTATGCGTGGGGGATGCCTACGCATCAATTGTTGCTTACATATGCGTGAATTGCGCACACACGTCGATTACCCGACGTAAATTAAACCCAGCGCTCCCTTCTTTCTTTCTTCACTTCTCTTTTATTCTTCCATCTTCATTCTTCCATTACCTTCTCCCTTCTTCTCCCATCTTCCACTACTCTTGTCTTCGGCCACTCTACCGGTGACCATCTTTGCCAGCCACCACCACTTCCGGCGGCTCCACAATTTCTCTCTCCTCTCCTTCCTTTCCCTCTCATCTCATATTTCCAACCCACATTCCACCTTGATTTCTCTCCCCTCTCAAGGTTCTACTCCTACTTCTTCTTCTCTTTTATCTCCTTTTAAATTTTTCCCCTACTAGTTGCATTTGCTTACCCTCTTGCTTTCTCTCTTAGTTGCATTTTTGTTGATTGGTTCTTTCTTGTTTGCTTTCTTTCTTTTCTTATTGTTCCATGGGTGTTGAACTTTGAGTTTTATCTTGCTTTGATGGATCATTTTGTTATTTCTTGATGCATTTGTGACTATGTGGTGTTGTGTTGTTGTTTGGTAATTTTTTGGGGTTCTACATGATTGAGTTCTTCCTACTTGCTCATTGCTTGAATATTGCATACCAAGTGTTTGATGGAATGCACCTATACCATTTCGGTTCAATTTGACCTTATGCACTCAACTTGGTGCTTCTTCTTCATACACTTACTCTTTTCTAAGTACATTGAACCTATTTTACTTTATGTTTACCATCTTTATGCTCATTTACCATGACTTGCTTCATTATTATTGATGCTTGAGCTTATCCTTCTCATGCCTTATCCCATGCTAAGTGTTGTGACCCATGATTCTATAATTGTCTTGATCACATGTTGCAGCTGTCATGTCCTCAGGACACACCATTCCTTTTTGGGCACTACTTTTCCTTCCTTTAAAGGATGGCCACCAAGAAAGGCAAGGAGAAGGCGTAGAAAAAACCGGCCACAAAAAGGGTACCCCAAAAGTTAACCTCCAAGGCACACCCTACATTAGGAGATAAATCCCTCTCGAGGAAGGTGGAGACAATTATTCCTATTGATGAACAAGAGAAGAGCAATCCGGCAAGGGACTCCACAAGGTTCCCCAACCGCTTATGTGATCTCGTGTTCCCCGCCATGGTTGAGAATAATTATCATTCCGAGCACCTACTCGCCCCTCCGGACCACATTGCTCATTATGTGATGCCCTGCATTGAGCGGTGAGGATGGGGATTTCTCATGCGAAGACTACAAGAGGCCAACCTCTCGTGGGTGGTAGAGTTTTACACCAATTACCACATCCGTTCTCTTCAGTCAGTATACGTGTGCCAGAATCAAGTCTCGGTTTCGGAAAAGGCTATTCAGCGAGTGCTTAATGTTTTACCGATACCGGAGGAAATGGATGGTTACCAAAAGGTCTTACGTCAGAGGAATGAGTTTGGGTTTGATTGGGACTCAATCCTCCGAGTCATTGCCGAGCCAGAGACATTTTGGACCCAAGGGAGACTTCGGATGCAACCTAAGTGCATTAACGCACACTACCCTACTGTGGAGGCTAGGGCATAGGCCTAGATCCTATCTCACTACGTGCTGCCTAGCACCCATAAGCCATCCTTCACGGCGGACCTCACCCTCTTTGTTTGGTGCATACTCACGGAGAGGCCAGTCAACATCCCTCTCCTCATCCGACAAGCGATGGGTCGAGTCCATGCCAAGGGTAATCTACCATTCCCTGCATTGGTATCTGATTTGGTTGTTGCTGCTGGTGTTCCTTGCGAGGCTACAGACATGAAAGCTACGATTCCGGCAAAGGGCGATATCATCCCAAGCGGAAACTATCTTCAGCCTCCCATGGATACCTCGAGCCTTGACATGGCCCCCTTCTACCATTCCTACCACTCCATCCGCACCACCAAAGTCCACCCATCAATTGCTTGTAGAGCTCCATAAAAAGATGGACCGATATGAATGGCAGAACCAACGCCGGTATACTTATGTGAAGAAGCTTTTCAGTTTTGTGACCCCACCTATGGAGGAACCGGAGATCTCCACATCCACTTCAAACTTAAGTGAAGATAGCATTCATGAGCAAGATAGTGGAAGTTCTGAGCCCGATCGCCCTTGCGCCCTTCCAATAGCACGGAGGACCGTGCTAATTCTTAAGTGTGGGGAGGTCCTTCGACCGATCTCCGTAGGTTACACCCAAACAAACTTTGGTTTTCTTTTGTTAAGTAGGATAGATTTCATGGTTAGCTTTTGCTTTTGAACACCTTTTTGCATGATTAGTGTTTCTTGTCATAACTACTTGGTTAGGGTAATGACTTCGTTTCCAAGAAACTGTGTTTTTAGGGCACCTTACCAATTTGAAAAATTTTTGGTGTTAAGCTTGCTTGAAGAATGTATTTTGGAACATGGTTTTTGAGCTAAGAACACAAGCATGTGAGTCTTGAGCCTAATTGTGTGGTTACATCATATAACCACTTATCTTCCTTCTTATGTGTATTGTTCTCCTTCTAAGATTGTGATCCTTGATTTGTTTGACTCTATATGTCCATTATTGTGTGTATGAATGCATGTATGTGATTGAGGCTATTATTTCATTTAGCCACTTGCCCAAATGGCCTCACCTTACAACAACCTTTGTTAGCCAACTTTGGGCCTACCATTAACCTACTTGTTCATAATTTTAGCACATTACAAGCCTAAAGCAGAAAACCATAAATGTCCTTTATTTGAATCTTTGATTAGCTTAGGCCAGTGAGTGTGTGTCATTCAAGTGCGGGGAGACTTGGGACTTTGGTTGAGGTAAGAGTATGTTGTGTTTTTGTTTTTTGTTGAAAATATGGGGAATTGGGTACATGCTCATGTGTTAATTAAGTGTGTAAACCATATGCATTGATACCTTTGTATATAAGTACATCAAAAAAAAAGAGAAAAATAAAAAGGAAAAAAAAAAAAAATATATATATATATATATATATATAGAAAAAATGAAAAAAGAAAAGGAAAAGAAAAGAAAAAAAAGGAAATAAAAAGGGGACAAAATGCCCCAAAGTGATGTTCAATAAGAATCAATGCATATGTGTGGTGATCAAAAGAGAATGCATGAGTATGTGAAAAAGTGGAGAATGGGTTGTTAGGTTAGCACTTAATTGTATAGGTTGTTATATAGGTTAGGTGCGAAGCTTAGGTTAATCAAAGATTCAAATTCTAGTCCACTTAACCATATATATAACCCTACCTTGATCCTAGCCCCATTACAACCTAAGAAAAGACCTCATGATATATGTATGCATGCATAGAATAATTGTTGATTGTTAGAGGAAGAGCAAATTTTGGAAAGCATGAAGTAGAGGAGAATTGAGTGGTCAACCCTACACACCCAGCGAATAGAGTGCAAACACTTCCGGTGAGGGTTCGAGGCTCAATTCCTTGTTCCCAACTCTCACGAGCGTTCTTCATGCAAGTTATTTGCACTTCACTTTGATGTTTGAATTGGTAGAGTTCGTGTATTATCTCATCATTTTGCTTTACGTGCTCATATATGTTCTTAGAAGATTGATTTGCTTTTGACCAAGTAGATAGTAGCATTCATTTTAGTTGCATTCATATAGGTAGATTGCATCTCATAAATCCCAATCTCTTGTGATTCTTTGGTCTTTTGCTTTCTTTTATCATGAGGACATGCTTGGTTTAAGTGTGGAGAGGTTGATAAACCCCATTTTTAGGGTTTATCTTGTATGAATTTTGGGGGTTTTATCAATATTCTTTCACACTTATTCATATAAAATGCATGGTTTTGTGTTTCTTTCCCGATTTTGCTTCATGGTTGAAAACATGCTTCTTTTACATTAAATATGTTATATTTTAATCCTCTTCTATTACCATTCGATACCGTGATCTGTTTGTTAAGTGATTTTAGAGTTTTAGGGCAAGAATGGCCTAGAAGAGAGGAAGGAAGCATGCATAAATGGAAGGAGCATGGAAAAATAGAGCTTTGGAGCTTAAGCAACGATGCATACGCGTGCCTTGCGCGTACGCGTGGATGCATGCAGTTGGGAATCGGCGCGCAAAGCTGGCGCATTCGCGTGTCTGGGTGCAAACTCCATGGATGCGTACGTGTGCCTTGCGCGTACGCGTGGATCGCAAAAACTCCAAGGACGCGCACGCGTGACCCATGCGTATGCGTCGATGCTCGCACGTGATTTTTAATTCAATTCAATTGTCAATGTCCTTTGTTGATTATCAATTGAGATTGCTAATTGATTTGCATGTCACTAAAGCTAGACTTCCCCAGGGTTTGACTAAGACTTGTGAACTCAAATTGATTATCTTCACTTGACTTTCCTTCATAGTTAGAGGTTGACTAAGTGGAGCAATGACCAATTGTTGTCACAATTGATGGAGACTATGATGATAGGACTTCCAATTCTCACCCCTAACCAAGGCTTTTACATTGATTGATTGTCAATTCACTTTTATTAGCTTGATTTCTTGTACTAAACTCCAAAACAACAAAAGAACCCCTAACCAATGATGTGCATCTTAAGGCAACTCCTAGGGAGAATGACTCGGGACTAATACTCTCGGTTATTGATTTTGAATTGTGGACACACATTTTCTAAGTTTGATGTGGGATTACTTGTTGGTTTAGACTATACTCACGATTGAATTTATTGATAAATTCTATACCGGTATAACATCTCTCATCACTGCTCGCGTACGCAAGTTGCCCAACCCGAATAGGTTGGCCGCGTCACATGCAGTGGTCGCGTAAGCAAGACCTGCAGAGTGGCAAAAATGCTGAATGCTGCAGAAATTTTTTTTGCACTCCGAACTTCCGATGCATGTAACGACCCAATTTTCAATATGTCTAGATCATACCGAAAACTGAGCGCTACCAATTTGTTTTCCTAATTATTATCTATTATTTATCATATGATCCTGATTCGTTGTTAAAAGCGTAGTTAATTTGCAAGGTACTTTTTTTTTTTAAAACGTTTGGATTAATAGATGGAATCATTCATAATCAATTCACAAATGATAATAGATAAAATAGTTATAAACAACCACACATAAATACATCATAAGCAGTTAACAACATTCAGTAATACAACCTTTATTTAAGTATATACTTTAGTTAGAACACCCCTAAATATAGCTAGATAATAACTATATACATATATATACATACAACATCCCAGGCCCTGACCTGTTCAAGAAGTCCCTAAGCTGGCACACTAGCTAGCCTAGACTCTATACTCACCTAGTCCCTCTAAACTACTAAACTGAGGGAAAGTACGTTCTAAGTCTTCAAAACTCAAGTCAGGTGGAACGTCCTCAAAAGGTGGAACATCATCATCTACTGCTCCTCTACACGATCAGACATTGCCATATGACGTCTCTCTGGTACCTCATCAAGTAGCCACATAATAGGAGTCTCGTACACATGATTTAGGTTAGAGTTCGCATACAAACGGGGTGTAGACGATGGCTGGTCTCACAGTATATACATATAAATAGATAATGAAGTTCACTCTAGACTCAGAAGGCTACCTAGAGCGGAATCCTCTTTGTGGAACGATCATCAACGAACTACGGAAGAGTACTCTTACTTCCATCTGAAGGGGGAAGGGAGAGAGAAGGGGTAAGAACTGGGAAGTTCTTAGTAGGGCCAGGGTTATTAGTTAAGTTCAGTAATTCTGTGTTATTTAGCAGATAAATAGCAGAATACAGAAAAGCAATAAATAGAAGATACAGATAAATAGAGAAGGTAGAGAAAACAGATAGTAGAACACAAACAGAAGAATACAAGAAAATAACACAAACACAGAGAATAGAATACAAACAAGGAAAGCATAAATTCATACAAAAATCATAACAGATGAAATGCACAACCAAGTACGATGCATGTCTAGCCCTAATGCAAGTAATGAGCACATTTGTCGGTTACAGACCCGCTCCCGACGTTACCCAGAGTCCTTTGACCAGGTAAGGCTTCCCTGTTGGCAATGCTCCTCGCAAGAGTCCTTTGACTTGCAGGGCGACACTAGCAACCCACTGTAAGAGTCCTTTGACTTGCATGGCGGAGCTAGTTAACTTATATCTGTCCAACACACACACACTGTAAGAGTCCTTTGACTTACAAGAGCAGACACACACACACACTCACTATAAGAGTTCTTTGACTTACAGTAGTGTATGCTAGTTGTGTTTTCTCAATAACTCTATAGGAGTCCTCTGACTTATTGAATAGCATTATAGTTAAGTATCCCAGGGAAGCGCTCTCAGTGGTCATACTACCATTTATCTGACTGCCTCTCTGCAGCAGATTCTTACATAATCATTCTCATTACCTTCATTCATTATCATTCTCATTATTCATCATCACTTTCTCATTCTTATGCAATACCTCTTTCTTTCTCTGTTCAATCATAATATACAAACTTTACAGCTTTTACTTTTACAACATCCTAACTCAAATCATTTCTCTTTATCAAATTACTATTTTCTCTTTGTCTTTTTACTCTGATCTGATTACTCTTTTCTCTTGATCTATTTACTTTACTTTGGTTACTCTATTCTCTGCTTTGATTACTCTTCTCTCTATGTCTTTTTACTCTGCTCTGGTTAGTCTTTTCTCTACTTAACGTATGTATTTAAAGCTTATGTAAATTTCGGTATGAATAGTTAGCATGTCCCAAGTATAGGTTCATTAAGTCTATACTGAAACAGTTTAACTTTTCATATAATACCTGACCCTAGCCGCAACTCAAGGACTAACTATGTTGCCCTAGTTCGTTTACTATTCTCTGTCTGGTTTTCTGTCATTAAAACTTTACAAACTTTTTCTTTGATTTTTATCTCTTCTTTAACATTTTATCTTTCCTTTATATTTGACTCACTATCATGTTATTACCACTTTCTAAGTGTTGTATGAAGGTAATTATGAGATTCTGCGCTTAAAGTTGTCTTTCTAAAGCTTTTATGAAAAACTGCATTTTCCGCTTTATTTTATTATTTTTATTAAAATATTATTTTTAATTAAATATTTTTATTTAATATTTTATTATTATTTATTATTTTATCATTAAATTTTCGAAAATTAACTTACCTTTTTCTTTTAACTTTAAATTCACTTTTTACCACCTGTAACTTTTAATATTTATACTTTAACCACCCTAACTTTCAGAAATTACCGAATAACCCCGCAAACACCAAAACTTTTACTTCCTTGCCTTTTTAAAGATCTAAAGTCTGTTCTTTAATTTTCTTCATGACACTCAAAGTGTTCTTCGTGTTCTTCATAAATTCTTCAGATTCTTTCTCTGCTTTTACCCGTTTTTCAGACTTTTCAGCAACCGATTTTTACCATAATTCATAATAAATTCCCAGCCACTAAAACCCCATCTTTTCCACATGATTTTAACACACTTGAACCCCAATTCAAGGCCTAGGGTTTTGGTTTCCAGTTGCACTCATGAACACCAATTCATAGCTTGAATTTCATCAAATTTCATCAAATTTTTATCAAATTTTCAACAAGAATCACTCATATAAATCATCAATTTCAAGGACAGCCAAACCATATCATAATTACACAACTCAAACACAATCAAGCAAGATTAAATTTGTCAAACCCTACCTGGTTTTGCTGCTCCAAATTCGGTTATACTTTCAGGTGGTCCTTAAGCACTTTTTCCTCCTAAATCACATCAAGAACAACTTTAAATCCAAAAACCCTCAACTAACCGAATCTTACTCAGCATGTTAGGAAAGGATTTCTCACCTTAAACTTGCTGGAAATTAATATTTCTTGGCCCTCAAGTCAAGTTTAGCATGATTCCTAAGGAAGAACATCAAGAAAACACATGTTTAAGCATTTTTCCTTGAAACCGAAGCAAAAGGGAGATGGTGCAGCCAAATTGTAATGACCCAACTACCAGTACATCATGATTGTACCGAAAGTAAGGCATTACTAGCCTGTTTTCCTTTATTAACTATTTACTATTGAGCTTTTAGTTCGATATCGCGATTCAGTTTTATAGAAAATTCTAGAAAAAATTTGTTTTAATTAATTAAAATTATATAGCAAACATCACCAAGTAATAATAATCACATAATTATTAATAATAATAAATATTATACAAAAGAATTCAAATAAAACTAAGGTACAACTCCTATCCCTCTGCATAAAATAAAGACTAAAGCTACAATGGCGAGGGAACTCTATGAAAACAACTTAACTTATAAATATAGTATAACAATCACCCGTAGCTTCAAACTGAGTCTTCGAACCTGTGTCACTGAAAGGGTGGAAGATTTTGCGGTGAGAACAAACCACACGTTCTCAATAGGGAATGCAAATACCGTAAAAGTAATAAAATAGAATGCAAATAATTAACATACTCAATGAAACTATATCTTTATCAAAACTTTTTGAAAATACTCTTGGTTTTACTTTAGCTAATTAATTACCTCTTTCAAAATTTCTAAACTTAAAACAACTTCTAAATATAAAACTAGTCACATTAACCATCTCTCAGTAACATAATTAATTCTCAATCAAAACGTCAATACTTAATCAGTTTAATACATTTACAAACTAATAGTACAAACAAGAGATTCAGTTCAACATACAAACAAGTCACAGCAAGACAAACAACACAACCACAGAGAAACAATACAAGCAAACACAACCAAATGCAAATACACAAATAATATGATGCATGTCTATCCTAAGCAGGCCATGAACTCACGTGTCGGTTTACACCCTGCAGCCCGACATTACCTAGGAACAAGTCCCATATATGGTTTTCCTTTGTGTCCTTAGTGCATACGTATCGGTGGTTAAGAATACCACTCCTTCGTGACTACCGGCAGTTGGCTCAAAGCTCGACCCCATAATATACGCACAAGGGGAAACAATGATCCTCAGTTCGTGGGAGTCCCCGAGATCAACACACAAACAAAACAGAGATCCTCAGTTTGTGGGTTTCCCCGAGATCAATATACAGCAAAATAGAGATCCTCAGTTCGTGGGTTATACCCGAGATCAATACACAATAAAACAATGATCCTCAGTTCGTGGGTTATTCCCGTAATCAATGATTACCAATTCGTGGGTTTTCCCGCATTTAAAACAAATAACAATTTATAGGTTTTCCCGAGATCGATGATCATTCAGTTCGTGAGTACTTCCCGAATTTAACCAATTATCAGTTTCATACTCTTGTTCAATAACTCTTTCTCAAGTTTGCTAACTTCCCAAAGACTCGAAAATCATCTTTCTTCTTACTATTCCAACTTAAATGTTATAAATTCACCAATCTCCTAAAAGGTAATCCTTTATTGAGTCGCATAATTTCTTTTTTTTAAGTAATTCAAACTCGAAACATAAACCTTTTCTTGGTAAATCGAATCCAAAATATTATAATTCTTTTCTTAACTAAAAAAAACTCAAGTAATACAATTTTCCAAATCCAAATATTCTAAAATAACTTGTTAAAATAAAACCTCAGCTTTTTATAAAATTTCGGCAACACCTCCCTTAAAACTTAGACTTAGCCACCCTTACGGGTTCCCTCTTTCTCAACAAATTACCAGCCCTTTTATCAGCAGTTATCACAACAATAGAATCTAAATAATCATCTCATTATAAATCAGTTTAAGACCAACATCCTAACATCAATTAAAATCAAAGTTTCCATAAACCATTCTTTAAAAGTAAACCAGTCTAGCTTCAAGATTTCGTAACTAATATTCCAAACACCAACTTTTCATATTCGTAGTTATTTTTAAAGTTATTTAGTTGTTAGCAGAGTTACCATTTTATTCTAAAGATCATACTTTAAGAAAATACTACAGTAATCAACCTTAAATCCTTTAACCGTCCTCAAAATCAACTCTGGTCAGCCTTAAATCAATAATAACAAGCAACTTGACATAATCAACTAAAATCTAAATTTCCAGCAACTCTAAAATAATCAGAAAGCAGTCATAATTAAATCATTATCACAATAATTCTAGACCGAGCACAAGCTTAAATCAATTCAACACTCAACACAATATTTTCCAGTCAAATTAACATATTCAGTAACCAATAATTTCTCAAACAAGCTTGCAATAATATCCACAATCATCAATTAAATTTCAAATCCACAACTAAGTCAAGAAATCAGCATAACCAGGAATTCGAGTAATTAGTCACTTTCAAACAATTATATCATTATTCACAAATCACAGCCTCAAATCAAAATCAGTTTTAATACCACACTAATCACATTTCCACAACCTCAATCCAAGCTTAACTCCACCAACTAATCTCTCATAACAACAAAACCAGTTACATTCAAAGCAACAATCCAAACTCAATTAATCAATTATCCATTCGACAGCTTTTCAATAATTAAATCAGCATATTTCAATTTAATACACTAAATTAATCATTATTCACAACCACATCTAATTCCGGTCACAGCTCAGAATAATCACAACAAATAACAAATTTCAAATGCATTTCAAGTCATTCATGTCAATTAAGAAATTCTTAACCATTATTAACCATTTGCACTTACCCAAATAACTTTGTAGGCATTCTAAATTAAAAATGTTTAGCTTCAAAAATAAATTCCCTACGTCGATGTCGCAACTCGCGGAAATCATCAAACACGGCAGCTCCGTTAGCAGTTTCTAGCACCCATTCAGCTCTCTTGGCAGCAACCACAATGATTCTGGGAAGCTCCAGTGATGGTGGAAGGCCTCAGCAGCGGCCAAACAGTAATGTTGGTTCCCACAGCAGTAGTGACAGTTGCAGTAGCACAAGGAATCCAAATTCGACAAACTCAAGGTAGAAACAGCTCAAGACAGTGGACGTTGAATATGATTAGAATGGTAACAGGGTAGTAGCAACTCACCCCGCTAGTGGCTCCAATCGCAGCAACTCCAAATCGGCGGCGGCAGTGGCTTCTCTCGACGGCGGACCAGGAAGCATGACGGTGACGGAAGATGAGACGTGGCAGCGGCGGAGCATGACGATGGTGGCCATGGCTTTGTGGTGGCGTTTCCTTTCGTGCGGGCTCTCTCTCTCTTCGTGGTTCTTCTCAGGCGGCGAAACGGGCTTGATGGAAGGCAAAACAATGACGGCGAACCTGACAGCATCAAGGCGCGATGGCGACTGCGACGGCAGCAAGGCGCAACGCCACTTTGCTCTGTTTCTCTCTTCCTTCTCGACGTGGGTAGATGGCTCGACGGCAAGCAAGACACGGCTGGGTGTGACGGGTTCGGCGGAGTCACAATGACAGTGCAGCTTCGACGGCGTTCAGCTCCTCAGCGGCTTCAGATCTAACGGTGACGTGACCTTGCTCCAGGGGCGGTGATGGCAAGGCGAGTTTGCAATGGCTGCACGGCGATGGGCATGAATAATGGCACAGGCGAGGTGCGGCAGCAGCGAGCTGGACGGCGCAGAGTGCGACTCCCGCTTCTCTGATTCCAAGCACTTTGTTCTCCTTTTCCATTTTTACGTTTCTTTCTTTTGTTTGTGTGTTAGTGTTTAGGAAGAAAGGTGGGGTGGGGGCTGCGTTTAGAGGCTGGAGAAAGGGGAAAATTAGGATTAGGGTTTCTGATTTCCAATTTGGGAATTTTTGGAATTTAGGGTTAGAAATTATGAATTTTATAAAGGAATATGGATAGATATGAATAGATATTTTGATAAAATTGGAGGGTAAAGTAATTTTAAAACCAAATATACTCTATTAAAAATATTTACGAACATTATTTGTCATTATATTGCTAAGATCAATTAATTATTTCTTATTTAAAATATAAAATGAACATATTAATCACAATTTTATAAAATATAATTTAAACTCAATATTAATTATTCGAATTAAATGGTATAATTTTTCATTATTTTTCTATCACTGGAACATTAATTTCAAATTATAAAATAACTAATTATAATAAAAATTGTACAAAAATATTAATTGACTTAAACTTAAAGCATTCATAAAATCAATTTAATCAAGCTCGATAGATTATTTTCTAAAAATAAAGAACTCAAATTAAATCATAATTTATTTATAATAGAATTTATTTAAATTAAATTATACAATTCTTATTTATTTTTCAATTACCAAAACTATAATTTCAATTATACCAAATATCCAATAAAGATTATATAAAAATTATAATTAATTTAAACTCCAATTATCATGAAACTCCATTTAATTACCTTTAGTAAAAAGTAATTTTCTTAAAATAAAATTATCAACAAATAAAATAAATCACAAATAACTAATTATCCGATTTTCAAAAACTAGGGTTGTTACACAAATTACCTTGATTTCAGCCTTGATAAGTCATATGATCATGTAGAGAAAGAAAAGAGGATCATTTTGGTCGGATTGGAATTTTGATTTGAGTTTTAGTTCAGCAGAAATCAAGCTTTGACGATTTGGAACTAAGAACTTTTCTCTCTTTTTCTCTCTTGAAAATTTTGGCCACAAGGAGCAAATGAACCAGCCTTGGTGGTTTTGGGAGTTTAGGGTGAGTTCTGATTGGTTGGCTTTGAGGTGGGTTTAAATAATCTTAAAATATCTCAGATGTATAACTACTAAAACTAGATGTATCGGAACACTTGTAAAAACATATCTAAAAATTATTTTTTGAGCTACTAGCATAAATGACACTAGTAACATATTTATTATGAGAATATAATATGTATGATGAGGCCTTAGCATTGCTAAAGTCATCAGGTAATGCTGATGCTACACTGCACCAGTAAACTGTGAACCCGGTTAAACCGATTTCCTATTTTTAACTAAAACTGACCAGGTATTATTATTATAATATCATTCAAGAAGCTTCTAATACTCATATAATGATAATATTATACTATTATCTCTCTTCTCTCATGAATCGAGTCCGGTTCGTCAAACAAAGACTATTTACGAAAACTAGAATCAAAACTCCTAACCGATACGATTCAAAAACTAGGTTCTTCATGATTGCATTGTCGGGCTTGTCTTAACTAAGGTCCTGAGTTAAAGATAATATAATGACAATGAGGATTGAGATGCTTGATGATATAGCATAGGTTCTCCCCTTACTGATCTTCCGGAGAAATCCGTACTTTCAGAAAAGATCTCGCGTACTCGAAAAATGGGGTTGTTACAACGCACATAACTTTTCTGTTTTAAAACATTTTTTCATCCGTTCATACGAAACAAGTTTGTAACATTTTCAGGGTCCGAAAGCCGAGTTATGGCTCGCCAAAGTTCGGCCAAAAATTAATTTTTACACAAAATTCTCACACCTCTATTTTCAAAACCTACCAACTCCCAGCCTTTTTAAAACCAACCAAACGCTCACCTATTCAGCATCAACCACATTCTAACTTCCTAATATAATCCACAACATATCAATTCTCTATTTTTATCAATATTAAGTCAATAATTCAATACAACAATATACAAATACATGGTACCAACATCAATTCAATTTTAAGACAATTTCAACATCAATTTTACCATTAACATGGTACCAACAACAATTCAATTTCACTAACCATTTCACATATACAGAGTTACCCATATCATACATACAAGCTTCCATCTTAACCTCCAAAATCACGAACCACATACATAATAATACAACCATGTCAACAAATCAACAACATATAAATTCAATTCCTTTCCTAGGGTCACTAGCCTAAGTTTTCACATTAAATTACATTTTAGATATAAAAAACCAAAACCAAACCTTGGCCAATTCCCTGATAAAACCCGAAACACTTCCAATTCATTTTTTCCTCAATATTTCAAGGCTCAACACCTCCAAGACACATTTTCTAGCACAACAATGCACTTCAAGCTCCCAAAATCTCAATCAAGCTCCAACCCACACACATATATATTGCCTAACACACATCATATACACCCACACATACAAACTCAATAACTAATCACAACAAATCAAATATTTCACTAGGGTTGAAAATTCTTGCCATACCCAAGGATCAAAGAGGAAAGATTAAGCCTTTCCTTCAAGCTAATTCGATCCTATAACATCAAAGAGCTCAAAATCTCAACACCTTTATCCAAAAAATTCGAAATCATGGGCTGGGAAAACTGGAAGAAATTCGTGGCTTACCTCTTGAATAATGTTATGGGCTTTGTAGAGCTCAACGCTAAAGTCACGTTGCCACAAACGGTGCAACAATCGAAGCTCTAGATCAAAAGTTATCTTGGTTTGAAGATCAAGTGAGGGTTTGTTCTTTGAGAGAGTTCTTCCCCCCTTTCCTCGCTGAGTTTCAACGTGGAATGAGTGTGGAGGAGAGAGGGAATGCTGAGTTATTTAGTTTGGGTTGAATTGAGTTGAGCCAAGGGCCCAATACGGGCCCAATTCTCATGGTTTGGCCTGTTTGGCCCAATCCTGGGATGAATTCTTTAAAATTAGTGTCAAAATTCTTGTTTTAATTTTCTCTATCATATTAAACCATAAAATTTCATTTTCTAATTTTCTAGAATAAATTTTAATTTATGATTTAATTATTCATTAATTAACCGGATTTTACAGTTGTCCTGGTTTTGGGCCAAAATTTTTAAAATTAGTGTCAAAATTCGTATTTTAATTATTTCTTCCATTCTAAACTATAAAAATTAATTTTCTAATTTCCTTGAATAATAATCAATTTATTGGCCAATTATTTATTAATTTCTCAGGGTTTACATCCTTCCCACCTAATTAAGAATTTTGTCCCCAAAATTCAGATTTAGTCACCTGATAACAAGTGAGGGAGTCACTTCCCATTCCGGATTTCACGCTCTCAAGTGTGTTCTGAATTCCAGCTCGACTCTAAGAAACCTTTACTAACGGTACTACTCTTCCACGTAGTCGCACAACACTGGCATCATCCATTCTAACTGAAAGTAATTAAAACGTTAAATATTCTTCTAATTAAACTGATACGGTAGTAAAACTATTTGATACGTCGCTGGCCATCAATCCGTCTTAATACTTCAAATGGCTCGATATACCTTGGTTTCCTCCCCTTAATTTTGATTGCCCCTCGATTCTAGCCTATTGAAGCAACCTCGAAGAATGTGTAACTTTTTTCCTTAAACTATTTAGGTTTTCTCTCCCAGTCCGCATAAATTTCCTATCGGCTTTACTCAATCAAAATCTCAACTTGAATTTGCTTAGTTTTTCTCTGTTGTCTTGGCTTTCAATTTGGGACCTAGGACACTTGAGCTTCCAAGGAATAATAGTCTTCCCTATAACCTATCAAACGCTAAGTTATATGCACCGCTACTTCATCCTTCGTGACACATCTTAGTAACTTTAAGGTGAATCAAAGGTTTGCTCATGTGTACTTCGGACAATAGTTTACGTGTCTACTATCGACATTCGGCACATTAAGTCTTTTCTTATACATTTAAATTTCATTCCTGTTTCTCATTGATATCTTCTTTATTCCCTTGCCCAACAAGCTTCAATATTCCTAGTAGCTCCTTATGCTCTTACTGCGCTCTCTGAATCCCAACCTCACAATTGTATAACATTTGTAGTTGATCTAGTCTGACACCTCCATCCACTTTCTCATCTTCCAACCTAATATTCCAAACTTACTTAATGGTTCATTGTCCTTAATTATCCTCCAGATAATACTCAGAAACTCTCTGCTCAGGGCATTCACCAATAGTTTATAACATTGCATTAGCACGTCTCCTAAGCCCTTTGGTAATGTATCGTAGTAAGCCTTAAATTGTTCGTCAGGTTCAGATAGTCATGAGTACTGGCGTTGTAGTTAATTCCTTTCTCTCAAGGTTCGAAAGCTTCATCAGCATTCAGGCATCCATACAAATAGTGTATCCTTACAGTTTAATCTGTGGAAACTAAACTTTACAACTCCCCATGACTTTGTACACGCTTAAGCTTCATCTTCTGCATCCACCAATCGTGTTCTAAGGAACTATCGCTCTGAGAGTTTTATCTAAGACTTGTGTGCAATACAAAATCAAGCTCGAGTTGATTTTTGAAAAGATTCTAAGCTCAAAGAATGAACAACAACAAAAACGGTGTTCGCAAGATATCAGAAAGATGTCTTGTGTTATGATTAAATAAAGTTGTAGAAAATTTTATGAAATACACAGGATAAGAAATAAAATGTATCTCACGGAGGGAAGCCAAATCAAACACTCTGATTAGAAAGAAGCAAGGCATATTAAATTAAGTAAATCTCCGTCATTTTTTAATGAAACACAAGTTCACAAAGAAAAGAAATTCGACTGCTAGTTTTCAAAGATTTAAGAATCGCTTGGTTGTATCAAAACAAAATTAGGCTCGCCTTGGAGAGTACAAGGTTCATGCATGATTACGTTCGAGTAAGAAATAGAATTATAGAGACAATTAAATCTTTTGCAAACAAAGAATCTGAGACAAAAGCTCGAGCAAGTTATAAGGGAAAAAAATCGATCAGGTCATGAAGGTCCATGGATACTAAGCCTATCGCACAATCAATCTCTCTCCATTATAGCTCACCATCATAGAATTCAAACAGTACCCCTTGCGACCATAAGCTTTTTCAGACCTTTTGGATATAAATCGAATTGTATATTCGAAGCAATCAAGAAACACGTGGTGTGTTGATAACCAGTCCAATCCTATAAGCGGTAAGAAAGAAAGAGCTTCAAGTCTAAGTATTATAAGTTCAGAAGTTGGTATATGCACACTCGAGTCACAACTAAGTCTTAACACCTTTAGCTCTAAATCTTCACCTCCGTCATACACTATGTCTAAACATGACATTCCCAATATCATATAAAGCAATTAGAATTCTATTAACATTTTTTCAAGATTACCTCCACCTTGTGGTCACGCTTGATCAACGTCCTGAGCCTTTTCTGCGGGAGCAATCTTTAGAAATATGACTCGGCGCCCCGCACCTATAACACAGACCTGAACCCTTTCGGCACGGCCTATTCGGAAGAAAACTTTCGCACATTTGGCACCTCACATCCTCTGGGTAAGGCGTCACTTGCTCCCCTTTATCACTTCCCGGGCGACTACCACTCCTCTTGAACTCTTGGACCCTTGGTGCGAAATTCTGGTTATTGTCCCTTCGGTGGAACTCCTGGCTTTTACCCCCTGCCACAACAGCCTTCTTTAAACATTCTTCCACGACCCTGCTCTTTTATACCAAGTTTGAGAAAACTTTTATTTCTATTGGGCCCACAGAACTCAATATATCACTCCAAAGTCCTCCTTCGTATTTGATGCACTTCCACTCCTCAAAGTCTCCTGGAGCTCCGTGACAAATCCTAGAGAATTGGCACAATTCCTCAAACTTGTTCTTGTATTCAGCGACTGACATCTGACCCTACTTCAATTACAGCAGTTCAAGTTCCTTAGCTGTTCTGACCGAGTTGGAAAAGTATTTCTTGTAAAAATCAGTTCTGAATGCATCCTAGTGTATAGGAGCATCACCCTGTTACAAAAGGCGTCGCGTCGCTTGCCACCAATACTGGGCTTCACTCGCTAACTGATAAGTTGCAAACTCAACACACTGATCTTTAAGGACTTGTTGTGCTTGTAAAGCCCGCTCAATTGCTTGAAACCAGTTGTTGGCCTCAGTGGGGTTTGTGGTTCTTCCCAATATCGGTGGATGTATATTCAGAAAAGTTGCAACCGTCATTGGCCCGTTATCCCCATTTGCGTCATTCCTATTTCCAGCTTGATTCCCTAGCGCTTCGGCTATCGCCTGCATAGACGCAGGCAAGTTTTTTAGGGTAGCCATAAAGTTCACAAGTTTTCCCCTGTCATTTCAGGACCCGCATTACTATTTCTACCTCTGCCTCAGTCACGACTGCGTCCACGAGTAGCCATCTAGTTCCTGATCACACCAAACAAGTGATATCAAGGTGATCAGTCTCAATATCGCAAGTCCAGTGCTTCAAAGTCCCAAATGCATGCTCGTGAACTTTCATGCCACATTTATCAGCTAGATAACCTAGTTTAGCAAGTACAGACAACCAGAGTATGCCCAGAAGCATAGTCAGTCTGTCTCTCAAGCTCTACAGGAACGAGCTGCTCTGATACCTTTATGTAACACTCTATCAGATAGAGCCTTACACTCAAGTCGTAAAACAGAGGTGGTGAGGTATTACAACGTCTAAGAATAAAATATATATGTAGATATAGCTGAAGAAATTTGTAACTAGGAGCCTTGAAGAAAAAATTAAGCAAAAACCGTGAAAAGAAAAGCGCATTACACTCGTAAAGGTAAAATCGGAGAAACGACAAGGGTAAGTCGTGAGTATATTCAAAGAGTTGAGTACCAAAATACAGAATATCAAGCTCGAAATGCAACCTGCAAGGCTAAGGCTGGCCAGAATATAAATACATATATAAGCAAAAGTATATATCCCAAGATAACCCAACATGCATAAAGAAAACACCAAGTTCTCCAAAAAGCCTCTAAGAGGATTAAACATCATTTATCTATGTATATACATAGGAGAATCTATAAATAGAAAATACATAACAGACAACCCCAAAATGTAACATCCCAACTTCACTTATTAGAGAAACCTCTAGATGCTCTCCGAGGCACATCTCGACCAGCATATGAAAACAAAAACATAGATATGGAATCAAAACTGGAGGTTCTCATCATGGTAACGGTGCCATCATGCATAATATATAATGTCCCGGGAAAGCCAGAGGCGATCCTAGAACTTTGACACTCAGATTTAAATCTTAAAGTTTATAAATGGAAAACAATAAATAGGGTAGGTTATCCAAGGTTCTTATTTCTAATTCCTTTCTAACTTAATCCCTAATTTTAGCCTTCCTCCAATCTTCCAAAACTCCGGTGCACAGACAAGCAATAAACACAAAGTAAATACAAGTAGGAAACAGATACAACAGGTAGCAAATATAGCAGGTAAGCATAGTAATCACATAGGCAAGCGTAATTAATGCACAATCAAATAAAACATACATATGCATATGATGTATGTCTGCCCCATGGCTGATGAGTCTCATCTGTCAGTTATAAAGCCAACCCCACATGTCCGGTAGCTAACCCGGACATTGTCCTCTTAAAAACTGGTGAGCGGTACAGTACCACGATGCTCACCTAGTTGGCGGTAAACCACCTCGATCCCCACCAACTGCGAGTGGTAAACCACCTCGATCCTTACAGACATTTTCTGTAACACCTACCACATAGAGCCTTATGCTTAAGTCATAAAATAGAGGTGGCAAGACATTACGACCTCTAAAAAATAAAACTTAGTATGTATAGTAGTGTGAAAAGGTTTATAACTAGGAGCCTTTAAAGAAAAAGGGTAAATCAAAACCGTTAAATTGAAATGTGCAACACTCCGATCGATAACGTGAACGAAACAAATAAGGGATAAGCTAACGCAAAGAGATATATAAGAGAATGCCAAAATATACATATCAAGACTCAGGACTCGGTTTGCGAAGATAACCGTTCCGAGTATATATATAAGTATACATACATATATAAAGGAACTACCCCAAAATAAAGCCCAAAACACAAGATACAAAACCTGTTTCTCCAAAATAACTTCTAAGAGGAGTTAATACAGAATATATATATCAACAGTGGAGAATATAAGTATCTAAGGAAATACATAAATAAAAATAAAGCCCAGAGAGCTAAGGATCTTCGCCAAAATAGAAGTCTCCAGCATGCCTCAGCGAGGAGCCTCACGTCTTGCATCTGAAAACCACATAATCCGCATGGGTGAGAATTAGAGGTTCTCATCATGGTAACAGTACCCAAATATCTAACATGTAATGTCCTGGGAAAACCGAAGGCAATCTTGGAACTCCCAATTCATAATCAAAGCATATAAATGTACTAAACCATAAGAAATGAATATAGGTGACTAACCAATGATCTTCAGTCTAACTAAATATCCCCTTTCCAAATCCTGCAAACCTCCTAACTGCCAAGAGTAACTTGATTTGCACAAGTAGGAAGTAGATATAACAGTTAGGCAATTAGCAAGTAAATATGCAGACAATTAGGCACTCCAAACAAATCACATATGATGCATATGATGCATGCCTGTCCTAGTGGCTAATGAGTCTCATTTGTCAGTTATAAAGCCAACCCGACAAGTCCTGGTAGCTAACTATTGGACTGTCCCACTGTCGTGCATCCCCAACTTGAGTTATTCACAATATAATTCATAATTGACATCCAACATCCTCTATGGTGTATATTCACGGGGGCAAGCTCATCCGAAACTTTCACAGTATCCCGGCCACACTTACGACATAGGGTCAGCAGAGTATCGAGTCTCCACCTGGAGCACGTGGT
Source organism: Arachis ipaensis (assembly GCF_059453495.1). Classification (NCBI taxonomy): domain Eukaryota; kingdom Viridiplantae; phylum Streptophyta; class Magnoliopsida; order Fabales; family Fabaceae; genus Arachis; species Arachis ipaensis. The sequence goes on along the minus strand of NC_142442.1, from coordinate 84,951,989 downwards.
GGCTAGCCACTGCTTTCACCTAGGGAAACTCGTATCTCAGATAGATGGAGTGCAAAAATCACAATACCAATAATTCAGCATATATGTATTCAATCACGGCCATACATTAACATTCATTTTAGCCATCTGGCTTACATCACACGTAGTCATTCGGCTCATAACATATTCGGCCCTTCGGCTAATATCATACCCAGCACTCCATCATTCTCCTTAACAACTCATATCATCATCAATCATAACTCATCATAATATCCCCTTTCTTCATCCACCAGCTTCCCTCTTCCCTAGCTTCCTCTCATTCACTAGGCATTTATATTGATTTCAGACTTAAAGGATGAAAATGAGGGTTTATAAGCGCGAAATAACATCTTGAAAGGTTACAAGTCTGTTGGAAAAGTGAAAAACTTGAAAACAAAAGCTTTATAAAAGAACAGGGTCGTGTGCGTACGCACAGGGGTCTGCGTGCGCACGCCCAAAAGTGTTTTCAGAAAGTGTGCATGCGCACAGGGTTGTGCGTACACACAGAAAGCGAAATCCCCATTGTTGAGTGCTCGCACATGGCATGCTAACACCGTCAACAGAACGATCTTCCCAACGTGTGCGTTCGTATAGAGTTGTGCGCACGCATAGCTCGCAAAACTAAATTGATTGTGTGCGCACATAGGGCGTGCTAGCGCCCCCACCACAAGCCACTTCCCTGTGTGTGCGTTGATGACAAGTCATCTTAGCCTAGTTTTACTAGTCTTTTTCTTTGTTTTTATTTGGTTTTATGCACTTTCTTGTATTGTAAGTAAGTAATTTGGAATGGAATTGCATGATTTCTTTGAATCAATCAACCACCCTTTAATTGATGCAAAATCATGAGGTTTAAGCTAAATTTAATTGATTTTTAATGATTTATAAACCTTGTGAATTTGGTGATACTTTGATTGGTTGTTTTGATTACTTGTAGGTGAAGAAAAGAAAAAAAATAAGAAAAGCGTAGCCTAAGGAGTATGATCTAAGCAAAGAAAGAAAGCGTGGCACAAGGAAAAGAAGTGTGGCTCAAAGAAGGAGAAGCATAGGTGCATTCAAGAAACAAGGGCACAAAGCTCTTGCCAAGAGCTTTAAAGCTCTTGTGGAGAGCTTTCCTTCAAAGAATCAAGAGCAAGCTCTTGGCAAAGAGCTTTGAAGCTCTTGCCAAAGAGCTTTATCAAGAACACATGGAAGAAGGAACCAAGAGCCAAGCTCTTAGCAAAGAACATTGAAGCTCTTGCCAAGGCTTGAACCTATGACCAAGGGGAGGGGGGCCAGCGCTACTCACAAAGAAAAATAAGCCAAAATTGGCTAAAATGCAACCCCCAAGACTTGAACCTTGCACCTAAAGGATAACAAGAAGGCGCTGCTCCAAGGGGGCAAGGGCGCTCAATTGCTTTACTTAATTGAGCACTACTTTATATTGCTAGGCATAAAGAAAATTGGCTCCACAAAATGCATTCACTGGGAATCGAAGTGGGAGCCTCACTCAAACAACAAGGAGCGCTGCACTCTTCATGAACTTGCAACCAATTTTGCTTCACCCAAGACATGAACCAAGGACCTCAAGGACAAGTAAAGCTCTTGCCAAGAGATTTCAAGCTCTTGCAAAGAGCTTTGTTCTCTTGGACCGTGCGCAACATATTGGAAGGAAAGGAAACCAAAGCTCTTGGCCAAAGCTCTTGCCAAGAGCCGAACTCTTCCCTGGGAGGTGCACCACGGGCTGAAAATTGAACTAAAAATCCAAATTAATTCATTTCTTCACCAAATCAAAAGCCCATCCAAATTCCAAAATCCAAAAATAGAAAGTGTATAAATAAGAGCTAGTTTAATGTAATTAGGACCTTTTTGACACCTTTAGAATTTACTTTGAATTTTTCTTTTGAACTTTCATTTTCATTTTGAAGTTAGATCTTAGAGAATTGGGAAGGAGAATTGATCTCTCTTCTTACTTGTTCTTGCTTGAGCACTCTTTTATTTTCTTGATTTTGATCTTGGGTGAAGAATTGAAGAACTTCTGTTTCAATCTCACCTTGAGAGCTCTTGTTTAATTTTACTGCATAATTCAATTTCCACTTCTGTTTACTGCATCTTCTTCATCTCCTCTTTGATTCTGCAATTTACTTTTCTTTATTTCTTTTGCAATTAATCTTGTTGGATCAAGGAAGGATTTGAGACCTAGACTTGTTATCTAGTCTCTTCCACCCCTGAGATCTTCAACCATCTTTTATTTTGCTGCAAATTAAGCACCCTTTCTGTTTACTTCTCAAAGCATTTTACCTCTCTGTTTGAAATCTATTTCAATTCAATTCATCTTTTACTCTTCTGTTTATTGCAATTTACCTTTGCTTGTTTAAATTCTGCAATCCCAACTCCCAATCCCTTTTATAATTCAAGCAATTTACATTTCTTGCACTTTAAGATTCAGTCATTTACATTTCTTGCAATCTAAGTTTCTGTAATTTACATTACTTGTTCTTTAAGATTCAGCTTATTTACTTTCTTTTCTCTTTAATTTCCTGCAATTTACCCCCTCTCCCTTTACATTTCAAGCAATTTAGTTTCTGTCAAAAACAAACCACTCAACCAATACTTGATTCGCTTGACTAAATCAACCACTAAACTAAAATTGCTCAATCCCTCAATCTCTGTGGGATCGACCTCACTCATGTGAGTTATTATTACTTGATGCGACCCGGTCCACTTGCGGGTGAGTTTTGTGTTGGATCGTTTTCCACACATCAAGTTTTTGGCGCCGTTGCCGGGGATTGAATTAGATTGACAATGATTAAGTGAAGTGGAGATCTAGATTAAGCACTTTTTATTTTTCTTTTTACTAAGCATACTAACTGTTTGAATTTTTGCTTAAGCTAACACTAACTTCAGTCTGGCAATAGAGTGGTTAACTCTGGTTCCTGGTTCTATGTTTATGTCAGGAGGAAGAAGCGATGAATCCACACCTTTTGATCCTGAAACACTTTGGAGGTTGAGAAGAGAACCAAGAAATGGAGGAAAATCCAACAAATCCACAAGTGGGAGTGGCCAACGACAATGGTCAGCCCCAAAGGAGAGTATTGGCTTCATATACATTTGCTAATCCAAGGCATTGTGGGAGTAGCATTCTCACCCCAAATGTTAATGCAAATAACTTTGAACTAAAGCCACAACTCATCACCTTGGTTCAAAATAATTGTTCTTATGGAGGAGGACCACTTGAAGACCCTAACCAACACTTGTCCACCTTCTTAAGGATTTGTGACACTGTCAAAACCAATGGTGTGCACCCTGACAGTTACAAGCTACTGCTATTTTCATTTTCTCTTAGAGACAAAGCCACTCAATGGTTGGAATCCTTCCCAAGAGACAGCATCAACAATTGGGATGATCTAGTAACCAAGTTCCTTGCCAAGTTTTACCCACCTCAAAGAGTTATTAGATTGAAGACTGAAGTGCAAACATTCACACAAATGGATGCTGAACCCTTGTATGAGGCATGGGAACGATACAAAGCTCTAATCAGGAAGTGTCCACCGGGAATGTTCAGTGAGTGAGACAGATTGCAAAATTTCTATGAAGGCTTGACACTGAAATCTCAAGAGGCGTTGGATTATTCAGCAGAAGGCTCTTTGCAACTGATGAAAACGGTAGAGGAAGCCCAAAATCTCATTGACATGGTGGCCAACAACTAGTACTTCTTTGCTCACCAAAGACAACGCCAACCATCACAGAGGAAATGAGTGATGGAGTTGGAAGGAGTGGACTCAATTCTGGCTCAAAACAAAATGATGCAGCAGCAAATTCAACAACAATTTGATCAAATGGCCAAGAGGATTGATAGTCTCCAAGTTGCAGCAGTCAACACAAGCCAATCATCAACCAAATGGGGGCAAAATGAAGAAAACCAAGAAAATCAGCAGCAGGAACAACCTCAATATGTGCACAACCAAAGCTCCGGCCAAAATGAAGTCTATGGTGACACCTACAATCCATCCTGGAAGAACCATCCAATCATAAGATGGGGAGATAACCACACTCAAAACCAGCAACCATGGCAAAGAAATTCAAACCAAAACAACTCAAGAAATAACCAAAACCACAATCAGCAAAACACTAACCCCAATCCATATAGAAAACCCCAAAACAACCACCCAAATTCCAGTTACTATCCACCCAATAACCAAACCACTAACTAAAATACCTATCATCAACCTTCAACATCTCACAACCAGCCACAAGCATCACAAGACACTCAAAGAATCTCTAATTTGGAGATATTGATGGAAAAGATGATGAAGCACCAAGAGATAATGATGGAGAAACTCATGAAAAATCAAGAGATGGCCAGACAAGATCAAGAAACAGCAAGAAAAGATCAAGAAGCATCAAGAAAATATCAAGCCATAACAAGCAAAAACCAAAAAGCTTCAATCAGAAATCTTGAGAGGCATATGGAACAAATGGCTAAACAAATTGCAGAGATGGATGAGAAACAATCAAATGCATCCCCTATTGCCACTCAAGACCACCCAAGGGACAAAGGAAAAGCTACAAAGTGGGAGGAGTGCAAAGCAATCATAGTGGGAAGTGAGAAGACTAGGGAGAAGGAAGCCATCACTCAAGAAGAACACAACAGAGAAGTTTCACAAGAAGAGACAGAAGAGAGAAGTGAAGAGGAGAGAAAGACCAAGAATGCAAAAAGCTCAAAGAAAGATGAGGACATCCTTGAAACACAGCTACAGGAGAAGAAGGAAGGGGTGAAGCCAGATGTCCCCAAACTTCCGTACCCTCAGTGGTTCAAAAAGAAAATGAGGATAAGCAATATTCAAAGTTCCTGGACATATTCAAGACACTTAGCATCAATATTCCTTTCTTAGAAGCACTTGAACAGATGCCATTATATGCCAAATTTATGAAAGAAGTGCTAACAAAGAAAAGACCCTTGAAGGAAGGACAAATTGTTGAAATGACAATGGAGTGTAGTGCTATTCTCCAAAGAGGTCTACCAGAGAAGAAGGATGATCCTGGAAGATTTTATATACCTTGTACCATAGGAGACATAACTATTGAGAAATCATTTTGTGACCTTGGTGCAAGCATAAACTTGATGCCTCTATCTCTTATGAGGAAGCTTCAAATTTTTGAGCTGAAACCCACTCGAATAGCTCTTCAAATGGCTGACAAGTCCATTCAGCAAGCACTCGGAGTTGTAGAGAATGTGCTGGTAAAAGTGGGAAAATTTCTTCTCCCAACTGATTTTGTCATCCTGGATATAGAAGAGGACCCTAACACTCCCATCATATTGGGGAGGCCTTTCCTAGCTACGGGCAGAGCATTGATAGATGTTGAAAAGGGGGAATTGTTGTTAAGAGTGCATGATGAGTACCTAGCATTCCATGTTTTTAAAACCTTGCATGAGCCCATTCAAGAAGAAGATTGTATGAAGGATAAGGCCAAAGATCAAAGCTTGAAGGAGGCATTCAATGAGTTAACTCCAAGACTTAAAATCCATGCTTAAAAGTAGTAGAGATGGTGCAACAGACCAAAGAAATCAAGGAGGAACTAGATCCAAAACCCCCAGATGAGAACCTCAACACTCCAGATAAAGAACCACCAAGGCATGAATTATCTCCTGAGAAAGAAGAGAAGAAGAAGAGGCCAAAAGGGTGGAGAAACAAGAAAATCCCCACTGAAGGCTTCTCACCAGGGGATAAAGTGATGTTGAACACCCAACCAATGAAGGTGTCTCCACAATTATCTGAGTACTATACTGTGAACCGGATCCTTTCACTTGAACACCTAGAGATCATCAAAGAGGAGACCAGAAGAAAGTTCACAGTAAGAGGAGAAAATTTGAGGCACTATGATTTTCAACCTCCATGATCAAAGAACAAGATGTCAAGCTAGTGACATTAAAAGAGCGCTTGTTGGGAGGCAACACAACCTGAGGTAGTTTTCTTTTAATAGCTATTTTAATAAAAAGGTTAATTAGTTTATCTATATTGCAAGGAGCTAAGTTTGGTGTTGCACACCAAAACAATCTAAGGGAGAATGAAGGATTCTAAGTTTAGTGTTCCACCAAAATCTCATTATAAAATATATTCTCACCTTCTGCATAATACTAGCTGCAAGCAATTAGATGAACCAATTAATCAAATTGCTATTTTCTAATCTTTGATTTTATAACCTTTAGCAAAGACAAAAGAATTCATGAATGGTTAACTTGTTGCATCGGAGACATTGGCAAGGAATTAAGTTTGGTGTTCCCACACCAAAATAAGTTTGAACGCCATGCTCAATTCTTGCACACTAACCAGTTGCCTAAGGGCTTAGAGAACAAGCAACTTTCAATATCTTTTGTAGGAAGTCATTCAATCTCTTGGAGGAAAAGGTACATCATCATGGACAGAGGGAGGACATGGAACCCAACAATGATAATGACACAGAGGAAACAAATAGACTCCAAGAGGTTGTATTATTCCCTGACTGATTCTAGTTCAACTATGTTAATTGAAAGTGCAAATGTTCCCTGTTGATTAGTGTCTTCTTAGATTTATTTACTGTCTGCGAGTTTGTTTGTTTTCATGCTGTTATGGCTTGCTAGTCTAAGTGCTTGATTCACTTTCATCCTACTTGAATTATATGCTTTGTTCCTCATGCTTGAATAAAAGAAAAATAACTGTGAAATAGAGAAAGAGTAAAAGTCTGGTATGATATGAGACAAAATAAGATTATGTGGTGGTATGTGCTGGTTCATTAGCTGATTTATAAATAAGGCTGAATGCAGGCATGACTTTGTGATATGAACTTGAGTTACATTTCATGAGACTTGACAAATGAAAAAGGTCCAAAATAAAAGAAAGAAAATACAAGAGAAATAAGCAAAAAGAAATACACAAGGCTGGGCACCAATGGCTGCAAATTTGGATAAATGCCTGTGATGCTCTTGTACAAAGATAAGCTTGGATAACTAGGTTCTAAGGGGTGCTTCATCACCCGGCAACTTGAGTTAACTAACCCGGGATTGCCAACTGAAAGTCCACCATCAAGAGCTACTTTGAGACAAAGCATTTAGTAACCCAAAGAGGTGCTGGGCATCAATTTCCAAAGAACAAACAGAGATGAACACAGCAAGCTAAATGCCTGTGATGTGTGTGTGCTAAGGAGAGGCTTGAGCAAGTAAGCCCATAGGGGTGTTTCAACACCTAGCATCTTGAACCAACTGGGGCGGGAATGCTGGCTGAAAGCTTATTCTAAAAAGCTGCCTTACAACATAGTATTAAGCCTCAGCCAAGAAAGAGAGCAACAAAAAAAAAAAAAAAAACCAGGGACCAAGCAATAACAAGTCTCATTTTTTTGTGTAATTCAAGTAAGGATCCAAAGGGATGTTGATGTCTCAGCCACAGAATAAAAATCACTAAGATACCATGCATAAAAACCCCATTTACCAGTATTCAATGTCTTCCAATAAAAGGCTTATACACTTCTCTGCTTCTAGTAATTTTCTTTATGTTTTACTGCTTGCTTGGGGACAAGCAAGTTTTAAGTTTGGTGTTGTGATGACAAGTCATCTTAGCCTAGTTTTACTAGTCTTTTTCTTTGTTTTTATTTGGTTTTATGCACTTTCTTGTATTTTAAGTAAGTAATTTGGAATGGAATTGCATGATTTCTTTGAATCAATCAACCACCCTTTAATTGATGCAAAATCATGAGGTTTAAGCTAAATTTAATTGATTTTTAATGATTTATAAACCTTGTGAATTTGGTGATACTTTGATTGGTTGTTTTGATTACTTGTAGGTGAAGAAAAGAAAAAAATAAGAAAAGCGTAGCCTAAGGAGCATGATCTAAGCAAAGAAAGAAAGCGTGGCACAAGGAAAAGAAGTGTGGCTCAAAGAAGGAGAAGCATAGGTGCATTCAAGAAACAACGGCACAAAGCTCTTGCCAAGAGCTTTAAAGCTCTTGTGGAGAGCTTTCTTTCAAAGAATCAAGAGCCAAGCTCTTGGCAAAGAGCTTTGAAGCTCTTGCCAAAGAGCTTTATCAAGAACACATGGAAGAAGGAACCAAGAGCCAAGCTCTTGGCAAAGAACTTTGAAGCTCTTGCCAAAGAGCTTTTTCGGGCATGCTCCAAAGAAAATTAAGGAAGAAAAGCTTGCCAATTCACTCACCAAGGTTTGAACCCATGACCAAGGGGAAGGGGGCCAGCGCTACTCACAAAGAAAAATAAGCCAAAATTGGCCAAAATGCATCCCCCAAGACTTGAACCTTGCACCTAAAGGATAACAAGAAGGTGCTACTCCAAGGGGGCAAGGGCGCTCAATTGCTTTGCTTAACTAAGAGCTACTTTATATTGCTAGGCATAAAGAAAATTGGCTCCACAAAATGCATTCACTGGGAATCAAAGTGGGAGCCTCACTCAAACAACAAGGAGCGCTGCACTCTTCATGAACTTGCAACCAATTTTGCTTCACCCAAGACTTGAACCAAGGACCTCAAGGACAAGTAAAGCTCTTGTGCGCAACACATTGGAAGGAAAGGGAACCAAAGCTCTTGGCCAAAGCTCTTGCCAAGAGCCGAACTCTTCCCTGGGAGGTGCATCATGGGCTGAAAATTGAACTAAAAATCCAAATTAATTCATTTCTTCACCAAATCAAAAGCCCATCCAAATTCCAAAATCCAAGAATAGAAAGTGTATAAATAGGAGCTAGTTTAATGTAATTAGGACCTTTTTGACACCTTTAGAATTTACTTTGAATTTTTCTTTTGAACTTTCATTGTCATTTTGAAGTTAGATCTTAGAGAATTGGGAAGGAGAATTGATCTCTCTTCTTCCTTGTTCTTGCTTGAGCACTCTTTTATTTTCTTGCTTTTGATCTTGGGTGAAGAATTGAAGAACTTCTATTTCAATCTCACCTTGAGATCTCTTGTTTAATTTTACTGCATAATTCAATTTCCACTTCTGTTTACTGCATCTTCTTCATCTCCTCTTTGATTCTGCAATTTACTTTTCTTTATTTCTTTTGCAATTAATCTTGTTGGATCAAGGAAGGATTTGAGATCTAGACTTGTTATCTAGTCTCTTCCACCCCTGAGATCTTCAACCATCTTTTATTTTGCTGCAAATTAAGCACCCTTTCTGTTTACTTCTCAAAGCATTTTACCTCTCTGTTTGAAATCTATTTCAATTCAATTCATCTTTTACTCTTCTGTTTATTGCAATTTACCTTTGCTTGTTTAAATTCTGCAATCCCAACTCCCAATCCCTTTTATAATTCAAGCAATTTACATTTATTGCACTTTAAAATTCAGTCATTTACATTTCTTGCAATCTAAGTTTCTGCAATTTACATTACTTGTTCTTTAAGATTCAGCTTATTTACTTTCTTTGCTCTTTAATTTCCTACAATTTACCCCCTCTCCCTTTACATTTCAAGCAATTTAGTTTCTGTCAAAAACAAACCACTCAACCAATACTTGATTCACTTGACTAAATCAACCACTAAACTAAAATTGCTCAATCCCTCAATCCATGTGGGATCGACCTCACTCATGTGAGTTATTATTACTTGATGCGACCCGGTCCACTTGCCGGTGAGTTTTGTGTTGGATCGTTTTCCACACATCATGCGTGCACACAGGTTCAGAAATCCACAGGGTGTGAGTGCGCACACAAACCAGAAATCTCAAATTCTGCAGAATTTGCAGAATTCAGATTTCAAGCCCAAACTTTCAACAATCATATCTCCTTCCAAAAAATTCAGGTTTCTACTAAATTTAATCTGTTTTCAAGCTTATGAAATTATCTTTCATTTGATATAAAAAGCATCAAATTCCAAAAACAATAGCTCAAGATATGATTCGTTAAAATTCATCAAAATTTTATTTTTTACCAATGCTCATAAACTTCCAATTTATAAAACATACATTTCCAAATTCCTTCAAAACCAACCAAAACTCAACCCTTCCATCATCAAGCATTTCCAAACTCTCATTTAATCATCAACCCACCAATTCTTCCACTTTTAGCCATTCTCAATTCAATAATTCAATGCTAAGTCAACATTACACATTTTCAATTTCCAATCAATGCTTAATTCCATCAATCAATATATATCAATATCACATACAATTTCATATTCATCAACAAGAGCCTCAACCTTACCAACAATTAGGCATACCAATCTATATCACTTACAACTTTACATGCTTTATCAACAATTTACACCACTCACAACCAATCAATCATTGTTCACATATATTCAACTTAATTCACATCATCCAACAACCACATCAACATTAAAAATCCACTAGATACATACATCACAACACACTTCATCTTAACCAATTAACAACCTCAAATGTTCAAATCCTATCTTGGGGTCTCTAGCTTAGGTTTTCACAACCACATTACATTTTAGATACAGAAAACCGAAACCATACCTTGGCCGATTCCTGTTCCATCTGGAACACTCTCAAATTCAACTTTCAAGTTTTTAAACCTTCCAAAAATCAGATTTCCAGCTTGTATATCACCTCAAGTCCACAAAATCTCCATCAACTTCGAATTCATTCACATATATACCTTGCCTAACACACATAATAACATCCAACCATACAAACTCAATATCTAATCACAACAACTCAAATATTTGACTTAGGATTAAGATAATTACCAAGTCCAAGGATCAAAAGAGGCAAGAAGAAGCCTTTCCTTCAAGCTAATTGGATCCTATAACGTCAAAACTCAAAAATCTCAACACTTTACCCACTAAATTTTCAAAATTGATGGCTGTAAATTCGAAGATAAAACTGTGGCTTACCTCAAGAATATTTGTGTAGATTTCATAGAGCTTGACGCTGCGGTCGCGTGGCCGTAAACGGTGCATCAATCGGAGCTCCGGATCAAAAGTTGTGATCAATGGAAGATTGAGTTGATTTGGAACAAGGGTTTTAATCTTTCCCCCTTCCCCTTGTGTGTTTCAGCGTGTGTGTGTTCTTTTGAAAGGAAGAGAGTGCTAAGTTTCTTTAATTTAGTGGGGCTTGGCTGGGCCTTGGTCCCAATATGGGTTCGGTTGGCCCGGTTTGGCCCCTTCGGCCGAATCTTGGGCCGATTTCTTTAAAATTGGTGTCTAAATTCTCGTTTTAATTTTTTTTCTATCATATTAGACCATAAAAATCTCATTTCTTATTTTCTAGAATATATTTTAATTTATAGGTTAATTATTCATTAATTAACTGGGTTTTATATTTTCAATTGGAAAAAACACACATATGAGCGATAAATAACCACGATCCCCACAAAATAATTTCTTATAAAATCTGGTAGATAGTAAATAACAACGATCCCCACTAAACAATTCCATATCAAATTCATCCTCATTATCATTCAATTCATTCAACAATTATCATCGTCAGACCTCCTATTCTATTCATCAATAATTCACACTCAAACATAATTCTCTTCTTAACTTAGTAAAACTCAAAACATAATACTTTTCTTGATAAATTGAAACTCCAACATAATACTTTTTTAATAAATCAAGTTCCAAAACATAATGCATTTTTTTCTATATAAATCAAAGTCAAATAATATAATTCTTTTATCCATACTTGTCAAAATAATACTTCAAACTAAATCTCCAATTTTTATAAAAAATTTTGATAGCATCTCCTTTAAAATTCGGACTTTGCCACCCTTCTCGAGTCCCAACCAAACCACCTTTCAAACCCTTTTCAAATCATTTCCAATAAGCCAAACCAATTCCAATATCAAAATCATTTCTAACTCTCAATTCATTTATTATTCAACAAACGCATATATATATATATATATATAATATATATATATATATATATATATATATATATATAACTCAACCAATCCTCAATATTTCATCATCAATACTCACATTCATCAATAATCATTCATCAACTCATTCGCAATATAATTCGCAATATAATTCCATAGGATAGGATGATCATAGCATTAACATGTTCTTACATTTTCAACCTATCCTATGATTATCTGGCCTATATTTTCACAAAATATTATATATTATTTTTGAGAAACCAAAATCATACCTTGGCCGATTCCTCTCTAAGCTCGGAACTCCTCAAAAACCTCTCCTTTCCCAAGCTCTAAACTTGCAAACGTCAATTCCTCAAGCTTAATCACCCGGATTTTGTTCCAAACTGCCTAATTGAACTGTAAATCCACAAGAACACAATCTAATTCATACAATATCACTATAATCAACATAAAGTTTACTAAATTGGAAATTTACCAAGAAATTAGAGTTCTTTACCTTACCCATGGCTCAAAAGAACAAAACCCAATAGTTTCCTCAGGCTAACTCAAGCCTAGAACATCAAAATCACATAATCTATTAATCTCAAAACCTTAAATTTTGAAATTAGGGAGGAGCGGCTAAGTTAGAAATTTCTTTATTCTCATCAAATTTATATTTGGGTTTCGTAGAGAATTCTGAGACGAACGCGTGGCCGCAGACGGCTCGTCAATCGAAATTTCAGATTGAAAGATACAGACGATTGAATTTTGGAAAGGGGGTTTAGGTTTTCAAGACATGAATCTCTCTTCAAAGCATTCCCAGGAGTGAAAAATGAGGAAAGCTCGCTCGTTGTAAAACCCATGAAATTAGTGAATAATTAACTCATAAATTAATATTTATTCTAAAAAATTAGAAAATAGAATTTTATAGCTTAATATGATAGAGCTAATTAAAACAAGAATTTTGACACTAATTTTAAAAAATTTGGCTCAAGATTGGGCCGAACAGGCCGAACCGAGCGAATTGGGCTCATGTTGGGCCCAAGGCCCAACCCAATAGCTAATTAAAGAAGGACACATCCCTTCCTTCCCCAGCAAAACATCACACACGCTGAAATTGATTTGGGGGAAGGGAAGAACGCTTCCAAAACCTAAACCCTCACTTGATAATCAAATTGCCATAACTTTTGATATGGAGCTCCGATCGCCGCACCATTTGCGGCCATGCGACCGTGGCGTCAAGCTCTACAAATCCCATAACATTATTTAAGAGGTAATCCACAAATCCCTTCCAGTTTTCCCAGCCCTTGATTTTGAAAATATTGAGCAAAGGATTTTTTATTTTGATCTCTTTGATGTTTTCAGATCCAATTAGCTTGAGAAAACTGCTTAATCTTTCCTCTTTGGTTCGTGGGTACGGTAAAAATTCTCAACCCTTGTGGAATTCTTGATGTATGGTGTTTGGGTATTAAGTTGTTATGTTTGAATGTGATATTGTGGATTAGGTAGTATATATATATGTATATCAGAGCTTGATTGAGGTCTTGGAATCTTGGAATAAAGTTTGGTGGCTGAAAAATCTGTTTGGGAGGTGTTGGAGTCTCGAAAGTTTGAAGAAAGTTATATTGGAGGTGTTCTGGGTTGATCGGGGAATCGGCCAAGCTATAGTTTCGGTTTCTCATATCTAAAATGTAATGTAATGTGAAAACTTAGGCTAGTGACCCTAGGATAGGAATTGAATTGTTAATGTTGTTGATTGGATGAGATGGATTGTGATATTATGTATGTGGTTTGTGATTTTGGAGGTTTTGATGGAATCTTGTATGTATGATATGTATGCCTTGGTATATGTTTAATGGCTAGTGAGATTGAATTGTGGTTGGTACCATGTTGATGGTGAGGTTAATGCTGGAATTGTCATAAGAAATTGATGATGTATTTTATACGTTGATGAACTTGAAATATTGAATTTGAGATTGATGAAAATGGAGAAAATTGGTAGATTTTGGATTGTATGAAGAAGTTGGTATATGGTTGATGCTGAATTGATAAGGTTTGGGTTGGTTTTAAAGGGTTTGGAAAGTGTTTGTTTTGAAATTAAAGGTTTGTTAAACTTTATGAAAATTGTGATTTTGGCCCAAATTTGGCGGAGCATAACTTGATCTAAGAACCTTTGATTTGTGTCAAACTTGTTTAGAAATAAAATTTTGTCTGAGATGTTTATGCCGTTCGACGGAGGAAAAATGTTTTAAAATGAAGAAGTTATGCTTGATAAAATTTTGGTATAAAAAGTTGAAAATTCTAGACTTAGCAGCTTGTTGAAGTTTCTGCATTACATGCGTACACCGGGCCCATTATACGTGGCCATTCATTTCTGTTTGGCGGGCATGTGTACACGAGCAGGTGCTGCGTATGCGACATGGGCCTAAAGGCGCGCTCACGTGTACGTGTGGCCCACGCATACGCGTAACCCCTGTTTTCAGCAAAGTGGATTTTGTGTTTTAAAACCTAATTTCGAACCTCTAAACCTCTATTTTTACTCTTTTAGCCCCTAAACCTTAGTGGTATGTTGAGTGGTGAGAAGAAGGTAGGGGAGAGTGGTAACTTGGAGATGAAGAAAATTTGAAAAATTAATGAATGATTAAATGATTATGATTAATTGAGGAAGCGTGAAAATGTGGCGAGTATGCTGGAGATGCATAGATGAGTAATGACTGAATGTAGTAAATGAATCATGAATGGAAAATGTTGAATGTAAGTATGCTTGTATTTTCTCTTTGGTTGTAATGGTGATAGGATACCGATACCCTCTAATGGTGACAGAGCACATAATCCCTCTAATGATGACAGGGTGTAAACCCCGAGAAAATAATAAATAGTTAGTGAATAAATTAATTATTAATCAAAGTAATTAGAAAATGGAATTTTTATAGTTTAATGAGATAGAGAAAATTAAAACAAGAATTTTGACACCAATTTTAAAGGATTTGGCCCAAGATTGGGCCGAACGGGCCGAACTGGGCGAACGGGGTCCGTATTGGGCCCAAGGTCCAACCAATCACAGTAAATCAAATAAGCTTTAGCTCCTCCTTCCCCTTACCACAATGAAACACACTGAAAAACTGAATTGGGGGAAGGGAAGGATAGTTCCATGAAACCTAACCCTTGCTCATAATTCAATCCACCATAACTGTCTGCTCCGAGCTCCAATCGCCGCACCGTTTGCAGCCACGCGACCACTACGTCAAGCTCAACTTTTCTACTGGAACAATTTTATCGGTAAGCCTCATCTCTCATCTTAGCCTCTCCTTCTTGTCAAAATTTGAAAATTAGGGCTTTGGTTATTGAAAATTCGATGTCTTGATGTTTATGCTCAAATTAGCTCGAGGAATTTGTGGGCCTTAGCTCAATCAAGATATACATAAGGTGAGGATTCTCAAATTATAAAAATTCTAGCTTATATGAGTTTGGGTATTGAAATTTGGGTGTGATACATGTGAATTAGGCTTGTATATGTGTATGTTGAAGTTGACTGAGTACATTGGAGGCTTGGTGAAAGATTGGTTTTAAAGCTTTATCGAATTTGGACTTGTGGGGGCTGTGTGTGTGACTGATGAGTCCATATTTGATGGTATATTTTGACTCAATTTGGATGGATTCTAGCACATGAAATCACACTTAAGCACCCAAATAGCATACTTTTGTGTTTAATCCCTAGTTTGATCTTAAATGTGAAAACATGCAATTTTGTGCTTTAATAGAGCAATTTAATCCCACCTTTGTGTCATTCGATGCCGTGATATGGTTTGTGAGTGATTTCAGGCCTTGAAGGCAATAATGGAAGGATAAAAGTGGAAGAAAGCATGTACAAGGGAGAAAACATGAAGAAAACAACAAAAAGCACACAGAGCAAAGTGTGCGTGCGCATAGCCCTGCGTGCGCGCGGACAAGAAAGAATTTCCATGTGTGCGTATGCACGCACCTGTGCATACGCACAGGTCAATTTTCAGCCGCGTGTGCGGATGCACACATTTGTGCGTCCGCACAGGTCCCAACACGTGATTTCATTAATGATGCACGTGCTTCGCGATTTCTGAGGCCTTTGGCTCACTTTTGGGAGGCTGAAATGCTATTTTGGAGTGCTATATAAAAGAGACTTCAACACTTATCAAAAGGGGAGGCATTGGAGCAATTTTTAGATAGTTTTCTTAGTAATTAGGAGTGGGAGTAGTGTATAGTAGAAAAGCTTTCTTAGGGTTTATGAATTTCCATTGTAGCATTTTATAGCAAGCCTTGATTTTGATTATACTTCTTCAATTGTAAGTACTCTCAATTTCCTCTTTAATTCAAGCACTTTTACTTTCAATTTCTCTTGGTTCAAGTTACTTTGTTCATATTGCAATTTTGTGTTTCTTGAAGTTTTGATTAATGAATTTTACATTTCATGCTTCCTTTAAGTTTGATTGCTTGTTTATGTTTGATTTTGTTGATAGTTAGTTATAGTTTTACATTTTATTTTGCAAATTTTCCATACTTTACTTTTATGCACACAAGGTGTTTGTGAAAATTCCAACTCTAGATTTTGAGTAAGTTTTACCACCATGGCTTGTGGTTTAAGTTTCTAGGATACCAGAGTCATAATGTCTGACATTTAGTGGTAATTCTTAGGAAGTTAATTGACTCTTGTTTCCATTGACGCTAGCCTTTTATCAACTAGTTTGGTAAGTTGGTTAGGACTTATGGATTAAGGTCAATTATGCTTGCTTGACTTACTCCTCAATGGTTGGGGTTGACTAGGCGAGATTGACCCATCATAATTACCATATTTGTAGTTATGGCAATGATAGGATTCCTTGGATGCTCATTCCCAAGTCAAGGGCTCTTTTATAGCGTTTTCACTAGTTTTGACCTCACTTTCTCTTTACTTGCATTAATTACGATTTTGATCATTTCTTAATTCTTTTGTTGCTTAGTTCTTTTAATCTTTCATTCATTTCTTGCACAAAACCCCTTTTGTTCTCTTCACAACCGAAAGAAGTAACATTTCATTTGCATTCCTAGGGAGAACGACCCGAGGTTTCATTACTCTCAGTTTATAATTTGTTTTGATTTGAATTTATTATTTGATAGTGAGGATTCATTGTTGGTTTGGACTATGCTATCAACGAATGATTCTTGTCCTTGATTAATTCTAGATCAACAAGAACTCTCTTCACGATCAAATTTACCGCCGTTGCCAGAGAATGCAAACGGTGTTATATCTTTTGGTTGTGGTGAATATGTTAATAGTGTAAATAGCTCTTTTTGGTTGTTTGTTTGCTTTTTTTAGTAGGTTTTTATTTATATTTTCTTAATGACTTTTTCACACCATTGCCAGAATGCACCCCAATGGAACCCAAACACTTACCCTCATAGTCACCAATCTTACACACCGCACACAAGAAGTACTTTTCACGCTCGTTCAAGAATAACAAGAGTTCCAGAAGAAGTAAGAGCAAGTCATGTCTACCTTAGCAAAAGCTTTAGGTCATTTAGCTTCATTACGTTCATGCCACAAGCAACAAATTCTAGTGGATGAATGTGTGAGACAAAGTAAAAAGTGTGGAGTGAAAGAAGAATTGCAAAATCAAGTAGAAGATGTCGAGTCACAAAATGAAGTGCAAGAGGAGATAAATGAAGAATGGGTAGGAATTGATCAAGAGGATTCCATCATTCAAGATTTTTTGTCCAACTTGGGTAATTCCTTCTATGACCTTCGTGAACCTCCTTTATTGAATTTGGAAGGAGCCGTTGATGTGGACTTCACACAACCTCCGATCTTTGACTTGAGTGATGATGAAGAAGATTCAAAAGAGGTTGAGGAAGATATTAGTTGCCAAGAAGTAAAGTTAGTTGTGCAAGAACGAATTGTGTGGGTGAAGAATTCTCCAACAAGATTTCTAGGCCCACATCAATATTCCATTTTAGAAACGGATGGTTAACTTCGAACCTTTCTTTGAGTAGTGGATGGTGAAGGGAACAATATTGATTGGCTAAGAAATGGGAAGTTCATCAAAGGAGCCAACTCAACATTTGGAGCTCAATTTTGGTGCAACAGTCACTTTAGTGGATTCCGGGGAATGCACAAGCATGTCAATTGTGATGAAGGAACTCAAGTATGGGATCCGGGCATTAATTTCAAGAATCAATACTTAAGGATCCTAGTTACTAGCTTGAAGTCTCTTACGAGTTAGATGCAACCTAATTGGGACCCCGAAGGTCAAATCAATAGCAAACTTGATTGGAGATTGAAGGAGGAGTGGAAGCATAAGCCTCCCTAGCAAGGATCTCCTCACCATGTCCAACTTAGCACTATAAATCAAAGTGCTAGGTGGGAGACACCCCACCGCGGTAATATCCTTCTAACCTTCTCTCTTTTAGCTTTTGTTTCATGAATAATTAGTTAGTTTGCTTGGTTGGTTGTTTTATTTTGATGTTTGTTGAGTAGTTTTAGTAAAATAAGGTATTTTTGGGAGTTTTGGGGCATGAAAACCTATTTGGGATATCAATTTTGGTGCCTTAGAGCCAAAATTTTTGTTGCAGGAACAGAGACCTGTGCGTCCACACAGCCTTGTGCGTGCGCACAGCTCCCCTGTTTTCCCATCTTTGTGTGCCCGTACATGAGCGTGCGCACGCATGCCCCCAAAAGCTTGCTCTGTTTGCAGTACACGCACGGCTTGTGCGTGTGCACACCTCCTTCTTTTCCCTCTTCTATGCGTCCGCATCCCATGCATGCGGCCGCACACGTCTAAAAAAAAACGTCCATCGTGCAAGCGCACACCCTCTGTGCACCCACACAGATTGAACAACACCCCCTGGTCGCAGTGCACGCACAAGCTGTGCGTGTGCACCCAACCATTCTCCCTCTTCTGTGCGTCCGCACACTAAGTGTGCGCCCGCACGACCCTGCGCGCGCACATGTCATTTTTCAAACGTTAATTCGAAAAGATCAAGGGCTCGCGCTTTATTTCCTTACCTTACCCCAACCCTTTCTTCTCCTTCTCTGAACACACACTCACCCAACCCCTCATCTCCCTCCACCCCGCGACCAACCACCGTCGGCGACCGCCCTGACATCGCCGCCACACACTCTCTCCCTCTCTCATTTCCCTTCTCTCTTCTTCTTCTCTCTCTCTCTCCCACATTTCCCCTTCTCTCTCTCTTTTCTGTCTCTGTACTCTGCGCCAGTGTTGTCCTAGGCCGCGCCTCTTCGGTTCTGACGAGTAGCCACCAGCAGCGGTGGACCCCTGTGCCGCTGCGCCTCTCTCTATCTCGCCCAACCTTCCTTCATCCTTCCTTCTCTATCTGCTTCCTGGTTTCATTTTGGTTCTGTTCCATTTTTTTGCTACTTTATTTTACTGCTTTCTTTTACTTCTGTCTTTAATTTTGCTTTAGTTGATTAAGAGGCATTAGGTTAGATGACTTCTCTTTTTCAGATTGAATATATGTGATGCTGGCTAAGTATTTTGGATTGTTTTCTGGACTGAATGCTGCTGTGAATTTCACCATTGTTAACCTGTGATTGTTGCTCATAACTTTTGCACAGGTTACGCTCATCGAAATGCTAAATGAATTTTTAACTCATCTTCTGTGTCTGATCAACACAGATTTTGAATTTTGTTTCAATTATGCATTGTTGTTTTCTACTTGAACACCATTTTGAACCTGAAACTTATAGCTTTGTCACTTCTGCTGGTGTTCTTGCTCTTATGCATATTAGATTCCATTAAATGCATTGCTAGCCGAGCACTTATTTGATTATTCGTACTAACACATCAAACTGCAATTACAAGCTGAAACTTATTCTGTTTGATGCATTTTGCAGGTGCATAGCATGCTAATTTTGCTACAACATGTACATACTACTCATTTCCTTTTGCTTAAACACCAAACCCGCCTTAAACTTCCAATTTTGGAATCTGTTTGGTGTCATTGGCAGCAGTACATGCATTGCTTTCTATGTGAATTGATCAAATGCTTATCCATGTGTGTTTAACATCAATGACCATAGAGTTAGCCATTTGTTCCTTGAGGTTTTTGAGCAATGCACTTTGTTTTTCAATCAAGCACTGCTTTGGACAAAAGGCTATGTATATGTGATCAATTCCTACTTTTTCAACATGGATAAGTGCGAGCTTTCACTCTGACTTTGATTTTTGCCATTTGTGCTAATTTTTCCAAACTCTTCCAATTTACAAGGCACAATGGCACTAATCAATCTCTTTGAACTCAATTCACATACATAATACACCTAAGTCCTATGTATGCTTTCATTGTTTGTTCATTCATTCATTTATTACTTAGGTTGCTTGATTTTGGGGAAAATGCATTCTCTTTTGCACATTCTACTACCTTACACATGTTTTCCATGATTGAGTATTTATTTATCTGATGGCTCTTAATAGAATTGTTTGATTATATCCTTCTTCTTTCTGTGATTTTATCTGTACCCTGAGTTGTATTCTGTTTTTGTCTTTTTCAAGATGGGCCGCAAGGGAAAGAAGAAAGCCAACCCTTTGGCTCACCTACCACCCATGCCTCCTAGTGACCATCCAGACACTTTCGTCAACTCTGAGGCCCAAGAACAATATAAGAAACTAGAAAATTGTGCCTTTCATTATGAGAGGAAGCTAAACCTGCCCAAGAAATATGCGGATAGAATCCTTGACAGAATAAATTTTTATCATTGGGATTCGTAAAATCCGACCCGGTGGAAGTAAATGAACACCAGGTCAATGAATTTTATGCCAATCTTCTTAAGAGGGATGCCCAAACCGTTTTCTTAAGAGGTGTCATCTTGGACACCTCTAATACTACTTTAAAGGCCCTCTTGGACATTCTGTATATTCCTCCGGGTAGGGACGCTTATACTCAAATAATGACGGATGTCACCACGGGCAAAATCTCTTTGGATGCGGTCTTGAAAAAGATTGGCCAACCTGAGGCTACATGGGAATACAGCAAAGGAGAGCAGCCTGTACCCTTGAGCATGCATGCACAGACCTTGACCCGAAGGCAAGGATCTGGCAGCAGATCATTGCCGATTACATCCTTCCGAGCACGCATGTCACTCATATCAGGATCCGTGTGGCAGTGTTACTATGGGCTATTTTGGAGGGGAAGAGGAACTCTGTTCTTTCCCTTATCAGAGAATGGATGATGAAGGTAAACCTACAACAGAAATTCAATGTTCTCTTCCCATCCCTCATCACCAGATTAGCAGCCTTATTTAGTGTAGAGAGACGCCCAACAGACTAGACGTCTGTCTACATCAGTAAGCAGCCGTATCTGCCATACAGAGATTATGACGGGCCGCCTCAGAAGAAGAGGAAGACTATTGAGCCTCCATCAACAGCAGCAGAGCCTTCAGCACCTCCTTCAGCACCCGCACCCATACCCCAACCTCAGACACCATATGAGTTATGCCGGGACATCCTTCAGGCCCTCCACCGATCTGAGTACTGCAATGCTCGCCGCTTCCAGTGGATAATTGCGAAGTTTGAGGGTAGAGACCCTGGGCCACCTCCTCCAGATACACCAGAGCCAGAGGCTGAGGAGCCTGCATATGAGGAGCTAGCAGCTAAAGCTGGCCAGGTAGTCGAGCACCCTGAGCGAAGACCTGAGGAGACCACAACTGAGGAGGTAGTGGTTGAGAGAGCTGAGGAGCAGAGAGCCGAGGAGCCGAGAGTAGAGGAGCCGACAGCTATCGCCGAGCCGAGAGCACAGACCACCACACAGCCATCCAGTGCCATTATTGTCTACCAGCGTCACCACCACCCACCACCGCCAAGCAGTGGAGCTTCACATGATTGACTCCCCCTATTGATTCCTTTGAGCACTGAGGACAGTGCATGACTTAAGCGTGGGGGAGGATCTTCTATTTTTGGGTGTAAATAATCTCTCCTGAACACTTCTATTTAGTTTATTTTGAGTTTTTTATTATACTTTTTGTGGATATTTATAGTACTTTGAGTTATGCACTGCTGTTTAGTACTTTTGGGTATATATATTAGTTGCTTTTAGTCATCTTTAGTATTGCATCTCTAGTCTTGGTATATATATATTGCATCTTTATATTGCTTGGTATATAGCATAGTTGTGGATTGTGATTGGATGATGTGAATAGCTTATGCCTAGTTATCTTGATCCTAATTGTTCATGTTACTTTTTGCTTGTTGAAAATTAGGAAAAGAACTAAGAAGTTTTGAAAAATTTTGCATCCATTACATTATACATACATATAGGAATTAACTTTGGTGAAAAACAACAAGGATTTCTAAGAATTTTGTCAAGGGCATTCTACTGAATTGACTGAGAAAACTGTTTTCATACTTGCTTGAATGATTTCTTTTTGGAACATGGAAGAGTAAAGAACAAATACCTTGTGAGTTTTTGAGCTATATTGAATGGTTACACATTTTTACCACTAACTTTATTCGTTGTGTGATATATCTCTTCTATGATTGTAATCTTGGTGTTGCTTAATTCTTTATTTCCATTGATTGATGTCTTGAATTACATTGAGCATGATTGAGGCCATCTTTGATAAAAGCTCACTTTACCCATAGAGCCTTACCCTTGCATTTACCATTGTTAACCCCTTTTGAGCCTTATTTACCCCATTGTTCTTGATATTAGCACATCACAACCTTAAGTTAAAAACTATGATTTACCTTAGATTGTATCCTTGATTGGAATAGGTTGAGGAGTGTGTCTCATTTAAGTGTGGGGGAATCTTTTGGGAAACTTTGGTAGTAAAAGAAAATGTTCAAATTGGGTATTTCATTGAAAACTTTGGAAAATGGGTACACTCATGTATGAGCTACTAGAACCGTATGCATTTCACTAGAAAAAAAATCATCATCATAAAAAGGGGATGAAAGTTACACCTGAGTGAAAGAAAATCAATAAGAAATGCATATGTGATATGAATGATAAGCCATACATGAGTGTTTGTAAGAAAGAAATGATGGAAGGTTAGAATTGCATTTGATTTTGATTTGATTGATATGGTTTGAGTTGGATACCTAAACTAATTAAGGATTCAACCATTTCAGTCCACTTAGCCATATCTATCTCACCTTTATCCTAACACCATTACAACCATATGAAGTCCTCATGATAATTGTATTCATGCATCATTTGTGTTGATTGTTAGATGAGGAGCAACTCCTTGAAAGCATGATTAGGAAGAGATTTGAGCGATTGACCCTAAACACCAAGTGATTAGAGTGTATACACACCTAGTGAAGGTTCAATTACTAAATCCTATGTTTCCATACTCCTTATCATGTATTCTTGCAAGATGCTTTACTTTGATGAGTTGAATCAATTCTTTAGATTTTTTATTGCATTGGATCATTTCCTTGCTTGGCCCTGCTTGTCTACACTTGCTTGGGAATTTGATTGTTTGTTTTCACCAAATTCATATAGATACCATAGATAGATAGATAGATAGATAGATAGATAGATAGATAGATAGATAGATAGATATATAGTATTTACATACTTGCATGCATATAGGTAGTTGCATTTAATAAGTTGATTACCCACTTTTTTTTATCATTCTCCTTGTCAGTTTAGCATGAGGACATGCTATTGTTTAAGTGTGGGGGAGTTGATGAGTCCATATTTGTTGGTATATTTGGACTCAATTTGGATGGATTCTAGCACGTGAACTCACACTTAAGCACCCAAATAGCATACTTTTGTGTTTAATCCCTAGTTTGATCTTAAATGTGAAAACATGCAATTTTGTGCTTTAATAGAGCAATTTAATCCCACCTTTGTGCCATTCGATGCCGTGATATGGTTTGTGAGTGATTTCAGGCCTTGAAGGCAAGAATGGAAGGATAAAAGTGGAAGAAAGCATGTACAAGGGAGAAAACATGAAGAAAACAAGGAAAAGCACACATGTGTGCGTACGCACAGGTCAATTTCCAGCCGCGTGTGGGGACACACACAACCGTGTGTCCGCACAGGTCCCAACACGTGATTTCATTAATGATGCACGTGCTTCGCAATTTCTGAGGCCCTTGGCTCATTTTTGGGAGGCTGAAATGCTATTTTGGAGTGCTATATAAAGGAGATTTCAACACTTATCATACGGGGAGGCATTGGAGCAATTTTTAGATAGTTTTCTTAGTAATTAGGAGAAGGAGTAGTGTAGAGTAGAAAAGCTTTCTTAGGGTTTATGAATTTCCATTGTAGCATTTTATAGCAAGCCTTGATTTTGATTCTACTTCTTCAATTGTAAGTACTCTCAATTTCCTCTTTAATTCAAGCACTTTTACTTTCAATTTCTCTTGGTTCAAGTTACTTTGTTCATATTGCAATTTTGTGTTTCTTGAAGTTTTGATTAATGAATTTTACATTTCATGCTTCCTTTAAGTTTGATTGCTTGTTTATGTTTGATTTTGTTGATAGTTAGTTATAGTTTTACATTTTATTTTGCAAATTTTCCATACTTTACTTTTATGCACACAAGGTGTTTGTGAAAATGTCAACTCTAGATTTTGAGTAAATTTTCCCACCTTGGCTTGTGGTTTAAGTTCCTAGGATACTAGAGTCATAATGTCTGACATTTAGTGGTAATTTTTGGGTAGTTAGTTGACTCTTGTTTCCATTAACGCTAGCCTTTTATCAACTAGTTTGGTAAGTTAGTTAGGACTTATGGATTAAGGTCAAATATGCTGGCTTGACTTAATCATCGATGGTTGGGGTTGACTAGGTGAGATTGACCCATCATAATTACCATAGTTGTGGTTATGGCAATGATAGGATTCCTTGGATGCTCATTCCCAAGTCAAGGGCTCTTTTATAGAGTTTTCACTAGTTTTGACCTCACTTTCTCTTTACTTGCATTAATTACGATTTTGATCATTCCTTAGTTCTTTTATTGCTTAGTTCTTTTAATATTTCGTTCATTTCTTGCACAAAACCCCTTTTGTTCTCTTCATAACCGAAAGAAGTAACATTTCATTTGCATTCCTAGGGAGAACGAACCGAGGTTTCATTACTCTCGGTTTATAATTTGTTTTTATTTGAATTTATTATTTGATAGTGGGGATTCATTGTTGGTTTGGATTATGCTATCAACAAATAGATTTTTGTCCTTGATTGATTCTAGATCAACAAGAACTCTCTTCATGATCAGTGACCTTGGTGAGTTGCCTCGGGAAATACGTGTTAATCGCCCAAGGTATGGTTTAGCTTTCTCGTATTTAATATCTAACATCCTGTGAA
Organism: Arachis ipaensis; assembly: GCF_059453495.1. Lineage (NCBI taxonomy): Eukaryota > Viridiplantae > Streptophyta > Magnoliopsida > Fabales > Fabaceae > Arachis > Arachis ipaensis. The sequence goes on along the minus strand of NC_142442.1, from coordinate 84,926,905 downwards.
AACTTAGGCTAAATGACCATAGGATATGAATGAATGTATGAGTATGAGGATTGTTTAGTTCTTTAATGAGTCTGGATGACTAAGGTTGAGTTTTAGTTATTGTTGATGTTGGTGACAAAATGTTCAATGATAAATTGTTGATGTTTGATAAGATATGAGAGTGAAGATGTGTTTGTGATAAATTTTGTTGATTTAAAGGATGAATTCTAATTATGAGATTGTACATATAGGAGTATAATATATTTGAGATAAGATATTGAGGTTTGGTATTTGAAATGGTATGTTGTTGTGCTGAACATGTGTATAGAAAGTTTGATCTGAGTTTGATTTTTAAAGGAAATAGAGGTTTAAAGTTGATAAACCCCATTTTTAGGGTTTATCTTGTGCTTAATTTAGTGGATTTTATGCATTATTCTCACACTTATTCATATAATTTGCATGTTTTACATTTTTCTTCCGAATTTTGTACTATGATTGAAAACATGCTTCTTTGGCCTTAAATTTGCTAATTTTAATCCTATCTATTTACCATTCGATGTTGTGATCTGTGTCTTAAGTGATTTCAGGTTTTCCAAGGCAGGAATGGCTTAGAGGATGGAAAAGAAGCATGCAAAAGTGGAAGGAACACAAGAAAATGAAGTTTTGAGAAGCTGGCAGTGACGTGTACACGTGGATGACGCGCACGCGTGACCAGGAATGTGTTCAAGCGACGCGTACGTGTGGCTGACGCGTACACATGACGAGCGTCACGTGCTGTAATTTACAGAAAATGCTGGGGGCAATTTCTGGGCTACTTTAGACCCAGTTTCAAGCCTGAAAACACATATTAGAGGCTGCAGAGTGGAGGGAATCAATCATTGAACTCTCATTCACATAATTTTAGGTTTAGATGTAGTTTTCTAGAGAGAGGCTCTCTCCTCTCTCTAGGTTTTAGGGTTTTTAGGTTTATTTCTTCTCGAATTCAGAATTCTATATTGCTTTAATTTAGTTTTCTTCTACTTTTAGTTGTTCTAGTACTTTGGTTTATCTACTTCTCTTGTTGATTCCTTTATGTTGCCAATTTAGTTTATGAATTCTTCTTGTTTCCTTTCATTCATATTAATGCAATATATATTTCATGTTTCTTGTTGTTCAATTGCTTTGTTAATTTTATTTCTTTGCTTTGGTTAGTTTCGATTTTGCTATGTGTTGTTAGTTTTCTATGTTTTGATGTTATACCTTCCAACTGTTTGATAAATACTTGGTTGGAATTTAAATTAGATTTTTATATTCTTAATTTTGATTGATCAATTAGAGACTCTTGAGTTATCAAAAGTCTTTTGTTGATTGGTAATTGAGACTTGCTAGTTGGCTTAGCCTTCACTAAATCTAGTCTTTGATTAGGACTTGTGAACTTAAGCTGATTTTGCTCACTTGACTTACCTTTATTGTTATAGGTTAACTAAGTGAAATCAAAAGGCAATTACCATCACAATTTATGATGATAATGAGGATAGGACTTCTAATTATCAATCCCTGCTAAGAGCGTTCTTAGTTATTAATTTATTTTCTTGTCATTTACATTCCTTGTTAAACATTTAAAAAACCCGGAAAATATACTTTCTCATAACCAATAATAAATACACTTCCCTGCAATTCCTTGAGAGACGACCCGAGGTTTAATACTTCGGTTAATTTTATTGGGTTTGCTTAAGTGTCAAACAATTTAAATATTGATTGAGGTTTAATTGTCGGTTTAGAACTATACTTGCAACGCAAATATTTTTGTGACTTTCTTTACCGACGATTTTTCCTCCATCAAGAGTTTCGTGTGACATCGGTTTTTAGCCAAATTTTGGCGAGTCATAACTTGGCTTCCGTCAAATGGTTTCAAACTTATTTTTTATTGAAAATTGGGTCCGTGAAGTTTACTCCGTTCGAATAACGGAGGAAAAATTATTTAAAAGGGAAAATTTATGTGCATCAAAAGTTTGGTGTTTAATTTAGCAAATCTGCAGATTCCAGACTTAGTCAAAACTTTGATAAAATTCAAGCCCACGCATACGCGTGGCCGACGCGTACGCGTGGCAGCGGCAATTTCCGTACGCGAAGCCTTCACATGCATAGGGTAGCTACTGCCTCACGTGTATGCGTGCGCGGGCAAGCCTATGCGTACGCGTAATGGGCAAAGTTTGCATGCCTACATGTGTGTGTGGCCCACTGATGAGTGGATAATTTATACCATTTTGGCATTGTTTTTACATAGTTTTTAGTGTGTTTTAATCACTTTTTGTTATATTTTTATTATTTTTTATTCAAAAATCACATTTCTGGACTTTACTATGAGTTTGTGTGTTTTTCTATAATTTCAGGTATTTTCTGGCTGAAATTGAGGGACCTGAGCAAAAATCTGATTTAGAGACTGAAAAAGGACTACATATGCTGTTGGATTCTGACCCTCCTACACTCGAAATGCATTTTCTCGAGCTACAGAAACCAAATTGGCGCGCTCTCAATTGCGTTAGAAAGTAGACATCCAGGACTTTGCAGAAATATATAATAATCCACACTTTGCTTGAGAATTGATGGCCCAAACTGGCGTCCAAAGTCAGCCTAAAACTTTACGGCATTGGCATCTTTTTCGGCGTTAAACGCCCATTCTGGCACCCAGGGTGGCGTTTAATGCCAACTTTGGGCATATGCAGGTGAAAGCTTGAAAGCTCAGCCTAGGCACACACCAAGTGGGTCCTGGAAGTGGAATTTTGCACTATCTGCACTTAGTTACTCATTTTCTATAAACCTAAGTTACTAGTTTAAGTATAAAAACTACTTTTAGAGATTCATTTTGAACCTCATGACATTTTTACACTTCATATTATATTTCTGATGGCGTGAGTCTCTAAACCCCAGAGGTGGGGGTGAGGAGCTCTGCTGTGTTTCAATGGATTAATGCAATTACTACTGTTTTCTATTCAATCACGCTTGATTCTATTCTAAGATACTCATTCGTACTTCAATCTGGAGAAGATGATGATCCATGACACTCACCATTATTCTCAAATCTATGAACGCGTGCCTGACAACCACTCCCGTTCTATCTGAGCTCAACGTAGTCATTGGGCGACAGCTTGAGTGCGTATCTCTTGGGTCTCGGATCCACGAACCGAATCCATGAGATCAGAACATTCGTGGTAGAGGCTAGAACTAATTGACAGCATTCCTGAGATCCGAAAAGTCTAAACCTTGTGTGTGGTATTTCAAGTAGGATCTGGAAGGGGATGACTGTGACGAGCTTCAAACTTGCGAATGTTGGGCGCAGTGACAGTGTGCAAAAGGATAATGGTCCTATTCTGACGGTCGTGAGAACCGACAGATGATTAGCCATGTGATGACAGTGCCTGGTATTTTTCATCCGAGAGGATCATACAGCCTGCCATGGAAGGAAGCCATGCGTGTTTAGAGAAGAAGACAGTAGGAAAGCAGAGATTCAGATGACAGAGCATCTCAGGAACCTCAACCTGTTTCTCGTTACTGAATCACAAGTACCATTTATTTTATATTATTTACTTTTCATAAACAAAAATCATTTTTATCACTGATCTCCTGACTAAGAGTTACAAGATAACCGTAGCTTGCTTCAAGCCAACAATCTCCGTGGGATCGACCCTTACTCACGTAAGGTATTACTTGGACGACCCAGTGCACTTGCTGGTTAGTTGTGCGAAGTTGTGAAAAGTGTGATTTATAATTTCGTGCACCAAGTTTTTGACGCCTCTGCCGGAGATTGTTCGAGTTTGGACAACTGACGGTTTATTTTGTTGCTTAGATTAGGAAAAATTTTATCTTTTTGGTTTAGAGTCACTAAAATTGAGTGTTCTATTTTTGTTTTTGGTCAAAATTTTAAAATCCTTATTTTCTTTTTCTAATTTATTTTCGAAAATTTTAAAACCAATAACCCCATAATTTAGTCTTCTGTTTGAGTTTAGTTTCATGTTTTAAGTTTGGTGTCCTTTTTATTTTTACTTTCTTAAAAATTTTCAAAATTTGTTTTTGGTGTTCATCTTGATCTTCAAAGTTTTCTTGCTTTCTTTCCTTGTTTTGATAAAAAAAACTCTAAGTTTGGTGTCATTTTAATATTTTTCTCTTTCCTCATTAAATTCAAAAATATCTTTTCTCTTTATTTAATTGAATTTTCGAAAATTTCATTTAAAAATTCAGATTTTTATTTTAAAATTTTTATTTTATCTTATCTTAGTTTTAAAATTTCAAAATTCAAAATCTTCTTCGAAAATCATATCCAAAGTTTTTCAAATCTTCTTAATTAATTAATTGTTTTAGTTTTTGAATTTATTTTTCTTTTTTCTTTTAGTTTCTGAAACTTATATTTTATTTTCCAATTATTTTATTTTATCTTATTTTCTTTTTTTAATTCGGTTTGTTTTTAGTTAAAAAAATAAAAATAAAAATATATTTTATTTGCAATTCACATCAATTCCCTTTTCTCCATCATGGACCTAAGTGGAAATGAACAGTCCAGAAGGACTCTGGGTCATATGCTAACCCCATTACTGCTGCATACGGGAGTAGTATCTGTATACCTCCCATCAAAGTAAGCAGTTTTTGAGCTAAACCCTCAGCTCATTATCATAGTGTAGCAAAATTGCCAGTATTCTGGTCTTCCACAGGAAGAACCTATTGAGTTTCTGGCACAGTTCTTACAAATTGCTGACACAGTACGTGATAAGGAAGTAGATCAGAATGTCTACAGATTATTACTGTTTCCATTTGCTGTAAAAGATCAAGCTAAGAGGTGGTTAAATAGCCAACCCACAGCAAGCATAAGAACATGGAAACAGTTATCAGACAAATTCCTGAATCAATATTTCCCTCCAAAAAGGATGACACAGCTAAGGTTGGATATCCAAGGCTTTAAACAAGAGGATAATGAATCTCTTTATAATGCCTGGGAGAGGTACAGAGGGATGCTAAGGAAATGCCCCTCTGAAATATTTTCAGAGTGGGTGCAATTAGGCATCTTCTACTACGGGCTTACAGAAAAAGCTCAAATATCTCTAGACCACTTAGCTGGTGGATCTATACATATGAGAAAGACAATTGAAGAAGCTCAAGAGCTCATTGATACAGTTGCTAGAAATCAACATCTGTATTTAAGTAGTGAGTCCTCCATGAAAGAAGAAGCTAAAGCAGTATCCACTGAACTTAGTCCTCAAGAACAAGTTGCTAAACTCAATCAGCAATTGCTTATTATAACAAAACAGTTAGCAGAATTTAAAGAGATACTGCAAGAAACCAAGGATGTTAATGAGAATATGGAAACACACTTGAATCAGACAAGACAGTAGCTATCTAAAAAAATAACAGAAGAATGCCAAGCTATCCAATTAAGGAATGGGAAAACACTGAAGGTGTCAATCCAAGGCAGCAGAAAGCCAAGAAAGGAACAACTAATAGAGGATAACCAAACCACTGCCCAAAATCCCTCTGAGGACAGTAAGAGCCCAGAGAGGAATAATTATGGCGTTCAAACGCCAGAAAAGGGTAAAAAAGTGGCGTTAAACGCCCAAGGGATGGCCAGTTCTGGCGTCCAAACTCTTGAAATAAAGATTCTGTTTGCAGAGGCACTTAAGCAAATACCCTCTTATGCTAAGTTCATGAAAGAAATCTTAAATCATAAGAAGGATTGGAGAGAAACTGAAAAAGTTTTCCTCACTAAAGAATGTAGTGCTGTCATTCTGAAAAGCTTACCAGAGAAGCTTAAAGATCCCGGAAGCTTTATGATACCATGCACATTAGAGGATACTTGTACCAAGACAGCTCTATGTGATCTTGGGGCAAATATCAACCAAATACCTGCATCCACTATCAAAAAGCTTGGTTTAACTGATGAAGTTAAACCAACTCGGATATGCCTCCAACTTGCTGATGGATCCATTAAAATTCCATCAGGGGTAATTGAGGACATGATTATCAAGGTTGGGCTGTTTGCCTTTCCTACTGACTTTGTAGTGCTGGAAATAGAGGAGCACAAAAGTGCAACTCTCATTCTAGGAAGACCTTTCCTAGCAACTGGACGAACCCTCATTGACGTCCAAAAAGGAGAGATAACCCTGAGAGTCAATGAGGATGAGTTTAAGTTGAATGCTATCAAAGCTATGCAGCATCCAGACACACCAAAAGACTGCCTGAGCACTGATGTTATTGACTCCTTGGTGGAAGAGGTCAATATGACTGAGAGTCTCGAATCAGAGCTAGAAGACATTCTTAAAGATATTCAGCCTGATCTGGAAGAACCAGAGAGAACAGAAGAACCTCTGAAAACTCCTCAGGAAGAGGATAAGCCTCCTAAACCCGAGCTCAAACCACTACCACCATCCCTGAAATATGTATTTATGGGAGAAGGTGACACTTTTCCGGTGATCATAAGCTCTGCTTTAAATCCACAGGAAGAGAAAGCACAAATTCAGGTGCTAAGGACACACAAGACAGCTCTTGGGTGGTCCATAAGTGATCTAAAGGGCATTAGCCCAGCAAGATGCATGCACAAGATCCTATTGGAGGATGATTCTAAGCCAGTGGTTCAACCACAGAGGCGGCTAAATCCAGCCATGAAGGAGGCGGTGCAGAAAGAGGTCACTAAGTTACTGGAGGCTTGGATTATTTATCCTATTTCTGATTACCCCTGGGTGAGCCCTTTCCAAGTTGTCCCCAAGAAAGGAGGCATGACAGTGGTTCATAATGAAAAGAATGAACTGGTTTCTACAAGAACAGTTACATGGTGGCGTATGTGTATTGACTACAGAAGGTTTAATACAGCCACCAGGAAGGATCATTTTCCTTTACCATTCATAGACCAGATGCTAGAGAGACTAGCAGGTCATGAAAACTACTGATTTTTAGATGGCTATTCAGGTTATAACCAAATTGCAGTAGATCCTCAAGACCAAGAGAAAATAGCATTCAGATGTCCATCTGGAGTATTTGCCTAAGAAAGATGCCATTTGGTCTGTGCAATGCACCTGCAACCTTTCAGAGGTGCATGCTCTCTATATTCTCTGATATGGTAGAGAAGTTTCAAAAAGTCTTCATGGATGACTTCTCAGTATTTGGAGACTCATTCAGCTCCTGTCTTGACCATCTAGCACTTGTTCTAAAAAGGTGTCAAGAGACTAACCTGGTTTTAAACTGGGAAAAATGTCACTTTATGGTGACTGAAGGAATTGTCCTTGGGCACAAAATTTTGAACAAGGGAATAGAGGTGCATCAAGCTAAGGTAGAGGTAATTGAAAAATTACTACCACCTGCCAATGTTAAGGGAATCAGAAGCTTTCTGGGGCATGCAGTATTCTATAGGAGGTTTATAAAGGATTTTTCAAAAATTGCAAAACCTCTGAGCAATCTGCTAGCTGCTGACATGCCATTTGTCTTTGACACGGAGTGTCTGCAGGCGTTTGAAACTCTAAAAGCTAAGCTAGTCACAACACCAGTTATTTCTGCACCAGACTGGACATTACCATTTGAACTAATGTGTGATGCCAGTGACCATGCCATTGGTGCAGTATTAGGACATAGGCATAACAAGCTTCTGCACATCATTTATTATGCTAGCCGTGTTTTAAATGATGCACAGAAGAATTACACAACCACAGAAAAGGAGTTGCTTGCAGTGGTTTATGCCATTGACAAGTTTAGATCTTATTTAGTAGGATCAAAAGTGATTGTGTACACTGACCATGCTGCTCTAAAATATCTCCTCACAAAGCATGATTCAAAACCCAGACTCATAAGATGGGTGTTGCTTCTGCAAGAGTTTGATATAGAAATAAGAGACAGAAAAGGGACAGAGAACCAAGTAGCAGATCACCTATCCCAGATAGAACCAGTAGCAGGAGCGTCCCTCCCTCCTATTGAGATCTCTGAAACCTTCCCGGATGAGCAACTCTTTCCCATTCAGGAGGTACCATGGTTTGTAGACATTGCAAACTATAAAGCTATGAGATTCATACACAAAGAGTATAGCAAGGTGCAAACAAAAAAAATTGATTTCTGATGCAAAATACTACTTGTGGGATAAACCATATCTCTTTAAGAGGTGTGCAGACGGAATGATCCGTAGATGTGTGCCTAGAGAAGAGGCACAGAAGATCCTATGGCATTGCCATGGATCACAATATGGAGGACATTTCGGAGGTGAGCGAACAGCAACCAAGGTTCTCCAGTATGACTTCTACTGGCCTACTCTCTATAGAGACTCCCGAGAGTTTGTACGTAACTGTGACAGTTGCCAGAGAGTTAGTAATCTGCCTAACGGTTATGCCATGCCTCAACAAGGGATCTTAGAGATTGAGTTGTTTGATGTATGGGGTATTGAGTTCATGGGGCCTTTCCCACCATCATACTCAAACACTTATATTCTGGTGGCAATAGACTATGTATCTAAATGGGTAGAGGCAATTGCAACACCCACTAATGATACTAAGACAGTGATGAAGTTCCTCTAGAAGCATATCTTCAGCAGGTTTGGTGTCCCTAGGATACTGATCAGCGATGGAGGCACTCATTTCCGCAATAAACAGCTTGACTCTGCTCTGGTTCGATATGGAATTAAACATAAAGTGGCAACTCCATATCATCCACAGACAAATGGGCAGGCTGAAGTCTCAAATAGAGAACTAAAATGAATCCTGGAGTGGACTGTAAATGCCCGTAGAAAAGATTGGGCAAGAGGTCTGGATGATGCTCTGTGGGCATACAGAACAGCATTCAAGGCTCCTATAGGGACCTCTCCATACCAGCTTGTGTATGGAAAAGCCTGTCATCTGCCAGTGGAACTGGAACACAAGGCCTACTGGGCAACCAGGTTCTTAAACCTTGATACTAAGGTAGCTGGAGAAAGGAGATTACTCCAGTTAAATGAGCTGGAAGAATTCAGACTCAATGCTTTCGAAAATGCCAAAATTTTTAAGGAGAAAGCAAAAATATGGCATGACAAAAGGCTGTCATCTAGAGTCTTTGAGACAGGACAGAAGGTCCTGCTGTTTAACTCTAGGCTCAGATTGTTCCTCGAGAAATTGAAGTCCCGGTGGAGGGGCCCATATGTGATTACAAGTGTATCACCATATGGCTATGTAGAACTTCAAGATATTGATTTTGACAAAAAGTTCATTGTTAATAGACAAAGAATCAAACATTATCTTGAATGCAATGTTGAGCAAGAATGCTCAAAGCTGAGACTAAGTTAAAAGCTCAGTAAAGTCCAGCTAAAGCCAGTAAAGAAGCGCTTGCTAGGAGGCAACCCAGCCATTATCAATAATTAGATGTTTGTAACAGTTAGATAAGTCTCTTTAATTTTGTTTTCCTTGTTAATTAATATATTTTCAGTGAATAAGTCAGGAAAATGGAGGTTCAAGACATAAAGCAGAGAAATCACAGAGAAAAGGAGCTCACTGGCATCAAAATGCCAGTAAAGAGGCAATCTGGGCGTTAAACGCCAGAATGGCTACCATTCTGGGCATTTAACGCCAGTGAAGGTAACATTCTGGGCATTAAACGCCAGAATAGGTAGCATTCTGGGCGTTCAGAAAAACACCCAGTGAAGAAGGATTTCTGGCGTTTAACGCCAGCCAGGGTACCTGGCTGGGCGTTAAACGCCCAAAATGGCCACCAGATGGGCGTTAAACGCCAGAACAGCTAGAAGAGAGGTAATTTCGTTTTCAATTCAAATTTTTTCTAATTTTCATGTTTTAATTCAAAATTTTCTGCATCAAATTAGCACAAACATTCATTTTTCAAGTTCAATTCTCAAAAATTAATAATCTCATAAAATCTTTTTAATTCTTCTCCAATTCTTTTCAATTCTTTTTCAAAAATTCATTCATCTTTCTAAATCCTTTTCAAATCCTTTTTTTTACTAATTCATATTATCTTTTATTTTCTAGAAGCATAAACAAAATTTAGATTTAACTCCCTTATATTTTTTTCTTATCTTTTAAATTTTTAAAAAGAATCTCATCTTTTTCATATCATGTTTATCTTTTTTTCAATCATATCTTTCAATCATATCTTTTTCTTTTTAAATTTTCGAACCCATTTCCTCCCTCCCCTTTATTTATAAATCCGGCCACCACCTTTGGTTCATCATTGGAATCCTTCTCTCCATCTATTCATCTTCTTTCTTTCTATTTTGCTTGAGGGCAAGTAAAGCACTAAGTTTGGTGTGATTTTTGAGGATTAGCCAGGACTTCTTCCAACATATATCTTCTTTCTTTCTCAGGATTAGCCAGGACTTCCCATCCCCTATTTTGAATCTGCTATTCAATCTGTCACCAAGCTGCAAGAAGCTGTGAATCAACTCAAAGAGGAGCAACAGAATCAAAATAGTATGCTTTGCAAACTGCTCATAGAATAAAAGAAACAAGGGCATGAGATACAGGAGTTAAAGCGCCAGAAGCTATCTCTTGAAGAGCCAGGCATCCCACAAATTGAAGGAGCACTTGCCTCTCCAAATACTGGTTGTTGAGTCCTAACTCTGTGATAACTTTTGTTATTAGAGATCTATTTTAAGAGTTACATGAGCCTTAGTAGTAGAGTCATTTACCTTTATGTTTTTTTTCTATTTTTTTACTTGGTCATTAGTGTTTACAGTTCATGTCTTAAGGTTATGAATAAATTCCATGAATCCCTCACCTTTCTTAAATAAAAAATTTTTTTATTTGCAAAAGAACAAGAAGTACATGGTTTCGAATTTTATCTTGAAGTTAGCTTAATTATTTTGATGTGGTGGTAATAATTTTTGTTTTCTGAATGAATGCTTGAACAGTGCATATTTTTTATTTTGTTATTCATGAATGTTAAAATTGTTGGCTCTTGAAAGAATAATGAAAAAGGAGAAATGTTATTGATAATTTGAAAAATCATGAAATTGATTCTTGAAGCAAGAAAAAGCAGTGAAAAAGAAGCCTGCAAAAAAAAAAAAAGCAAGCAGAAAAAGCCAATAGCTCTTTTAACCAAAAGGCAAGGGTAAAAAGGATCCAAGGCTTTGAGCATCAATGGATAGGAGGGCCCAAAGGAATAAACTCTTGGCTTAAGCGGCTAAACCAAGCTGTCCCTAACCATGTGCTTGTGGCATGAAGGTGTCAAGTGAAAAGCTTGAGACTGAGCAGTTAAAGTCGTGGTCCAAAGTAAAAAGAGTGTGCTTAAGAGCTCTGGACACCTCTAACTGGGGACTCTAGCAAAGCTGAGTCACAATCTGAAAAGGTTCACCCAGTTATGTGTCTTTGGCATTTATGTATCCGGTGGTAATACTGGAAAACAAAATGCTTAGGGTCACGGCCAAGACTCATAAAGTAGCTGTGTTCAAGGATCAACATACTGAACTAGGAGAATCAATAATACTATCTGAATTCTGAGTTCCTATAGATGCCAATCATTCTGAACTTCAAAGGATAAAGTGAGATGCCAAAACTGTTCAGAAGCAGGAAGCTACAAGTCCCGCTCATCTAATTGAGGCTAATCTTCATTGATAATTTTGAAATTCATTGTATATTCTCTTATTTTTATCCTATCTTGTTTTTAGTTGCTTGGGGACAAGCAACAATTTAAGTTTGGTGTTGTGATGAGCGGATAATTTATATCCAATTTTGGCATTATTTTTACTTAGTTTTTAGTGTGTTTTAGTCACTTTTTGTTATATTTTAATTAGTTTTTATTCAAAAATCACATTTCTGGACTTTACTATGAGTTTGTGTATTTTTCTATAATTTTAGGTATTTTCTGGCTGAAATTGAGGGACCTGAGAAAAAATCTGATTCAGAGACTGAAAAAGGACTACAGATGCTGTTGGATTCTGACCCTCCTGCACTCGAAATAGATTTTCTCGAAATACAGAAGCCCAATTGATGCGCTCTCAATTGCGTTGGAAAATAGACATCCAGGGCTTTCCAGAAATATATAATAGTCCACACTTTTCCTGAGAATTGATGGCCCAAACTGGCGTCCAAGGTCAGCCTAAAACTTTCTGGCGTAAAACGCCAGAACTGGCACCCATTCTGGCACCCAGTGTGGCGTTTAACGCCAACTTTGGGCATATGCACGTGAAAGCTTGAAAGCTCAGCCCAGGCATGCACCAAGTGGGTCCCGAAAGAGGAATTTTTCACTATCTGCACTTAGTTACTCATTTTCTGTAAACCTAAGTTACTAATTTAAGTATAAAAACTACTTTTAGAGATTCATTTTGAACCTCATGACATTTTTACACTTCATATTGTATTTCTGACGGCATGAGTCTCTAAACCCCATAGGTGGGGTGAGGAGCTCTGCTGTGTTTCAATGGATTAATGCAATTACTACTATTTTCTATTCAATCACGCTTGATTCTATTCTAAGATACTCATTCGTACTTCAATCTAGAGAAGATGATGATCCGTGACACTCATCATTATTCTCAAATCTATGAACGCATGTCTGACAACTACTCTTGTTCTATCTGAGCTCAACGTAGTCATTGGGCGACAGCTTGAGTGCGTATCTCTTGGGTCTCTGATCCACGGACCGAATCCATGAGATCAGAACCTTCGTGGTAGAGGCTAGAACCAATTGACAGCATTCCTGAGATCTGGAAAGTCTAAACCTTGTTTGTGGTATCCCGAGTAGGATCTAGAAGGGGATGACTGTGATGAGCTTCAAACTTGCGAATGTTGGGCGCAGTGACAGTGTGCAAAAGGATAATGGCCCTATTCCGACGCTAGTGAGAACCGACAGATGATTAGCCGTGCGGTGACATCGCCTGGTATTTTTCATCCGAGAGGATCATACAGCCTGCCATGGAAGGAGGCCATGCGTGTTTAGAGAAGAAGACAGTAGGAAAGCAGAGATTCAGATGACAGAACATCTCCAGAACCTCAACCTGTTTCTCATTACTGAATCACAAGTACCATTTATTTTATGTTATTTACTTTTCATAAACAAAAATCATTTTTATCACTGATTTTGATAAACCCCATTTGGAGGGTTTATCTTGTGTTGAATTTAGATAATTTTATAACCTTTTAACCCACATTTATCCAATGAAATAGCATGGTTTCATGATTATCTCCCAATTTGTGCTTAAGTGTGAAAACATGCTTTCTAGTCCTTAATTAGCTAAATTTAATTCACCTTTGATTCCACTAGATGCCTTGATCTGTTTGTTAAGTAATTTCAGGTTGAAAAGGGATAGGAATGGATCAAGGGAATGGAGAGGAAAGCATGCAAAGTGGAGAACACATGAAAAAGCCAAAGATTTGGATATCTTCATCCACGCGCACGCACACCGTACGCGCACGAATGGATCGCAAAAACGCAAGGGACGCGTACACGCACTGTACGCATACGCGTCAGTGGCCACACATGATATTTTAATAGAAAATGTGCCCAGCGATTTTAAGGAGCTGTGGGGCCCAATTTGCAACCAACTTTGGTGCCAAAATGCATTTAAAGGACCAAGGATTGAAGGGAATCAACACTTAGCATCATTTACACTCATTAGGATTAGTTTAGAGTAGTTTTAGAGAGAGAAGCTCTCACTTCTCTCTAGGATTAGGAATTAGGATTAGGTTTAGATCTTAGATCTAGGTTTTAGTTCATGCTTCCCTTTACTTTTGCTTCTTAATTCTTTGTTGTTGCAATCATCTTCTTCTATTCTTTTGTTGTAATTTTCTTTATGTTGCTTCTATACTTTGTTGTAGATCTACTCTTCCTCCTTCTCTTTTCTTTCAATTCAAGTTGAGGTAATTCATAATAATTGTGTTTCTTTTGATTGTTGTTGTTAATTTCTTGCAATAATTGTTGTTAGATTTCATTCTTGTTGTAGATTTCATATGATTCCTTTTATGCCTCTTATGTGTTTGATAAAATGCTTCTTTTAGCTTTAGTGTAGATTTTGTTCCTCTTGGCCTAGGTAGAGTAATTAGTGACGCTTGAGTTATCTAATTCCTTTGTTGATTGATAATTAGAAGTTGCTAATTAATTTGGATACCACTAACGCTAGTCTTTCCCTTGGGAGTTGGCTAGGACTTGTGGAATCAAGTTGATTTATCCACTTGACTTTCCTCCATGGTTAGAGGTTAACTAAGTGGTAGCAATGGACAATTGTGGTCACAATTGAGGAGGATAACTAGGATAGGACTTCTAGTTCTCATATCTTGCCAAGAGCTTTTCTAGTTGTTAGTTTAATTTCCTTTGCCATTTACGTTTCATGTCTAAAACCTCAAAAACTCCAAACATACCTTATAACAATAACAAGACACTTTGTTACAAATACTTCAGTTTATAGATTTTAGGGGTTTGTTTTAGTGACAAACAAATTTTTGTATGAAAGGATTATTGTTAGTTTAGGAACTATACTTTACAACGAGAATTTATTGTGAATTCTAAACCACACAAAAGTCCAATCATCAGATCTCCTGACTAAGCGTTACAAGATAACCATAGCTTGCATCAAGCCGACAATCTTCGTGGGATCGACTCTTACTTGTTGGTTAGTTGTGCAGAGTTGTGAAAAGTGTGATTTACAATTTCGTGTACCACCCACACGTACGCGTGACTCCCCTGTTTTCAGCAAAAGTATTTTGTGTTTTAAAGCTCAATTTTGAACCTCCAAACCTCTATTTTTACCCTTTTAGCCCTAGGACATAATGATAAGCTTAGTTATAAGCTGGAGCTAGGAGATAGAGATAACTTGGAAATGAAGTAAATGTTAAAAATGATTAATTGTATAAAAAGGAGGTGCACATATGAAAGAGTTCTGATGTTAAGGCTTGAATGATTGATTTTCTACAAGTAATATGAAATGTATGTGGCAAGTAAGAAAGTAATATAAGAAATTGAGAATTGTTGGTATTAATTAATTGAGAATAATTGAACATATTATTAATGGGTAAGTGATTATGATTTGTTGAGGAAGTGCGGTAATGTCGTGAGTATGCCGGAGACGCATATGTGAGTTAAAGGTTGAGTATTTTGAGCTTGGGGTACTGTCCCTCCCACATCAGCTGGAAATTTTTCCCGTGAAAAATATTGAGCTTGGGAGTGTTATTTCCCCATGTTAGCTTGGGGTATTATTTCCCCATGTCAGCTTGGGGGTGTCTCTTCTCCCCATGTCTGTAACAACCCCGGTTTTCGAGTACGCGAGATCTTTTCTGAAAGTACGGAGAACTCCGAAGGATCAATAAGGGGAGAAGTTCTGATATATCATCAAGTATCTCAATCGTCATTGTCATTATATCATCTTTAAGCTAGAACCTTTTATGAGGCAAGCTCGATAACGCAGTCACGAAGAACCTAGTTTTTGAACCGTATCGGTTAGGAGTCTTGATTCGGTTTTTCGTAAATAGTCTCAGTTTGACAAACCGGACTCGATTTATGATATAAGAGAGATAATAGGATAATATCATCATTATATGAGTATTAGAAGCTTCTTGAATGATATTATAAGGTTACCTGGTCTATTTTAGTTAAAAACAGAAAATTGGTTTAACCGGGTTTACGGTTTACTGGTGCAGCTTAGCACCAGCACTCTCTGATGACTTTAGCAATGCTAAGGCCTCATTATACATGTTTTATTCTCATAATAAATATGTTACTAGTGTCATTTATGCTAGTAGCTCAGAAAATAATTTTTAGAGATGTTTTTACAAGTGTTCCGATACACCTAGTTTTAGTAGTTATACACCTGACTTAAGTTTTGAAGACTTAGAACGTACTTTCCCTCGCTTTAGTAGTTTAGAGGGACTAGGTGAGAATAGAGTCTAGGCTAGTCTGGGTGCCAGCTTAGGGACCACTTGAACAGGTCAGGACCTGGGATGTTGTATGTATGTACATGTATATAGTTATTATCTAGCTATATCTAGGGGTGTTCTAACTAAAAGTCTATACTCTAATAAAGGCTGGATCACTGAATGTTGTTAGCTGCTTGTGATGTATTTATGTGTGATTGTTTATAACTATTTTATCTATTTTTATTTGTGAATTGATTATAAATGATTATGTTTATTAATCCAAACGTTTTTAGCAAAAAAAAAGTACCTCGCTAACTAACTACGCTTTTAACAACGAATCAGGCTCATATAATAAATAATAGATAATAATTAGGATGACAAATTGGTAGCACTCAGTTTCTGGTATGTCCTAGGCGTACTGAAAATTGGTCGTTACAATGTCAGCTTGGGACTCTTCCCATGGATGTTATTGAGCTTGGGATGATCTTTTTTCCATGTCAGCTTGGGGATTCTCCCCATGGTGTATTTTGAGCCTGAGAACATGTCAGGATGGCTACATAACCGATAGTTGATATCAACAGCCATAGGACAGGCATGCATCAAGTGGATATTGTTTGAATTGCTCGCTTGTGAATTGTTCAGGATTGCCTACGTGATTATAATCTGCTACTTGTTATAATTGTTATTTGTATTACTTGTAAATTACCTGTGTTTGCCTTGTTTGCTTATCCGTCTGTGCATATTCACCGGAGATGGAGGAACAGAGGAAGGATAAAAGGGTCTAATGTTTAGGTCGAGTTTTAGTTGAGTTTCAGAACCCTTAGAAGGCCACCTCTTATGGTTTTTGTTTAATATCTTATGTTTCATAATCTGAGTGTCGATGTTCTAGGATTGCCTCTGGCATTCCCAGGACCTTATGTATTATGTGCATGGCACCTTTACCATGCTGAGAACCTCCGGTTCTTACCCCATACTGTGTTGTTGTTTTCAGATGTAGGTCGAGAGGCACCCCGCTAGGTGTCTGGATTCCTGAAGCGGAGCGGTTTCTGGGTTCTTTTGTTCTGTAGCCTATGTATATATGTACTTAGCTTTCTCTCCAAGAAACTTGTTTATTTTGTTCCTCTTAGAGGTTAATGGAGAGCTAGGGTTTTACCTATGTATCTGGGTTTTTAGGAGATGTATATATGTATGTAAATATTCTTTTGCCAGCCTTGGCTTTGAAGGCTGAGTTAGGAGTTAGTTATTTTGTATCCTTGACTCTATATTCTCATTTTTTGTCTATTTATACTTATTATCTTTAGATTTCTTAGCACGCAAGTTATCTCATTTCCTGAGCGTTGCGCTTTTATTTTGCGATTTTATTTTACCCATTTTTCAAGGCTCTTAGTTAAATATCTCTTTCACTATTACTATATATATATTTTTACTTTTAGAGGTCGTAGTACCTTACTATCTCAGTCTTATGACTTAAGCATAAGATTAAGTGTGGTAGGGTGTTACATTATGGTATCAGAGCAGCTCATTCCTATAGAGCCTAAGGGACAGACTGACTATGCTTCTGTGCATACTCTGTGTGTGACTATGTGCTACCTAGGATATCCGACTGATATGTGTAGCATTCTTGTTCGTGAGCATGCACTTGGGACTCTAAAGCACTAAACTTGAGGTATTGAGATTGATCACCTTAATATCAATTGTTTGGTATGAACAGGGACCAAATGTTGTCTCGCGGATCCAAGCGAGGTACCTAGAGGGAAAATCCTAGGACCGAACCGATGCAAGGACGTCGAGATAGAAGCTCGAGTGCTGGTACAAGCAATGTAGGTCGATACTATAGGTCTATGACCCTTACTAATTTCCTCAAGAGTGGTCCACCGATAACTGAAATTGATGTATCATTACAAAAATTCATTCGACAAGTATACCGAATTGTCGTCAAGTAATAACTCACAAAGAGTGAGGTCAATCCCACGAGATTTAACGGATTAAGCAAACAATAGTTGATTGATTATTCTAGTTAGACAAACATTAAGGAGAGATAATCAACTAGAAATCTAAATGACATGAAAGTAAAGGAAAACATTAAAGTGCAAGAAAGTAAATGGCATAAATGTAAATTACAAGAAAGTAAAGTGCTAGAAAATAAATGACCATAAAGTAAATATAAGAACGAAAGATAAAATAAACATTGGGATCAAGAGATATTGCATTCTAAGGATTAATTGATTTCATCTCATCTTCAATCATGCAACTCATTGACCTCTTGGCAATCATGAGTGATTGAGTCCCAATTTCTTGGTAACTCAATCTTCCCAATCTTCATCGATAGCTAATTCCTTGGTCTAGTTGCTCATGAGAGGAGACGAAACTTGTTCCTTGATTATACCACACATCCTCATAGACCCAAATAATGGATAGATTAAATGTCACAATATCCCATCCATACCCAAATCTACTCAAGTGTGAGAAGGATTTTCAAGCATGGTTTTATGATTCCTCTTCCAAGGTTCACATAAAACCCAAATACATTCAATCTCTTTTCAAAGATAATTGAATGCTAACATGAAGAACGAAATTCCTTCTAGTAAATCAAAGAGAGATGAAGAGAAGAAGAAGAATAAAGACAATTTAATCCATCAAATATCAATAGAGCTCTCTTTCCCAATGGAAAGAGTTAGTGATTCATAACTAAAATGTTTACAAGTAAGAAAGTGGAAGAGGAGAGAAGTGTGGGTGGAAGGGAGGGGTCCAAAAACCCACTCCCCTAATTTTTACCAGAATTCCCCCTTAATGTGGGTGTGGTGGTCCTATTTATAGCTATCCTAAATTACAAACTCAAATGAAATTGAAAGAAATTACAATGAAATGAAAATGAACTATTCTAGAAGCTTCTTGTGGCCTTGATTGATTGAAAATTGTGGCTTGAATGAGAGTTGGAGTGGGCTAGGTTGAAGGTTGGGGGCTGCAAGGAGAAGTTGGCATGTGGTTTCAAGTGCCACGCCCAATAGAAATTGCTCCCAGGAGTGAGACCCATCTTACAACGCTAAACAAATAGATACTTTTTAGCCCACAAACGAATGTCAACTATAGATTATTATATAATTCTAGAAAGCCCTGAATGTCAGCTTTCTAATGTCGCTAGAATCACCACATTTGGACCTCTGTAGCTCAAGTTATGCTTATTTGAAGGTGAAGAGGTCAGGCTGGCGTGTGGCCCGCCGTGCCACGCCCATTCTTTGCGTGCCATGCCCCTTCTTGGCATGCCACGCCCCTTATGTTGTGAAACTGGCATGCCACGCTCATTGTTGGTATGCCAGGGCCCTTGTGGAAGTAAAACTGGCGTGCCACGCCCATGTTTAGCGTGCCACGCACACTGGCACGCCCATAGACACACCCAGCTTGTGACACTAAAAGAATGGTCTTTTTCACCTTTATATTTAATGTCCACTATAGAGTGTTATATATCATTGGAAAGCTCTGGATGTCAGCTTTACAACGCCACAAACAAAGTATCATTTGAATTTCTACAACGCAGGTTATGTTCCTTTGAAGATGAAGAGGTCAGGCTGGTATCTCTGCAGGGACGTGCTGTGCTCCTTGTGGTTTCGGGGTCAATATCTTCCTCAATTCCAATGTCCACTATAACGTGTTATATATGGTTGGAAATATTTGGATGTATAATTTCTAATGGCACTAAAATCACCTCTTTTGGAGTTGAGTAGCTCAAGATATGTTCATTTGAATGGGAGGAGGTCAGGCTGGCATATACCCCGGCATACCACGCCCAAGACTGGCATGCCATGCCCATGTAGAACTGTTCAATCTTCTTTGCTGAATTGTTGGCCTGGCGTGCCATGTCCAAAACACCAAGTGGCATATCCTCTTTGAGATCTTAACTTCACATGCTTGGTGTGCGACGCCCAGAGCACCAAGTGGCACGCCCATTAATGAGAGTTAGCTTCACAAGCTTGGCGTGCGACGCCCAGAGCACCAAGTGGCACGCCCATTAATGAGAGTTAGCTTCACAAGCTTGGCGTGCCACGCCCAGAGCACCAAGTGGAACGCCCATAGTGATTCAACTTCCTCCCTTCTCTGAAATTTAGATCTGGTGTGCCACGTCCATGAGTGGCGTGCCACGCCCCTTGCAGATAGTGATCCAGGCGTGCCACGCCCTCTTTGGCACGCCCAAAATTTCCTCTTTTCTTCTTTTGAGCTTGTTTGTGCTTTTTGCTTCTTTTTCCACAATTTTCTACAAAATTCATCAAATCATAAGATCAAAGCAATATACAACTTAAGCACAACAAATACTCAATAATTGGGCATTATAACTAATTTTTTATATGAAAAAGCATAGAAAAACATAACATGATGTGCAGTCATCACAACACCAAACTTAAACTTTTCTTGTCTAATGAACAAAAATTGTATGTCTGTAAAGAATTTCTCAATTGAATTCTCGTTGAAAGTATAGTTCTAAACCAACAAACAACTCCTCAATCAAAAATTTGGTTGTCACAAGTACAAACCCCAATAATAATAAACCGAAGTATTTAAACCTCGGGTCGTCTCTCAAGGAATTTCAGGGTAGTGTTCTTATTATTGGTTGGGAAGTATGTTTTGGGGTTTTTGAATTAAGAGACAAGAAATGTAAATTGCAAAAGAAATGAAGTATCAACTAATAAAGCTCTTGGCAAGGTATGAGAACTAGAAATCCTATCCTCATTATCATCATCACTTCTGACAACAATTGTTCATTGCTCCACTTAGTTAACCTCTAACTATGAAGGCAAGTCAAGTGAAAATAATCAATTTGGATCCACAAGTACTAGCCAAATCATAATGAAAGACTAGCTTTAGTGACATGCAAATCAATTAGCAATTTCCAATTATGAATCAACAAATGAGTTTGAAAACTCAAGAGTCACTAATTACTCAACTCAAGCCAAAAGGAGAAAAATCTACCTCATAACTAAAATAAACATTTCAACAAACACCTAGTGGGCAATACAAACAAACAACACATTTATTACAAGAATTAAAAGGATCTACAACTACAACAATAGAATATCAAAGTAATCATGAATCAACAAAGAAATCATGAATTGCATTGAAAGGAAAAGGAGATCTACAAAAGAATTCATAAACCACAACTAACAAAGTAAGAGAAATACAAGAGAAGTAGAATGCTACAACTACAAGAGAACAATCAAAGATGAAAAAGGACAACTACAAGAGAATAATAAAAGGGAAGACGTAGATCTAGATCTAAACTAAAAACCCTAATCTAGAGAGAGGAGAGAGCTTCTCTCTCTAGAAACTAACTAAAGCATCATCTAAACTAAACTATGTGCTAATGTGTTCGATCCCTCTTTGAATTCTGCCTATAATAGCCTCAGAGTTGAGTTGGATCTGGGCTTGGGAAGCCCAGAAATTGCCCCCAGCGGATTCACTTCAAGTGGGTCACGTGCGAGAACCAAAGCGTATGCATGGGTCACACATACGCGTCACTTGGCGTTTTGCTATCCACGCGTACGCGTGATGTCACGAGTACGTGTCACCATGCGACTTCACTTTCCACGCTTATGTGTCTGCTGTGCGTGCACGTCGATGAGTGCAACCCAAATTCTTGATTTTTCATGAGTTCTCCACTTGCATGCTTTTCCTCTTCACCCCCTTGACCCATTTCTAGCCTTTCCAATCTGAATTTACTAACAAACATATCAAGGCATTTAGTGGAATCAAAGGTGAATTAAATTTAACTAACTAGAGGTCTAAAAAGTATGTTTTCACACTTAAGCACAAATAAAAGAGAATCTACAAAACCATGCCATTTTATTGAATAAATGTGGGTAAAAGGTGATAAAATCCCCTAAATTAAGCACAAGATAAACCCTAAAAATGGGGTTTTGATAAACCCCATTTTAGGGTCTAAACCCCATTTTTAGGGTTTATCTTGTGCTTAATTTAGGAGATTTTATCACCTTTTCTTACATTTATTCAATGAAATGGCATGGTTTCATGATTGTCTCCTAATTTCTGCCTAAGTGTGAAAACATGCCTTTTAGACCTTAATTAGCTAAATTTAATTCACCTTTGATTCCACTAGATGCCTTGACATGTGTGTTAGTGAATTTAGATTGAAAAGGCTAGGAATGGATCAAATGGATGAAGAGGAAAAGCATGCAAGTGGAGAACTCCTGGAAAATCAAAGATTTGGGGATGCTGAGATCGACATGCACGCGTGGAATGTGAGGTCGCATGGCGACGTGTACGCATGACTAACGCATACACGTGGATAGCAAAATGTCAAGCAACGCGTACGCGTGACCCATGCGTACGCGTCGATACTTGCACGTGACCCAATTAAAGTGAATCTTCTGGGAGCGATTTCTGGGCTTCCCAGGCCCAGATCCAACTCAATTCTGAAGCTATTAAACCCAAGGAATGAAGGGGGGTGGTGCATGAAATTGTGATCATCAATGGCGCCAACAACTTGGTACGCACAATTGTAATCTCAACTATTTATCACAACTTCGCACAACTAACCAGCAAGTGCACTAGGTCGTCCAAGTAATAAACCTTACGTGAGTAAGGGTCGATCCCACGGAGATTGTCGGCCTGAAGAAAGCTATGGTCACCTTGTAAATCTCAGTCAGGCGGATTCAAATGGTTATGGTGAATTGATAATAAAAAGATAAATAAAACGTAAAATAAAGATAGAGGTACTTATGTAATTCTTTGGTGAGAATTTTAGATAAGCGTATAGAGATGCTTTCATTCCTCCTGAACCTCTGCTTTCCTACTGTCTTCATCCAATCATTCCTACTCCTTTCCATGGCAAGCTTTATGTTGGGCATCACCGTTGTCAATGGCTCCATCCCATCCTCTCTGTGAAAATGGTCCAATGCGCTGTCACTGCATGGCTAATCATCTGTCGGTTCTCGATCATACTGGAATAGGATTTACTATCCTTTTGCGTCTGTCACTATGCCCAGCACTCGCGAGTTTGAAGCTCGTCACAGCCATCCCTTCCCAGATCCTACTCGGAATACCACAGACAAGGTTTAGACTTTCCGGATCTCAAGAATGGCCGTCCATGGGTTCTAACTTATACCACGAAGATTCTAATATCTCGGACTCGGTCCTCTTTATTAGATATCTAAGAGATACTCATTCTAGCTTGTTTGCATGTGGAACGGAAGTGTTTGTCAGGCACGCGTTCATGGGTGAGAATGATGATGAGCGTCACATAATCATCACATTCATCATGTTCTTGGGTGCGAATGGATATCTTAGAGAAGGAATAACCTTGAATTGAATAGAAAAATAGTAGTACTTTGTATAAATTCATGAGGAACAGCAGAGCTCCACACCTTAATCTATGGAGTGTAGAAACTCTACCGTTGAAAATACATAAGTGATAAGGTCCAGGCATGGCCGAATGGCCAGCCCCCAAACGTGATCTAAAGATGAAACTAAAGATGTTCCAAAGATATAAATATAATAGTAAAAAGTCCTATTTATACTAAACTAGTTACTAGGGTTTACAGAAATGAGTAAATGATGCAGAAATCCACTTCTGGGGCCCACTTGGTGTGTGCTTGGTCTGAGAATTGAGCTTTACATGTGTAGAGGCTTCTCTTGGAGTTGAACGCCAGTTTGTAGCCTGTTTATGGCGTTTAACTCCACTTTGCAACCTGTTTCTGGCGTTTAACTCCAGAATGCAGTATAGAACTGGCGTTGAACGCCAGTTTACGTCATATAAACTCGGGCAAACTATGGACTATTATATATTGCTGGAAAGCCCTGGATGTCCACTTTCCAACGCAATTGAGAGCGCGCCATTTGGAGTTCCGTAGCTCCAGAAAATCCACTTTGAGTGCACGGAGGTCAGAATCCAACAGCATCTACAGTCCTTCTTCAACCTCTGAATTTGATTTTTGCTCAGGTCCTTCAATTTCAGCCAGAAAATATCTGAAATCACAGAAAAACACACAAACTCATAGTAAAGTCCAGAAATGTGAATTTTATATAAAAACTAATAAAAATATACTAAAAACTAACTAAATCATACTAAAAATTATGTAAAAACAATGCCAAAAAGCGTATAAATTATCCGCTCATCACAACACCAAACTTAAATTGTTGCTTGTCCCCAAGCAACTGAAAATCAAATAGGATAAAAAGAAGAGAATATACTATAAATTCTAAAATATCAATGAAACTTAGCTCCAATCAGATGAGCGGGACTTGTAGCTTTTTGCCTTTTGAATAGTTTTGGCATCTCACTTTATCCATTGAAGTTCAGAATGATTGGCATCTATAGGAACTTAGAATTCAGATAGTGTTATTGATTCTCCTAGTTCAGTATGTTGATTCTTGAACACAGCTACTTTATGAGTCTTGGCCGTGGCCCTAAGCACTTTGTTTTCCAGTATTACCACTGGATACATAAATGCCACAGACACATGACTGGGTGAACCTTTTCAGATTGTGACTCAGCCTTGCTAAAGTCCCCAATTAGAGGTGTCCAGGGTTCTTAAGCACACTCTGTTTTTGCTTTGGACCTCGACTTTAACAGCTCAGTCTCAAGTTTTCACTTGACACCTTCACGCCACAAGCACATGGTTAGGGACAGCTTGGTTTAGCCGCTTAGGCCAGGATTTTATTCCTTTAGGCCCTCCTATCCACTGTTGCTCAAAGCCTTGGATCCTTTTTATTACCCTTGCCTTTTGGTTTTAAGGGCTATTGGCTTTTTGCTCTTGCCTTTTGGTTTTAAGAGCTTTTGGCTTTTTCTGCTTGCTTTTTCTTTTCTTTTTTTTTGCTATTTTTCTTTTTCTTTTTTTTTCACAAGCTTTTGTATTCACTTCTTTTTCTTGCTTCAAGAATCATTTTTATGATTTTTCAGATTATCAAATAACATGTCTCCTTTTTCCTTAATCTTCAAGAGCCAACATATTTAACATTCATAAACATCAACTTCAAAAGACATATGCACTATTCAAGCATTCATTCAGAAAACAAAAAGTATTGTCACCACATCAAAATAATTAAACTAGTTTCAAGGATGAATTTGAAACCATGTACTTCTTGTTCTTTTGTAATTAAAACATTTTTCATTCAAGAGAGGTGATGGATTCATATTCATAACATTAAGGCATAGACACTTAGACACTAATGATCATGTAATAAGACACAAATATAAATAAACATAAAGCTCAGAAATCGAAAAACAAGAAAATAAATAAACAAGGAGATTAAGGAATGAGTCCACCTTAGTGAGGGTGGTGTCTTTCTCTTATTGAAGAACCAATGGTGCTCTTGAGATCCTCTATGTCTCTTCCTTGTCTTTCTTGCTCCTCCCTCATAGCTCTTTGATCTTCTCTAATTTCATGGAGGATGATGGAGTGCTCTTGATGCTCCACCCTTAGTTGTCCCATGTTGGAACTTAACTCTCCTAGGGAAGTGTTGATTTGTTCCCAATAATTCTGTGGAGGAAAGTGCATCCCCTGAGACATCTCAGGGATTTCATGGTGAGGAATTTCCTCATGCTCATGTTGAGGTCCATGGTCTCTTATTTGCTCCATCCTTTTCTTAGTGATGGGCTTGTCCTCTTCAATGAGGATGTCTCCCTCTATGTCAATTCCAGCCGAATTGCAGAGGTGGCAAATGAGGTGAGGAAAGGCTAACCTTGCCCAAGTGAAGGACTTGTTAGCCACCTTGTAGAGTTCTTGAGGTATAATCTCATGAACTTCCACCTCTTCTCCAATCATGATACTATGGATAATGATGGCCCGGTCTATAGTAACTTCAGACCGGTTACTAGTAGGAATGATTGAGCATTGAATGAACTCTAGCCATCCCCTAGCCACTGGTTTGAGGTCGTGCCTTCTTAATTGAACCGGCTTGCCTCTTGAGTCAATTTTCCATTGAGCTCCTTCCTCACATATGTCTATGAGGACTTGGTCCAACCTTTGATCAAGGTTGACCCTTCTTGTGTAGGGGCGTGCGTTCTCTTCCATCATTGGCAAGTTGAACGCCAGCCTTACATTTTTCGGACTGAAATCTAAGTATTTCCCCCGAACCATGGTAAGCCAATGCTTTGGATTCGAGTTCACACTTTGATCATGGTTCCTAGTGATCCATGCGTTTGCTTAGAACTCTTGAACCATTAGGATCCCAACTTGTTGAATGGGGTTGGTGAGAACTTCCCAACCTCTTCTTTGGATTTCAAGTTGGATCTCCGGATACTTGATGAGCGGATAATTTATACGCTTTTTGACATTATTTTTAGTATGTTTTTAGTATATTTTAATTAGTTTTTATTATGTTTTTATTAGTTTTTATTTAAAAATCATATTTCTGGACTTTACTATGAGTTTGTGTGTTTTTCTGTAATTTCAGGTATTTTCTGGCTGAAATTGAGGGACCTGAGCAAAAATATGATTCAGAGGCTGAAAAAGGACTGCAGATGCTGTTGGATTCTGACCTCCCTGCATTCAAAGTGGATTTTCTGGAGCTACAGAAGCCCAATTGGTGCGCTCTTAATTGCGTTGGAAAGTAGACATCTCGGGCTTTCCAGCAATATATAATAATCCATATTTTGCCCGAGATTTGATGGCCCAAACCGGCGTTCCAAGTCAGCTCAAGAATTCTGGCGTTTAACTCCAAAACTGGCATAAAAGTTGGAGTTAAACGCCCAAACTGGCACAAAAGCTGGTGTTTAACTCCAAGAAAAGTCTCTACACATGGAAGCTTCAATGCTCAGCCCAAGCACACACCAAGTAGGCCCAGAAGAAGATTTCTGCATTAATTACTGATTTCTGTAAACCCTAGGCTACTAGTTTTCTATAAATAGGACCTTTTGCTATTGTATTTTCATACTTTAGAATCTTTGGAAATCTTTGACTCATACTAGACCTTTTCATGTTTGGGAGGCTGGCCTCACGGCCATGCCTAGACCTTGTTCTTATGTATTTTCAACGGTGGAGTTTCTACACACCATAGATTAAGGTGTGGAGCTCTGCTGTTCTTCATGACCTAATATAAAGTACTATTGTTTTTCTATTCAACTCAAGTCTATTTCTTCTCCAAGATATTCATTCATTCTTCAACTTGATGAATGTGATGATCCGTGACACTCATCATCATTCTCACCTATGAACATGTGCCTGACAACCACATCTGTTCTACTAGCAATGGCTTGAATGCATATCTCTTGGGTTTCTAATCTAAGATTGGAACCTTCGTGGTTTAAGCTAGAATTATTGGTGGCCATTCCTGAGATCCGGAACGTCTAAACCTTGTCTGTGGTATTCTGAGTAAGATCTGGGAAGGGATGACTGTGACGAGCTTCAAACTCACGATTGTGGGGCGTGTGACAGACGCAAAAGGATCAATGGATCCTATTCCGACATGATCGAGAACCGACAGATGATTAGCCGTGCGATGACAGCGCATTTGGAACGTTTTCACTGAGAGGATGGGAAGTAGCCATTGACAACGGTGATGCCTAACATAAAGCTTGCCATGGAAAAGAGTATGAATGATTGGAAGAGGGCAATAGGAAAGCAGAGGTTCAAGAGGAACAAAGCATCTTCGTACGCTTATCTGAAATTCCTACCAATGAATTACATAAGTATCTCTATCTTTATTCTATTTTATGTTTATCTTTTAATTATCAATCCTCCATCATCATCTGAATTAGCCTGACTGAGATTTACAAGGTGACCATAGCTTGCTTCAAGCCGACAGTCTCCGTGGGATCGACCCTTACTCACGTAAGGTATTACTTGGACGACCCAGTGCACTTGCTGGTTAGTTGTGCGGAATTGTGACAAAGTGTGATTCACGTTTGAGAGCTCCAAGTCTTTGGCGCCATTGTTGATGATCACAATTTCGTGCACCAAGTTTTTGGCGCCGTTGCCGGGGATTGTTCGAGTTTGGACAACTGACGGTTCATCTTGTTGCTTAGATTAGGTAATTTTACTTTTTATTTTCGAAATTTTTTTTTAAAAATACAAAAAAAAATTTCTATTTTGTTCTTCAGAGTTTTTAAGAATGAATTCTAGAGTTTCATGATGATCTGTTGAAGTCTGGCTGGCTGTGAAGCCATGTCTAATCTTATTGGACCGAGGTTTCAACTTATCATCACAAAAGCTTGTTGATTTCCATTAATTTTGCTGTTGTTAGCAATGATCTGCTAAAGCTTGGCTGGCCATTGGCCATGTCTAGTGTTTTGGACCGGAGCTTTCTTTGAAAGCTTGGCTGGCTAGTAAGCCATGTCTAATTCCTGGACCGGAGTCTTAGACTAGCATTGCAATGATTCCTGGAATTCTTATTAAAAATTTTGAATCCCTTTATTTTCTTCTCCACTCAATTTTCGAAAAATCACAAAAAAAAAATTATAAAACCATAAAAATAAAAAATATTTTATCTTTCTTGTTTGAGTCTAGTATCAATTTTTAAGTTTGGTGTCAATTGCATGACTTTCTTCTTCTTGCATTTTTCGAATTTATACATATTGTTCTTCATCTTCAAGTTGTTCTTGATGATTTCATTGCTCTGATCTTTAAATTCTCTTGTTTTGTGTGTTTTAGTTGTTTTTCATATGCATTCTCAATTTGTTAGTGTCTCCTATATGAAAATTTTTTAAGTTTGGTGTCTTGCATGCATTGTTCATTTGATCTTAGTTGCATTTTTTGTTATTTCTCATCATTAAAAATTCAAAAATATTTTCAAAATTGTGTCTTTTCAAGTCAATAATACAGAGAATTGAAGATTCAGAACATTCAGCAGAGGAATCAAACAGAAAAAGATGGGCGTTCAAAACGCCCAGTGAAGAAGGAAAACTGGCGTTTAAACGCCCTGGTTGGGCGTTTAACGCCCAAAAAGGTAGCATTTTGGGTGTTAAACACCAGAATGGATGCCATTCTGGGCGTTTAATGCCAGAAGGACACAAGAGGGAAGATTTTGTTTTTAATTCAAATTTTTTTCAAATCTTCATAATTTTTCAAAATCAAATTTTTTTCAAATCATATCTTTTCAATCATATCTCTTCAAAATCAATTTCTTTCCATT
The DNA here is from genome assembly GCF_059453495.1 of Arachis ipaensis. Lineage (NCBI taxonomy): Eukaryota > Viridiplantae > Streptophyta > Magnoliopsida > Fabales > Fabaceae > Arachis > Arachis ipaensis. Next base: position 84,898,073 of record NC_142442.1, on the reverse strand, counting down.
TTTTATTTTATTATTATTTTCGAAAATCCTTGCTATAATTAAAGATTTACTTCAAAATTTTCAAGTTGTTACTTGCCTATTAAGAAAGGATCAAAAGTTTTAATTCTAGAATCATATCTTCTAATTTCTTGTTATTCAAGTAATCAACTTTAATTTTAAAACTTTCTCTTTTTAGTTTGATTTTCAATCATATCTTTTCAATCATATTTTTTCAATCACATCTTTTTTTTTTAAATTAATTTTCAATCATATCTTTTTAATTTCTAGTTTCAATCTTTTTTCAAAATCACTTAATTTCTTTCCCAATTTTAGTTTTCGAAAATCATCAATCAAATTTTCAAAATTTCTTTTAATTATTTCAAAATATTTTTAATTTATTTTCAAAAATTCTTCCCCTCTTCTCACATCCTTCTATTCAAAGGACTAACACTTCTCCTCAAGGTACAATTCGAACTCCTTCCTTCTTTATATGTTCGAATTCTCTTCCATCTACCTCCTCTTTCTTTTCTTCTTTTCCTCTGACACCTCAAGGAATTTCTATACTGTGACATAGAGGATTCCCTACTTTCTTGTTCTCTTCTCTTTCATATGAGCAGAAGCAAAGATAAAGGCATACTTGTTCAAGCTGATCTTGAACCTGAAAGGACCTTAAAGAGAAAGCTAAGAGAAGCCAAAGCATAATTCTCTTTAGAGGGCCTAACAGAGCTCTTCAAGGAAGAAGAAACCATGGCAGCCGAAAACAACAATGCCAACAATACAAGGAAGGTGCTTGGTGACTTTACTGCACCTACTCCCGACTTCTATGGGAGAAGCATCTCAATCCCTGCCATTGGAGCAAACAACTTTGAGCTTAAGCCTCAATTAGTTTCTCTAATGCAAAAGAATTACAAGTTTCATGGACTTCCATTGGAAGATCCTCATCAGTACTTAGCTGAATTCTTGCAAATCTGTGATACTGTCAAGACCAATGGGGTTGACCCTGAAGTCTACAGACTTATGCTCTTTCCTTTTGCTGTAAGAGAAAGAGCTAGGACATGGTTGGATTCACAACCTAAAGAAAGCCTGAACTCTTGGGAAAAGCTAGTCAATGCCTTCTTGGCAAAGTTCTTTCCACCTCAAAAATTGAGCAAGCTAAGAGTGGAAGTCCAAACCTTCAGACAGAAGGAAGGAGAATTCCTCTATGAAGCATAGGAAAGATACAAGCAATTGATCAGAAGATGTCCTTCTGACATGCTTTCTGAATAGAGCATCATAGGTATTTTCTATGATGGTCTGTCTGAACTATCCAAGATGTCATTGGATAGCTCTATTGGAGGATCTCTTCATTTGAAGAAGACGCCTGCAGAAGCTCAGGAACTCATTGAAATGGTTGCAAATAACCAATTCATGTACACCTCTGAAAGGAATCCTGTGAATAATGGGACAAATCCGAAGAAAGGAGTTCTTGAAATTGACACTCTGAATGCCATACTAGCTCAGAACAAAATATTGACTCAACAAGTCAATATGATTTCTCAGAGTCTATCTGGAATGCAAGCAGCAACAGGCAGTACTAAGGAAGATTCCTCTGAAGAAGAAGCTTATGATCCTGAGAACCCAGCAATGGAAGAGGTGAATTACATGGGAGAACCCTATAGAAACACCTATAATCCTTCATGGAGAAATCATCCAAATCTCTCATGGAAGGATCAACAGAGACCTCAACAAGGTTTCAATAATAATAATGGTGGAAGAAACAGGTTTAGCAATGGCAAGCCTTTTCCATCATCTTCTCAGCAACAGATAGAGAATTCTAAGCAAAGCCACTCTGACTTAGCAACCATTGTCTCTGATCTAATCAAAACCACTCAAAGTTTCATGACTGAAACAAGGTCCTCCATTAGAAATTTGGAGGCACAAGTGGGTCAACTGAGTAAGAAAATTACTGAACTCCCTCCTAGTACTCTCCCATGCAACACAGAAGAGAATCCAAAAAGAGAGTGCAAGGCCATAACCACAACCCACAAGGCCGAACCTGGAGACGAGGAAGAGGCAGTAATCTCCACTGAGGAAGACCTCAATGGACGTCCACTAACCTCCATGGAGTTCCCTAAAGAGGAACCATGGGAATCTGAGGCTCACACTGAGACCATAGAGATTCCAGTGAATTTATTTTTGCCATTCATGAGCTCTGATGAGTATTCCTCCTCTGAAGAGGATGAAGATGTTACTGAAGAGTAAGTTGCTAAGTACCTTGGAGCAATCATGAAGCTAAATGCCAAGTTGTTTGGTAATGAGACTTGGGAGGATGAACCTCCATTGCTCATCAAAGAACTGGATGACTTGACTAGGCAGAGATTACCTCTGAAGAGACAAGATCCTGGAAAGTTCTCAATCCCTTGTACCATAGGCACCATGACCTTTGAGAAGGCTCTGTGTGACCTGGGGTCAAGTATAAACCTTATGCCTCTCTCTGTAATGGAGAAGCTAGGGATCATTGAGGTACAAGCTGCAAGAATCTCACTGGAGATGGCAGACAATTCAAAGAAACAAGCTTATGGACTTGTAGAGGATGTCTTGGTAAAGGTTGAAGACCATTACATCCCTGCTGATTTCATAATCCTAGAGACTGGGAAGTGTATGGATGAATCCATCATCCTTGGCAGACCCTTCCTAGCCACAGCAAAAGCTGTGATTGATGTTGACAGAGGAAAATTGATCATTCAAGTGAATGAAGACTCCCTTGTGTTTAAAGCTCAAGGATATTCCTCTATCACCATGAAGAGAAAGCATAAAGAGCTTCTCTCAATACAGAGTCAAACAGAGCCCCCACAGTCAACTTCTAAGTTTGGTGTTGGGAGGCCACAACCAAACTTTAAGTTTGGTGTTGAACCCCCACATTCAAACTCTAAGTTTGGTGTTGGGAGGTTCCAACATTGCTCTGAACATCTGTGAGGCTCCATGAGAGCCACTGTCAAGCTATTGACATTAAAGAAGCGCTTGTTGGGAGGCAACCCAATTTTTACTTATCTATGTTAAATTTCTATTTTCTTTTGTTATTTTATGTTTTCTGTAGGTTGATGATCATGTGAAGTTACAAAAACAATTGAAAAAGTAAAAATAGAAGGAAAAACAGAATGAAAAATAGAACACCCTGGAGGAGAAACTTACTGGCGTTTAAACGCCAGTAAGGGTAGCAGAATGGGTGTTAAACGCCCAGTCTGGCACCATTCTGGGTGTTTAACGCCAGAAATGGGCACCAGACTGGCGTTTAACACCAGGAATGGGTAAGAAGCTGGCGTTAAATGCCAGAAATGGGCAGCAGCCTGGCGTTTAACGCCAGGATTGGCAGCAAGAGGCATTTTTGCACGCCACATGGTGCAGGGATGAGAAATCCTTGACACCTCAGGATCTGTGGACCCCACAGGATCCCTACCTACCCCACCTCTCTCTCTCTTCTTCATCCATTCACCAATCATCTCAATACCTCTTCCCCAAAAACCCCTCACCTATCCAATCCCACAATTCTCTTCACCACTCACATCCATCCTTCATAAAACCCCACCTACCTCACCATTCAAATTCAAACCACTTTCCCACCCAAACCCATCCATAATGGCCGAACCACACCCCCCTCTCCACTCCTATATAAACCCATCTTCACTCCTTCATTTTCACACAACCTAAACACTACTTTTCCCCTTTGGCCGAAACACAAAGCCCCCCTCCATCTCCTCTATTTCTTCTTCTTCTACTCTCTTCTTTCTTCTTTTGCTCGAGAACGAGCAACCTTCTAAGTTTGGTGTGGTAAAAGCTAAAGCTTTTTGTTTTTCCATAACCATTTATGGCACCAAAGGCCGGAGAAACCTCTAGAAAGAGGAAAGGGAAGGCAAAAGCTTCCACCTCCGAGTCATGGGAGATGGAGAGATTCCTCTCAAGGGTGCATCAAGACCACTTCTATGAAGTTGTGACCAAGAAGAAGGGGATCCCCGAGGTCCCTTTTAAGCTCAAAAAGGGCGAATATCCGGAGATCTGACATGAGATCCGAAGAAGAGGTTGGGAAGTTCTCACCAACCCCATTCAACAAGTGAGAATCTTAATGGTTCAAGAGTTCTATGCCAATGCATGGATCACCAAGAACCATGATCAAAGTGTGAACCCGGACCCCAAGAATTGGCTTACAATGGTCCGAGGGAAATACTTAGACTTTAGTCCGGAAAATGTAAGGTTGGCATTCAACTTGCCCATGATGCAAGGAGATGCACACCCATACACTAGAAGGGTCAACTTTGATCAAAGGTTGGACCAAGTCCTCATGGACATCTGTGAAGAGGGCGCTCAATAGAAGAGAGATTCAAGAGGGAAGCCGGTTCAACTAAGAAGGCATGACCTCAAGCCCGTGGCTAGGGGATGGTTGGAGTTCATCCAACGCTCAATCATTCCCACTAGCAACTGGTCTGAAGTTACTATAGACCGGGCTATCATGATTCATAGCATCATGATTAGAGAGGAAGTAGAAGTTCATGAAGTTATATCACAAGAACTCTACAAAGTGGCGGACAAGTCCTCCACTGTGGCAAGGTTAGCCTTTCCTCATCTCATTTGTCACCTCTGTAATTCAGTTGGAATTGACATAGAGGAAGACATCCTCATTGATGTGGACAAGCCCATTACTAAGAAAAGGATGGAGCAAACAAGAGATCCCACTCATGCACAAGAGCATGAGGAAATTCCTCATCATGAAATCCCTGAGATACCTCAAGGGATGCATTTTCCTCCACAAAACTATTGGGAGCAAATCAACACCTCCCTAGGAGAATTAAGTTCCAACATGGGACAACTAAGGGTGGAGCACCAAGAGCATTCCATCCTCCTCCATGAAATTAGAGAAGACCAAAGAACCATGAGAGAGGAGCAACAAAGGCAAGGAAGAGACATTGAGGAGCTCAAGCACTCCATAAGATCTTCAAGAGGAAGAACAAGCCGCCATCACTAAGGTGGACCCGTTCTTTAATTTCCTTGTTCTTTATTTTCTGTTTTTCGAATTTTTATGCTTTATGTTTATTCATGTTTATGTCATGATCATTAGTGTCTAAGTGTCTATGCCTTAAAGCTATGAAAATGAATCCATCACCTTTCTTCAATGAAAAATGTTTTTAATTGAAAAAGAAAAAGAAGTGCATGAATTTCGAATTTTAAAACAGTTTAATTATTTTGATGTGGTGGCAATACTATTGTTTTTCTGAATGAATGCTTGAACAGTGCATATTTTTTGAATTTGTTGTTTAAAGAATGTTAAAATTGTTGGCTCTTGAAAGAATGATGGAAAAAGAGAAATGTTATCTGATGATCTGAAAAATCATAAAATTGATTCTTGAAGCAAGAAAAAGCAGTGAAAAGCTTGCAGAAAAAAAAAAGAAAGAAAGAAAGAAAAAGAAAAGCAAGCAGAAAAAGCCAATACCCCTTTAAACCAAAAGGCAAGGGTGATAAAAAGGATCCAATGCTTTGAGCATCAGTGGATAGGAAGGCCCACAGGAATAAAATCCTGGCCTAAGCGGCTAAACCAAGCTGTCCCTAACCATGTGCTTGTGGCATGAAGGTGTCAAGTGAAAACTTGAGACTGAGCGGTTAAAGTCGAGGTCCAAAGCAAAAAGAAGAGTATGCTTAAGAACAAAGCTGGACTCTAGTAAAGCTGAGTCACAATCTAATTGGGGACTCTAGCAAAGCTGAGTCACAATCTAAAAAGGTTCACCCAGTTATGTGTCTGTGGCATTTATGTATCCGGTGGTAATACTGGAAAATAAAGTGCTTAGGGCCACGGCCAAGACTCATAAAGTAGCTGTGTTCAAGAATCAACATACTTAACTAGGAGAATCAATAACACTATCGGGATTCTGAGTTCCTATAGATGCTAATCATTCTGAACTTCAAGGAATAAAGTGAGACGCCAAAATTGTTCAGAAGCAAAAAGCTAAAAGCCCCGTTCATCTAATTAATACTGATCTTCATAGATGTTTTTGGAATTCATTGTATATTCTCTTCTTTTTATCCTATTTGATTTTTAGTTGCTTGGAGACAAGCAACAATTTAAGTTGTGTGTTTGTGATAAGCGGTTAATTTATACGCTTTTTGGCATTATTTTTAGTATATTTTTAGTATATTTTAATTAATTTTTATTATATTTTTATTAGTTTTTATTTAAAAATCATATTTCTGGACTTTACTATGGGTGTGTGTGTTTTTCTGTGATTTTAGGTATTTTCTGGCTGAAATTGAGGGACCTGAGCCAAAATCTGATTTAGAGGCTGAAAAAGGACCGCAGATGCTGTTGGATTCTGACCTCCCTGCACTCAAAGTGGATTTTCTGGAGCTACAGAAACCCAATTGGCGTGCTCTCAATTGCGTTGAAAATTAGACATCCTGGGCTTTCCAGAAATATATAATAGTTTATACTTTGCTCGAGATTTGATGGCCCAAACCGGCGTTCCAAGTCAGCTCAAGAATTCTTGCGTTTAACTCCAAAACTGGCATAAAAGCTGGAGTTAAACGCCCAAACTGGCACAAAAGCTGGCGTTTAACTCCATGAAAAGTCTCTACACATGGAAGCTTCAATGCTCAGGCCAAGCACACACCAAGTAGGCCCAGAAGAAGATTTCTGCATTAATTACTGATTTCTGTAAACCCTAGGCTACTAGTTTTCTAGTTGTAGTACCTTCTTAGGTTACAGGCGTGCCAAGACCTCGGGAGCTCTCGCCCTTGGAGGCTGGCCACCTTATAGTAACCTTTTTTCCAAGTATGTCTGTAACTCGTTATGTTCCTTTCTAGTTGGACTCTAGTTTTCCTTCTCCCGACCGACCTGCTTCAATGTCATTTCGAATTAGGATGAGGTCGTTGGTCACGAAGCTTCATTGGATTACCTTTCGGTTGTACCTCTCTGATCCGAGCTCTTTCTTGGACTTCTGGAAGCAGGTCGAGTTCTTCTTTTTGTACCTGGGAGTTGGTGTCCCTGTTGTAGAAGATCACCCTAGGGGATCTTTCGTCTATTTCTATAGGGATCATTGCTTCCATCCTACAGGCAAGTCGGAAGGGCGATTCGCCTGTGGTGGAATGTGGGGTTGTCCGGTATGCCCATAGGACCTAAGGGAGCTCTTCAGCCCAGGCTCCTTTCACGTCTTGTAATCGACGCTTTAATCCAGCCAATATGAATTTGTTTGTGGCTTCTGCCTATCCGTTGGCTTGTGGGTGTTCTACTGAGGTGAACTGGTGCTTTAATTTTTAGGTCGGCGACCAGGTTTTTGAAGCGCATGTCAGTGAACTGTGTCCCATCGTCAGTGGTGATGGAATGGGGAACTCCAAACCTTGTGACAATGCTTCTATACAGGATCTTCCGACTTCTTTGAGTGGTGGAGGCGGCCAATGGCTCTGCCTCAATCCACTTTGTGAAGTAGTCTATTCCTATAATGAGGAGCTTGACTTGCCCTGATCCCAGGGAGAATGGTCCGAGGAGGTCGAGTCCCCACTTTGCGAACGGCCAGGGTGAAGTGACGCAGATGAGCTCTTCGTGTGGGGCGATATAGAAGTTGGCGTGCTTCTGGCATGGAGGGCATATTTTGACGAATTCGGTCACTTACTTCTGTAAGGTCAGCCAGAAAAAGCTGGCTCGTAGTACCTTTTTGGATAGAGCTCGTGCTTCGAGGTGATTGCCACACATGCCGCTGTGGACTTCTTCCAGGACCTCCTTCGTGGAGGAAGTCGGGACACATTTTAGGAGGGGTGTTGAGATCCCTCTCTTGTATAGGACGTCGTGCACTATGGTGTAATATTGTGCCTCTCGCATGAGCCTCTTTGCCTACTTTTCATCTGTGGGGAGTGTTTCAGACTTGAGGTAGTTGATTATGGGGGTCATCCACCCTTGGTCCTGGTCTGATATGTTCAGGACCTTCTCTTCCTCTGAGGTTGATGGGTTTTGTAGGGTTTCTTGGATGAGGCTTCTATTGTTGCCCCCAGGTTTGGTGCTGGCTAGTTTTGAAAGTGTGTCAGCTCGGGCATTTTGTTCCCGAGGTATATATCGGATCTCATATCCCATGAATTTTCCGAGCTATTCTCTGGTTTTGTCTAGGTATTTTTTCATGGTGGGACCTTTTTCCTGGTAGCTTCCTTCTATTTGTGAGGTGACTACTTGTGATTGTTGAAGATGGTAGGCTTTTGGGCTCCGACTTCTCTAGCCAGCTTCAAACCGGCCAGTAGGGCTTCATACTCGGCTTGGTTATTTAAGGCGGGGAACTAAAACCTTAAGGAGAGTTCGAGTTAGGTTCCTTGGTCACCCTCCAGGATAACGCCGGCTCTACTTCCGACATTGTTTGATGAGCTGTCAATGTAGAGGTTCCACTCAATGAGGGTTCCTGGGGTGTCGGTGTACTCTGTGATGAAGTCGGCCAGGTACTGCGACTTAATGGAAGTCCGTGCTTCGTACTTGAGGTCAAATTCGAACAGCTCAACTGCCCATTGTAGGATTCTTCCAACCAGGTTGGTTTTCTATAGAATGCCTTTCATGCGTTGGTTGGTCCGTATTTTGATGGTGTGGGCTTGAAAGTATGGTCGAAGCCGTCGGGAAGTAAGTATGATGGCGTAGGCGAACCTTTCTATCTTTTGGTAGTTTAGTTCAGCCCCTTGTAAAGCCTTACTAATGAAGTAGATGGGTTGTTGTCCGTTGTTGTCTTCTCTGACTAGCACTGATGCTATCACCCACCTTCCAACGACGAGGTATAGTATCAGTTCCTCTCCTTGTCGAGGTCGGGTCAGGATAGGTGGTTGCCTTAGGAATGTTTTGAAGTCCTGGAAGGCTTGTTCACATTTTGGGGTCCATTTGAACCTCTTTCCTTTCCTTAGAGCTGCATAGAAAGGGAGAGATGTTAAGGCCGATCCAGCTAGGAATCTAGACAGGGCTGCTAGTCTTCCATTCAGTTTTTATACCTCCTTGACAAAGGTCGGGCTTTTCATGTTTAGTATAGCTTGGAATTTGTCCGAGTTTGCTTCAATCCCTCTCTAGGTGAGTGTTCCAAGGGTTACTTGAAACTGTAGGTCGATCTCGAATGAGATCTTCTGTACTGGTCGGAGATGATGTGTCTGGCCGGTTGGTGGCGGCCGGAGCTGTTGTGTCCGACTTGTTGGACTGGCTGCACTGCTGATCCTTCGTCACCGGAGGGTGGGGGTACCTGCAAGAGACTCCGATGCTTAAGTTAGCATGGGTATTAAACAGGTTTTTAGTAGAATCAGAGTATGAGTTATACCTGGGTGCTCTAGTGTATTTATAATGATGAGGAGTGACCTTTTTAGATAAGATAAGTTAGTTATCTTATCTTATCTTATCTTTGTGTGAGGCCAGCTTATCTTCCATGGAACCACCCTTATCTCTATAGGCATGGGCTGCCTCTAGATCTGGGTCGTATTCCTTGAGTTGGACCCTTCTTTGGGCTTTCCTGTCGATTTGGCCGAGTTCTTCGTGAAGAAGTCAGTCTGCTTGACCTAAAGAGGTCGGTCGCTTTGCTACTGAACATCTCGGTTTGGACAGCTTGACCCAGGGTATGAACAGTGCCCCTGCTTGAGCTCGATCTTCTTTGTTTTGGGGGCGAGTCCTTGACTTCGGTCCTTCTCTAATGAAGCCGAACTCAAGCATTTCGTTAATTCTTTTGTAGCAGCTTTTGAATGTAGAACGTTTTCTTCTAAAAGCGCGCGCTTGAATATCAGCGCTTTGGAAACGTGTGAGGGTTTAATACTTTCATTAATTAGTATTAATTGCCCCGTTTTCCGTTGGCTCTTTATTTTGATTTTCGAAAGCCCAGAAACGGTTTCTCTTCTTCGCTCTTTTTGTAACTTCTTCGCAATTTCTTCTCTCGCTCTCTGTTTTTTGCCCACATTTCTGCTTTTCTTGCGTTGCGGCGTCGCTTGGCGATTTTCTGGGCAGCTTTCATTTTTATGTCTCCTTTCTTCCTTTGAAGCTTCTTCCTTCTCCAGGTGAGTTCCATCCGTATTTTCTTTTTCTTTCGTTGCTTTGGCTTTGTGATGAAGTTTGATTTTACTTTAGAGAAAATTTGGATCTTTTTCTGTTTTTGTCGCGCCTAATTGTTGTTGAAATGTGTGTTTTAGGAGTTTCTTTATCTTCTGCATAATCCTTTTTGCCTTTCCTGTTGCTTGATGCTTTTTAGGGCTTTTGCATGTTCTGTTGTTTCTGCCTGATACCAATACCCAAAAAATCTGCATCTTTTCCTCGCTTTGTTTGAAGATTGCTTTTTGTCTGATTCTGAAAACGGTTGCACCTTTGATCGTTTCTACTTGGCGTGCCTTGATGTTTGGGGATGTATGCTTTTTTGCTGGTAGACCGTGAGGCAAAAGTATTTTGATGACTTTTTTTATTTTGCTTTGTTGAAAAATGCCATCTGTTTGCAGTCTTCTTTTCTTGCTTGAGAGGTGCTGGGGTGCGAGCTATAGATTTTTCCTGAAAACCTTGCTTTGTTACTGCCTCCAAAGGATGCCCCGAGACTTTGGTTTGAGTCTTGGGGTTTCCATTTTCTGTTTGTTCGCCTGTATCGTTTTGATCGAGTTGTTTTATCCCTCGTCCGAGATATTTTTAGTAATCCCATCTCTTTTTCTTATTGTAGGATTAGTTGGCCTCATGTCTTCTTGCAATAACATTGTAGAGATATCTTCCAGAGTTCCCGAGGGGATGTTCGATTGGCTGGACCCCTTGTCTTGATGTGTGTTTCTGTTGTGGATGCTGAATTTTGCATAGAGCTGAGGAAGCGTCATAAGATTTGTGGTAACAGTGCCTGGGAGAGGGATTATGAGCTTGTTGCTCTTGATTCTGATGAGAGGGTTTGTTTTCCGACCTCCATCGAGGGGGAGCGTCCCTTCTTCTATGCCTACGAATATTTCTTCAATCAACTGGACATTATTTTTCCTTTTACTACTTTTGAGACTGACCTGTTGTGGTCGTGTAATATTGCCCCATCCCAGCTTCACCCGAATTTCTGGGGTTTTATCAAAATTTTTCAGCTACTTTACCAAGAGTTAGGTGTAACACCTTCTCAGGCTCTCTTCCTTTATCTGTTTGTTTCCGCCAAGCCTGGTGGCTCTTCGAAAAAGAAAGCTTCCTGGGTTTCTTTCAGGTCTGCCCAGGGCCATAAAGTGTTTGCTATGTATGATAAGTCCTTTAAGGATTTCAAGAATTACTTCTTTAAAGTTCGTGTTGTCGAGGGGGCCCGCCCCTTTTTTCTTGATGAAAATGATGAGCCTTCTTTCCCTCTAGAGTGGCAGAAGGATGTGAGAGTGTCTCGCTATTCCTGGGATATGCTTGACGATGTTGAGCGTGCCTTTGTTGTTGTTCTTTAGGATTTATGGGGAGCACCACCCCATCTTGATACAAAAAGGTTTTTGAATGACCCATCCCTGGTCTGGGCTGTTTTGGGTATTTGCCTGACTTGTTTCTATACTTGTTTCTTAGTTTGGCTTCCTCATCTTGTGATTGTAACCCTTTACTTGTGGCTGATTTTGTATTTGTAGAGATGTCAAAAAATAATGATTCCATGAAGACCTTCAAAAGGGCAAATAAGGCGACTGCTGCTCAGAACATCTCGGCCAAGACGGCCGGGGAGGGGTCTTCCCAAGTGCAAGTAAAGCCACCTGTGCCGAGTTCTCTTGGACCGAGGAAGGTGATCCCTACTCCTCGGGTTCGTCTGGCTGACCCACCACCGACTTCTGCCTCTAGTTCTGGTGCTCCTCCCAACAGGAAACAAAAAATAGCTGAGCCTTTCAACCTTGATGCTCCTGACTTTAATGCAATTGAATTTGTGGATCAACAAATCGGTCCCTACGGTGCCCTTCCTATGGACGATGTGTCGCTCCTTCGCCATCTGGATTTTATAACTCGAAGTAGTGTTAGAATGGCGTATATGGGGGCTGCCCTATACCGGACTGCTCAAAATCTTCCTCTCCACCCACCAAAGCCTTTATGGAGGAGGCTAAATAGGAGTTTGATCGGATGAAGGGCCTGAAGGAGGAGCTTGAAGTAAAGGTAGCCAAGTTGGAGAAGGATCTGGAGAACGAAAAGGCGAGTTCACTTTCTCTGGCGGCTTCTGTGAAGCTGGCCGAGGACACGGCACTGATGCATAAAGACAGCTATGTTACATCCTATCGGGAGGGAATACGTCTGAAGGCGAAGTTGGAGAACGCCCGAGCTGATTACTCCGAGCTCCAGGGTCATCTTGTTGGCAGCGTAACTGCTGCCTATGAGAACATGAAAGAGCAAGTTCAGATTATTGCTCCCGAGGCCGACCTTACTCTCTTCAGCCTGGATAATGTTGTTAGGGATGGTAACATTGTCCCTAATGACAAGGATGATGATGATGTCGATCCCCTCCCTGTGTCTTCTGCCAAGGTGTCAGCTCCTGCTGTTCCTCCTGCCAAGGTCGGCCCTCCTGCTTCTGATCCTGACTGCCAGATCTTAAACCGGGATGATGGTACTGTGGATGCTGTTCCTCTCCAGACTCGCCCTCCTTCTCCTCAGACTGATGCTGCTAAAATGTCTTCTAATCTTTAGCTGATTTATTTTGGATATTTGTGTAGTTGGCCCAGCTTGTGGGCTTTAAAACTCTTTATTTCGTGGTTGGTTTATTTTGCTGACACTCTTTCTGGTTGCTTGTTTAGCAACTCATTATTTTGAAAAACACAACGAGTAGCTTCTGAGCTTTTGGGTCTGATCCTGAAGCTTTGTTATTTTATGTCATGCTTGCTTGTGCCTGTCTTAGCTTCTTTATATGTTTCGAGAATGTTGAAGCCTTGTTGATCAGCCTCTTTGAATTGCTTTGTACTTGGCGGTCGTATGACCGACTTCTTTGTCCTTTTCCAAGTAGTTTCGTAGTTGACCGACGTCGGCATGTCGATCTTTTCTCAGTTATTTTGTAATCCTCTTTCTTGGATCTTTGTCAGATCTCTTTCAGGGATTACTTTTTATAACTTGTTTGTTGTAGGAGACCGACTTCTCTATTTGATCTCTTCTAAATTATTTTTGTAATCCTCTTTCTTGGATCTTTGTCAGATCTCTTTCAGGGATTACTTTTATAACTTGTTTATTGTAGGAGACCGACTTCGTTATGTCGATCTCTTCTAAGTTATTTTTGTAATCCTCTTTCTTGGATCTTTGTCAGATCTCTTTCAGGGATTACTTTTATAACTTATTTGTTGTAGGAGACCGATTTCGTTATGTGGATCTCTTCTAAGTTATTTTTGTAATCCTCTTTCTTGGATCTTCGTCAAATCTCTTTCAGGGATTACTTTTATAACTTGTTTGTAGGAGGTCGACTTCTTTGCGTCGTCCTCTTTCTAAGTTATTTTTGTAGTCCTCTTTTTTGGACCTTTGTCAGGTCTCTTTCAGGGACTACTTTTATAACTTTTTCATTTTTGGCTGACTTTGTCATGTCGGGCCCTTCTAAGTTAAAGTAATCCTCTTTATAGGGTTCGCCATACCTCTTTCCAGGGTTTACTTATAACTTGGGTTGACTTGGTCTGACTTCTTAACGTCGGCCAGTCTTTAAGTTATTATTTAGCAATCAATAAGACCTCGTCAGGTTCTTTTTCCAAATCACTTTCGATAACTTCTTACATTATTCTGTGTTCATCTTTGCCGATTTGTAGAAGGTGGTTGCTATCTTTAGATCGTCTTTTAGGTGAATCGCGTTTTCACCTTTATCGGATGTTTGTCTTTATCGTGATTGTGTAGTGAATTGTTTTTCACTTTCTGCCGATCTGTTGCTTTATAATCGGACGATGAATGCTTCAGATTAATGCGTCTTGAAAACTTGTAGAATATCTAAAATATGTTTTATTCAAAGGAAAGTGCAAATATATACATGTGGGAATTTTTCATCCCTTTAAGTCGGATAGTGTCTGAGTCTCAACTTGGTGCCTCATTAAAAAACCTTTTCAGGAAAAAGAGTGCATCTAATAGTGAGATCTTTTACTTTTTCTAGCTGTAGTACCTTCTTAGGTTGCAGGCGTGCCATGATCTGGGAAGCTCTCATCCATCGAGTTCGGACAATCTGTAGTAACCCTTCCCAAGTACTTCTACAACTCGGTAGGGTCCTTTCCAGTTTGCTGCCAACTTTCCTTCTCCTGGTCGAGTTGTTCCAATATCATTTCGGATTAGGATGAGATCATTCTCTGCGAAACTTCTCGGCACTACCCTTTGATTATATCTGGAAGCCATTCGACATTTTAGTGCTTCTTCCCTGATCCGAGCTCTTTCCTGGATTTCAGGTAGTAGGTCGAGCTCTTCCCTCTGAAGTTGGGAGTTTGCTCTCTCATTGTAATGAACCACTCTAGGAAATCCTTCCTCAATCTCTATTGGGATCATTGCCTCTATTCCGTATGCTAACCGGAAGGGGGATTCCTTTGTGGTGGAGTGTGGCGTCGTTCGATATGCCCATAGAACTTGTGGAAGCTCTTCTGCCCAAGCTCCCTTTGTGTCTTGTAATCTCCGTTTTAACCCGGCCAATATGACTTTGTTGGCAGCTTCAGCCTGTCCATTGGCTTGCGGATGTTCCACGGAGGTGTACTGGTGCTTTATGTTCAAGTCGGCTACTAATTTTCTTAAGCCTGCATCTGTGAATTGAGTGCCATTGTCTGTGGTGATGGAGTGTGGAACCCCGAACCTTGTGACAATGTTTCTATATAGGAATTTCCGACTTCTTTGAGCAGTGGCGTTGGCTGGGGGTTCTGCCTCGATCCACTTTATGAAATAGTCTACCCCTACTATGAGGAATTTAACTTGTCCTGATCCCTGGGGGAAGGGTCCGAGAAGATCAAGTCCCCATTTTGCAAACGGCCAAGGCGAAGTTACGCTAATGAGCTCTTCTGGCGGGGCGATGTGAAAGTTGGCATGTTTCTGACATGGTGGACATGTCTTTACAAATTCTGTAGCTTCTTTCTATAGAGTTGGCCAATAAAATCCCGCCCGGAGTACTTTTTTGGCGAGAGCTCGTGCTCCGAGATGATTGTCGCAAATGCCGCCGTGTACTTCTTCTAGCACTTCCTTTGTGTTGGAGGTCGGCACGCATTTTAGTAATGGTATTGAGATCCCTCTTTTGTACAGGATGTTGTTTATAATAGTGTAGTACTGTGCCTCCCTTTTTAACCTCTTTGCCTCCTTTTCTTCTGTGGGGAGTGTTTCTGCTTTGAGGTAGTTAATTATGGAGGTCATCCATCCTTGGTCCTGATTTGTTATGGCTAGGACTTTTTCCTCTTCCGAGATTGACGGGTTCTGTAGCATTTCCTGGATGAGGCTTCTATTGTTGCCCCCTGGTTTGGTGCTGGCTAGTTTCGAGAGTGCGTCAGCTTGGGCATTTTGTTCGCGGGGTATGTGGCAAATCTTATATTCCCTGATTTGTCTGAGCTGTTCCTTGGTTTTATCCAAATACTTTTTCATGGTGGGATCTTTGGCTTGGTAGCTCCCTGTTATCTGTGAGGTGACTACTTGTGAATCGCTATGAATGTTGAGTTTTTGAGCTCCAACCTCTTTAGCCAGCTTCAAACCAGCTAATAACGCTTCATATTCTGCCTGATTGTTTGAGGCCGGGAACCCGAACTTGAGGGAGAGCTCAACTTGGGTTCTTTGGTTTCTTTCTATTATCACACCTGCGCTGCTTCCAGTCTTATTTGAAGAACCGTCCACATAGAGATTCCATTCTGTGGGGATTTCCAGGGCATCTGTGAATTCTGCGATGAAGTCGGCCAGATATTGTGATTTGATGGCCGTCCGAGCTTCATATTGGAGGTCGAACTCAGATAACTCGACTGCCCATTATAAAATTCTGCCTGCTAAATCTGTTTTCTGCAATATTTCTTTTATGGACTGGTTAGTTCGAACCTTAATTGTGTGAGCCTGGAAGTACGGGCGAAGTCGTCGATATGTTAGAATGAGAGTATAGGCAAACTTTTCTATTTTCTGATAGTTCAACTCGAATCCCTGTAGTGCTTTACTAATGAAGTAGACGGGTTGTTGCCCACTTTCGTCTTCTCTGACTAGTGTTGAGGCTATTTCCCGGCTTGCTACTGCGAGATATAATATGAGCGGTTCTCCTTTTCGTGGCCGAGATAGGATAGGTGGCCGTCCTAAGAATTCCTTGAAGTCTTGGAAGGCTTGTTCACATTCTGTTGTCCATTCAAACTGCTTTTCCTTCCTTAAAGTAGCATAGAAGAGGAGAGATCTTATCGCGGATCCTGCTAAGAACCTGGATAGGGCGGCCAATCTCCCATTGAGTTGCTGTACTTCTTTGACACAGGTTGGGCTTTTCATGTTGAGTATGGCTTGACATTTATCCGGATTTGCTTCAATTCCTCTTTGTGTGAGCATGAAACCTAAAAATTTGCCCGCTTCTACTGCAAAGGTGCATTTTGTGGGATTGAGTCGCATGTCATGCTTCCTTATAGTGTCAAACACTTGAGCCAGGTCGGACAATAATGTCTCTTCACTTTGTGTCTTTATCAACATGTCGTCCACATAGACTTCCATGATTTTCCCAATGTGATCTGAGAAGACTTTATTCATTAGCCTTTGATAAGTAGCTCCCGCATTCTTGAGACCGAAAGGCATCACAATGTAGCAGTAGTTTGCTTTCGGCGTTAAAAACGAGGTCTTTTCTTAATCTGTTGGATACATGGGGATTTGGTTGTATCCCGACTATGCGTCCATAAACGAGAGGTATCTATATCCGGAGGAAGCATCTACCAGAGCGTCGATACTTGGGAGTGGGTAAGGATCTTTTGGGCAGGCTTTGTTGAGATCGGTGTAATCGATGCACATTCGCCACTTCCCATTTGATTTTCTCACCAAGACGACGTTGGCTAGCCATAGTGGGTACTTGACTTCTCTTATTAATCCTGCCTCCAGTAATGCTTGTACCTGTTCTTCCACAGCTTGGGATCGCTCTGGCCCAAGTTTTCTTCATCTTTGCTGTACCGGCCGAGATCCTGGATAGACCGCCAACTTGTGGCACATTAGCTTGGGGTCTATGCCTGGCATGTCTGCGGCTTTCCATGCGAAGAGATCGACATTATTTCATAAGAATTGTACCAGTAATTCTTTTGAGTCTCCTCTCAGGATCGTGCCGATATTAGTCGTTTTGTCCGAGGTGTCTCCGATCTGAACCTTTTCTATCTCACCTTCTGGCTGCGGACGGAGTTCTTCTCGTCTCTGAACTCTGCCAAGCTCAATTGTATGAAACTCTTCTCCTCTGCCTCTGAGGTTTAGACTTTCATTATAACAGTGGCGTGCCATCTTTTTATTTGCTTTTATTGTGGCTATCCCCTCTGTAGTTGGGAATTTCATGCATCGATGTGGAGTCGAGATTATTGCACCGAGTTGATTTAGTGTTGTCCGACCTATTAGAGAATTGTAGGCTGAACTCACGTCGACCACAATGTAGTCTATTTTGAGTGTCCTGGATTGGTTCCCTTTTCCGAAGGTTGTATGTAGTGATACGTATCCCAGTGGTTGTACCGGGGTATCTCCCAGTCCGAACAGACTGTTCGGGTATGTCCTAAGCTCCTTGTCTTCTAGGCTGAGCTTGTCGAAGGCAGTTTTGAATAAGATGTCGGCGGAGCTCCCTTGGTCTATTAATGTGCGGTGGAGGTTGGCATTTGCCAGTATGATGGTGATGACCATAGGGTCGTCGTGTCCCGAGATGATACCGGATGCGTCCTCTTTATTGAATGTGATTGCAGGGATGTCGGGTGCTTCCTCCTTTCCCTCGACATGATATACTTCTTTGAGATATCTTTTGCGAGATGATTTGGAGATTCCTCCCCCTGCGAATCCGCCGTGTATCATGTGGACGTGTCTTTCTGGTGTACGAGGTGATCGCGCGGTTCGTCCAATATCTTCGTCCCTTCGTCTCTTTCTTTGGTCATCATCTCGGGTGGCTAGAAACCGATCTATTTTTCCTTTCCTCACCAATTTTTCTATGATGTTCTTTAGATCGAAGCACTCGTTGGTGGAGTGCCCTCGCACTCGATGATATTCGCAATATTCATTCCGGTTTCCTCCTCCTCTTTTGCCTTTGAGTGGCCGAGCTGGGGGTATTTTCTCCGTATGGCAGACTTCTTTGTATACGTCGACTAGGGATGCCCTGAGAGGGGTGTAATTGTGGTATTTTTTGATTTTCTCCCCTTGTCGATCTTCTTTTCTTTTGGATTCCTTGTCTTTATCTCAGCAGGGGACCCCGGATTTTGAGGTTTCTCCCAACCGAGCGTTTTGTTCCATGTTGATGTATTTTTCTGCTCGCTCCTGCACTTCATCTAAGGAGGTAGGGTACTTCTTTGATATGGATTGGCTAAAAGGTCCTTCTCGTAGGCCATTGATGAGTCCCATGATGGCGGCCTCTGTTGGCAAGCTTTGTATGTCCATGCATGTTTTGTTGAATCTTTCCATGTAGTTGCGGAGGCTCTCCCGATCTCCTTGCTTGATCCCTAGTAAACTGGGGGCGTGCTTGGCCTTATCTTTCTGGATGGAGAATCTGGCTAGGAATTTTTTGGAGGTAGGTTGTCGAACCATCTAATTGCTGTCTTCGTCAGAGTTGTTAGAAAAGCTTTGCAGCGAACGGCATCTGAGGCGTCGGTGAGGTACATTCTGCTTCTGAAATTGCTGAGATGATGGTTGGGATCTGTGGTGCCATCATACAAAATCATATCCGGGAGTTTTAAGTCTTTTGGAATTTTTGTTTTCATAATTTTCCTGGTGAATAGATCTTGTTCTTTGCGTGAATTTTCCTCAGGAGTGGTCCGAGGAGCTTTTGATTTGAGATCGGCTTCTAATTGCAGTAGTTTATCTTCCAATTCTCGACGCCGCCGTACCTCTCTTTGTAGATCCTTCCCGACCTCTCGTTGTTGTTGGGTTTCTTTTTCAAGTTGCTTTAAGCGGTCTTGAAGTGCTTCTATTACCCCCGAATTTGATGAGTTTTTGTCCCCGTTGGATTCCGGAGTATCCTTTAACGTAGTGTCTGTGTTCTTGTGCGGTGTTCTATTTTCCAAATCTGAATCGTGGTCGTTGTCATGACCGTCCGCCATGGTGTTGGGATGACTTCCAGGTTCCGATCTCAGATGAGATCTTCTGTATTGGTCGGAGATGACATGTCCGGCCAGTTGGTGGCGGCCGGAGCTGTTGTGTCCGACTTGTTGGACTGGCTGCACTGCTGATCCTTCGTCACCGGAGGGTGGGGGTACCTGCAAGAGACTCCGATGCTTAAGTTAGTATGGGTATTAAACAGGTTTTTAGTAGAATCAGAGTATGAGTTATACCTGGGTGCTCTAGTGTATTTATAATGATGAGGAGTGACCTTTTTAGATAAGATAAGTTAGTTATCTTATCTTATCTTATCTTTGTGTGAGGTCAGCTTATCTTCCATAAAACCGCCCTTATCTCTATAGGCGTGGGCTGCCTCTGGATCTGGGTCGTATTCCTTGAGTTGGACCCTTCTTTGGGCTTTCCTGTCGATTTGGCCGAGTTCTTCATGAAGAAGTCGGTCCGCTTGACCTAAAGAGGTCGGTCGCTTTGCTACTGAACATCCCGGTTTGGAAAGCTCGACCCAGGGTATGAACAGTGAGCATGAACCGTAGGAATTTGCCGGCTTCTACTGTGAAAGTGCATTTTATGGGATTTAGTCTCATCCCGTGCTTTCTTTTGGTGCCGAATACTTCGGCGAGGTCGAGTAGCAGCATTTCTTCTCTTTGAGTTTTTACCAGCATGTCGTCTACGTAGACTTCCATCAACTTCCCAATGTGGTCGGTGAATACTTTGTTCATCAACCTCTGATATGTGGCCCCCGCATTCTTGAGTCCGAATGGCATGACCATGTAGCAGTAGTTTGCTTTCGGGGTTAAGAACGAGGTTTACTCTTGGTCAGGTTGATGCATTGGGATCTGGTTGTATCCCAAGTAGGTGTCCATGAAGAAGAAGTACTTGTATCCCGACGAGGCGTCGAATAGGGTGTCGATATTCGGGACGGGATAGGGGTCTTTTGGGCAGGCTTTGTTGAGATCATTGTAGTCGACACACATCCGACACTTTCCATTTGACTTTTTGATCAGTACGACGTTGGCCAGCCACAGTAGATATTTGACCTCCCTTATGAACCCTGCCTCTATTAGGGCCTGTACTTGTTCCTCCATGACTTGTGACCTTTCAGAGCCGAGCTTTCTGTGCTTTTATTGCACTGGTAAAGATCCGGGGTACACTGCCAGTTTTTGCACATTAATCCGGGGTCTATGCCGGACATGTCCGCAGCTTTCGATGCGAAGAGGTCGGAATTGTCCCATAGGAACTTTATTAACAGCTCTTTTAGGCCTTCTTTTAGGTTTGTGCCTATGTTTGTTGTTTTATCTCGTGTGTCTCCGATTTGGCCCTCCTCTGTCTCGCCTTCTGGTTGCGGACGAAGTTCTTCGTGAGCCCGAGCTCCTCCAAGATCAATGGCATTGGCTTCTTTCCCTCTGGGATAGCCTTTTAGGTTCAGACTTTCATTATAGCAGCGTCGCGCGAGCCTTTGGTCTCCTTTGATGGTGGCTATGCCTTATGGGGTTGGGAACTTCATGCATAGGTGGGGGGTGGAGACTACCGCGGCGAGCTGATTTAAGGTTGTTCGGCCTATAAGGGCGTTGTATGGGGAGTTCACGTCAACCACGATGTAGTCTATACTCAGTGTTCTGGACCGGGCTCCCTTTCCGAAGGTCGTGTGCAGTGGGTGATAAACCACTATTTTATGGTTTATCTTGTGCTAAATTGAGTGGTCTTTATCAATCCTTTGCATACTTATTCATACAATTTACATGGTTTTACAAATCCTTCCCAATCTTGTTCTACGGTTGAAAACTTGCTTCTTAAGCCCGTGAATTATGTATTTTTAACTCCCCTTTATACCATTCGATACCGTGATCCATGTGTTAAGTGATTTCAGGTTTTATAGGGAAGGAATGGCTTAGAAGGTGGAAAGGGAGCTTGCAAAAATGGAAGGAATACAAGAAACTAAGGAGCTGACCAGCGAGGACCGACGCACACGCACGGCTCACGCGCACGCGCAACTTGGCGCATTCCATAGCAACGCGCATGCGTTCCTAACGCGGACGCGTGACATGCACAGAAGTCCATCGACGAGTACCCGTGACTGATACGTACGCGCGACGTGTGTAACACGCTGCAACTACAGAATTCGCTGGGACGATTTTGGGCTGAGTTTTGACCCAGCTTTTGGCCTAGAAACACAGACTAGAGCCAAGGGACAGTGGAGACTCCGGGAGGCACTTCTCAGTCATTCTCATAATTTTAGGTTTTAGATGTAGTTTTTAGAGAGAGAGGCTCTCTCCTCTCTCTAGGTTTTAGGTTCTTAGGTTTAGTTCTTCTCCAATTCAGGCTTCTATCTTGCTTTATTTTAGTTTCTATCCTACATTCTATCACTCTAGTATCTTAGTTTATCTTCTCTTGTTGATTTATTTATTTTCACATTTAATTTGTGAACTTTTGATGTTAGATTCAATTTCCATATTAATGCAATTTATGTTTTCCATGGTTATTATTAGTCATTGATGCTTGCAATTGGTTGTTTAGATTTACTTTCCTTGTTAGTTTTCTGTGCTTTCATCTTATGCCTCCCAAGTGTTTGATAAAATTCTTGGAAGGATGTTAAAGTAGAATTTTATGTCCTTGGCTTGGGATGGTAACTTAGGAATTCTTGAGTTACTAATGTCCAAGTAATTGATGATTGGAAGCCATTGACTCTGGTTCTCACTAATTGAATTAGTAGAGAGTTAGGACTTATGGACTTGGATTGATATAGCTCATTTGACTTTCCTTTACTAGTTAGAGGATCATTTAATGGGATTGATCCTTGCAGTTATCATGTTGTGGTTAGTGATACGGATAGAGATCCTTGACCACCAACCCTTGCCAAGACCTTTTTGTCCTTTAAATTTCATTGTCATTTACTTTTCCTATTTCCTATCCAAACCCCAAAAGATACAAACTCATAACCAATTATAAGAACACTTCCCTGCAATTCCTTTGAGAGATGACCCGAGGTTTGAATACTTTGGTTATTACTTTTAAGGGGTTTGTTACTTGTAAGAACCAAATTTTTGTATGAAAGAATTATTGTTGGTTTAGGAACTATACTTTCAACGAGAATATATTCGTGAATTCTAGACCACACAAAAATCCGTTCGTCAATTTTTGGCGCCGTTGCTGGGGAATTGCAAACGTGTGCCTTATTATTGGTTATTGTAAATATTTGCTTTCTGCTTGTTTGTTTGTTTTTGTTAGTTTAGGACTTAGTTGCTTATTTTTATCAGTTTTTGTTTTTATTTGCTACTATGAAGTCTCACCCCTTTGGCTATGAGTTTGGTTACAATTATGTTGCAGGAAGAGGAGATTACCATGAGAACATGCATCAAGGTTGGGACAATCAAAGATGGGGAGAGCCACAAGGATTTGATCAACCCTCTTGGCAATAACCTCCTTTGGTCTTATATAGGTATAACTCCAATCCTAATGCATACCAATCTAATGGATGTGGTAGTCCTTCTTGTATGTGTCAACAACCACCACCACATGCCTATGAATCCCCTTCTCAACATAGCTTTGAACCATCATACTCACAAGCCCCTTTCCACCATTCACCTCCATATGACCCTAACCCATACCCACCATACCCTAATCATCATACTCATAAGGTGGTTACCTTATGAGCCAAATGAACCATACATAAAACCGCCACAATTCCAACCCAATTACTCCCAAGAACCACCACCTCAATATACACTACCCCCATATCCCTATCAAAATGAACCATCTCCATATCCTTATCAAGATGAACCACCCTCCTATTATGAACCTTTTCTCCAAAATAATGAACCCTCCCATCCACCCCAACCTCCACTGGATGACAACACCCTTCATGTTATTCGCCAAGGGAAAATAAAGCTTTAAACCACACTTACCTCTACTCTCACTAGTCTCATCTCTACTCTCCAAGCTCTTATATCCCGTGTGGGTGCATCAATACAAGAGCAACATGATCACAATTATGCTATTGACACGGAACAAGAGAAGCACGAGGAGGCCCAAAAGGTGGAGGTAGTAGAGACCATTGAAGAAAGTTGTCAAGAGGTGGAAGACATCAAGGAGGAGTTTGATTTTGTATTAGAGCAAGTGGAAGAAGCTGAAATTATTGAAGAAAAGGAAGTGATTGAAGACTTAGGAGATGCAGAACCTCCATGGGAAACTCAAGTCATAGAGCCTCCTTCTAAGACGTTTGAAATTGATGTTGAGGAGGGTCTACAACCTCCAAGGCATATCCTGGTTGAAGACTTTGAAGAGGTTGATCAAGATATGGATTCAATCATTGATGAATCCTTATCTATAATTGAATCATCTCTCATTGGACTTGACATGGAAATTAAAAAAGAAGAAGCACAACCTCCCATGCCCTTGGTGAGCAATGAAGAAGAGATTGAATTGGAAGAAAGCTACCAGAGGAAGATGTTTATATTGAAGAAGCTTGCAAAGAGTTGGGAGTTGTCAAGAAAGAACACAAGAAAGGTGTTTATATTAAAATACACGTGACCGACGCTTCCGTGCCGCCTCTTCTTCTGCACACCCATGCGTACACGTGGGCGACACTCACGCATCACGTCGCAGATTCCATTCCTCTCATTTTTCCCCTTTCTTATTCTCTCCTCCTCCTTTTTTACTTTCTTCTCCTCCTTATTCTCTTTCACCTCTTTTCCTCATTGCATTTGCATACTTTCATTCATTGCATTTTAATTTTGTGCATGTTTTTATTTTTTTTTTCACAATGTGCTACTTTTTTTTTTGTGTTAAAATTTTCTTACTCAACTGTTGCATATTTCCTGCATTATTTTAGGTGCTTCTTAACTTGTTTGCTCTTTAGATGACATGCCATGTACTTCCATTATTCCTTCACTTGCATGTTGTAGCTACCATGTGGTTGAGAACCTTATTGTTTGGCAATAGCCCACATATATTTTATTTCTTTTCATATCTTTGTTCGTGGGTTATTCTTCTTCCTTTTCCTCTTCTTTCAGGATGGCCACCAAGAAGGGAAACAGAACACTTCTAAATGGAGCGACAGACAAGTGCCTGGCACACATTCTTTGGAGAAAAAGCATCAGTTGGAGCCACCTGTCCACTTGCACATCTTTGCATGCACCGAGCATGGTGCAATCTTTAAGTGTGAGGAGGTCGATACCGACTTCCATGGGTTGTTACTTGATACATGCTCGGAAGGACAACATGGGCATTCTAAGACAAAAGGGCAGAATGGGAATTTCACACTTCCAGAGGGCCCCATCACTAGAGCACGTGCAAAGAAGCTCGAAGAGAGCTTTGGAAACCTGGCAGCACTTATGTATATGGAGTTAAATCAAGTTTTAACCAAGGAAGAATGGGCAAGGCCCATTGGGCTAACTCAGGACAGCAAGAAGCCCAATAACGCTTTCTGAATTCAGTTGGAGGCATAATTTATCTTTAGATTTTGAAATTCTAGACTTTTGTTTTAGTTTGTTGTGTGGTCAAAAGTTTGTTAGAAGACTTGTTTTAAATCTGCTATGCTTAGTAGTACTTTTAGGGGTTTTAAATTTAAATCAAATCTGATCTAATCTAATAAGATCAAATCTGATTTAAATTAGTTATCATATCTTTAGGATTTTAAAATTTAAATCAAATCTGATATAATCCAATAAGATCAAATCTGATTTAAATTAGTTATCTTATCTTTTAGTTAGCTGTTAGGTACCTATTTAAACACCTTTGGTGAGACAATTTACACAACTTTTGATGAATAAAATTTCCTTAGTGCTTTATGCACGTTTTTATTGTGTGATTAAGTGAGGTGAGTGATTTACTTCGCTTGTTGCATGGAGAAGATTGAGTGATTCAATTTTCATCCCTCTGATCTAGGTTATCAAGGACAAGTTCTTTGAAGGTCTAGTAGGGAATCCCTTCCGGTGACGTAGGTTGCTAAGAACAGGTATCTTAGAGGTCTAGTAGGAAAACCCTTATCTATCTTTTATGTTTCTGCTGTGTCTTGGGTATACCTTTATTCCATAATCCTTATCTATTGTGATAAAACCCCTAACTCCCAATTTATTCCTTATCATCTGGTATCAGTTACAAGTTGTAGGTAAATTCCTATTTATCTGCACGTCCCAGGAATTTTTTTTAGTCTCTTTATTTTTCTCTTCAATATCTGCAAATTTACTTTAGATTAAAAAAAATGAAAAAAAAAACAAAAAATTCTTCCTTAAATTCTATTAATGCAATTTCTTTTTATTCCAGTTAACCAAAAAAAAAAGTCACAAAAAAAACTAATTTTAAATTTTCCCTTTGTTTTATCCTTTCAAATTTTCTTTGGGTTCCAATTAGGATTCAATTTTGATAGTTTTTGTCATCCTAGTATCACTCCTTGTTTCCTTTGTCACATATTTTAATTGTCTTCTTGTCAAGTTGAACGTCTCTATCATTCAGATTATCTTAGTTTGGTGTCTCAATTCCTTATCTTCCGAAGTGAAACTTGTTCAAGCAATCCAAGAGTGAAAAAAGGCAAGAGTGGTGAGCTCATTAGAGGGTAAAAGCCGCGTATTTGAGTGAAACACGAGTGTCCTACTCCGAGTGATACACGTGAGAAGAGTGTTGTAAGGTCTTTTTCTTTTATAGGTTCATTGATGGCTAACACTGAAGGGAACCCCGATCCACAACTAACTTTCTGCTTCGACGCACTTTCTAGCATCCTTACAAGGATTCAACAACGTTTTGATGACCTAGATTCTCGAATTAACTCTTTTCCCCTAGGCGAAAAGCACGGTCACGAGCATCTATTCATAATGATTCTACAGAGTCTGAGGAGGAGACTTCATCCAGATCCCGGCATCATAGACAACCAACAGATGTTGATAGTAACCTTAATGCTATCAAGATGCGCATCCCCAAATTTAAAGGCAGAAGTGACCCTGAGGTGTACCTGGAATGGGAACGCAAGGTAGAGCTCTTCTTTCAGTGTCATAACTACTCTGATGTAAAAAAGGTAAGACTAGCGGCTATAGAATTCTCAGATTATGCCCTTGTCTGGTGGGCCGAGCTGGACAAATAGAGGAGATGGAATGGAAAACCACCAATTCTGTCTTGGGAGAAGATGAAGAAGGTCATGCGACAATGGTTTGTCCCTTCGTACCACTATAGAGAGCTACATCAACGGCTCCAACGATTATACCAAGGTTCTAAGTCTGTAGATGAGTATCATAAGGAGATGGAGATGCTACTAATCCAAGCAAACATTGAGGAGGAGTCTGAGGCTACTATGGCACGTTTCTTGAGTGGGCTGAACCGAGACATTGCAAATACTGTAGAACGTCTCCCATTTCTGACTATGGAAGACTTGGTGAACCTAGCTATCAAGGTGGAAAGACAGCAAAAGGCGAAAGGGCTGCGTAATTCTACTTCAAGGTGGGATTCGAGAGGTGCTAATTTCAGGGAGAAGACTGGATCAAAACCCACCGAATCAAAGGAGAAGCCCACAGAGCAGCACAGGGAGACTGATGAGCAGATAATTTATACGCTTTTTGGCATTGTTTTTAGGTAGTTTTTAGTATGTTTTAGTTACTTTTTATTATATTTTTATTAGTTTTTATGAAAAAATCACATTTCTAAACTTTTACTATGAGTTTGTGTTTTTTTTTTGTAATTTCAGGTATTTTCTGGCTAAAATTGAGGGACCTGAGCAAAAATCTGATACAGAGGCTGAGAAAGGACTGCAAATGCTGTTAGATTCTGACCTCCCTGCACTCAAACGCATTCTTAATTGGGCTGGAAAGCTAACATCTTGGGCTTTCCAGCAATATATAATAGTCCATACTTTGCCCGAGATTTGATGGCCCAAACTGGCGTTCAACACCAGCCAGAGACCCTTTTCTGGCGTAAAACGCCAGAACTGGCACCAGAACTGGAGTTAAACACCCAAACTGGGATCCAAGCTGGCATTTAACTCTAGAAAAGGCCTATGCATGTGTAAAGCTCAATGCTCAGCCCAAGCACACACCAAGTGGGCCCCGGAAGTGGATTTTCTACACTATCTGCACTTAGTTACTCAATTTCTGTAATCGTTAGTAACTAGTTTAGTATAAATAATAGTCTTTCCTATTGTATTCAGACTTTTTTTCATCTTTTATCATCTTTTATCAACTTCATGCTTGGCTGGCCTCACGGCCATGCCTAGGCTATTTTCTCTTATGTATTTTCTACGATGGAGTTTCTACACCTCATAGATTAAGGTGCGAAGTTTTGCTGTTCTTCATGAATTAATGCTAGTACTATTGTTTCTCTTTCAATTCACGCTTACTTCTTCTACATGATATACTCTCGTACTTAATTCAGTTAAGTCAGAATGAAGGGGTGACCCGTGACAATCACCCACTATCTTCGTTACTCGCTTAGCCAAGATCCGCGTGCCTGACAACCACAAGCGGTCTACATGATGTTCAACATAATCATTGGACGATAGTCGGAGTATAGTCTCATGGGTCTCTGATCCACGGATTTGACTTGCCTCTCCTGATAACACAACATTCGACTCCATGAGATTAGAACCTTCGTGGTAGAGATTAGAACCAATTAGCAGCATTCCCGAGATACGGAAAGTCTAAACCTTGTCTGTGGTATTCCAGGTAGGATCTGGGATGGGATGACTGTGACGAGCTTCAAACTCACAAATGTTGGGCGCAGTGACAGTGTGAAAAAGGATAGAGAGATCCTATTCTGACACAAGTGAGAACCGACAGATGATTAGCCGTGCGATAGCTGTGCCTGGTATTTTTCATCCGAGACGAGAGATCCGATAGTTGATTAGCTGTACAGAAACCGTACCTGGACCATTTTCACTGAGAGGACGGATGGTAGCCATTGACAATGATGATCCACCGACATATAGCTTGCCATGGAAGGGAGCACGCATGATTGGATGAAGACAATAGGAAAGCAGAGGTTCAGAAGCAACAAAGCATCTCCAAACGCTTATCTGAAATTTCCACCAATGAATTACATAAGTATCTTTATTTTAATTTACGTTTTATTTATCTTTCAATTATCAAAACTCATAACCAATTGAATCTGCCTGACTAACATTTACAGGATGACCATAGCTTGCTTCAAGCCGGCAATCTCCGTGGGATCGACCCTTACTCGCGTAAGGTTTTATTACTTGGACGACCCAGTGCATTTGCTGGTAAGTTGTACCGGAGTTGTGAAAAGTGTGATCACAATTTCGTGCACTAAGTTTTTGGCACCGTTGCCGGGGATTGTTCGAGTTTGGGCAACTGACGGTTCATCTTGTTGCTTAGATTAATTAACCTTCTTTCTTGTTTCATCCTTTATTTTCTTTTCAAAAAGTTTTTAAAAATATTTCAAAAAAAAAGTTTTCGAAAAAAAATGTTCTTCAGAATTTTTAAGAATGAATTCTACCTTAGAACTCCATGATGATATGTTGAAGCTTGGCTGACTATTAAGCCATGTCTAATCTTTTGGACTGAAGCTTCCACTTATCATTGTAGCTATTGGAGGAGCCTTTGGATTCTCATTTATAATTTTGTGCTAAAGCTTGGCTGGCCATTTGGCCATGTCTAATTTTTTTGGACCGAAGCTTTAGACTAACATTGCATGAATCCTGGAATTCTTATTAAAAATTTTGAATTTCTTTATTTTCTTTTTCCAAAATAATTTTGAAAAAAATACAAAAAGTTTAATAAAATCATAAAAGTTTAATAAAATTTGTGTTTCTTGTTTGAGTCTTGTGTCAAATTTTAAGTTTGGTGTCAACTGTATTTTTTTAATTTAATTTTCTTAAAATTTTCGAAATTTCATGCATTATGTTCTTCATGATCTTCAAGTTGTTCTCGATGATTTTCTTTATTTGATCTTTATATTTTCTTGTTTTGTGTCTTTTCTTATTTTTCATATGCATTTTTAAATTGTTGGTGTCCCTAGTACAAAAGTTCTTAAGTTTAGTGTCTTGCATGTCTTTCTTTTCTTAAAAATTTTCAAAAATATGTTCTTGATGTTCATATGATCTTCAAAGTGTTCTTGGTGTTCATCTTGACATTCAAAGTGTTCTTGCATGAATTATTTGTTTTGATCTTAAATATTTGTGTTTTGTTTCATTTTGTTGTTTTTCTCCCTCCTCATTAAAAATTCAAAAGCCAAAAAAAAAATCTTTTCCTTATTCTTCTCATAATTTTCGAAATTTTGAGTTGACTTGGTCAATAGTTTTTAAAATTTAGTTGTTTCTTGTTAGTCAAATCAAAATTTTAATTTAAAAATTTTATCTTTTCAAATCTTTTTCAAAATCAATTCTTTGTCATTTTTTTATGATTTTCGAATTTCATTCTTAAAATTTTTCAAAATCTTTTTCATTTTTCTTTTAATGTTTTTGAAAATTTTAAAACAAAATTTCAAAATCTTTTTCTTAATTTTATTTCATATTTTCGAAAATCCTTGCTAATAATTAATGTTTTAATTAAAAAATTTCAAGTTTGTTACTTTCTTGTTAAGAAAGGTTCAATCTTTAAATTCTAGAATCATATCTTTTAGTTTCTTGTTAGTCAAGTCATCAACTTTAATTTTAAAAATCAAATCTTTTTAATTTTTTTTCAATTCTTTTTCAAAATAAATTTCAATCATATCTTCTTAAAATTTTAATTTTAAAATCTTTTTCTAACTTCTTATCTTTTCAAAATTTATTTTCAAATCTTTTTCAACTAACTACTTGACTTGTTTGTTTTAATTTTAAAAAAGTTTACTATTTCTTATCTTTTTCAAAACCACCTAACTACTTTCCACTTCTAATTTTCGAAAATAACTAACCACTTTTTCAAAAATCTTTCTAATTAACTAATTGTTTTAGTTTTTAATTTTCTTGTATTTCATTTTCAAATTTTCGAAACTAACTTAATTAATTAAATAAAAATAAAAATATTTTTCTTTTCCCTCTTCTTAAAATTTGAATACTCTCTCTCTCTCTCATCTTTTTCTATTTATTTTATTTATTTACTAACATTTCTCTTCTACTCATCTAATAATTCGAACCCTCTCCCTCTCTCTGTATTCGAATTCTTTTTATTCTCTCTCTACCTCATTCTTCTATTCTTCTTTTCCTCTAACACATAAAGGAATCTCTATACTGTGACATAGAGGGTTCCTCTTCTCTCTTTGTTCTCTTCTTTTTCATATGAGCAGGAACAGGGATAAAGACATTCTTGTTGAAGCTAATCTTGAACCTGAAAGGACTTTGAAGAGGAAGCTAAGAGAAGCTAAAGCACAACACTCCGGAGAGGACCTTACAGCAAATTTCGAAAAAGAGGCAGACATGGCAGCCGAACCAGAGAACAATGGTGGAGATGCAAGGAAGATGCTTGGTGACTTTACTGCACCAACTTCCAACTTCTATGGAAGAAGCATCTCAATTCCTGCAATTAGAGCAAACAACTTTGAGCTTAAGCCTCAATTAGTTTCTCTAATGCAGCAGAATTTTAAGTTTCATGGACTTCCATTGTAAGATCCTCATTAGTTCTTAGCTGAATTCTTAGAAATCTGTGACACTGTTAAGACCAACGGGGTTGATCCCGAGGTCTACAGACTTATGCTTTTCCCCTTTGCTGTAAGAGATAGAGCTAGGATATGGTTGGACTCACAACCTAGAGAAAGCCTGAACTCTTGGGAAAAGTTGGTCAATGCTTTCTTGGCTAAATTCTTTCTACCTCAAAAGATGAGCAAGCTTAGAGTGGAAGTCCAAACCTTCAGATAGAAGGAAGGTGAATCCCTCTATGAAGCTTGGAAAAGATACAAGCAATTGATCAGAAGGTGTCCTTCTGACATGCTTTCAGAATGGAGCATCCTAGGTATATTCTATGATGGTCTGTCTGAATTGTCCAAGATGTCATTGGACCACTATGCTGGTGGATCTCTTCATCTGAAGAAAACACCTGCAGAAGCCCAGGAACTTATTAAAATGGTTGCAAATAACTAGTTCATGTATACTTCTGAATGAAATCCTGTGAATAATGGGATGACTCAGAAGAAAGAAGTTCTTGAGATTGATACTCTGAATGCCATATTGGCTCAGAATAAAATATTGACTCAGCAAGTCAATATGATTTCTCAGAATCTGACTGGAATGCAAATTGCATCCGGCAGTACTAAAGAAGCCTCCTCTGAAGGAGAAGCTTATGACCCTGAGAATCCTACAATGGAAGAGGTGAATTACATGGGAGAATCCCATGGAAACACCTATAATTCTTCATGGAGAAATCATCCAATTTTTTCATGGAAGGATCAACAGAAGCCTCAACAAGGCCTCAATAATAATAATGGTGGAAGAAATAGGTTTGGCAATAGCAAGCCTTTTCCATTATCTTCTCAGCAACAGACAGAGAAAGCAGAGCCTCTCTGACTTAGCAACCATAGTCTCTGATCTAACTAAGACCACTCACAGTTTTATGACTGAAACAAGGTCCTCCATTTGAAATCTGGAGGCAAAAGTGGGTCAGCTAAGTAAAAGAGTTAATGAAATCCCTCATAGTACTCTCCCAAGCAATACAGAAGAGAATCCAAAGAGAGAATGCAAGACCATCAATATATCTAAAGTGGCCGAACCTATAGAGGAGGAAAAGGCAGTGATTTTCAATGAGGAAGACCTCAATGGACGTCCACTGACCACTAAGGAGTTCCGTAATGAGGAACCAAAGGAATCTGAGGCTCATATGGAGACCATAGAGATTCCACTGAATTTACTGTTGCCATTCATGAGATATGATGAAGATTCTTCCTCTGATGAGGATGAAGATCTTGTTGAAGAGCAAGTTGCTCAGTATCTTGGAGCAATCATGAAGCTAAATGCCAAGCTATTTGGTAATGAGACTTGGAAGGATGGACCTCCATTGCACATTAAGGAACTGAATACCTTGGTTCAGCAGAAATTAGCTCAAAAGAAACCGGATCCAGAAGGTTTTTAATTCCTTGCACCATAGGCACCATAACCTTTGAGACTGTGTGACCTTGTTTCAAGCATTAACCTCATGCCACTCTCTGTAATGGAGAAACTGGGGATCTTTGAGGTACAAGCTGTAAGAATCTCACTAGAGATGGCAGACAAATCAATGAAACAGGCTTATGGGTAGAGGATGTCTTAGTGAAGATTGAAGGCCTTTACATCCCTATTGACTTCATAATCCTAGACACTGGGAAGGATGAGGATGAATGCATCATCCTTGGAAGGCCCTTCCTAGCCACAGCAAGAGCTGTGATTGATATGGACAGAGGAAAGTTGGTCCTCCAATTGCATGAGGACTACCTTGTGTTCAAAGCTCAAGGATCTTCCCTGTAACCATGGAGAAGAAGCATGAAAAGCTTCTCTCAATATAGAGTCAAACATAGCCCCCACATTCAAACTCTAAGTTTGGTGTTGGGAGGCCACAATCATGCTCTGAGTATCTGCGAAGCTCTATAAGAGCTCACTGTCAAGCTATTGACATTAAAGAAGCGCTTATTGGGAGGCAACCCAATCTTATTAATCTATGTTAATTACTTTTTCATTTCATTTTCCATTGTTATTTTATATTTTCTTTAGGTTGATAATCATGTGGAGTCACAAAAATAGCTGCGGAATTAAAGCAGAATCAAAACTAGCATAAAAAAAAGCACACACTGGAGGACAGGCTTACTGGCGTTTAAACGCCAGTAAGGATAGCAGAATGGGCGTTTAACACCCAGTCTGGCAGCATTCTGGGTGTTAAACGCCAGAATTGGCAGACAGACTGGCGTTTAAAGCCAGAAAAGGGTATCTGGCTGGCGTTTAATGCCAGAAAGGGGCATCAGCCTGGCGTTTAATGCTAGAAAAGGCAGCAGACTGGTGTTTAAACGCCAGAAAGGGCTGTCTAGGGGCGTTTAAATGCCAGAAAGGTGTAGGGACCAGAATTCCTTGACACCTTAGGATCTGTGAACCCCACAGGATCCCCACCTACCCCCAACTCACTCTCTCTCCTTTTCACACCTTTCTATAACACTCTTCCCCAAAATAACCTCCACCAATCACCTCTATTTCTCCTCCAAAACCATCATACAACTCACCTACCCCCACCCATTCAAATTCAAACCATCTCCCTCCCAAACCCAACCCCTATTACAAGAATTCCCTCTCCACTCCTCTTCTATATAAGCCCCTTATCACTCCTTCATTTTCACACATCATAACCACCTAAAACCCCCCTTGGTGAACCATTCACACACCTCCAGCTCCTCCATCTCTTCTTCCTCTAATCCTTTCTTTCTTCTTTTGCTCGAGGACAAGCAAACCTTTTAAGTTTGGTGTGGAAAAAAGCTCTGCTTTTTATTTTTCCATAACCATTAATGGCACCTAAGGCCAGAGAAACCTCTAGGAAGAGGAAAGGGAAGGCAGTTACTTCCAACTCTGAGTCATGGGAAATGGAGAGATTCATCTCAAAAGCCCATCACTAGAAAGAGGATGGAGCAAACAAGAGAGCCCACTCATGGACCTCAACAAGAGAATGAGAAAGTCCCTTATCAAGAAATCCCTGAGATACCTCAAGGGATGCATTTCCCTCCACACAACTATTGGGAGCAACTCAACACCTCTTTAGGAGAATTGAGTTCCAACATGGAGTAACTAAGAGTGAAGCACCAAGAGCACTCCATCATCCTCCATAAAATCAGAAAGGACCAAAAGGCCATGAGAGAGGAGCAACAAAGGCAAGAAAGAGACATAGAGGAGATTAAGAACTGCATTGGTTCTTCAAGAGGAAGAAGAAGCCACCATCACTAAGGTGGACCCATTCTTTAATCTCCTTGTTTATTTTCTTTTCTGTTTTCAGTTTTTATGCTTTATGTTTTGACTATGTTTGTGTCTTTATTACATGATCATTAGTGTTTAGTGTCTATGCCTTAAAGCTATGAATGTTCCATGAATCTTTCACCTTTCTTAAATGAAAAATGTTTTCTAAAAAAGAAAAAGAAGTACATGAATTTCGAATTCTATCTTGAAAATAGTTTAATTATTTTGATGTGGTGGCAATACTTTTTGTTTTCTGAATGAATGCTTGAATAGTTCATATTTTTGATAGTGAAGTTTATGAATGTTAAAATTGTTTGCTCTTGAAAGAATAATGATAAAAGAGAAATATTATTGATAATCTGAAAAAGCAATGAAAAACACAAAGCTTGCGAAAAAAAATGGCAAAAAATAAAGAAAAAGAAAGAAAAAGAAAAAGCAAGCAGAAAAAGCCAATAGCTCTTTAAACCAAAAGGCAAGAGCAAAAAGCCAATAACCCTTTAAACTAAATGGCAAGGGTAAAAAGGATCCAAAGCTTTGAGCATTAATGGATAGGAGGGCCTAAAGGAATAAAATCCTGGCCTAAGCGGCTAAATCAATCTGTCCCTAATCATGTGCTTGTGTCATGAAGGTCCAAGTGAAAAGCTTGAGACTGAGTAGTAAAAGTCGTGATCCAAAGCAAAAAGAGTGTGCTTAAGAACTATAGGCACCTCTAACTGGGGACTCTAGCAAAGCTGAGTCACAATCTGAAAAGGTTCACCCAGTTATGTGTCCATGGCATTATGTATCCGGTGGTAATACTGGAAAACAAAATGCTAAGGGTCACGTCCAAGACTCATCAAGTAGTTGTGTTCAAGAATCAACATACTAAACTAGGAGAATCAATAACACTATCTAAATTCTGAGTTCCTATTGATGCCAATCATTCTGAACTTTAAAGGATAAAGTGAGATGCCAAAACTGTTCAGAAGCAAAAAGCTACTAGTCCCGCTCATCTAATTGGAACTAAGCTTCATTGATATTTTGAAATTTATTGTATTTTCTCTTCTTTTTATCCTATTTTTTTTAGCTGCTTGGGGACAAGCAACAATTTAAGTTTGGTGTTGTGATGAGCGGATAATTTATACGCTTTTTGGCATTGTTTTTAGGTAGTTTTTAGTATGTTTTAGTTACTTTTTATTATATTTTTATTAGTTTTTATGCAAAAATCACATTTCTGGACTTTACTATGAGTTTGTGTGTTTTTCTGTGATTTCAGATATTTTCTGGCTGAAATTGAGGGACCTGAGCAAAAATCTGATTCAGAGGCTGAGAAAGGACTACAGATGCTGTTGGATTCTAACCTCCCTGCACTCAAACGCATTTTTTTGGAGCTACAGAAGTCTAATTGGCGCGTTTTCTCAATTAGGATGGAAAGCTAACATCATGGGCTTTCCAGCAATGTATAATAGTCCATACTTTGCCCGAGATTTGATGGCCCAAACTGGCGTTCAACGCCAGCCAGAGACCCTTTTCTGGCGTAAAACGCCGGAACTAGCACCAGAAGGCCTATGCACATGTAAAGCTCAATGCTCAGCCCAAGCACACACCAAGTTGGCCCCGGAAGTGGATTTCTGCACTATCTACACTTAGTTACTCAATTTCTGTAATCCTTAGTAACTAGTTTAGTATACATACTAGTCTTTCCTATTGTATTCAGACTTTTTATCATCTTTTATCATCTTTTATCAACTTCATGCTTGGCTGGCCTCACGGCCATGCCTAGGCTATTTTCTCTTATGTATTTTCTACGGTGGAGTTTCTACACCTCATAGATTAAGGTGTGGAGCTCTGCTGTTCTTCATGAATTAATGCAAGTACTATTGTTTCTCTTTCAATTCATGCTTACTTCTTCTACATGATATACTCTCGTACTTAATTCAGTTAAGTCAGAATGAAGGGGTGACCCGTGACAATCACCCACTATCTTCGTTACTCACTTAGCCAAGATCCGCGTGCCTAACAACCACAAGCGGTCTACATGATGTTCAACGTAGTCATTGGACGACAGCTGGAGTATAGTCTCTTGGGTCTCTGATCCACGGATTTGACTTGCCTCTCCTGACGACAGAGCATTCGACTCCATGAGATTAAAACCTTCATGGTAGAGGCTAGAACCAATTGGCAGCATTCCTGAGATCCGAAAAGTCTAAACCTTGTATGTGGTATTCTGAGTAGGATTTGGGATGGGATGACTATGACGAGCTTCAAACTCACGAATGTTGGGCACAGTGACAGTGTGCAAAAGGTTAGAGAGATCCTATTCTGACACAAGTGAGAACCGACAGATAATTAGCCGTGCGGTAGCTGTGCCTAGAATTTTTCATCCGAGACGAGAGATCTGACAGTTAATTATCTGTATAGAAACCGTACATGGACTATTTTCACTGAGAGGACAGATGGTAGCCATTGACAACGGTGATCCACCAACATACAGCTTGCCATGGAAGGGAGCACGCATGATTGGATGAAGACAATAGGAAAGCAGAGGTTCAAAAGCAAGAAAGCATCTCCAAACGCTTATCTGAAATTCTCACCAATGAATTACATAAGTATCTTTATTTTAATTACGTTTTATTGATCTTTCAATTATCAAAACTCATAACCAATTGAATTCGCCTGACTAACATTTACAGGATGACCATAGCTTGCTTCAAGCCGGTAATCTCCGTGGGATCGACCCTTACTCGCGTAAGGTTTTATTACTCGGACGACCCAGTGCACTTGCTGGTAAGTTGTACCGGAGTTATGAAAAGTGTGATCATAATTCCGTGCACCAAAGATGCACATTCCTAATTCCACTTCTAAACCTCCTGCATGGCATCGTGATATTACCTGCTTTAAGTGCCGCAGATTAGGCCATTATGCTTCCGAGTGTCCAAATAAAAGAACATGGTAATTAAAGCAAATGATATCATTGATGCTGGAAGTCATACAAATGTTGCTAGCTCTTCGTTGATCACAAAATTGGGGTTGAAATGCACCAAACACCCTAACCCTTACAAACTGGAGTGGTTAAGTGATGTTGGTGAATTGAAGGTTATGAAGCAAGCCCGCATACAGTTCTCTATTGGGAAATATAGTGATGAGGTACTTTGTGACGTGGTTCCCATGTAGGCTTGTCATCTACTCCTAGGCCGTCCATGGCAGTATGATAGGAAGGTGGTCCATGATGGTTTCACAAATTGATACTCCTTCACTTATCTTGGGAAGAAGATTACCCTTGCACCTTTGACACCTAAAGAAGTGTACATGGAGCAACTGAGCATGCACAAATCTACTAAAGAGTCTTTAGGATGTGAGAAAATTGAAAAACAAGAGGGTAAAGAGAGGATGCTGGGAGATGAAACGTGTGAGAAAAAGAGTCAGGGTCTAAGTGAAAAAGAGAGTTTTAAAAGAGAAACATCTGTGGAGAGTGAGAGTGCTCACAAAATATGTTTTTATGCAAAAGAGAGGGATCTAAAGCGTGCTAGTTTAGGAAAAAAAAGCATTGGTGTTAGTACGATTTAGAAAGTCTTTACTTTCTACCATTGACACTAAGCATGACCTGCTTGGTGCTTTTATTTCACTCTTGCAGGAATTTGGCGATGTATTTCCGGATGAGATGCCCTTGGGTTTACCTCCATTACGAGGCATTGAATATCAGATTGACTTTGTCCCCGGATCAAGCATTCCTAACTGGCCAGCTTACCGGACCAATCCTGAGGAGACGAAGGAACTGCAACCGCAAGTCGAGGACCTTTTGGCTAAGGGTTTTGTGAGAGAAAGCATGAGTCCTTGTGCTGTTTCGGTACTGTTGGTGCCCAAGAAGGATGGCTCATGGAGGATGTGTGTTGACTGCAGAGCTGTAAACAATATTACGGTAAAGTATCGCCATCCTATTCCTAGACTTGATGATATGCTCGATGAATTGCATGGTTCTGTTATTTTTACTAAAATAGATTTAAGGAGTGGTTATCATCAAATACGAATGAAACTTGGTGATGAATGGAAAACAACTTTCAAAACTAAATATGGTTTGTATGAGTGGTTAGTTATGCCATTTGGTTTGACTAATGCACCTAGTACATTCATGAGACTAATGAATCATGTTTTGCAAGAGTTTTTAGGTAAATTTGTGGTTGTTTATTTTGATGATATCCTTATCTACAGTAAATGTCTTGATGATCATATTTTGCATGTTTAATCTGTTTTAGAGGTACTTAGAAAGGAAAAATTGTATGCTAATCTCCAAAAGTGCTCATTTTGTCTACGTAAAGTTGTATTCCTAGGTTTTGTGATAAGTTCTGCAGGAATTGAGGTAGATGACGAGAAGGTGAAGGCTATTAGAGAATGGCCCACACCTCAGAGTGTCTCTGATGTTAGAAGTTTTCATGGTCTTGCGGGTTTTTATCGGAGGTTTGTTAAAGATTTTTCTACTATTGCTGTACCTTTAACTGAAATCATCAAGAAACATGTCAATTTTAAATGGGATCAAGAACAAGAACTTGCCTTTAACACCTTGAAAGAATTATTGTGTTCTGCCCCCATTCTTATTTTACCAGATTTTTCTAAAACTTTTGAAATCGAATGTGATGCTTCCGGAATTGGTATAGGTGTTGTTTTGATGTAGGAAAAGCGAGCAATCGCCTATTTCAGTGAGAAGTTGAATGGGCCCATGTCAACTACTCAACTTATGATAAAGAGCTTTATGCCTTGGTGCGAGCTTTGGAAGTGTGGCAGCATTATTTGCTACCTAAGGAATTTATGGTACATAATGACCATGAATCCCTCAAACACTTGAAGGGCCAAGGGAAGCTGAACAA
Organism: Arachis ipaensis; assembly: GCF_059453495.1. Classification (NCBI taxonomy): domain Eukaryota; kingdom Viridiplantae; phylum Streptophyta; class Magnoliopsida; order Fabales; family Fabaceae; genus Arachis; species Arachis ipaensis. Next base: position 84,859,306 of record NC_142442.1, on the reverse strand, counting down.
GAGACATGTAAAATGGATAGAATTCATTGAATCTTTTCCATATGTAATCGCCTATAACTAAGGTAAAGAGAATGTGGTTGCTGATGCATTATCTAGAAGGTATTCCTTAATCACAACCCTTACTTCTAAACTGTTAGGTTTTGAGTTTATGAAGGAATTGTATACAACTGATTCTACCTTTGCCTCTATCTATGCTGCATGTGAACATGGTGCATATAACAAATTCTATAAGCATGATGGTTTTCTTTTTTGGGGTAATAGGATTTGTGTACCTACTTGTTCTATTAGGGAGTTACTTGTTCTAGAATCACATAGTGGGGGTTTAATAAGTCATTTTGTTGTGCATAAGACTTTGGATGTTTTATCTGAGCATTTTTACTGGCCCCACATGCGTAAAGATGTTGAAAAATTTTGTGCTAAATGTATTTCATGTAAACAAGCTAAATCTAAGTATTTACCACATGGTTTGTATACTCCTTTACCTGTTCCTGTGCATTCATGGGTTGATATTTCTATGGATTTTGTTCTTGGTTTGCTTAGAACTAGGAGAGGTCGAGATAGCATTTTTGTTGTGGTAGATAGATTTAGTAAAATGGCTCATTTCATTGCTTGCCATAAAACTGATGATGCCACACATATTGCTAACCTATTCTTTCGAGAAGTTGTGCGCTTACATAGTGTTCCCCAAACTATTGTTTCTGATCGTGATGTCAAATTCTTAAGTCACTTTTGGAAAGTTTTGTGGAGTAAGTTAGGAACAAAATTGTTATACTCAACTACTTGTCACCCTCAAACTGATGGTCAAACTGAAGTCGTAAATAGGCCATTAGGAACCTTATTGCGTGCTGTTGTTGGTAAAAATTTGAAAACCTGGGAAGATTGTTTACCTTTTATTGAGTTTGCTTATAACAGGACAATCCATTCTTCCACTGGTTTTTCGCCCTTTGAACTTGTCTATGGTTTTAATCCTCTAACTGTCTTAGATTTAATGCCTTTACCTTTGAGTGATCTTATTAGTTTAGATGGAGCAAGCAAGGTTGAGAAAGTTAAAGCAATACATGCAAAGGCTCGTGACCTAATTGAGAGGAAGAACAAAGCCACGGCTGAACGGATTAACAAGAGCCGAAAGCATATAGTTTTCGAACCAGGAGATTGGGTTTGGGTACATTTGAGGAAGGAGAGATTTCTTACTCAAAGGAAGACTAAACTTGATGCTAGAGGGGATGGCCCATTCCAAGTGCTTGAGAAGATCAATGACAACACCTACAAGATTGACTTACCAGGTGAGTATAATGTGTCTGCTACTTTTAATGTTTCTGATCTCTCTTCTTTTGATATGGGCACAGATTCGAGGACAAATTTTTTTGAGGAAGGAGGGAATGATACATTCTCGGAAGGACAACAGGGGCATTCTAAGACAAAAGGGAAGAATGGGAATTTCAGACTTCCAGAGGGCCCCATCACTAGAGTACGTGCAAAGAAGCTCAAGGAGAGCTTTGGGAACCTGGCAGCACTTATGCATATGGAGTTACATCAAGTTTTAACCATGGAAAAATGGGCAAGGCCCATTGGGCTAAGTCAGGACAGCAAGAAGCCCAATAATGCTTTCCGAATTTAGTGGGAGGCATAATTTATCTTTAGATTTTGAAATTCTAGACTTTTGTTTTAGTTTGTTATGTGGTCAAAAGTTTGTTAGAAGACTTGTTTTAAATCTGCTATGCTTAGTAGTATTTTTAGGGGTTTTAAATTTAAATCAAATCTGATCTAATCTAATAAGATCAAATCTGATTTAAATTAGTTATCATATCTTTAGGATTTTAAAATTTAAATCAAATCTGATCTAATCCAATAAGATCAAATCTGATTTAAATTAGTTATCTTATCTTTTAGTTAGTTGTTAGGTGCCTATTTAAACACCTTTGGTGAGACAATTTACACAACTTTTGATGAATAAAATTTCCTTAGTGCTTTATGCACGTTTTTATTGTGTGATTAAGTGAGGTGAGTGATTTGCTTCGCTTGTTGCATGGAGAAGATTGAGTGATTCAATTTTTATCCCTCTGATCTAGGTTGTCAAGGACAAGTTCTTTGAAGGTCTAGTAGGGAATCCCTTCCAGTGACCTAGGTTGCTAAGAACAAGTATCTTAGAGGTCTAGTAGGAAAACCCTTATCTATCTTTTATGTTTCCGCTGTGTCTTGGGTATACCTTTATTGAATAATCCTTATCTATTGTGATAAAACCCCTAACTCCCAATCTATTCCTTATCATTACTTCCTTTTCAACACTAATTCTTACTCTTCTTTGTAGTTAGTTGTTGTATTTGCGTGTTTTATTGCATTATAGTTAGACTTTGTGCATATTTTACCACTACTTGGTTGAAGTAATGATTTTCTTTTCAAGAAACTATTTTAGGTATTTCACTAATTTGAATTAAAAATTTGTGTTCAATTTGTTTGAAGATTGTAATTTGGAACATAGTTTAGAGCTAAGAACACACAACCTGTGAGATTTTGAGCTTAATTATATGGTTACATTATTTAACCATGATTTTTATTCTTGTGTGTTTTCTTCTCTATGATTGCAATATATGGTTTGTTCCATTTTATATTTCCATTGTTTAGTGTATATTCATGCATACATATGATTGAGGCTATCATTTGTTATTAGCTCACTTATCCCAAATAGCCTACCCTTTCATTTGCCTTTCTTTGCCACTTTGAGCCTTTTTAACCCCCAATTGTTCTTTATGTTACCACATCACTAGCCTTAAGCGGAAAAACAAGTAATTACCCCAATTGAATCTTTGGTTAGCTTAAGATAGAGATTGTGTGTCAATTAAGTGTGGAGAAATACGGAACTTTGGTTGATGAGAGTGTGTATTGTTCTGTTGACAAATATTGAGAATTTGGTGCTACTCATGTGAAACTATGAAAACCATATGCATTGATTTACGATGCTTCAAAAAAATTTTACTAATATAGGGGAATAAAATCACCCCAATGTTGAGTTCAATAAAAAGATCAATGCATATAAGATGAACTAAAAGAGCATTTAAATACATGAGTATGTGACAAATACAAAAGTGAAAGTATGGGTATCTAAGCATGACTTTAGAAGCATCTAGAGTGTGTGTGTGTGTGTTAGGTAAGAACTTAAGTTAGTCAAGGATTCAATTTATAGCTCACTTGGCCATACATATATCCTTACCCTTACCTTAGTCCCATTACAACCTTGAAAAGACCTCATGATGTTTACATTTGTACATTAGGTATTTGTTGATTGGTTAGATGAAGAGCAAAGTTTTAAAAAGCATGACTAGAGGAGACTAGAGTGGATTAACCCTAAACACCTGAGTGAGTAGAGTGCATATACGGTTCCAGTGAGGGTTCACTGCTTGATTCTCTGTTCCTGGCTTTCATGAGCTATTTTCTTACAAGTTTACTTGCCTCTTATTGTGTAATTTGAATTGGTGGAATCTGATTTCTGTTTGTCTTGGAGAACTTGTTTACTTTTAACCAAGTAGGTAGAAACATCTTATCATATAGTTGCATTCATTTACATAGGTTGCATTGTATGAGTCTTACCTTCCCCCATTCATTCTTTTGATCTCCTTGAGCTTAGCATGAGGACATGCTAATGTTTAAGTGTGGGGGGATTGATAAACGACTATTTTATGGTTTATCTTGTGCTAAATTAAGTGGTCTTTATCAATCCTTTGCATACTTATTCATACAATTTGCATGGTTTTACAAATCCTTCCCAATCTTGTTCTATGGTTGAAAACTTGCTTCTTAAGCTTGTGAATTGTGTATTTTTAATTCCCCTTTATACCATTCGATGCCGTGATCAGTGTGCTAACTGCTTTCAGGTTTATAGGGTAGGAATGGCTTAGAGGGTAGAAAGGGAGCATGCAAAAATAGAAGGAATACAAGAAACTAAGGAGCTGACCAGCGAGGACCGACGTGCACGCACGGCTCACGCACACGCACAACTTGGCGCATTCCATAGCGACGCACATGCGTACCTGACACGGACGCGTGACATGCGCAGAAGACCATCGACGCATACGCGTGACTGATGCGTACGCACGACGTGCGTAACACGCTACAACGGCAGAATTCGCTGGGGGTGATTTTGGGCTGAGTTTTGACCCAATTTTTGGCCCAGAAATACAGACTAGAGCCAGGGGACAGCGGAGACTCAGGGAGGCACTTCTCATTCATTCTCATAATTTTAGGTTTTAGATGTAGTTTTTAGAGAGAGAGGCTCTTTCCTCTCTCTAGGTTTTCGGTTCTTAGGTTTAGTTCTTCTCTAATTCAGACTTCTATCTTGCTTTATTTTAGTTTCTATCCTACATTCTATCACTCTAGTATCTTAATTTATCTTCTCTTGTTGATTTATTTATTTTCCCATTTAATTTGTGAACTTTTAATGTTAGATTCAATTTTCATGTTAATGCAATTTATGTTTTCTATGGTTATTGTTACTCTCTTTAATTGTTAGTCATTGATGCTTGCAATTGATTGTTTAGATTTACATTCCTTGTTAGTTTTCTATGCTTTCATCCTATGCCTTCTAAGTGTTTGATAAAATGCTTGGAAGGATGTTAGAGTAGAATTTTATGTCCTTGGCTTGGGATGGAAACTTAGAAATTCTTGAGTTACTAATGTCCAAGTAATTGATGATTGGTAGCCATTAACTCTAGTTCTCACTAATTGAATTAGTAGAGAGTTAGGACTTATGGACTTGGATTGATATAGCTCATTTGACTTTCCTTTACTAGTTAGAGGATGATTTAATGGGATTGATCCTTGCAATTATCATGTTGTCGTTAGTGATACGGATAGAGATCCTTGACCACCAACCCTTGCCAAGACCTTTTTGTCATTTAAATTTCATTGTCATTTACTTTTCCTGTTCCCTATCCAAACCCCAAAAGATACAAACTCATAACCAATTATAAGAACACTTCCCTGTAATTCCTTTGAGAGACGACCCTAGGTTTGAATACTTCGGTTATTACTTTTAAGGGGTTTGTTACTTGTGACAACCAAATTTTTGTATGAAAAGATTATTGTTGGTTTTGGAACCATACTTTCAACGAGAATATATTCGTGAATTCTAGACCACACAAAAATCCGTTCATCAGTGCGTGGGATGTATCCGAGGGGCTTGATCGGTGTGTCTCCTGGCCCAAACAGGCTGTTGGGATACGCTCTGAGCTCTTTTTCTTGTAGTTCGAGCTTGTCAAAGGCGAATTTGAATAGAATGTCCGCGGAGCTTCCCTGGTCAACCAGTGTTCGGTGGAGGTTGGCATTAGCTAGTATGATGGTAATGACCATGGGGTCATCATGCCCAAGGATGATGCCCGCAACATCTTCTTTGGTGAAGGCGATAGTAGGGAGGTTGGGTGACCTGTCCCCATCTCCGACTTAGTGTACTTTTTTAAGGTGTCTTTTACGGGATGATTTGGAGATTTCCCTTCTGCGAATCCTCCGTTGATCATATGAACGTGCCTTTCCGGGGTGTGAGGGGTACGTTCGGCTCATCCACCCTCTTCGTCCCTTCTTCTCTTTTTTGGCTCATCTATTCTGTTGGCTAGGAATCGATCTAGTCTTCCTTCTCGGGCCAGTTTTTCTATGACATTCTTCAAGTCATAGCACTTATTAGTCGGATGTCTGTAGATCTTGTGGTATTCGCAGTACTGGGTCCAACTTCCTCCCCTTTTGTGTTTAATTAGGCGAGGAGGTAGGATATTTTTTGTGTTGCATATTTCCCGGTAGACGTCCACTAAGGATATCCGAAGAGGGGGTATAGTTATGGTATTTCCTGGGCTTCTCTGTGGATTGGTCTTCCTTTTTCTTTGACTCCTTATCTTTGTCCCAAGATGGGTAGGAGAACCCGGCTTTGGAGGTTTCTCCTAATCGGGAGTTTTTCTCCATGTTGATGTATTTCTCAGCCCGTTCTTGCACTTCGTTCAAGGATGTGAGGTGTTTTTTAGATATGGAGTGGCTGAAGGGCCCGTCACATAGACCGTTGATAAGTCCCATGATGGCCGCTTCTGTGGAGAGATTCTGTATGTCGAGGCATGCTTTATTGAACCTTTCCATGTAGCTTCAGAGGCTTTCCCGATCTCCTTGCTTTATCCCTAGTAGGCTAGGAGCGTGCTTGGGTTTATCCTTTTGTTTAGAGAACCTGGCTAGGAATTTTCTGGCGAGATTGTCGGAGCTTGTGATTGATCACGAAGGCAAGCTGTCGAACCATTTTATTACCATTTTGGTCAAAGTTGTTGGGAAGGACTTGTAACAAGTTGAGTCTGAAGCGTCTGTGAGGTACATCCAATTCCTAAAGTTGCTAAGGTGATGGCTTGGGTCGGACATACCATCATATGGGGTCATGTCAGGAGTTTTGAAGTATTTTGGGACTTTAGCCATCATGATTTCCTTCGTGAACGGGTCTTGGTCGTTGTGGGGGCTAGTTTTGTGATCGGATCGAGTGGTTTTACTTTCAGGTCAGGTTCGAGTCTTAGGAGTTCTTCTTCCAGATCTCGACGCTGTCTTGTTTCTCTATGGATATCTCGCTCGACTTCTCGTTGTCGTTTGGCTTCTTGTTCGAGCTGTTTAAGACGATCTTGCTATTCATGCATGGCTTCCAAGATTTCTACGCTCAGGGGTTGCTTGTCTCCCTTGGAGTGGTGTGTGTCCTTCGGGGAGGTTGGTGTAGCATCTGTGTTCTTTATTGGTGTTCCTTCTTCTAATCTGGAGGTGTGGTCGTTGGTAGGAGGGTTGTTTGCCATGTCAATGGGATGACTTCCAAGTCCCCAGTAACGGCGCCAATGTTCCGAGGGTTACCTGAAACTGGGAGGTCGATCTCGGATGAGATCTTCTGGTTTGATCGAGGCTACCGCGTCCGACTTGTTGGAATAAGAGGTGCTACTGGTTCTCAATTCACTGGGAGGTGGTACCTACAAGAAACTCTGATGCTTAAGTTAGTACGGGCTTTAGATAGGTTTTTTGTAGAATTAGAGTATGAGTTATACCTAGGTGCTCCAGTGTATTTATAATGGTGCTTGACGATCTTCCTTTTAAATAAGTTTGTTATCTTATCTTATCTTTTGTAGGTGAGATCATATCTTTGGCCAACCGCCTTCTAGTAGGTGGTGGTTTTTTCACTTTGGGCCTCTTTGGGTCCTTGTGATGATTGTCCGAACTCTTTGTGGAGAGTTCGTTGTAGTGGACCAACCTTTAAAGGGGTCGGTCCTTGTATTTCGTGCAACACGGACCTTATAGCTCGGTCCAGGGTATGAACACCTTGTAACTTCAGCTTTGTAATCGTACTCTCATCCTTATACCTGTATGCTATATGAACCTCTTTTATTTTGTACCAATTTTCGAGGACAAAAATTTTTATAAGTAGGGTAGGATGTAAGACCCCCTAATTTTGAAAATCAAATAATTAGTTATTTATAAGTTATTATATTATATTGAGATTTTGTTTTTGTTAACAAAAATAATTAAATAGAATTTTATTAGTATTAAAGTTTAATTTAATTATGACTTATTCTATTAGTTTGAATTATTTATTAAAAACTATTTTAGTAGACAAAATTTAAATTGATTATTATTATTATTATTATTATTATTATTATTATTATTATTATTATTATTATTATTATTATTGTTATTATTATTATATTAATACTTCTTCCATTTAACTAACCAAAGGCATTAAAGGGAACAAGCTAAGGAAAATGAATTTGAGAACATGGCTTTTATGCATAAATGCACATATACAACCATGACACTTCATTAGTTTCATTCATTAAGTTTATATAATAATATAATCATCCTTCATTAAAGCCAAACGTGGCTTATGCCTCATTACATATATATATCTAAAGGTGACACTTAAGCACCCTTCCTTTGCCCAAATCATCATCAAATCCATTAAGCAGTGCAATAACCAAGCTTGCATGCTATCCAAATAAAGGAGAGAGTGGCCGAATTTCATGGTGAAAACCGTGAGTTCTTTCTATTTTCCTTTTTTGATTTCTTACAATCCGTAACTCTAATAAAAAATCTAATATGGTAGAAGTGTTCGTATCTTCCTCCTCTACACGTTGGCATTACTTTTGTCCAGTAGAAGTTGACGGTGACACAACTCCTCTTCTTCTTGAGTTTAGCCAATTGGAGTTCTAGGAGGTACAAGCAATTTCTGACATTTTCTTCTTTAGCGACTTAGTCAGAAAGCTTCTCCGGAGCTTCCGTTGTTTTGATTTCGTACGAAAGTAGGAGATTTCATTTTGAAATTAACCGTTTTAATCTATGAATGCTATGGAAGTCTAGTGAATATTTGAACATAATTTATGATTGTTTGGAATGATTGAATGATAAGATTGAATTGTATTTGTGACTGAATATGATGGATATGTATTTGATTTCTTGATTGTTTAGGAATGATGAGAATTCCGAATATTGAGTTGGAAAGTCAGTTTGATTAAATACTATGTAAAATGATTTTCTTAGGTTGGGGTTAATTTGATATTGAAAATAAATCCGCATTTGGAATGGATTTGAGCTATTGGAAATGAGTTTTATTGATTTATCAAAAATGATTCTGAGGATCAATAAAGATTTTGACATTAGAATTGGTTTGATTTGTTGGTATTGAACTGAGATTTGAAAATGATTTCTGATTTTTGAAATGTTTGAAAAGCGGTTGAGAATGGTTCGGTTGGTACCCCAAAAAGGTGGCAGAGTCCGAAATTTAGGGGAGATGTTGTCAAAATTTTATTATGAAACTTAAGTCTTTGTTTGAAATATTTTAGAAAAAGGTTAGACTTGAGAAATTGTATTATTTGGCTTTTGATTTATTAAGAAAAGACGTATGTTTGGGTTTGATTTACTAAGAAAGATTTATGTTTTGAGTTTGACTAAAGAACTACATTTTAAGGAATTATGATTCAAAGAGTTTGTTAATTTTAAAAGAATGAGTTTGATTGACGTCCTCCCTAAAGTCTCGAGACCCTGCTGTGAGATTTACTTAATAAATGATTCTTTTAGTTTTTGAAAGAGGTTTAAATCTAAAATGGTTTTAAAGTCGGTTTGGAAAAATCATGGTCAAGTAAGAAGTGATTTTTGTGTGAAAAAAGAACTTGTTGTAAGTAAAGTTGTTTCAGAGGTTTGGAAAAGTTTATAAAGAGTGGTGTTGGTTTTAAATAAAAATGATTTGAGTTCGGTTTAATAAGAAAGAAAAGAAGAAGAAGAATGAAAAGTAAAAGAAAGAAAGATAATTAAAGGAGAGCAGAGAACAAAGACTAAAGAATATATTAACTAAAAGGATCTCTGCCACAGGAGAGCAGAGAACAAAGATTAAAAGAATATATTAATTAATGAAATGACTGCCACAGGAGAGCAGATATATGACATTGTTTGGACCTTAGTGCCAAATATAAAGTGGGGATGCCCACACACTGAGAACTGTTTTTCAGATGTATGCTTATTGATTTGGAAAGTCACACTGTATGCGGCCTAGCCGTATGACTTAAAAGCACACTGTATGCATTTGGAAAGCCATATCTGGGACTTGTGCCTAGGTAATGTTGGGAGCGGGTAGGCAACTGACACATGAGCTCGTGGCCTGCGTTAGGGATAGACATGCATCATGCTATTTGCACATTCACATTTGATTGTGTTTGCTTATCTTGTTTCTCCGTGATTGTGCCATTTGTCTTATTGTAATTTGTACGTGTGTTGATCTGTTTCCTGTGCTATTGTTTTTCTGTGATTGGAAATTGAGGTTGTGATTGAGATTTGCTTTAAGTTTGGAAATTTAAAGAAGGTAATCTATTATATTAAGTAAAAGTAAAAAGTATCTCCAAAGGTTTAACGAAATAGTTTTATTGAGTGAGTTAATTATTTGCATTATATTCATTACTTTTACGGCATTCCCATTCCCTACTGAGAACGTGTGGTTTGTTTTGACCCCAAAATCTTTCACCCTTTCAGTGACAGGTTCGAAGGTTCAACATGAAGCTGCAGACGAGTATTAGATTTACTTGTGATTCCTGTTGTTTTCATAGAATTCCCTCACCTTTATTGATCAGAATTTTATTTTATATAGAGGGATAGGAATTATATCTGAGTTACATTTGAATTCTTTTGTATAATATTTATTATTATTAATAATTATGTAATTATTATTACTTGTATTCTTTGACGTATGATTTTAATTAATGAGAAACAAAATTTTTTGGCATTTTCTATAAAACTGAAACACGATATCGAACTAAAGGCTCAATTTTAAATAGCAAATAAAGAAAACAGGTTAGTAATTCCTTACTTTTGGTATGATCATGACGTGCTAAAAGTTAGGGTGTTACACTATTGGCTGATGAGTCTCATCTGTTAGTTATTAGGCCAAAGTCGACATGTCCAGTAGCTAACCTGAACACTGTCTCTCTGTTGCGCATTAATATCATTAGAGGGAATATATTCCCTGTGTAACTCCTTACCACACTTAATCTTATGCTTAAGTCATAAGACTGAGATAGTAAGGTATTACGAATATATATATATATATATATATATATATATATATATATATATATATATATATATATATATATATATATATATATTGTAATAGTGAAGGAGATATTTAACTAGGAACCTTTAAAAACGGGTAAAACAAAATTGCAAAATAAAAGCGCAACGCTCGTGAAACGAGATAACTTGCGTGCTAAGAAATCTAAAGATAATAAGTATAAATAGACAGAAAATGAGAATAGAGAGTCAAGGATACAAAATAACTTGCGTGCACCTCCTTCTTATACAATTCATCATTTTTAACCTTTACTTCATTCCCAAGTTATCTCTATTTCCTAGCTTCAATTTATAACTAAGCTTATCATTATGTTCTAGCGCTAAAAGGGTAAAAATAGAACTAAGCTTTAAAACACAAAATACCTTTGCTGAAAACAGGGGAGTAACGCGTACACATGGGCCACGCATCCGCATGGGCGTGCAAACTTAGCCCATTACATGTACACATAGGCTTGCCTGCGCACGCATACACGTGAGGCAGTAGCTACGCTATGTGTGTGAAGATTTCGCGTACGCAAATTGCCCTGCCAAGCATACACGTCGGCCACGCGTACGCGTGGGCGTCAATTTTATCAAAATTTTGGCTAAGTCTGAAATCTACAGATTTGCTAAATTAAACACCAAACTTCCGATGCACATAACTTTTCCACGTGGGTCGTTTGTGCGAAACGCACAATAGCCGTACGATTCCAGCCCAACTTTCTGGGCGTTGGATCCTTACGCTGATTTCCAGGTCACGCGGCCGCGTGAATGACGCGGACGCGTGGGGGGTTGTTTTTCGCAACTGATGCGATCGCATGAGTGATGTGGTCGCGTCGCACGCCTACTCTTTTTTTATGCAGGTATGCAATTATGCAGTATACTGTGCGAATGAATAATATTCAGGTTCAATTGAAAAGGAAAGCAAAAATAAATAAAATGAAATAAAACTGAAAAAAGAAACGACCATACCATGGTGGGTTGTCTCCCACCTAGCACTTTTAGTTAAAGTCCTTAAGTTAGACATTGGATGAGCTTCCTGTTATGGTGGCTTGCGCTTAAATTCGTCCAGGAATCTCCACCAATGTTTGGAATGCCAATAGCCTCCGGGGTCCTAAACTAGGCATGTAAAGCTTCTGAGTATCTTCAAGCAGATTGTCAGGCTCCCGGGGTGACGAATGTCAGAATAGATTCCAGGATCCCAAACTTTGCTTTTAAATCCGCCTTCGTCTTGATCTATATTTTTCCATCCGGGCGGTTTAGAAAGTAGATTTTCACCAAGATGACCAAACGTTTTCTGAGATCTATTCGATTGACCATGATGCCAATCCGTGCACTTCGAATTGAAGCATGGAACCTTATGGAACCTTGTGCACCAGCTCTGAGTGCGAGCCATTTCCCTCTTACTCTTAAAGCCGCAGAGAGCTCTAAGCTGGCCATCTGTTTCAAGCAAACCATATTCAAGTGGAAAAATAAAGCTAAAGGTTAAGGATTGTACCCACTTGAAGCTTGTATTGGGTGGTAATGGCCTTGGGATAGGTGTTTCCAGTGGTTTTGTAAGTTCTACTCCCTTGTGCTCTGTGGTGAATTTCTTCACTTCCTTGCAGACTTCTTCAAATGCATCCATGTCCTGATCAAAGCCTTCTATGTCTTCCTCGTCACTTAAGTCATAGATGGGAGGTTGAGAGAAATCTACCTCCGCATCATCTTCGTATTCACTTGGGGAAGATTCTTCGATCTCAGAGAATTCACTTGCTAATGCAAGTTCATTATTGGGAGAACTTGACTTGAGATTATCATCATCAAGGAAACTTGCTTCTTGGATTATTCCGTCTAGTGCTTCATAAAAGATTTGCTTTGGGAGTTGTGCACTATCCTCCTCAGCATGAATTGTAACGTTTTTGACAGAATTTTCCATGACTCTGGATTCCCATAGAAGTTAAGCGTCTCCTAAGTCTTCAACCAACTCTTCTTCCTTTACAATGACAGCTTCCTCTACTTGTTCCAGTATGAAGTCATGCCCTGTTCTGTCCACTGGAGTTTTTAGTATCTCCTTCATGCTACGCTCTTCTTTAGATTGTCCACATGGGGCTGTGGGAGGTCATTGAATGTTCGAACATCTAGAAGATAATTGACTTACAGCTTGCTCCAGTTGATGAAGGGTTATTTGGAGTTGATCTACTATTTCCTTGAGGCGAACCTCTGATTCTTGGGGTGATGGATTTGGATGTGGTACATGGGGAAGTGGTGGTGTTTGGGAGTAATTGGATTGGAATTGGAGTAAATGAGGATCATATGGTGGTGAATAGTGAAAAGGAGCTTGTGAGTGTGGTGGTTCGAAGTTATGTTGAGAGGATGGCCTATAAGCACAGGGTGGGGCTTGTTGGTAACTACAAGGTTGTCCACCATGTCTATTGGCTTGGTATGCATTATAGAATGGTCTTTGTCTATGATATCTTGGAGGGTGTTGTTGCCTAAAGGGTTGATCAGATCCTCTTGACTCCATCCATCTTTGATTGCTCTGACCTTGATACATGTTCCTGTTATAACTTTTACTCCTTTCAACAATATTAGAACCAAACTCAAAGCGAGAGGGGTGAGAATTCATAGTAGCTAATAAAAATAACAGGAGAAAATAAGAACAAATAAACAAGTAAAAGAGAAATATTTACAATAACCAATAATAAGGCACACAATTGCAGTTCCCCGGCAACGGCGCCATTTTGAAAGAACTTGGAGATTGATGGTTTAGAAGTTATAGTAAACTCTCGTTACAAGTATAGTTACTAAAACAAGCAATCAACCTTTCTTACAACCATTTTTGTTGTCACAAGTAACAAACCCCTTAAAAATTGATAATCGAAGTATTCAAACCTCGGGTCGTCTTCTCAAGGAACTGTAGGGAAGTATGTTCTTATTATTGGTTATGAAGATTGTAAATTGGGGTTTTGAAGATGAGGAACAAGTAGATTAAATTGCAATTAAAATAAGTAAAAGACTATAAAATAAATAAATAACTGTAAAACACACTTTTGGCAAGGTATGAGAAATTGGAAGTCCTATCCTGGTTATCCTTATCAATGTTGATGAAAATTGAATCTTATTTCCATTTAGTTAGCCTTTACTTGAGCAAGGGAAGGTCAAGTGACTAATTAGTTTGATTTTCAAATCCTAGTTAATCCCTAAGGAAAGATTGGGATTATTGAAGTTCAATTCAATTAGCAAAAATAACAATTATCGATCACGTTGAGTTTGATAACTCCTGAGTTACTGATTTCTTAACCAAGACCAAAGGGGAAAAAGTAAATCTACTGGAATAAAAATGTCTTTAGATTCGAAGCAACAGTAACGTAAATAAAAGAAAGCAATAATAAACTGAAATACCTCAAATAACATTAATTCAAAGAATAATCTGTAACATAGAAGAATTCATAAACTAAATTGAGAAGATAAATAAAAAGGAATGTTAAACCTGATAAAAAGAGATAATCTTGAAAGCAAAAGAAAACCTAATTCTAAATCCTAAAAAAGAGAGGAGAGAACCTCTCCCTCAAAACTACATCTAATTCATGAAAAATAACTAATTGGAGACTCTCTTCCTGAATGGATGCATTCCCCCACTTCATAACCTCTGATCTGTGCCTTCTAGACTTGGATTTGGGCCAAAAAGGGCTTCAGAAATCCCTGAGAGCATTTTCTGTAATTTCTGGTGCGTGGCCTCTATCACGCGTCCGCGTGGGTCACGCGGTCGTGTCAATTGGAGTTTTCGTTGCCACGCAGTCACTTCAATCATGCATCCGCGTCATATGCGTTTCGCTCAAGGTGCGCGGTCGTGTTAATCACGCGGTCGCGTCACTACCATTTCGCGCTGGCATGCGGTCGCGTCGTCCATGCGATCGCGTCACTGCTAGTTTCTTCAAAAATTTTGTTTTGTGCTTTCCTTCCATTTTTGTATGTTCCCTTTCCATCCTTTAAGTCATTCCTGCCTTAGAAGATCTAAAACTACTCAACACACGAATCACGGCATCGAATGGAAGTAAAGGGTAATTAAAATAATTACTTTTAAAGCATAGGAAACATGTTTTTCACATACATCACATAATAAGGAAGGGAAAGTAAAACCATGCAATTAACATGAATAAGTGAGTGAAGGATTGAATAAATCACTTATATTAGGCACAAAATATATCATAAAATATGGGTTTATCACATATATATACAAAATAAGCTTAGTCAAAATAATGAAATTTTTCAAGAAAATTTTCTATAGGGCACCAATTGATTTGAGTGAAAATTCTTCATTAAACTTGCTTGAATTGTATATATATTGTGGATCATGTTTTGAGCTAAGAACACAAGCTTGTGAGTTTTGAGCCTAATGGCGTGGTTACATCTTATAACCACTTATTTTCCTACTTGTGTGCAATTATTCTCTTGCTATGATTGTAATCTTTGATTTTTTTTATTCTTTATGTACATTATTTTGTGTAGACATGCATTTATATGATTGAGGCCATCATTTCAAATAGCTCACTTACCCAAAAAGCCTTACCTCTTATCTTCCAGTGTTAGCCAATTTGAGCCTACGATTAACCCACTTGTTCTTAATTTTAGCACATTACAAGCCTTAAAGCAGAAAACAATAAATGTCCTTATTTGGATCTTTGATTAGCTTAGGCTAGTGAGTGTGTATCATTCAAGTGTGGGAAAACCTGGGACATTGGGTGAATAAAAGGGTAGTTTTGTATTTTTGTTGTAAATATTTGGGAATTGGGTGCATGCTCATGTATTAATCAAATGTGGACCTTATGCATTGATGTTCTTGTATATAGTTTGAAAGAAACAAAAAATGAGAAAAAGAAAAGAAAAAGAAAAAATAATATGGAAAAAAAATATAGAAAAAAAAAACGAAAAAAAAGAAAGAAATAAAAAGGGGACAAAATGCCCCAAAGTAAAGTTCAATAAAGATCAATGCATATGTGTTGTGATCAAGAAAAGAAAATACATGAGTATGTGAAAAAGTGAAAAATGGGTAGTTAGATTAGAACTCAATTGTATAGGTTATCATAGGTTAGGTGGGAAAGTCTAGGTTAATCAAAGATTCAAATTTCTAGCCCACTTAACCATACATGACCCTACCTTGACCCTAACCCCATTACAACCCTTGAGAAAGACCTCATGATAATTGTATGCATACATTGAATGATTGTTGATTGTTAGATGAAGAACAAATCTTGGAAAGCATGAAATAGAGGAGAATTGAGTGAATCAACCCCTAAACACTTGAGTGGCTAGAGCGGATACACATCCGGTGAGGGTTCGATTGCTCAGTTACATGTACTCACCATAATCATTTTTTATTCATGCAAGTTTGTAAACCTTTTTGATAACTCAATTCAATTGTGGATTAGACTTGCTAGTCCTTAGCCCTTGTGCATATAGGCTTCTTGGGAATTGATTTATTTTGACCAAGCATTTGCATTCATATAGGTAGTTGCATTTAGGTAGTTTGCATATAGTTTAGTTGCATTGAATAAATGCCATACCCTTTACTTTATTCTTGGTATAGCATGAGGACATGCTAAGGTTTAAGTGTGGGGAGGTTGATAAACCCCATTTTTAGGGCTTATCTTATATTGAATTCAAGGGATTTTATCACCTTTTACCCACATTTATTCATAGAAATAGCATGGTTTCATGATTGTTTCTTAAATTGTGCTTAAAGGTGAAACATGCTTTTAGACCTCTAATCTGATGATTTTTATTCACCTTTGATTCCACTAGATGCCTTGATTTGTTTGTTAAGTGATTTCAGGTTGAAAAGGCTAGGAATGGATCAAAGGAGTGAAGAGGAAAGCATGCCAAGTGGAGAACACATGGAAAAGCCAAAGATTTGAGATGAATCATCCACGCGCACGCGCAATGTACGCGCACGCTTGGATCGCGAAAATCTCAAGGGATGCGCACGCGTGCTGTACGCATATGTGTCGGTGGCCGCACGGGATTTTTAAATAAAAAACGTGCCCAGCAAATTTTGAGGAGCTGTGGGGCCCAGTTTGCAACCAACTTTGGCGCCAAAATGCTTTAAAGGACCAAGGATTTAAGGGAATTGGGTTCTTTTGCTCATTTTTACACATTAGGATTAGTTTTAGTTAGTTTTAGAGAGAGAAGCTCTCTCTTCTCTCTAGAATTAGGATTAGGTTTAGGTTAATCTCTCCTCTTAGATCTAGGTTTTAATCTTTGCTTTCATCTACTTCTACCTTTTAATTCTATGTTTCTATATCTTGTTCTTTCATTCTCTTGTTGTAATTTCTTCTATTTTGTTTCTTTACTTTGTTGTGAATCTACTTTTGTTCCTTTATTCTCTTTTAATGCAATTTGAGGTAATTCATGTCAATTGTGTTTCCTTTGATTGTTGTTGTTAATTCTTTACATCTAATTGTTGTTAGAATTCATTTTTGTTGTCACTTTACTATGCTTTCCTTTTGTGCCTTCCAAGTGTTTGTCAAAATGCTTGAGAAGAGGTTAAAGTAGAATTTTGTGTTCTTGGCTTGGGAAGGTAACTTAGGAACTCTTGAGTTACTAATGTCCAAGTGATTGATAGTTGATAGCCATTAACTCTAATTCTCACTAATTCAGTTAGTGAAGAGCTAGGACCTATAGACTTGGATTGGTATAACTCACTTGACTTTCCTTTACTATTAGTTAGGGGATGACTTAGTGGGATTGATCCTTGCAATTATCATGTTGTGGTTAGTGATAAGGATAGAGATCCTTGACCACCAAACCATGCCAAGACCGTTTTGTTATTTGATTTCTTTTATCATTTACTTCTCTTATTTCCTAATCAAAACCCCAAAATATACAGGTCCATGGCCAATAACAAGAACACTACCATGTAATTCCTTTGAGAGACGGCCCGAGGTTTAAATACTTCGGTTTATAATTTTAGGGGTTTGTACTTGTGACAAACAAATCTTTCTATGAAAGGATTGTTGTTGGTTTAGAAACTATACTTGCAACGAGAATTCAATTGTGAATTCTAAACCGTCAAAAAATCCATTCATCATAAACTCAGCTTATAACGCCCCAATAGGTCGAACAATGCTAAACCAGCTCGCCGCGGTAGTCTCCACTCCACATCTGTGCATGAAGTTCCCAATCCCAGAAGGGATCACCACCGTAAAAGGAGACCAAAAACTCACGCGACGCCGTTACAACGAAAGTCTGAACCTTAAAGGCAACTCCGGAGGAAAAGAAGCCAACACTATCGAACTTGGGGGAGTTTGAGCCCACGAAGAGCTTCGTTCTCAACCAGAAGGGGAGACCAAAGAAGTTCGCATCGGGGATACTCAAGACAAAATAACAAACATAGGAGCAACCTTACAAGGAAACATCAAGGAGTTACTAATACAGTTCCTAAAGGATAATGCCAACCTTTTTGCATGGAAGGCCACAGACATGCTTGGCATGATCCCGGGCTAATGTGCCATAAACTGGCAGTATATCCTAGATCTCGGCCAGTGCAACAGAAGCGTAGCAAGCTAGGCCTGGAAAGGTCCCAAACGGTGGAAGAGCAGGTACAAACCTTACTCGAGACAGGGTTCAAAAGGGAAGTCAAGTACCCATTGTGGCTGGCCAACGTCGTCTTGGTAAAGAAGTCAAATGGAAAGTGGTGGATGTGTACGGATTACACCGAGCTCAATAAAGCCTGTCCAAAAGATCTCTACCCGCTCCCAAATATAAACACTCTAGTGGATGCCTCTTCCGGATACAAGTACCTCTCCTTCATGGATGCTTTTTTAGGATACAACCAAATCCCAATGTATCTGCCCGACCAAGAAAAGACCTCGTTCCTAATCCCAAGAGCGAACTACTGCTATATAGTCATTCTTTTCAGACTCAAAAATACAGGAGCTACATACCAAAAATTAATGAATAAGATTTTCGCCAATCACATCGGAAAGCTAATGGAGGTTTATGTAGATGACATGCTGGTAAAAACACATAGTGAGGAATCGTTGTTATCCGACCTCACTAAAGTGTTCGATACCATAAGAAAACATGGGATGCGACTTAACCCCGCAAAGTGCACCTTCGCGGTAGAAGCTGGCAAATTCTTGGGCTTCATGCTCACCCAAAGAGGAATTGTGGCAAACCCATATAAATGCCAGGCTATACTTAACATGAAAAGCCTGACCTGCGTCAAAGCGGTACAACAGCTTAACGGAAGACTGGCGGCCTTATCCAGATTCTTAGCTAGATCAGCTTTAAGATCTCTCCCCTTTTATGCAATATTAAGAAAGGGAAGGAGTTTCGAATGGACCCCAGAGTATGAACAAGCCTTCTAAGATTTCAAGAAATTTTTGGGACAACCACCCATCCTTACCCGACCATAGAAAGGCGAGGAACTCATATTATATCTCACTGTAGGAAGTCGGGTAATAGCGGTACTAGTTAGAGAAGACGAAAGTGGGCAACAACCCATTTACTTCATCAGTAAGGCTCTACAAGGAGTTGAATTAAACTATCAAAAGATAGAAAAGTTTGCTTACGCCCCCATACTCACTACTCAACAACTCCGCCCATACTTTCAGGCTCACACTATCAGAATACAGACCAACCAGCCTATGAAAGGTATCTTACAAAAAACAGATCTAGTTGGAAGAATCCTACAATGGGCAGTCGAGTTATCCGAATTCGACCTCAAATACGAAGCTCGGGTAGCATTTAAGTCACAGTATCTGGCCGACTTCATTGCCGAGTATACTGACACCCTGGGTACCTCCATAAAATGGAATCTCTATGTGGATGGCTCCTCAAACAAAATCGGGAGTGGCGTAGGTGTAATTATGAGAGTGATCAGGGAACCCCAATTGAGCTCTCATTAAAGTTCGAATTCCCTGCCTCAAATAATCAAGCTAAATATGAGGTACTACTAGCCGGTTTGAGGCTGGCTAGGGAGGTGGAGTTCAGGAGCTTACCGTCTTCAGTGACTCACAAGTAATCACCTCACAAATAGAAGGGAGCTATCAAGCTAAGGATCCCACCATGAAAAAATACCTGGATAAAACCAGAGAATAGCTCGGACAATTTGGGGGATATGAGATCCGACATATACCTCGGGAACAGAATGTCTGAGCTGATGCACTTTCAAAACTAGACAGCACCAAACCGGGGGGCAATAATAGAAGCCTCATCCAAGAAACACTGCAAAGTCCATTAATATCGGAGAAAGAAAAGATCCGAACCATATCAGGTCAGGATCAAGGATGGATGACTCCCATAATCAACTACCTCAAGTTTGAAACATTACCCACAGATAAAAAGGAGGCAAAAAGGCTAGTACAAGAAGCACAATACTACACCATAGTGGGCAACATCCTATATAAGAGAGGGATTTCAACACCCCTACTAAAATATGTGCCGACCTCCGATACAAGGGAAGTCCTGGAAGAAGTACACAGTGGTACGTGTGGCAACCACCTAGGGCCACGATCGCTTTCCAAAAAGGTACCTCGAGCTGGTTTCTACTGGCCAACCTTACAAAAGGAGGCAACGGAGTTCATCAAGAAATGCCCACCATGCCAGAAGCACACCAACTTCCATATAGCTCCACCCGAAGAGCTCATCTGTGTTACATCACTCTGGCCATTTGCAAAGTGGGGGCTCGACCTCCTCGGTCCCTTCCCCCAAGGATCAGGGCAAGTCAAGTTTCTTATTGTAGGCACAGACTACTTCACAAAGTGGATTGAAGCAGAGCCACTGGCTACTGCCACCGCCCAAAGAAGTCGAAAATTTCTATATAGAAATATTGTCACAAGGTTTGGGGTTCCTTACTCCATCACCACAGATAATGGCGCTCAGTTCACCAACACGGGTTTCAGGAACTTGATAGCTGATCTAAAAATAAAGCACCAATTCACCTCTATGGAACACCCATAGGCCAACAAACAGGCTGGGTTAAAACGGAGGTTACAGGATGCAAAGGGAGCTTGGGCTGAGGAGCTCCCGCAAGTCCTATGGGCATATCGGACAACGCCACACTCTACTACTGGGGAATCACCCTTCCGACTTGCTTACGGAATGGAGGCAATGATCCCCGTAGAAGTAGAAGAAGGATCCCCTAGATTGATCCTCTACAACGAAGATACCAACTCCCAAACTCAAAGGGAAGAGCTCGACCTACTTCCAGAAGTCTGAGAAAGAGCTCGGATTATAGAGGAAGCACTAAAGCGTCGAATGGCTTTAAGGTATAATCGGAAGGTAGTCCAGCAAAGCTTCTCCACCAATGATCTCATTTTAATCCGAAATGATATCGGAGCAGGTCGGTCAGGAGAAAGGAAGCTAGCAGCTAATTGGAAATGACCATACTGGGAAAAGGTTACTACAGGGTGGCCGACCTCGAAGGGCGGGAGCTACCAAGGTCATGGCATGCTTGTAACCTAAGAAGGTACTATAGCTAGTAAAGGTCTTAGGTCAAGGCGCACTCTTTTTCCTAAAAAGGTTTTTTAATGAGGAGCCAGGCTGAGACCTAAAAAACTACCCAACCTAGAAGGGTAAGCACTAACATGTATACATTCTTATTTATATTTCCATCCCTTATTATTATTTGAATGAAAGATATCAAGTCCCTAAAATTTTTCCTACAAAGACACATTAATTTACGCTTAAAAGAAAAATTCATCGACCGATCATAAAGAGGTTGGCAAGGTAAAGCAATAAAGCTTGGATTAATGCAAGGAGTTATAAAAAGTATCCCATATAAAGCGACCTGACGAGGTCTGACTAAAAATGGGATTACTAAAAATAACTCGAGAAGGCCCGACAGAGAACTCGGACCAACATGAAAGGAACACTAAAAAGGGACAAAAACATCTCGCAAAGGCCAATGAAAGGTTAAAAAACCAAGGCCAGAAGTGCTTCGCTGAAAGGTACAAGTCT
The DNA here is from genome assembly GCF_059453495.1 of Arachis ipaensis. Taxonomy (NCBI): domain Eukaryota; kingdom Viridiplantae; phylum Streptophyta; class Magnoliopsida; order Fabales; family Fabaceae; genus Arachis; species Arachis ipaensis. The sequence goes on along the minus strand of NC_142442.1, from coordinate 84,837,778 downwards.
TGAAAAAAAGACACTACTTAAAAAGTGAAAACACAAGTCAAAATGGCACTAAAAAGTCTTCCAAACAAACTATAAAAAAAATGTTCCCCATCGGAACACTACCTAAAATGTTGTTCGAATATGACTAAAAAAGCCCAAACAGTGAAGACAAACAAGTCGGTACCCAAAAAGGCGTAACCCAAAGGGACAAATACGACCTCAACAAAGAGAACAATAAAGGTTTGAAAGGTTAAGAAACCTATATGCTCAGCTAAAAGGTGCAAGTCCTAATGAAGGATTTACCTAAAAAGCAAAGGCACAAGCCGGAAGAAGGCCAAAAAGTCATCCAAACAAACAATAAAAGGATTCCCTATTGGAACACTACTTAAAAAGATGTTTGGAATTTGGCTAAAAGAGCTCGGGGGAAAAAGCTGAGCCAGCTTCCAAGGCAATACCCCACCTCAAGGAGTATCAAGGAAACCCAATGCGATTATGTAAAGGCTGAAGGGCAACCCTCTCCAAACAAAGGTTGAAAAACAACTCAAGTACAAGCATATCAACACAAATCAAATGCATCATCAAATATAAAACATTAAAAGACTCAAAGACTGCCTAAACGGCAGCCCATGAGTTTGAAGTGTTATTTTTAAACAAAAATTGCTAAGAAGCAACTAAAATGTCAGAGGTCATCCACAAAACTTACATCAACACAAGTTCAACAAAAGTCCACAGGTCGGAATACACAAATACATAGCCAAAACAAAGGTATAATAAGGAATCATAAAGGATCCGAAGTTGCATCAGCAGCTACATCTTTAGGAGAAGGAGGCTTGATTGAGATCGGGGTGGCATTGACAACTCCGTCTGGGCCGTTCAGTATCTCCTCCAGATCTGGCTCGGGCCCAGGAGAAACCACCTCGGGAGAAGGAACTATAGTAGCTGAAGCTGTGGAAGCCTTGGCTGGTGGCACAGGAGGAGGACCCTCATCTTCATCATCTGGGGCAGGCACGATCTTGCCATCCTCCACCATATTATCCAGACTAAATAAGGTGAGGTCGAGTTCGGGAGCAAGAACCCGGACCTGAGCCTTCAAATTTTCATACACTTCGGTCACAGTGTCCACCATATGACCTTGGAGCTCGGCGTAATCAGCCTGGGCGGACTGAAGCCTCTCCCTGGTCTCCAACAGCTCACCATATGTGCTACTATAGCTGTCTTTGGATGTCATGGCCATCTCCTCGGCTAGATTGGCGGACGCCTCAACAGTAATAGCCCGATTCTTCTCTTTCTCCACATCAAACTCTAGTTTTGCAACCTTGGCATCGAGCTCATCCTTTAGACCTTTAATTCTATCATATTCAGATTTGGCGTCCTCCATAAAGGCCTTAGTCGCATGATCCAGGGAATCACGGACAACACGAGATAAGGCCGTACCCAGTTGGCCATCCGAATGCTGTTGCTAGTAATAATATATAGATGATGAAGGATAGATAGTGTCATCCAAAGAAACTTTACCATGAGGAGCTATCAACTCAGTAGCAAATCCCACGCCATCAAATTCTTTATTGTTCAGATCATAAATCCGAGCGTTTTTCTATTTTTTGGGAGGAGGACCAGCAGCAGTAGGAGAGGAGGCAGCACCAGAAGTCATTTGCAAAGGGTCAAGTTGCCGGCTTCTTAGGAGGCGTCTGTGCAGACGAACCCTCCTCCGAATTCTTCTGTGACAAGTTTTGAGCTGCCACCACCTTTTTGGCCCTCCGAAAAGACTTCATAGAATCCAAAGATTTCACCATTTCTGAAAAGGAAGCCAGTGAAATAGTTACACAAATAGAATTCAAAAGACAAAGACCATGAATAGCAAAAGGTAACCACTTCTATACAGAAAGAGGTCGGACACTACCTAGTTTGGTGCGAAGGAGGGAAGTATCTCCCAGAAATTTCTTAGTATCCAGATGAGGAGGCTCTCCCCAATGCTCCTCTAAAACATTCACAAAAGCTTGTTCCACCTCATCTAAACTCTCCCAAGTGGGTATTTAAGGGTTACAGGCTCCTTTTGCCACCATAAAGGAAAGGTCGGCTCATCGTTCTCATCCAAAAAGAAAGGGCGAACGCCCTCAACAGCACGGATTCTAAAATAGTAATTTTTAAAATCACGAAAAGATTCATCAAACATGAAGAACACCTTTTTTCCTTGGGTGGCGCAAAAAGAGATCCACGAAGCCTTCTTCTTAGCCACCCCAGGTTTGGTCAAAACAAACAGATAAAGGAAAAGAGATTAGGAAGGACGAACATCTAGTTCTCAACACAACAACTAAAAAATCTATATAAAGCCCCAAGAGATCGGATGAAGTTGCGAAGGGGCCACATTACAGTTCCACAAGAGCTCGGTCTCGAAGGCTGTAAAAGGAATGGTTATATTCAGCTGGGAAAAGAAGTAATCGTAGGCGTAAAAGAAAGGTCGCTGGTGCACAAAATTGTGATCACACTTTTCCCAACTCCGAATAACTAACCAGCAAGTGCACTGGGTCATCCATGTAATACCTTACGTGAGTAAGGGTCGATCCCACGGAGATTGTCGGCTTGAAGCAAGCTATGGTTATCTTGTAAATATTAGCCAGGAGATTAATGATAAAAATGATTTCTATTTATGAAAAGTAAATAACATGAAATAAATGATACTTGTGACTCAGTAATGAGGAACAGATTGAGGTTCCGGAGATGTTCTGTCTTCTGAATCTCTGCTTTCCTATTGTCTTCTTCTCTAAACATGCATGGTTTCCTTCCATGGCAAGCTGTATGATCCTCTCGGATGAAAAATACCAGGCACAGTTTTTGCACAGCTAATCAACTGTCGGATCTCTCGTCTCGAATGAAAAATACCAGGTACAGCTACTGCACGGCTAATCATCTGTCGGTTCTCACTAGTGTCAGAATAGGATCTCTCGATCCTTTTGCATACTGTCACTGCGCCCAACAGTCGTGAGTTTGAAGCTCGTCATAGTCATCCTTTTCTAGATCCTACTCGGAATACCACAGACAAGTTTTAGACTTTCTGGATCCCAGGAATGCTGCCAATTGGTTCTAGCTTCTACCACGAAGGTTCTAATCTCACGGACTTGGTCAGTAGATCAGAGACCCAAGAGATACGCACTCAAGCTGTCGCCCAATGACTATGTTGAGCTCAGATAGAACAGGAGTGGTTGTTAGGCACGTGTTCATAAAGTCGAGAATAATGATGAGTAACACGGATCATCATATTCTTCATATTGAAGTACGAGTGAGTATCTTAGAACAGAATCAAGCGTATTTGAAAAGAAAATAGTAGTAATTGCATTAATCCATTGAGACACAGCAGAGCTCCTCACCCCCACCTATGGGGTTTAGAGACTCATGCCATAGAAGATACAATATCAAATGTAAAATTTCATGAGTTCTAAATGAATCTCTAAAAGCAATTTTTATACTAAACTAGTAACTTAGGTTTACAGAAAATGATTAACTAAGTGCAGATAGTGCAGAAATCCACTCTCGGGGCCCACTTGGTGAGTGTTTGGGCTGAGATTTCAAGCTTTCACGTGAATATGCCTCAAATTGGAGTTAAATGCCACCCTGGGTGCCAAAATGGGCGATTAACGCCAAGAAGTGTGCTAGTTCTGGCGTTTTACGCCAGAAAGTTTCTGGCTGGCGTTTAATGCCAGTTTGGGCCATCAAATCTCAATCAAAGTATATACTATTATATATTGCTGGAAAGCCCAAGATGTCTACTTTCCAATGCAATTAAGAGCGCGCCAATTGGGCTTTTGTAGCTCCAGAAAATCTACTTCGAGTGCAGAAGGGTCAGAATCCAATAGCATCTGTAGTCCTTTCTCAGCCTCTTAATCAGATTTTTGCTCAGGTCCCTCAATTTCAGCCCGAAAATACCTAAAATTGTAGAAAAATACAAAAACTCATAGTAAAGTCCAGAAATGTAATTTTTGCATAAAAACTAGTAAAAATATAATAAAAAGTAACTAAAACATACTAAAAACTATGTAAAAACAATGCCAAAAAAGGTATAAATTATCCGCTCATCACAACACCAAACATAAATTGTTGCTTGTCCCCAAGCAAATAAAAACAAATAGGATAAAAAGAAGAGAATATACAATAAATTTCAAAAATATCAATGAAGATTAGTTTCAACTAGATGAGCGGGACTAGTAGCTTTTTGCTTTTGAACAATTTTGGCATCTCACTTTATCCTTTGAAGTTCAGAATGATTGGCATCCATAGGAACTCAGAATTTAGATAGTGTTATTGATTCTCCTAGTTTAGTATGTTGATTCTTGCACACAGCTACTTTATGAGTCTTAGCCGTGACCCTAAGCATTTTGTTTTCCAGTATTACCACCGGATACATAAATGCCACAGACACATAACTGGGTGAACCTTTTCAGATTGTGACTTAGCTTTGCTAGAGTCCCCAGTTAGAGGTGCCCAGAGCTCTTAAGCACACTCTTTTTGCTTTGGATCACGACTTTAACCGCTCAGTCTCAAGCTTTTCACTTGATACCTTCACGCCACAAGCACATGGTTAGGGACAGCTTGATTTAGCCGCTTAGGCCAGGATTTTATTCCTTTGGGCCCTCCTATCCATTAATGCTCAAAGCCTTGGATCCTTTTTACCCTTGTCTTTTAGTTTAAAGGGTTATTGGCTTTTTCTGCTTGCTTTTCTTTTCTTTATTTTTTGCCATTTTTTTTGCAAGCTTTGTGTTTTTCACTGCTTTTTCTTGCTTCAAGAATCAATTTTATGATTTTTTAGATTATCAATAACATTTCTCTTTTTTCATTATTCTTTCAAGAGCTAACAATTTTAATATTCATAAGCTTCATTATCAAAAATATGCACTGTTCAAGCATTCATTCAGAAAGCAAGAAGTATTGCCACCATATCAAAATAATTATACCAATTTCAAGATAAATTTCGAAATTATGCACTTCTTGTTCTTTTGCAAATAAAAACATTTTTTATTTAAGAAAGGTGAGAGATTCATGGAATCATTCATAGCTTTAAGACATAGACTCTAAGCACTGATGATCATGTAATAAAGATAAAAACATAGACAAAACATAAACATAAAAGCAGACAAATAACAATAAAAGAAAGGAAATTAAAGATAAAAATAAACGACTCTAATACTAATGCTCATGTAACTCTTAAAATAGGTTTCTAACAATAAAAGTTATCACAGAGTTAGGACTCAACAACCTTTATTTTGAGGGATAAGTGCTCCTTCAATCTGTGGGATGTCTGGCTCTTCAAGGGACAGCTTCTGGCACTTTAGCTCCAGTATCTCATGCCCTTGTTTCTCTTGTTCTTTGAGCAATTTGCAGAGCATGCTATTTTGATTCTGCTGCTCTTCTTTGAGTTAATCCATAGTTTCTTGTAGCTTGGTGACATATGCTTCTAAACGGGCCCAATAATCAAATTGAGGAATTTCTGAGATGAGCTCATGCGCCCTCCTCTTGATGGGGTTATCTTGAACTTGAGGTCCATCCATCACCTTTTTGGTGATTGCGTGTTCAACTGGGATATATTCATCCACATCCATCTTTACCCCCGCATCTTTACATAGCATACTAATCAAACTTGGGTAAGCCAATTTGGCATCAGTGGACTCCTTGTTTGCAAATATGTAAATTTTACCAGGGATCAGCTGATGAATCTCAACCTCTTTCCCCAGCATAATACAGTGAATCATCACTGATCTCTTGATAGTGACTTCAGAGCAGTTGCTGCTTGGGAGCCCAATGAAATCCAGCCAACCTCTAGCAACTGGTTTGAGATCTCCTCTCTTTAGCTGGTTTGGGACACCTTTTGTATTAGTAATCCACTTGGTTCCAGGGAGGCATATGTCCTCTAGAACCTGATCTAGCCTTTTATCTTTGGCCATTCTCCTATTAAAGGACTCTGAATCATCTTATAGTTGAGGAAGCTTGAGAACTTCTCTCACTTTTCAAAGTGGAAGTAAATAATCTTCCCTCTGACCATAGTCTGAAAGGAGTGGAAAGCAGTTCCCCCTAATCTTTGCTTATTCGTCATCCACAGATTTGCATAGAATTCCTGAATCATATTTCTTCCAACATGTATCTCAGGATTATCCAGGACTTCCTAGCCCCTGTTTCGAATATGCTCTTGGATCTCCGGGTATTCGTCTTCTTTTAGATTAAACTTAACTTCCGGGATCACTGATCTTCTGCACACAATTTTGAAGTAATGGTCTGCATGTTCTTTGGTGAAAAAATTTTCATGCATACAAAGTGGTTTCGGATTGCTTTCTTTCTTTCCTCCTTGTCTTCCTTTGGGAGCCATGAGATTAGTTTGTTTTAGCTCAGGGATCACGAAAATCACACCAAACTTGGAGTTTTGCTTGCCCTCAAGCAAAAATAAGAAAAAGAAGAGGAATAGATGGATTGGAAGATTTGAATGATGGGTGAAAAAGGGCTGGCCGAATGTGTTTTTAAAAGGGAGGTAGGGAATGGGTTTCAAATTTTTTTAGAAAAAGATCAGATAGAAAGATATGATTGATAAAAGATGAACATGATGTGAAAAAGATAAGATTTTTTCAAAATTTAAAAGATATGAAAAAGATATGAGGAAGTTAAATCTGAATTTTTGTTTATGCATCTAAGAAATAAAAGATAATATGAATGAGTTAAAAATATTTGAAAAGAAATTGGAAAGATGAATGAGTTTTGAAAAAGAATTGAAAAGAATTGAAAAAAAATTAAAAAGAATTTATAAGATTATTAATTTTTGGAAAGGAAATTAAAAAATGAATGTTTGTAATATTTTGATGCAAAAAATTTTGAATTACCTCCACCTTGCTGTTCTGGTGTTAAACGCCCATAATGATAGCCATTCTGGCGTTTAACGCCCATCTGGTGCCATTTTGGGCATTTAACGCCCAGCCAGGTACCCTGGCTGGCATTAGACGCCCAGAATGCTGCCCATTCTGGCGATTAACTCCCAGAATGATACCTTTTTTGACGTTAAACGCCCAGAATGGTAGCCATTCTGGCGTTTTAACGCCCAAAATATCCCTTTACTGGCGTTTTGTTGCTAGTGAGCTCTTTTTCTCTGTGATTCCTCTGCTTTATGTCTTGAACCTCCATTTTCCTGACTTATTCACTGAAATGCATTAGCTAACATGAGTAACAAAATTAAATAGACTTATATAATTGTTATAAACATCTAATTTTTGATAATGGCTGGGTTGCCTCCCAGCAAGCGCTTCTTTACTGTCTTTAGCTGAACTTTACTAAGCTTTTAATTTAGTCTTAGTTTTGAGCATTCTTGCTCAACATTGCCTTCAATATAATGTTTGATTCTATGTCCATTAACAATGAACCTTTTGTCAGAATCAATATCTTGAAGCTCTACATAACCATATGGTGACACACTTGTAATCACATATGGTCCCTTCCATCGGGATTTCAATTTCCCAGGGAACAATCTGAGCCTAGAGTTAAACAGTAGGACCTTCCGTCCTGGCTCAAAGACTCTAGATGACAGCCTTTTGTCATGCCATCTTTTTGCTTTCTCCTTATAGATTTTAGCATTTTCGAAATCATTGAGTCTGAACTCCTCCAGCTCATTCAACTGGAGTAATCTCTTCTCTCCAGCTACCTTAGCATCAAGGTTTAGGAACCTGGTTGCTCAGTAGGCCTTGTGTTCTAGTTCCACTAGCAGATGACAGGCTTTTCCATACACAAGCTGGTATGGAGAGGTCCCTATCGGAGTCTTGAATGCGGTTCTATATGCCCACAGAGCATCATCCAGACTTCTTGCCCTATCCCTTCTACGGGTACTTACAGTCCGTTCTAGGATTCGTTTTAGTTCTCTATTCGAGACTTCAGCCTGCCCATTTGTCTGTGGATGATATGTAGTGGCCACTTTGTGGTTAATTCCATATCGGACCAGAGCAGAGTCAAGCTATTTATTGCAGAAATGAGTGCCTCCATCACTGATCAGTACCTTAGGGACACCAAACCTGCTAAAGATATGCTTCTGGAGGAACTTTATCACTGTCTTAGTATCATTAGTGGGTGTCACAATTGCCTCTATCCATTTTAATACATAGTCTACTGCCACCAGAACATAAGTGTTAGAGTATGATGGTGGGAAAGGCCCCATGCAGTCAATACCCCATACATCAAACAACTCAATCTCTAAGATCCCTTGCTGAGGCATGGCATAACCGTGAGGAAGATTACCAGCTCTCTAGCAACTGTCACAGTTACGTACAAACTCTCGGGAGTCTCTATAGAGGGTAGGCCAGTAGAAGCCACATTGGAGAACCTTTGTGGCTGTTCGCTCACCTCCAAAATGTCCTCCATATTGTAATCCATGGCAATGCCATAGGATCTTCTGTGCCTCTTCTCTAGGTACACATCTACGGATTACTCCATCTGTACACCTCTTAAAGAGATATGGTTCATCCCATAAGTAGTACTTTGCATTAGAAATTAATTTTTTTATTTGCTGCTTACTGTACTCTTTGGGTATGAATCTCACAGCTTTATAGTTTGCAATGTCTGCAAACCACGGTACTTCCTGAATGGCAAAGAGTTGCTCATCCAGGTAGGTTTCAAAGATCTCAGTAGGAGGGAGGGACTCTCCTGCTACTGGTTCTATTCGGGACAGGTGATCTGCTACTTAGTTTTCTATCCCTTTTCTGTCTCTTATTTCTATATCAAACTCTTGCAGGAGCAACACCCATCTTATGAGTCTGGGTTTTGAATCCTGCTTTGTGAGGAGATATTTTAGAGCAGCATGGTCAGTGTACACAATCACTTTTGATCCTAATAAATAAGATCTGAACTTGTCAATGGCATAAACCACTGCAAGCAACTCCTTTTCTGTGGTTGTGTAATTCTTTTGCGCGTAATTTAAAACACACCTAGCATAATAAATGACATGTAGAAGCTTGTCATGCCTCTTTCCCAATACTGTACCAATGGCATGGTCACTGGCATCACACATTAGTTCAAATGGTAATGTCCAGTCTAGTGCAGAAATAATTGGTACTGTGACCAGCTTAGCTTTCAGAGTGTCAAACGCCTGCAGAGACTCTGTGTCAAAGGCAAATGGCATGTCAGCAACTAGCAAATTGCTCATAGGTTTTGTAATTTTTGAAAAATCCTTTATAAACCTCTTATAGAATCCTGCATGCCCCAGAAAGCTTCTGATTGCCTTAACATTGGTAGGTGGTGGTAATTTTTCAATTACCTCTACCTTAGCTTGATCCACCTCTATTCCCTTGTTCAAAATTTTATGCCCAAGGACAATTCCTTCAGTCACCATAAAGTGACATTTCTCCTAGTTTAAAACCAGGTTAGTCTCTTGGCACCTTTTTAGAACAAGTGCTAGATGGTCAAGACAGGAGCTGAATGAGTCTCCAAATATTGAGAAGTCATCCATGAAAACTTCCAGAAATTTTTCTACCATATCAGAGAAAATAGAGAGCATGCACCTCTGAAAGGTTGTAGGTGCATTGCACAGGCTAAATGGCATCCTTCTATAGGAAAATACCCCAGATGGACATGTGAATGCTGTTTTCTCTTGGTCCTGAGGATCTACTGCAATTTGGTTGTAACCTGAATAGCCATCCAAAAAGCAGTAGTATTCATGGCCTGCTAGTCTCTTTAGCATCTGGTCTATGAATGGTAAAGGAAAATGATCCTTCCTGGTGGCTGTATTGAGCCTTCTATAGTCAATACACATACTCCACCTTGTAACTGTTCTTGTAGGAACCAGTTCATTCTTTTCATTATGAATCACTGTCATGCCTCCCTTCTTGGGGACAATTTGGACAGGGCTCACCCAGGGGCTATATGAAATAGGATAAATAATCCCAGCCTCTAGTAACTTAGTGACCTCTTTCTACACTACCTCCTTCATGGCTGGATTCAGCCGCCTCTGTGGTTGAACCACTGGCTTAGCATCATCCTCTAGTAGGATCTTGTGTATGCATCTGGCTGGACTAATGCCCTTAAGATCACTTATGGACCACCCAAGAGCTGTCTTGTGTGTCCTTAGCACCTGAATTAGTGCTTTCTCTTCCCATGGCTCTAAAGCAGAGCTTATGATCACTGGAAACGTGTCCTCTTCTCGCAGAAATGCATATTTCAGGGAGGGTAGTAGTGGTTTGAGCTCGGGTTTAGGAGGCTTTTCCTCTTCCTGAGGTTGTTTTAGAGGTTCTTCTATTTTCTCTGGTTCCTCCAGATTAGGTTGAACATCTTTAAAAATGTCCTCTAGCTCTGATTTGAGACTCTCAGTCATATTGACCTCTTCCACCAGAGAGTCAAAGATGTCAGCACTCATGCAGTCTTTTGATGTGTCTGTATGTTGTATAGCTTTGACAACATTCAACTTAAACTCATCCTCATTGACTCTCAGAGTTATCTCCCCTTTTTGGATGTCAATGAGGGTTCATCCAGTTGCTAGGAAAGAACTTTCTCGAATGAGAGTTGCACTCTTGTGCTCCTCTATTTCCAGCACTACAAAGTCAGTGGGAAAGGCAAATGGCCCAACCTTGACAATCATGTCCTCAATTACGCCTTATGGAATTTTAATGGAGCCATCAGTAAGTTGGAGGCATATTTGGGTTAGTTTATCTTCTTCAGCCAAACCTAGCTTTCTGATAGTGGATGCAGGTATCAGGTTGATACTTGCCCCAAGATCACAGAAAGCTGTCTTAGTACAAGCATCCTCTAATGTGCATGGTATCATAAAGCTTCCGGGATCTTTAAGCTTCTCTGGTGAGCTTTTTAAAATGACTGCACTGCATTCTTTAGTGAGAAAAACTTTTTCAGTTTCTCTCCAATCCTTCTTATGACTTAAGATCTCTTTCATGGACTTAGCATAAGAGGGTATTTGCTCAAGTGCCTCTGCAAACGAAATCTTTATTTCAAGAGTCCTGAGATAGTCTGTAAAGTGGGCAAATTGTTTATCCTATTCCGCTTGGCGGAGTTTCTGAGGATAAGGCATCTTGGCTTTATATTCTTCAACCTTAGTTGCTGCAGGTTTACATCCTACAGAAGTGGTTGGAGAAGTCTGCCTAAGGGGGTTGTTATCAGCACTTGCAGGTGTCTGATCCCCTATTGGCATTTGAACGCCAGGATTGGGTGCTGTATGGGTGTTTAACGCCAGATTGCCACCCTTTTTTGGCATTTGAATGCTAGAATTGGCTGCTGTATGGGCGTTAACGCTAGTTTTTCACCCTTTTCTGGCATTTGAACACCAGAATCCTTCCTTTCTGGGCTCTTATTGTCCTTAGAGGAAATTTGGCAATGGCTTGGTCATCCTCTTTCAGTTGTTCCTTTCTTGGATTTCTACTGCCTTGAGTTGAGACATTCAATGTCTTCCCACTCCTTAAATGAACAGCTTGGCACTCTTCTGTTATCTGTTTAGATAGCTGCTGTCTTGTCTGATCCAATCCAATTGTTCTTCCATATTCGTGTGAGCATTTTTAGTGTCCTGGAATAGCTCTTTAAATTCAGCTAACTGTTTTGTTATAAGAAGCAATTGCTGATTGAGTTCAACAACTTGTTCTGGAGGACTAAGTTCAGTGGATAGTGCTTTAGCCTCTTCTTTCATGGAGGACTCACTACATAAGTACAGATGCTGATTGATAGCAACTATATCAATGAGCTCTTGAGCTTCTTCAATTTTCTTCCTCGTGTGTATAGATCCACCAGCTGAGTGGTCTAGAGACATCTGGGCCTTTTCTGTAAGTCCGTAGTAGAAGATGTCTAACTGTACCCATTTTGAAAACATTTCAGAGGGGCATTCCTTAGCATCCCTCTGTACCTCTCCCAGGCATTATAAAGAGATTCATTATCCTCTTGTTTAAAGCCTTGGATGTCCAGCCTTAGATGTGTCATCCTTTTTGGAGGGAAATATTGATTCAGGAATTTGTCTGATAACTGTTTCCATGTTCTTATGCTTGCTGTGGGTTGGTTATTTAACCACCTCTTAGCTTGATCTTTTATTGCAAATGGAAATAGTAATAATCTGTAGACATCCTGATCTACTTCCTTATCACGTACTGTGTCAGCAATTTGTAAGAACTGTTCCAGAAACTCAGTAGGTTCTTCTTGTGGAAGACCGGAATACTGGCAATTTTGCTGCACCATGATAATGAGCTGAGGATTTAGCTCAAAATTGCTAGCTCTGATGGGAGGTATACAGATACTACTCCCATATGAAGCAGTAGTGGGGTTAGCATATGACCCCAGAGTCCTTCTGGACTGTTCATTTCCACTTAGGTCCATGATGGAGAAAGGGAGATGATATGGATTGTAAATAGAAATTTTATTTTATTTAATTAAGGACAAACCGAATTTAAAAGAGAATAAAATAAAGTACTTGGAAAATAGATTATAAGTTTCGAAAACTAAAAGGAAAAGAAATAAAAAAATTTGAATACTAAAATGATTACTTAATTAAAAAGATTTGAAAAATTTTGGATATGATTTTTGAAAATTGAAGAGAGAAAAAGTGGTTAGAAAGTTTTGAAAAAGATATGTCTTAAAATTAAAGTTACTTGTAAGAGAATAAATAAAAGAAAAGATTTGAAGAAGATGTGATTTTAAAATTTGAGATTAGAAAAGATAAGATAAGTTAGGTAAGAGAAGATAAGTTTTTAAATTAAAAAGTTTTGAAATTTAAATTTTAAATTTGAAAATTAAATTTTGAATTTTGAATTCTAAAATTTGAAATTTGAAATTTGAAATTTGAAATTTGAATTTTAAATTTTGAATTTTGAATTTTGAATTTTGAATTTTGAATTTTGAATTTTGAAAAAGTCAACAATATAAGATAAAGATTTGAAAAAGATTTAAATTTTGAAAAGTTTTGATTTTTAAAATTTTAAATTTAAATTTTGAAATTTGAATTTTGAGTTTTGGAATTTAATTGAAGTTTGAAATTTGAATTTGAAATAAGATAAGATAAGATTTTGAAATAGATTTGATTTTTGAAAAAGATTTGAATTTTGAAATTTAAAACTAAGATAAGATAAGATAAAAATTTTAAAATAAAAATCTAAATTTTTAAATGCAAATTTTGAAAATTCAATTAAAATAAAGAGACAAGATATATATTTTTTTTTAATTTAATGAGGAAAGAGAAACACAATAAAATGACACCAAACTTAAAATTTTTAGATCAAAACAAAAAAAACAAATAAGAAAACTTTGAATTTCAAGATGAACACCAAGAACAAATTTTAGAAATCTTTAAGAAAATAAAAGCACAAAGAACACCAAACTTAAAAATTTTTATACTTTGGACACTAATAATTCAAAAATGCACAATAAAAATAAGGAAAGACACAAAACGAGAAAAATTAAAGATCAAAAAAGGAAAATAAACAACAACAACAACTTGAAGATCAAGAAAGAACACGGAACTCGAAAATATGAAGAATAAAAAGAGCATACAATTCGAAAAATTGAAGGAAAATAAAAACATGCAATTGACACCAAACTTAAAACATCAAACTAAATTCAAACAGAAGACTCAAATTTAGTGACTCTAAACCAAAAAGATAAATTTTTTCCTAATCTAAGCAACAAGATGAACCGTCAGTTGTCCAAACTTGAACAATCCCCGGCAACGGCGCCAAAAACTTGGTGCATAAAATTGTGATCACACTTTTCACAACTCCGCACAACTAACCAGCAAGTGCACTGGGTCGTCCAAGTAATACCTTACGTGAGTAAGGGTCGATCTCACGGAGATTGTCGGCTTGAAGCAAGCTATGGTTATCTTGTAAATCTTAGTCAGGAGATTAATGATAAAAATTATTTTTATTTATAAAAAGTAAATAACATGAAATAAATGATACTTGTGATTTAGTAATGAGGAACAGGTTGAGGTTCCGAAGATGCTCTGTCTTCTGAATCTCTGCTTTCCTATTGTCTTCTTCTCCAAACATGCATGGTTTCCTTCCATGGCAAGCTGTATGATCCTCTCGGATGAAAAATACCAGGCATGGTTTCTGCATAGCTAATCAACTATCAGATCTCTCGTCTCGGATGAAAAATACCAGGTACAGCTACCACACGGCTAATCATCTATCGGTTTTCACTAGTGTTGGAATAGGATCTCTCTATCCTTTTGCACACTGTCACTGCACCCAACAGTCGTGAGTTTGAAGCTCGTCACAGTCATCCCTTTCCAAATCCTACTTGGAATACCACAGACAAGGTTTAGACTTTCTGGATCCCAGGAATGCTGCCAATTGGTTCTAGCTTCTACCACGAAGGTTCTAATCTCACGGACTCGGTCCGTGGATCAGAGACCCAAGAGATATGCACTCAAGTTGTGGCCCAATGACTACGTTGAGCTCAGATAGAACGGGAGTGGTTGTCAGGCACGCGTTCATAAAGTTGAGAATGATGATGAGTGTCACGAATCATCATATTCTTCATATTGAAGTACGAGTGAGTATCTTAGAACAGAATCAAGCGTATTTGAAAAGAAAACAGTAGTAATTGCATTAATCCATTGAGACACAGCAGAGCTCCTCACCCCCACCTATGGGGTTTAGAGACTCATGCCGTAGAAGATACAATATCAAATGTAAAATGTCATGAGTTCTAAATGAATCTCTAAAAGTAGTTTTTATACTAAACTAGTAACTTAGGTTTACAGAAAATGAGTAACTAAGTGCAGATAGTGCAGAAATCCACTTCTGGGGCCCACCTGGTGAGTGTTTGGTCTGAGCTTTCAAGCTTCCACGTGCATATGCCTCAAATTGGAGTTAAACGCCACCCTGGGTGCCGAAATGGGCGTTTAACGCCAAGAAGTGTGCCAGTTCTGGCATTTTACACCAGAAAGTTTCTGGCTGGCGTTTAATGCCAATTTGGGCCATCAAATCTCAGACAAAGTATGGACTATTTTATATTGCTCAAAAGCCCAAGATGTCTACTTTCCAATGCAATTGAGAGCGCACCAATTGGGCTTCTGTAGCTCTAGAAAATCCACTTCGAGTGCAGGAGGGTCAGAATCCAACAGCATCTGCAGTCCTTTCTCAGCCTCTGAATCAGATTTTTGCTCAGGTCCCTCAATTTTAGCCAAAAAATATCTGAAATTATAGAAAAACACACAAACTCATAGTAAAGTCCAGAAATGTGATTTTTTCATAAAAACTAATAAAAATATAATAAAAAGTAACTAAAACATACTAAAAACTATGTAAAAACAATGCCAAAAAGGGTATAAATTATCCGCTCATCAGTCGCTCTGTCTGCACTAAAAGAGGAAAACTAACTCTCTCCTCTGGGTTGGGCAACACTAATTCATAATTCTTCTCATCCTCCCTACACTCACAGATCCTATGAAGTCGCCTAAGTTTCTCACAGTACTCAGGGTCGGCTAACACACATCAGGACTATGGAGTCTAGCCAATCCGCCATACCAGCAGGGACTTTGGTCGACATCTCAACAATATTCTTACAGGAAGACATACAGCAAACTACACCTACAGCAAAGAAAAATTACAAGGGGTCACTACCAAAACAACTCAGACAGAATCGGAAAGGGAGGAAACAACCAACAAACAACAACTATAGCAGTAAAAGGACACCCTAGGATTCACACAAAGCAAAAGAGATCAAACGCCAGAAGTTCATGGGCATCCTTTGGAGGCAACAGTACAGAGCACAGAAAATATCGCAAAAACATACAACCCTAGACCTCCCAAACAAGAGTAAAACTCCTACGTTTCCCCAAAACAAAGACAGCAGAGATAAAGCAAGATTACAACTTTGATCAAAACAAGACCATGCAATCTTCTAGAAAAGCTTCAACCTTTTTAAGGAAATGCAATAAAGATCAAAACTTTGTGCGAAAACACAAGCATGCAAAGCACATATAAAAATGACTATTAAGAAACAAAAGAAAAGAAGAGTACCAACCTGTGATTAAGAGGGAGTAAGCGATGAATGCGCGAACAAAAACACGAGCAACCCACACTAACAAGCGCCGCAGAAAGAAAAGTAGGAAACTTGGGGGCAAGAAATCAGAGGAGAAAAAGCCAAAGAAAAGAAATTCTTTTTTGTCTTCAAGACGAAACGAAACAGAAGGAAGAAGGAAACTGAAACTAAGAGCGAAGCCCTTTTTTATTTCAAAATAAAAGTTGAAGGGGGAAAAGAAACGGCAAAGCAAAGGAAAGCCCAATCAATAGGCATTTAAGGCACATGCGTATTCCCAAGAAAATAACCCTCCTCGAAGAAACAAACGAGGCAGTAAAGGAGCAAAAGCAAGGAAAACGCTTCGCATTCAAACACAGCATAAAACTCGCAAACGAAAGAACAGATTGAACCAAAAATGCTTAAGCACAACTTCCCCAAAGAAATCGAAGCGTAGAAAGCACGATCTCATGGAAAGGTCTGAACTCAAGCAGGGGCATTGTTCATACCCTGGGTCGAGCTACATGATCCGGATTGGACGAAGACAAGAATGACCGACCTCTTGTAAGGTTGGACGACACCGACCTCTTCCTAAAAGAGTTCGGCCAAATCACCAGAAGCCCAAAACATGCCCAGGACAGAAACACACAGCCCACCTCAAAAGCAGCTGGCGGCAAGATAGATGATCTTACCAAAAGATAAGATAAGATAACAAACTTATCACAAGGGAGGTCACTCAACACTACTATAAATACACTGGAGCACCCAGGTATAACTCATACTCTGAGTCTACAAAAAACCTGCCTAAAGCACATGCTAACTTAAGCATCAGAGTCTCTTGCAGGTACCACCACCCTCTGATGACCAAGGATCAGCAGCATCTCCAACTCTACCAGGTCGGACACAGCAGCACCGACCAGCACAGAAGATCTCGTTCGAGATCGACCTTCAGTTTCAGGTAACCCTCGGAACACTAACCATTATCCACCATACCAACCAAATTACCCCCAAGAACCACTACCTCAATATACACCATCTCCATACCCTTATCAAGAAGAACCACCTTCGTATTATGAGCCCTTTCTCCCAACAAATGAACCCTCCTATCCACCCCAAGCTCCCATAGTTGATACCTTTGGTGTTATTCGCCAAGGGCAAAGAGAGCTTCAAACCACACTTACCGCTACTCTCACTGGTCTCACCTCTACTCTCCAAGCTCTTATATCCCGTGTGGATCCACATAATGATCTCTCCATCCACCACCACACTCCATGAAAGAACACCCATATCCATCAATCCAAGAGCAACATGATCCCAATTATGCTATTGACATGGAACAAGAGAGAAAGGATCGTCTTAGGGACTTAATGGATCGGATTCATGCATCTATACTTCGAGAGAAGCAAGAAGAGGCCCAAAAGGTGGAGGTAGTAGAGACCCTTGAAGATGAAGGAACAGTTAAAGAATTAGGGGAGGTTGAACAAAAGGGAAGTTCCATCATTGAAGACAATTCTACACTAAGTGACATTAAAGACCTTGTTGAAACTTCTTCCATCGTATGTGAAAGCAATGTTGAGGAAGAATGTCTACACCCTCCAACACATGACTTGATCAAAGAGGAAGAGTTGGAAGAAGTTAACAAGAAAGTAGGAATTGAAGGAAGTTGTCAAGCGGTGGAAGACATCAAGAAGGAGTTTGATTTTGTACTAGAGCAAGTGGAGAAAGCTGAAATTATCAAAGAAGAGGAAGTGGTTGAAGACTTAGGAGACGCGGAACCTCCATGGAAAACTCAAGTCATAGAGCCTTCTACCAAGACGTTTGAATTTGATGTTGAGGAAGGTGTACGACCTCCAAGGCATATCATGGTTGAAGACTTTGAGGAGGTTGATCATGAGATGGATTCAATAATTGATAATTTTTTATCTACAATTGAATCCTCTCCCATTGGACTTGAAGAAGAGGTTAATGTTGAAGAATCTTGTCAAGAGGTGGAGATCATCAAAGAGGAGCCCAAGAGAGTGAAGCATACATTGGCAGGGCCGCCACTGGAGACACCTCTCCCGAAGCCATCACCATACATTCTTTCATTCAAGTGGGTAAATCTCTTCCCCTTATGCTTTAATTTCTCACTTGCATACAGTTTGCTTAACACGGATGGACAACTTAGAGCTCTTTGTGGTTGTAATAGCAAAAGGGGGATGGTTAGTGGTAGGCAATACAATCCTAGGTTCGTTATGGTTAGATGCTCAAGGTCTAAGTGCAATGGTTGGTATAGTTCTCAATTGATTGGGTCTAGGAAGTTGTTGGGATGCCTCAGTGAGAATTCAGATTACTTGCCACCTGGTTGGAACAATGATGATCAACTTAGAGACAGGAGTAGAAACAAGGTTGGGATCTCGGCATACAAGAGGATCAACTTTGGAAGCTCAAAGCTTGTGAAGAACTTCATCAAGGCTTGGTGAATTCACTTGGAAATGTTGGAGCTTATTGGAAGTCCAAGCGTTGGTGGATGTTTCTGGATGAGTTCAAGCACAAGCCACCATGGAAAGGAGCTCACCAAACGTCCAACTTAAGGACGTTAACTAAAAGTGCTAGGCGGGAGACACCCCACCATGGTAAATTCTTCTTATTTTCTCTTTTATTTATATTAGTAATAAATTGAATTTTTATTCTTAGTTAGGATTATTTCATTTAAGCTATGGTTTCACTTATTTAATAAAATTTGGCTTTACTTTGGTACCTTAAAAGTTTATTTAAAAAAAATAATAAATAAATAAATAAAAAGAAAAAAACGAATAAAAAAAAGGGGCCACGCGCACGCGTCATATTGAATGTTACTCTCTGATACATTTTTCCTGAGAGTTGTGCTCGAACTGTGCGGGTGTCGGGTGATGTGCCTAGCGCATAACCCACCCCACACGTACGTGTTACCCAGCCAATTCGTCTTTTTATGCGTATGCGTGAGCGACGCTTACGCGTCGTATTCTCAACCTGCTATCCACGCGTACGCATGGACGACGCTTACGCGTTGTTTTTCTTCCCCGATTCCTTTTTTCTTCTTTCTCCTCTCATTTATTATTCTTTCCTCTTCCTTTTTCACTTTCTTCTCCTCCCTTCTCATCCTTATTCTCTTTCATTCTCTTTTACTTATTGCATTTGCATACTTTCATTCATTTCATTTTAACTTTGTTTGCATGTTTTTATTTTCTTTTCTAAGTTTGCTATTTTTCCATTAGTGTTGAATTTTCTTACTCACCTGTTGAATATGCTTGCATTGTTTTGGTGCTTAGTGAATGATGAATGGGAAATTGATGGTAAAGAATTTCACTAATGAAATCTCGTTACAAGTATAGTTTCTAAACCAACAATAATCCTTTCACACAAAAATTTGTTTGTCACAAGTAACAAACCCCTAATAAATCTAATAATCGAAGTATTTAAACCTCGGGTCGTCTCTCAAAAGAATTGCAGGGTAGTGTTCTTGTTATTGGTTATGAGTTGTATGTTTTGGGGTTTTGAATGAGGAACATGAAAAGTAAATGGCAATGGAATTCAAATGATAAAACGGTCTTGGCAAGGTTTGGTGGTCAAGGATCTCTATCCTTATCACTAACCACAACATGATAATTGCAAGGATCAATCCCATTAAATCATCCTCTAACAAGTAAAGGAAAGTCAAATGAGCTATATTAATCTAAGTCCATAAGTCCTAGCTATTCACTAATTGAATTAATGAGAGCTAGAGTCAATGGCTATCAATTTACCAATCACTTGGACATTAATAACTTGATGAGCGGATAATTTATACGCTTTTTGGCATTGTTTTTACATAGTTTTTAGTATGATTTAGTTAGTTTTTAATATATTTTTATTAGTTTTTAAATAAAAATCACATTTCTGGACTTTACTATGAGTTTGTGTGTTTTTCTATGATTTCAGATATTTTCTGGCTGAAATTGAGGGACTTGAGCAAAAATCAGATTCAGAGGTTGAAGAAGGACTGCAGATGTTGTTGGATTCTAACCTCCCTGCACTCAAAGTAGATTTTCTGGAGCTATAGAACTCCAAATGGCGCGCTCTCAATTGGGTTGGAAAGTAGACATCTAGGGCTTTCCAGCAATATATAATAGTCTATATGTTTCTCGAGTTTAGACGACGCAAACTGGCGTTCAAAGCCAGCTTTCTGCCCTATTTTGGAGTCAAACGCCAGAAACAGGTTGCAAAGCAGAGTTAAACGCCAGAAACATATTACAAATAGGTGTTTAACTCCAAAAAGAGTCTCTACACATGAAAGCTTAATGCTCAGCCCAAGCACACACCAAGTGGGCCCGGGAGTGGATTTCTGCATCATTTACTTATTTCTGTAAACCCTAGTAACTAGTTTAGTATAAATAGAACTTTTTACTATTGTATTTACATATTGGGATGTTTAGTTCTTAGATCATGGGGGCTGGCCTCTCAGCCATGCCTGGACTTTGTTCTTATGTATTTTCAATGGTAGAGTTTTTACACACCATAGATTAAGGTGTGGAGCTCTGCTGCTCCTTGAGTATTAATACAAAGTACTACTATTTTTCTATTCAATTCAAGTTTATTCCTATTCTAAGATATTCATTCGCACCCAAGAACATGATGAATGTGATGATTATGTGATGCTCATCACCATTCTCACCCATGAACGCGTGCCTGACAACCACTTCCGTTCTACATGAAGACGAGACAGAATGAGTATCTCTTAGATATCTAATACATGGAACCGAGTCCGAGATATTAGAGTCTTCGTGGTATAAGTTAGAACCCATGGATGGCCATTCCTGAGATCCAAAAATTCTAAACCTTGTCTGTGGTATTCCGAGTAGGATCTGGGAAGGGATGGCTGTGACGAGCTTCAAACTCGCGAGTGCTGGGCGTAGTGACAGACGCAAAAGGATAGTAAATCCTATTCCAGTATGATCGAGAACCGACAGATGATTAGCCATGCAGTGACAGCGCATTGGACCATTTTCACAGAGAGGATGGGATGTAGCCATTGACAACGGTGATGCCCTACATACAGCTTGCCATGGAAGGGAGTAGGAATGATTGGATGAAGACAGCAGGAAAGCAGAGGTTCAGGAGGAACAAAAGCATCTCTATACGCTTATCTGAAATTCTCACCAATGAATTACATAAGTATCTCTATCCTAGTTTATATTTCATTTATATTTTTATTATCAATTCACCATAACCATTTGAATCCACCTGACTGAGATTTACAAGGTGACCATAGCTTGCTTCAAGCCGACAATCTCCGAGGGATCGACCCTTACTCACGTAAGGTTTATTACTTGGACGACCCAGCGCACTTGCTGGTTAGTTGTGCGAATTTGTGACAAAGTGTGATTCACATTTGAGAGCACCAAGTGTTTAGCGCCATTGTTGATGATCGCAATTTCGTGCACTAAATTTTTGGCGCCGTTGCCGGGGATTGTTCGAGTTTGGACAACTGACGGTTCATCTTGTTGCTCAGATTATGTAATTTTATTTTATTTTTAAGCTCTTTTATTTCTTATTTTTGAAAAATATAAAAAAAATTTTTAAATAGTTTTTCAAAAAAAAATTTAATTTATGTTCTTCAGAATTTTTAAGAAGGAATTCTAGCGGTTCATGAAGCATGTTGAAGCCTGGCTGGCTGTAAAGCCATGTCTAATTCATTTGGACTGGGGCTTCCACCTATCAGCATAGAATGAAGTTGGATGAAGTATTAGTTGTTGTATGCCTGATTTGTATGCTGAAGCTTGGCTGGCCATTGGCCATGTCTAGTGTTTTGGACCGGAGCTTTCACTGAAAGCTTGGCTGGCTAGTAAGCCATGTCTAATTCCTGGACCAGAGCTTTAGACTAACATTGCAGATTCTTGGAATTCTTATTGAAAATTTTGAAATCCTTATTTTCTTTTTCCAATTAATTTTCGAAAAATACCAAAAGAATAATAAAATCATAAAATCAAAAATAATTTGATGTTTCTTGTTTGAGTCTAGTGTCAAATTGTAAATTTGGTGTCAGTTGCATGTTTGTTTCTTTCTTGCATTTTTCGAAAATTCATCATGCATTCTTCATGATCTTCAAGTTGTTCTTGATGAATCCTCTTGTTTGATCTTCATGTTTTCTTGTTTTGCATCTTTTCTTGTTTTTCATGTGCATTTTCAATTTGTTAGTGTCTAATTATTGAAAATTTCTAAGTTTGGTGTCTTGCATGTTTTTCTTTTCTTAAAAATTTTCAAAAATAAGTTCTTGGTGTTCATCTTGACATTCAAAGTGTTCTTGGTGTTCATCTTGACATTCATAGTGTTCTTGCATGCATCATTTGTTTTGATCCAAAACTTTCATGCATTGAGTCTTTTTATTGTTTTTCTCTCTCATCATTAAAAATTCAAAAATAAAAAAATATCTTTCCCTTTTTCACTCATAAATTTTCGAAAATTTGAGTTGACTTTTTTCAAAAATTTTTAAAATTTAGTTGTTTCTTATGAGTCAAATCAAATTTTCAATTTAAAAATTCTATCTTTTTCAAATCTTTTTCAAAAATCAAATCTTTTTCATTTTTCTTTTATGATTTTCGAAAATTTATAAAATCAATTTTTAAAATCTTTTTCTTATTTTATTTCATAATTTCAAAACCTTTACTAACAATTAATGTGATTGATTCAAAAATTTCAAGTTGTTACTTGCCTATTAAGAAAGATTCAATCTTTAAATTTTAAAATCATATCTTTTTAAATTTCTTTTTCAAATCTTTTTCAATTTAAGTTTCAATCATATCTTTTTCAAAATTAATTTCAAAATCTTTTCTAACTTCTTATCTTTTCAAAATTAAATTTCAAATCCTTTCCAACTAATTCTATCTTTTTGTTTCAATCATATCTTTTTCAAAACTACCTAACTAACTCTCTCTCTAATTTTTGAAAATCACCTTCCCTCTTTTTCAAAATTTCTTTTTAATTAACTATTTATTTTAAATTTTAATTTGATTTAATTTTATTTTTCTTTTTAAATTTTTGAATTTTTATTTTAAATTCAAATTAAAAACAAAAATATTTTTATTTTAATTTATTTAATTTTTGAATTCTCTCATCTCTTAT
This sequence comes from Arachis ipaensis, assembly GCF_059453495.1. Lineage (NCBI taxonomy): Eukaryota > Viridiplantae > Streptophyta > Magnoliopsida > Fabales > Fabaceae > Arachis > Arachis ipaensis. The sequence continues at coordinate 84,814,717 of NC_142442.1, read as the reverse complement.
CTCCTTCTATTTAACTATTCATCTACTAATACTTCTCTTCCACCCAAAATTCGAACACCATCTTCCTCTCTGTGTTCGAGTTTTTCTCTTCCCCTTCTTTTATTCTTCTCTTCTTATACTTACATAAGGAATCTCTATACTGTGACATAGAGGATTTCATATTTTCTTTTCTGTTTTCTTCTTTTTCATATGAGCAGGAACAAGGATAAGAACATTCTTGTTGAAGCTGATCCTGAACCTGAAAGGACTCTAAAGAGGAAGCTAAGGGAAGCTAAAGCACAACTCTCTGGAGAAAATCTGACAGAAATTTTCAAAAAAGAAGGAGACATGGCTGAAAATAATAACAATGCAAGGAAGATGCTTGGTGACTTTACTGCACCAAATTCCAATTTACATGGAAGAAGCATATCAATCCCTGTCATTGGAGCAAACAATTTTGAGCTAAAACCTCAATTAGTTTCTCTGATGCAACAGAACTGCAAGTTTTATGGACTCCCATCAGAAGATCCTTTTTCAGTTCTTAACTGAATTCTTGCAAATCTGTGATACTGTTAAGATCAATGGGGCTGATCTTGAGGTCTACAGGCTTATGCTTTTCCCGTTTACTGTAAGAGACAGAGCTAGAATATGGTTGGACTCTCAACCTAAAGACAGCCTGAACTCTTGGGATAAGCTGGTCACGGCTTTCTTAGCCAAGTTCTTTCCTCCTCAAAAGCTTAGTAAGCTTAGAGTGGATGTTCAAACCTTCAAACAGAAAGAAGGTGAGTCCCTCTATGAAGCTTGGGAGAGATACAAGGAACTGACCAAAAAGTGTCCTTCTGACATGCTTTCAGAATGGACCATCCTGGATATATTCTATGATGGTCTGTCTGAATTATCTAAAATGTCATTGGACCATTCTGCAGGTGGATCCATTCACCTAAAGAAAACGCCTGTAGAAGCTCAAGAACTCATTGACATGGTTACAAATAACCAGTTCATGTACACTTCTGAAAGGAATCCTATGAGGAAGGAATTTCTTGAAATTAATACTCTGAATGCCATATTTGCTTAGAATAAAATATTGACTCAGCAAGTCAATATGATCTCTCAGAGTCTGAATGGATTGAAGGAATCATCCAACAGTACTAAAGAGGCATCTTCTGAAGAAGAAGCTTATGATCCTAAGAACCCTGCAATAGCAGAGGTGAATTACATGGGTGAACCCTATGGAAACACCTATAATCCCTCATGGAGAAATCATCCAAATTTCTCATGGAAGGATCAACAAAAGCCTCAACAAGCCTTTAATAATGGTGGAAGAAACAGGTTTAGCAATAGCAAGCCTTTTCCATCATCCACTTAGCAACAGACAGAGAATTCTTAGCAGAATCTATCTAGCTTAGCAAATATAGTCTCTGATCTATCTAAGGCCACTTTAAGTTTCATGAATGAAACAAGATCCTCCATTAGAAATTTGGAGGCACAAGTGGGCCAGCTGAGTAAAAGGCTCACTGAAATTCCTCTTAGTACTCTCCCAAGCAATACAGAAGAAAATCCAAAGAGAGAGTGCAAGGCCATTGATTTGACCATCATGGCCGAACCTACAAGGGAGGAGGAGGACGTGAATCCTAGTGAGGAAGACCTCCTGGGACGTTCAGTGACCAATAAGGAGTTTCCCTTTGAGGAACCAAAGGAATCTGAGGCTCATCTAGAGACCATAGAGATTCCATTGAACCTCCTTCTGCCCTTCATGAGCTCTGATGAGTATTCTTCTTCTGAAGAGAATGAAGATGTTACTGAAGAGCAAGTTGCTAAGTATCTTGGTGCAATCATGAAGCTGAATGCCAAACTATTTGGTAATGAGACTTGGGAAGATGAACCTCCCTTGCTCACCAATGAACTAAATGCATTGGATAGGCAGAAATTATCTCAAAAGAAACAGGATCCTGGCAAATTCTTAATACCCTGTACCATAGGCACCATGACCTTTGAGAAGGCTCTGTGTGACCTTGGGTCAGGCATAAACTTAATGCCACTCTCTGTAATGGAGAAACTTAGGATCTTTGAGGTGCAAGCTGCCAGAATCTCATTAGAGATGGCAGACAACTTAAGAAAACAGGCTTATGGACAAGTAGAGGACGTGTTAGTAAAGGTTGAAGGCCTTTACATCCTTGCTGATTTCATAATCCTAGACACTGGAAGGATAAGGATGAATCCATCATCCTTGGAAGACCCTTCCTAGCCACAGCAAGAGCTGTGATTGATGTGGACAGAGGAGAGTTGATCCTTCAACTGAATGAGGACTACCTTGTGTTTAAAACTCAAGGATCTCCTTCTGTAACCATGGAGAGGAAGCATGAAAAGCTTCTCTCACTGCAGAGTCAACCAAAGCCCCCACAGTCAAACTCTAAGTTTGGTGTTGGGAGGCCACAACCAAACTCCAAGTTTGGTGTTGAACCCCCACATTCAAACTCTAAGTTTGGTGTTGGGAGGTTCCAACCTTACTTTGATTACCTGTGAGGCTCCATCAGAGCTCACTGTCAAGCTATTGACATTAAAGAAGCGCTTGTTGGGAGGCAACCCAATGTTATTTAATTATATTTAATTTTTTTTTATTTTTATTTCGTGTTTTATTAGGTTGATGATCATGTGGAGTTACAAAAACTACTGAAAAATCAAAAACAGAATGAAAAACAGCATTAAAAATAGCACACCCTAGAGGAGGAGCATTCTAGCATTTAAACGCCAGAAACAAGCATCTATCTGGTGTTTAACGCCAGAAACAAGCACCACACTGGCGTTTAACGCCAGAAACAAGCATCTACCTGGCGTTAAATGCCAGAAACAGGTTACATTTGGGTGTTTAACGCCAGAAACAAGTAGCAGTCTGGCGTTAAACGCTAGGATTGCACAGCAAAAGCGTTTTACACGCCTAATTGGAGCAGGGATGTTAAGTCCTTGGCCCCACTGGATCTGTGGACCCCACAGGATCCCCACCACTTCTTCTCTCCTCTTCACACCTTTTCATAACTCTCTTCCCCAAATACCCTTCACCAATCACCTCCACACCTCTTCCAAAACCATCATACAAACCACCTACACCCACCCACTCAAATTCAAACCATCACTCCTTCCTTTTCACGCATCACACCCCCTTATCCGAATTCACATATCTCCCTCCATCTCCTCCATTTTCTTCTTCTTCTACTACTTTCTTTCTTCTTTTGCTCAAGGACGAGCAAACCTTTTAAGTTTGGTGTGGAAAAAGCATTGCTTTTTTGTTTTTCCATAACCACTAATGCCTCAAGGGATGCACTTTCCTCCACAGAACTATTGGGAGCAAATCAACACCTCCCTAAGAGAATTAAGTTCCAATATGGGACAACTAAGGATGGAGCACCAAGAGCACTCCATCATCCTCCATGAGATTAGAGAAGATCAAAGAGCTATGAGGGAGGAGCAAAAAAGACAAGAAAGAGACATAAAGGAGCTCAAGAGCACCATTGGTTCTTCAAGAAGAGGAAGACGCCACCCTCACAAAGGTGGACCCGTTCGTTAATCTCCTTGTTTTTATTTCTCTGTTTTTCGTTTACTATGCTTTATGTTTATTTATGTTTGTGTCTTATTACATGATCACTAGTGTCTAAGTGTCTATGTTTTGAAGCTATGAATGTCCTTTGAATCCATCACCTCTCTTAAATGAAAAATGTTTTAATTACAAAAGAACAAGAAGTACATGATTTCGAATTCATCCTTGAAACTAGTTTAATTATTTTGATATGGTGACAATACTTTTTGTTTTCTGAATGAATGCTTGAACAGTGCATATGTCTTTTGATATTGTGGTTTATGAATGTTAAATATGTTGGCTTTTGAAGAAAAAGGAAAAAGGAGAAATGTTATTTGATGATCTGAAAAATTATAAAAATGATTCTTGAAGCAAGAAAAAGCAGTGAAGAACAAAGCAGAAAAAATACGAAAAAATAGAAAGAAAAAGAAAAAGCAAGCAGAAAAAGCCAAGAGCTCTTTAAACCAAAAGGCAAGAGCAAAAAGCCAGTAACCCTTTAAACCAAAAGGCAAGGGTAACAAAAAAAAAGGATCCAGGGCTTTGAGCATCAGTGGATAGGAGGGCCTAAAGGAATAAAATCCTGGCCTAAGCGGCTAAACCAAGCTGTCCCTAACCATGTGCTTGTGGCGTGAAGGTGTCAAGTGAAAACTTGAGACTGAGCAGTTAAAGTCGAGGTCCAAAGCAAAAGAAGAGTGTGCTTAAGAACCCTGGACACCTCTAATTGGGGACTTTAGCAAGGCTGAGTCACAATCTGAAAAGGTTCACCCAGTTATGTGTTTGTGACATTTATGTATCCGGTGGTAATATTGGAAAACAAAGTGCTTAGGGCCACGGCCAAGACTCATAAAGTAGCTGTGTTCAAGAATCAACATACTGAACTAGGAGAATCAATAACACTATCTAAATTCTAAGTTCCTATAGATGCCAATCATTCTGAACTTCAATGGATAAAGTGAGACTATTCAAGAGACAAAAAAGCTACAAGTCCCGCTCATCTGATTGGAGCTAAGTTTCATTGATATTTTGGAATTTATAGTATATTCTCTTCTTTTTATCCTAGTTGATTTTCAGTTGCTTGGGGACAAGCAACAATTTAAGATTGGTGTTGTGATGAGCGGATAATTTATACGCTTTTTGGCATTGTTTTTACATAGTTTTTAGTATGATTTAGTTAGTTTTTAATATATTTTTATTAGTTTTTAAATAAAAATCACATTTCTGGACTTTACTATGAGTTTGTGTATTTTTCTGTGATTTCAAATATTTTCTGGCTGAAATTGAGGGACTTGAGCAAAAATCAGATTCAGAGGTTGAAGAAGGACTGCAGATGCTGTTGGATTCTGACCTCCCTGCACTCAAAGTGGATTTTATAGAGCTACAGAACTCCAAATGGCACGCTCTCAATTGGGTTGGAAAGTAGACATCCGGGGCTTTCCAGAAATATATAATAGTCTATACTTTGCTCGAGTTTAGAGGACGCAAACTGGCCCTATTCTGGAGTCAAACGCCAGAAACAGGTTGCAAAGCAGAGTTAAACGCCAGAAACACGTTACAAACTGGCGTTTAACTCCAAAAAGAGTCGCTACACATGAAAGCTTAATACTCAGCCCAAGCACACACCAAGTGGGCCCGGGAGTGGATTTCTGCATCATTTACTTATTTCTGTAAACCCTAGTAACTAGTTTAGTATAAATAGAACTTTTTACTATTGTATTTACATCTTGGGACGTTTAGTTCTTAGATCATGGGGGCTGGCCTCTCGGCCATGCCAGGACTTTGTTCTTATGTATTTTCAATGGTAGAGTTTCTATACACCATAGATTAAGGTGTGGAGCTCTGCTGCTCCTTGAGTATTAATGCAAATTACTACTGTTTTTCTATTCAATTCAAGTTTATTCCTATTCTAAGATATTCATTCGCACCCAAGAACATGATGAATGTGATGATTATGTGACACTCATCACCATTCTCACCCATGAACGCGTGCCTGACAACCACTTCCGTTCTACATGAAGACGAGACAGAATGAGTATCTCTTAGATATCTAATACATGGAACCGAGTCCGAGATATTAGAGTCTTCGTGGTATAAGTTAGAACCCAAGGATGGCCATTCCTGAGATCCGAAAACTCTAAACCTTGTCTGTGGTATTCCGAGTAGGATCTGGGAAGGGATGGCTGTGACGAGCTTCAAACTCGCGAGTGCTTGGCGTAGTGACAGACGCAAAAGGATAGTAAATCCTATTCCAGTATGATCGAGAACCGACAGATGATTAGCCATGCAGTGACAGCGCATTGGACCATTTTCACAGAGAGGATGGGATGTAGCCATTTACAACGGTGATGCCCTACATACAGCTTGCCATGGAAAGGAGTAGGAATGATTGGATGAAGATAGCAGGAAAGCAGAGGTTCAGGAGGAACAAAAGCATCTCTATACGCTTATCTGAAATTCTCTCCAATGAATTACATAAGTATCTCTATCATAGTTTATATTTCATTTATATTTTTATTATCAATTCACCATAACCATTTGAATCCGCCTGACTGAGATTTACATGGTGACCATAGCTTACTTCAAGCCGACAATTTCCGTGGGATCGACCCTTACTCACGTAAGGTTTATTACTTAGACGACCCAGTGCACTTGTTGGTTAGTTGTGCGAAGTTGTGACAAAGTGTGATTCACGTTTGAGAGCACCAAGTCTTTGGCGCCATTGTTGATGATCGCAATTTTGTGCACCATAACTCAAGAATTCCTAAGTTACCTTCCCAAGCCAAGAACATAAAATTCTACTCTAACATCCTTCCAAGCATTTTATCAAACACTTGGAACGCATAAAAGGGAAGCATAGTAAATTGACAAAAAGAACTAAATCTAACAACAACTAATTGCAAAGAATTAACAACAACAATAAAGGAAATCACAATTAACATGAATTACCTCGAATTGCATTAAAAGAAAATAAAAGGAATAAGAGTAGATCAACAACAAAGTATAGAAACAAAGTAGAAGAAATTACAACAACAGAATATAAAAGAACAAGATGTAGAAACAAAGAATTGAAAGGTAGAAGTAGATGAAAGCAAGAATTAAAACCTAGATCTAAGAAATTCTAACATAAACCTAATCCTAATTCTAGAGAGAAGAGAGAGCTTCTCTCTCTAGAAAACTAACACTAAAACTAGATCTAAAGTATATGAATCAATGAATTGGTGGAATGATGTCTCCCCCTTCAATCCTTGGTCCTATTAGCCTTTTCCCTCCAAAAATTCAGCTCAAAACTGGGCCAGAAGCTCTCCAGAATTCGCCAGGCACGATTTCACTAAAGAGGTCACGTGCGGACATCGACGCATACGCGTCATGTACGCGTACGCGTCCCTGGAGTTTCGCGATCAATGCGTATGCATCTTTTGCGCGTGCGCGTCCATGAGTGCATCCCAAATCTTTGGCTTTTCATGATTTCTCCACTTTCATGCTTTCTCTTCACTCCTTTGATCCATTCCTTGCCTTTTCAATCTGAAATCACTAACAAACACATTAAGGCATCTAGTGGAATCAAAGGAAGATTAAAATTATCAAATTAAAGGCATAAAAAGCATGTTTTCACACTTAAGCACAAATTAAGGAAGAATCACAAAACCATGCTATTTATTGTGCCTCTTTATGCCAATAAATTCCTTTTCTTGGTGCCATTCTTTTCTTGTCCACCTTCCATTGGTGTTTTAATGCATCAAATTTATTAAATCCCAATTAATTCTTTATCATCTGGTATCAGTTACAGTCGTAGGTAAATTCTTATTTCGCTGCACGTCCCAGGATTCTTGTTTTGGTCTCTTTAATTTTTCTCGTCAATTTCTACAAATTTACTTCATGGTTCAAAAAAAAATTCTTCTTTAAACTCTATTACTGGAATTTTTATATATTAACATCAACGTCTGATAAAAAAGTCCAAAAAAACAAAAATTCAATTTGTTTCAGCTTTATTTTAGCCTTTTAAATTTCTTCTGGTTTGCAATTAGGTTTTAATTTTTCTATTTTCTACCATCTTAGTATCACTTATTGTTTCCTTTCCTATGTCACATACATGGATTGTCTTCTTGTCAAGTTGAACGTCTCTACCATTCAAATTACCATAGTTTGGTGTCTCAATTCCTCAATTTATGAAGTTCAACTTGTCAAAGCAATCCAAGAGTGGAAAGAGGCAAGAGTGTGGAGCTCAGCAGAGGGTAAAAACCACGTATTGAGTGTAAACATGAGTGTCCTACTCCGAGTAATACACATGAGAAGTGTGTTGTGAGGTCTTTATTTTTTTTTCATAGGTTCATTGATGGCTAACAATGACGGGAACCCCGATCCACAACTAACATTCTGCGTCGATGCACTCACTGGCGTCCTCGCAAGGATTGAACAACGTCTTGATGACCTGGATTCCTGAATTAACTCTTTTTCCCCTAGTCAAAGAGCACGGTCTCGAGAATCTATTCATAATCATTCTAAGGAGTCTGAGGAGGAGACTTCACCCAAATCCTGGTGTAAGACCTGAGCTTAATTAACCGTTTAATTAAGTAATTAATATTGCCCAAATTAGGTTCTGAAATGTTAGAATGAGAATTTGAGGATTTGAATATGATTTTTGGACTCAGTAGGTTTTTCTAAGTTAGAAAATGAGTTTTATGCGAAAAACCATGAAAAACTGCGAACGGGTTCAAGTCTGCCCGGTACTGCGTGAAAAAAAGTGAAAACAGTAAAAAACCTTAGAAAAATATTAGAAGTCAAAAATTGGGCATTAATTTTAAAGGTTTGGCCCGAAGTTGGGCCAAACGGACTAAGAACGCTAACGGGTTGGACCGGGCCCAAGTTGGGCCCAAGCCCAACATATGTAAAGGTCCTTTAAGTGAACCCTTCAGCCACATAAACACCAAAACCCAGCTGAAGAGAGATTGAAGAAGAGAGTGAGGGTTCCATTAAAATACTATTCACTATTCACTTCAACTCGCGATATCTCGAGCTACGATGCTCTGATTCGTGTGCTGTAAGTGGCTACGCGAAGCTCTTGCCGAGCCCGTTATACGCTTTTTGGCATTGTTTTTACTTAGTTTTTAGTATGATTTAGTTAGTTTTTAGTATATTTTTATTAGTTTTTTAAAAAAATCACATTTCTGTACTTTACTATGAGTTTGTGTGTTTTTCTGTGATTTCAGGTATTTTCTGGCTGAAATTGAGGGAACTGAGCAAAAATCTGATTCAGGCTGAAAAAGGACTGCTGATGCTGTTGGATTCTGACCTTCCTTCACTCAAAGTGGATTTTCTGGAGCTACAGAACTCCAAATGGCACGCTCTAAATTGCGTTGGAAAGTAGACATCCAGGGCTTTCCAGAAATATATAATAGTTGCTCAAGGATAGACGACGTAAACTGGCGTTCAACGCCAGTTCCATGTTGCAGTCTGGCATCCAGCGCCAGAAACAAGTTACAAGTTGGAGTTCAACGCCAGAAACAGGTTACAACCTGGCGTTGAATGCCCAAAACAGCCCCGGCACGTGAGAAGCTTAAATCTCAGCCCCAGCACACACCAAGTGGGCCCCAGAAGTGGATTTCTGCACTATCTATCATAGTTTACTCATTTTCTGTAAACCTAGGTTACTAGTTTAGTATTTAAACAACTTTTAGAGATTTATTTTGGATCTCATGACATTTTAGATCTGAACTTTGTAATCTCTGACGGCATGAGTCTCTAAACTCCATTGTTGGGGGTGAGGAGCTCTGTTGTGTTTCGATGAATTAATGCAACTATTTCTATTTTCTATTCAAACACGCTTGTTTCTATCTAAGATGTTCATTCGCACTTCAATATCATGGATGTGATGATCCGTGACAGTCATCACCATTCTCAACCTATGAACGCGTGCCTGACAACCACCTCCGTTCTACTTTTGATTGAATGAATATCTCTTGGATTCCTTAATCAGAATCTTCGTGGTATAAGCTAGAATCCATTGGCAGCATTCTTGAGAATCCGGAAAGTCTAAACCTTGTCTGTGGTATTCCGAGTAGGATTCAGGGATTCAATGACTGTGACGAGCTTCAAACTCGCGACTGTTGGGCGTAGTGACAGACGCAAAAGGATCAATGGATCCTATTCTGACATGATCGAGAACCGACAGATGATTAGTCGTGCGGTGACAGCGCACCTGGACCTTTTTCACTGAGAGGACGGATGGTAACTATTGACAACGGTGATCCACCAACACACAGCTTGCCATAGGAGGAACCTTGCGTGCGTGAAGAAGAAGACAGGGAGAAAGCAGAGATTCAGAAGACAAAGCATCTCCAAAACTCCAACATATTCTCCATTACTGCATACCAAGTATTTATTTTATGTTCCCTTGTTCATTTCAAGTCAACTGATAATTATAATTGACCTCCTAACTGAGATTTACAAGATAACCAGAGATTGCTTCAAACCAACAATCTCTGTGGGATTCGACCCTTACTCACGTAAGGTATTACTTGGACGACCCAGTGCACTTGCTGGTTAGTAGTACGAATTGTGAAAAGTGTGATTCACAATTCGTGCACCAAGTTTTTGGCGCCGTTGCTGGGGATTGTTTGAGTTTGAACAACTAAAGGTTTATTTTGTTGCTTAGATTATGAATAATTTATTTTTGTTGCTATAGAGTCATTATATTCTGAGTCCTTTATTTTCTTTTCAAAAATTTTTTAAAAATATTATTTTTCTTTATCAATTTTTAATTTTTTTCGTGAGTTTAGTGTCTTGTTCTAAGTTTGGTGTCAATTGCATATTCTATATTTTTCTTTTAAATTTTCGAAGTTGTGTTCTTTGATCTTCAAGTTGTTCTTGTTTATTTGTCTTGTTTGATTTTTAGTTTTTCTTGTTCTGTGTCTTTTCTTGTTTTTCTTGTGTTTTTCCAAAGCATTAGTCTTCAAAAAGGAATTTATTTTTAGTTAGTGAAAATATACCTCTTCAAAACAAGTGTTACATTACAGCTCAATTGGCTAGAGCATTGGTTTATGTTCTTGATGATTGGGCACCGGTTCTATTAAAAATCTTTTTCAAAAATAAATTTTCTTGATTTAATCTTGTGCCAAACTTTAAGTTTGGTGTTTTTTTTGTTAATCTTTATATAATTTTCGAAAAGTTATTTTGGTCTTCTAAAAATTTGAAGTTTGGTGTTCTTTCTTTTGTTCTTGGTGTTCTTGTGAATCTTCAAAGTGTTCTTGAGTCTTCTTTGTGTCTTGATCTTAAAATTCTTAAGTTTGGTGTTCCTTGGTGTTTTTCCTCCAAAATTTTCGAAAACAAGGAGCATTAGATCTAAAAATTTTAAGTCTTGTGTCTTTTATGTGTTTTTCTCTTTCATCATAAAATTCAAAATTCAAAAAAAAATATCTTTTCTAACTATTTTTAAGCCATATTTTCGATTTTTTTATTTATAAAAATTCAGATTTCAATTTCAAAATTTTTCAAATCTTATCCTTTTAAGATTAAAAAAAAATTTATATCTTTTTCAAAACAAATCTATATCTTTTCTTTCTTAAAATCTTTGCAACTCATAAATATCTTTTTCAAATCTTCACAATATCTTTTTCAAAACAAATTTATCTTTTTCAAATATCTTTTATATTTTTTTAATTTTCAATTACATCTTTTTCCTATCATATTTATCTTTTACAAATCATATCTTCTATCTTATCTTTTCTCATAATTTTCAAATTACTTGGGTTGACTTGGTCAAAATTTTTCAAATCATATCTTTTTCAAAACTTTCTAACCAATTTTTTTTCTTTCTCTCTCTCCATTTTTCGAAAATCTTCACCCATTTTTATTTATTTTATTTTAATTTATTTTATTTTCGAAATAAATAAATAAATAAATAAATAAATAAAAATATTTTTTCTCTATTTTACATCATCTCCCTTTCTCCATCATGGATCTAAGTGGAAATGAACAATCCAGAAGGACTCTGGGGTCATATGCTAACCCCACCACTACTTCATATGGGAGTAGTATCAGTATACCCTCCATTGGAGTTAGTAGCTTTGAGTTGAATCCTTAGCTCATTATCATGGTGCAGCAAAGTTGCCAGTATTCCGGTCTTCCACAGGAAGAACCTATAGAGTTTCTGGCACAGTTTTTACAAATTGCTGACACAGTACATGATAAGGAAGTAGATCAGGATGTCTACAGATTATTACTATTCCCATTTGCTGTAAAAGACCAAGCTAAGAGGTGGTTAAATAACCAACCTAAGGCTAGCATAAAGACATGGAAATAGCTGACAGAAAAATTCCTGAATCAATACTTTCCTCCAAAACGGATGACACAGCTAAGGCTGGACATCCAAGGCTTTAAACAAGGAGATAATGAATCTCTTTATGATGCCTGGGAGAGATACAGAGAGATGCTAAGAAAATGCCCCTCTGAGATGTTTTCAGAGTGGGTTCAGCTAGACATCTTCTATTATGGGCTTACAGAAAGAGCTCAGATGTCTCTAGACTACTCAGTTGGTGGATCTATCCACATAAGGAAGACAATTGAAGAAGCTCAAGAGCTCATTGATACAGTTGCCAGAAATCAGCATCTGTACTTAAGCAGCGAACCTTCCATGAAAGAAGAGGCTAAAACAATGACTACTGAACTCAATCCTGCTGAACAAGCTACTGAATTCAATCAGCAATTAGATTTTCTAACAAAACAGTTAGCCGAATTCAAGGAGAGACTACAAGAGAGAAGGATGGCTAATATAAATATGGAAGAACAATTAAAGCAAACAAAGCAGCAGCTGTCAAAATAAATAATAGAAGAATGCCAAGCAGTTCAATTAAGAAGTGGGAAAACATTAAATACCCCACCTCAAGGCAGTAGGAAGCCAAGAAATGAGAAAACTACCCAAATTCCATCCTCGGGGAAAAATAATTCTGGCGCTAAAATGTCAGAAATTGGGTGGAAGGCTGGCGCTGAACGCCCAAACCATGCTCAGGAATGGCGTTCAATGCCAGAAACAAGCAAGAAACTGGCATTGAACGCCCAAAGGAAGCACAGTTCTGGCGTTCAGACGCCAGGAACAGATGAGGAGTTGGCGTCTAACGCCACTCCAGCTTCCAACCCTGGCTTTCAAATGCCAGTGAGGGATCAGACACCTGCAAGTGCTGATAATAAATCCCTCAAGAAGGCTTCTCAACCTACCTCTTTAGGAAATAAACCTGCAGCAACTAAGGTTGAGGAATACAAAGCCAAGATGCCTTATCCTCAAAAACTCCGCAAAGAGGAGCAGGATAAGCAATTTGCCCGCTTTGCAGACTATCTCAGGACTCTTGAAATAAAGATTCTGTTTGCAGAGGCACTTGAGCAAATACCCTCTTATGCCAAGTTCATGAAAGATATCTTGAGTCATAAGAAGGATTGGAGAGAAACTGAAAGAGTTCTCCTCACTAAAGAATGTAGTGCAGTCATTCTAAAAAGCTTCCCAGAAAAGCTTAAAGATCCCGAGAGCTTTATGATACCATGCATATTAGAGGGTAACTGCACCAAGACAGATCTATGTGATCTTGGGGCAAGCATCAACCTAATCCCTGCATCCACTATCAGAAAGCTTGGCTTGACTGAAGAGGTCAAACCAACCCGGATCTGTCTTCAACTTGCTGATGGCTCCATTAAATACCCATCAGGCATAATTGATGACATGATTGTCAAGGTTAGGCCATTTGCCTTCCCTGCTGACTTTGTAGTGCTGGAAATGGAGGAGCACAAGAGTGCAACTCTCATTCTAGGAAGAACATTCCTAGCAACTGGACGAACCTTCATTGACGTCCAAAAAGGGGAGATAACCCTGAGAGTCAATGAGGATGAGTTTAAGCTGAATGTTGTCAAAGCTATGCAACATCCAGACACATCAGACGACTGCCTGGGCGTTGATAATATTGACTCCCTGGTGGAAGAGGTCCATATGACTGAGAGTCTCGAATCAGAGCTAGAGGACATTTTTAAAGATGTTCAGCCTGATCTGGAGGAACCAGAGGAAATAAAAGAACCTCTGAAAACTCCTCAGGAAGAGGAGAAACCTCCTAAACCCGAGCTCAAACCACTACCACCATCCCTGAAATATGCATTTCTGGGAGAAGGTGACACTTTTCCTGTAATCATAAGCTTTGCTTTAGGGCCACAGGAAGAGAAAGCACTAATTCAGGTGCTAAAGACACACAAGACAGCTCTTGGGTGGTCCATAAGTGATCTTAAGGGCATTAGCCCAGCCAGATGCATGCACAAGATCCTATTGGAGGATGATGCTAAGCCAGTGGTTCAACGACAGAGGCGGCTAAATCCCGCCATGAAGGAGGTGGTGCAGAAAGAGGTCACTAAGTTACTAGAGGCTGGGATTATCTATCCTATTTCTGATAGCCCCTAGGTGAGTCCTCTCCATGTTGTCCCTAAGAAGGGAGAAATGACAGTGGTTCATAATGAAAAGAATGAACTGGTTCCTACAAGAACAGTTACATGGTGGCGTATGTGTATTGACTACAAAAGGCTCAATACAGCCACCAGGAAGGATCATTTTCCTTTACCATTCATAGACCAGATGCTAGAGAGACTAGCAGGTCATGAATATTACTGCTTTTTAGATGGCTATTCAGGTTACAACCAAATTGCAGTAGATCCTCAGGACCAAGAGAAAACAGCATTCACATGTCCTTCTGGAGTGTTTGCCTACAGAAAGATGCCTTTTGGTCTGTGTAATGCACCTGCAATCTTTCAGAGGTGCATGCTCTCTATCTTCTCTGATATGGTAGAGAAGTTTCTGGAAGTCTTCATGGATGACTTTTCAGTATTTGGAGACTCATTCAGCTCCTGCCTTAACCATTTAGCACTTGTTCTGAAAAGATGCCAAGAGACCAACCTAGTTTTAAATTGGGAAAAATGTCACTTTATGGTGACTGAAGGGATTGTTCTTAGGCATAAAATTTCAAACAAGGGAATAGAGGTGGATCAAGCTAAAGTTGAAGTAATTGAAAAATTACCACCACCTGCCAATGTTAAGGCAATCAGAAGCTTTCTGGGGCATGCAGGATTCTATAGGAGGTTTATAAAAGATTTTTCAAAAATTGCAAAACCTCTGAGCAATCTGCTAGCTGCTGACACGCCATTTGTGTTTGACACAAAGTGTCTGCAGGCGTTTGAGACCCTGAAAGCTAAGCTGGTCACAGCACCAGTTATTTCTGCACCAGACTGGACATTACCCTTCGAACTAATGTGTGATGCCAGTGACCATACCATTGGTGCAGTATTGGGACAGAGGCATAACAAGCTTCTGCATGTCATTTATTATGCTAGCAGTGTTTTAAATGATGCCCAGAAAAATTACACAACCACAGAAAAAGAATTACTTGCAGTGGTTTATGCCATTGACAAGTTTAGATCCTACTTAGTAGGATCAAAAGTGATTGTGTATACTGACCATGCTGCTCTTAAATATCTACTCACAAAGCAGGATTCAAAGCCCAGGCTCATAAGATGGGTGTTACTTCTGCAAGAGTTTGATATAGAAATAAGAGACAGAAAAGGAACAGAGAATCAAGTAGCTGATCACCTGTCCCGGATAGAACCAGTAGCAGGAGCATCCCTCCCTCCTACTGAGATCTCTGAAACCTTTCTGGATGAGCAATTGTTTGCTATTCAGGAAGCTCTGTGGTTTGCAGACATTGCAAACTATAAGACACAAGGTTCTCCTTCTGTAACCATGGAGAGGAAGCATGAAAAACTTCCCTCACTGTAGAGTCAACCAAAGCCCCCAGAGTTAAACTCTAAGTTTGGTGTTGGGAGGCCACAACCCAACTCTAAGTTTGGTGTTGGGAGGTCCCAACCTTGCTCTGATTATCTGTGAGGCTCCATGAGAGCTCACTGTCAAGCTATTGACATTAAAGAAGCGCTTGTTGGGAGGCAACCCAATGTTATTTAATTATATCTATTTATTTTCCATGACTATTTTATGTTTTCTTTAGGTTGATGATCATGTGAAGTCACAAAAACAAATGGAAAATAAAAAATAGAATGAAAAATAGCATGAAAAACAGCACACCCTGGAGGAAGATCATTCTGGCGTTTAAACGCGAGAAACAAGCACCAAGCTGGCGTTTAACGCCAGAAACAAGCATCAGTCTGGCGTTAAACGCCAGAAACAGGCAGCAGTCTGGCGTTAAACGCCAGGATTGCACAGTAAAGGCATTTTCTATGCCTAATTGGAGCAGGGATGCTAAATCCTTGACTCCACTAGATCTGTGGACCCCACAGGATCCCCACCTACCTCACCATTCAAATTCAAACCATTTCCCTCCCAAACCCACCTATTCACACACTTCCATCTCCTCCATCTTCTCCACTTCTTTCTTCTTTTGCTCGAGGACGAGCAAACCTTTTAAGTTTGGTGTGGTAAAAGCATCGCTTTTGTTTTTCCATAATTCAGTGGTAGAGCAATTGACTGCAGATCAAAGAGCTATAAGGAAAGAGCAACAAAGGCAAGGAAGAGACATAGAGGAGCTCAAGAGCACCATTGGTTCTTCAAGAAGAGGAAGACGCCACCCTCATTAAGGTGGACCCATTCCTTAATCTCCTTGTTCTTATTTTCCTATTTTTCGTTTACTATGCTTCATGTTTAATTATGTTTGTGTCTTTACTATATGATCACTAGTATCTAAGTGTCTATGTCTTAAAGATATGAATGTCCTATGAATCCATCACCTTTCTTAAATGAAAATTATTTTCTGAAAAAGAAAAAGAAGTACATGAATTTTGAATTTTAAAATAGTTTAATTATTTTGATGTGGTGGCAATACTTTTTGTTTTCTGAATGAATGCTTGAACAGTGCATATTTCTTTTGAATTTGTTGTTTATGAATGTTAAAATTGTTGGCTCTTGAAAGAATGATGAAAAGGAGAAATGTTATTTGATAATCTGAAAAATCATAAAAATGATTCTTGAAGCAAGAAAAAGCAGTGAAGAACAAAGCTTGCAAAAAAAAAATACGAAAAAAAAGAGAGCAAGAAAAAGAAAAAGCAAGCAGAAAAAGCCAAAAGCTCTTTAAACCAAAAGGCAAGAGCAAAAAGCCAATAGCCCTTAAAACCAAAAGGCAAGGGTAATAAAAAGGATCCAAGGCTTTGAGCATCAGTGGATAGGAGGGTCTAAAGGAATAAAATCCTAGCCTTAGCGGCTAAACCAAGCTGTCCCTAACCATGTGCTTATGGCGTGAAGGTGTCAAGTGAAAACTTGAGACTGAGCGGTTAAAGTCGAGGTCCAAAGCAAAAAAAAAAAAAAACAGAGGGTGCTTAAGAACCCTGGACACCTCTAATTGTGGACTTTAGCAAAGCTGAGTCACAATCTGAAAAGGTTCACCCAGTTATGTGTCTGTGGCATGTATGTATCCGGTGGTAATACTGGAAAACAGAGTGCTTAGGGCCACGGCCAAGACTCATAAAGTAGCTGTGTTCAAGAATCAACATACTGAACTAGGAGAATCAATAACACTATCTAAATTCTGAGTTCCTATAGATGCTAATCATTCTGAACTTCAAAGGATAAAGTGAGATGCCAAAACTGTTCAGAAGCAAAAAGCTAATAGCCCCGCTCATCTAATTAACACTGATCTTCATAGATGTTTTTGGAATTCATTGTATATTCTCTTCTTTTTATCCTACTTTGTTTTTAGTTGCTTGGGGACAAGCAACAATTTAAGTTTGGTGTTGTGATGAGCGGATAATTTATACGCTTTTTGGCATTGTTTTTACTTAGTTTTTAGTATGATTTAGTTAGTTTTTAGTATATTTTTATTAGTTTTTTAATTAAAAATCACATTTCTGGACTTTACTATGAGTTAGTGTGTTTTTCTGTAATTTCTGGTATTTTCTGGCTGAAATTGAGGGAGCTGAGCAAAAATCTGATTCAGGCTGAAAAAGGACTGCTGATGCTGTTGGATTCTAACCTTCCTGCACTCAAAGTGGATTTTCTGGAGCTACAGAACTCTAAATGGCGCGCTCTCAATTGCGTTCCAGGGCTTTCCAGCAATATATAATAGTCCATACTTTGCTCAAGGATAGATGACGTAAACTGGCGTTCAACGCCAGTTCCATGTTGCAGTCTGGCGTCCAGCACCAGAAACAAGTTACAAGTTGGAGTTCAATGCCAGAAACAGGTTACAGCCTGGCGTTGAACACCCAAAACAGCCCAGGCACGTGAGAAGCTTAAGTCTCAGCCCCAGCACACACCAAGTGGCCCCAGAAGTGGATTTCTGCACTATCTATCATAGTTTACTCATTTTCTGTAAACCTAGGTTACTAGTTTAGTATTTAAACAAATTTTAGAGATTTATTTTGGATCTCATGACATTTTAGATCTGAACTTTGTAATCTCTGACGGCATTTGTTGGGGGTGAGGAGCTCTGCTGTGTCTCGATGAATTAATGCAACTATTTATGTTTTCTATTCAAACACGCTTGTTTCTATCTAAGATGTTCATTCGCACTTCAATATCATGGATGTGATGATCCGTGACAGTCATCACCATTCTCAACCTATGAACGTGTGCCTGACAACCACCTCCGTTCTACTTTCGATTGAATGAATATCTCTTGGATTCCTTAATCAGAATCTTTGTAGTATAAGCTAGAATCCATTGGCAGCATTCTTGAGAATCCGGAAAGTCTAAACCTTGTCTGTGGTATTCCGAGTAGGATTTAGGGACTGAATGACTATGACGAGCTTCAAACTTGCGAGTGTTGGGCGTAGTGACAGACGCAAAAGGATCAATAAATCTTATTCTGACATGATCGAGAATCGACAGATGATTAGCCGTGCGATGACAGCACACCTGGACCTTTTTCACTGAGAGGACGGATGGTAACCATTGACAACGGTGATCTACCAACACACAGCTTGCCATAGGAGGAACCTTGCATGCGTGAAGAAGAAGACAGGGAGAAAGCAGAGATTCAGAAGACAAAGTATCTCCAAAACTCCAACATATTCTCCATTACTGTATACCAAGTATTTATTTTATGTTCCCTTGTTCATTTGCAAGTCAACTGATAATTATAATTGACCTCCTAACTAAGATTTACAAGATAACCAGAGATTGCTTCAAACCAACAATCTCCGTGGGATTCGACCCTTACTCACATAAGGTATTACTTGGACGACCCAGTGCACTTGCTGGTTAGTGGTACAAATTATGAAAAGTGTGATTCACAATTCGTGCACCAGCCTTGTGGTAAGTTTCTCGAGTTTTCCTGCCCAGTTTTCGTGCCCTTGTTAAATTTGAGTTTTAGTGTTTGGTTTTAAGTGAAATCTTGTGTTTTGGGTGTTTTAGGTACACTCTAGCACTTGATTGTCGGTGGTTTTGGCTTCCAAAACTGTTGGACAAGGTAAGATCTCTTGAAAACCTTGTGAGATTATGTTTATTTTAAGCCCTAGGTTGATTTTTGATGATTTATATATATATATATATATATATAGCTTGATTATTGAGTTTGGGAGCTATTAGAACTTGTTGGAGCTTGTTGGTGGTTGTTGGTGGCTTAAATTATGTTGGATAGATTAGCTTGTGCTCAATTTGAGTTTTTGGCATATTGGGAATCGGCCAAGGTATGGTTTCAGTTTCTTTTGTGTAGTTATAATATTCATGGACACTTAGGGCAGTGACCCATAGGATAGGTTTGGATTCATGTGGTTGTTGATGATGGTTGGTTGATGTTGTATGTTGAATTGATATTGTTATGATGAGAAATAATAATGTTGAGATATGATGCTTGATGATTTTGAATAATTGTATATTTTTTATCATTGATGTGGAGCATGAATGAGTTTAGTGATGAAAATTGATAGTAATAGAATAATGAATGGTGAATGTGTTGGTGGAGAATTGTTTGTAATTGTTATATGTTGATATTGAGATTGAAAATGATGAAGAGTGATGGAAGGTTGGTGTCAATTGTGAATTGTGACCTAAGAGGGTAGAATTCAATGAAAAATGGAGTTTGAAATGGCTTTATTTGGTTTTGATTGGTTTGAGTTGTGAAAATTGAGAAATTGGTTATTGGTGAACTTTTGGTAAGAGTTGATTTTTGGTGAACTTTGTCTAATCATAACTTATGCCTCAGTTTTCAAAATTGATTGGAATTTTCTTGAAACTAAAGTTTATTGAAAATCCTTCAATTCGATATAAAGTTTGTAAGATTTGAGTTTTTGTAGAGGAAGTTATGATCATTCAAAGTTGGTGTTGAAAATATGAAATTCTACAAAGTTGTAGAATTTTGTGATTTCTGGTATGTGCGCACGCACAACCCTGCGGAATTTTAAAGCTGTGCACACGCATAGACCTATGCGTATGCACACGCAGGGGAAGGCTCCCTGTTTGCAGCACTAGCACCGCTTGTGCGCGCACATACCAATGAGGTTTTGCAACCTGTGTGTATGCACAGCCCTGTGCGCACGCACACGTTGGGAAGGTTAGTTTCTTGAAGGCATTACACAGGTTGTGCGAGCAAACATACATTATGAATTCCGGCACCTGTGCGTATGCACACCTCTATGCGTATGCACACGTTTTAAAACTTCTCCAGAGCGTGCGCGCGCACACCTTTGTGTGTACGCACACGCCCTGTTTCTCAAATTTAAAATTTGTTTTCAACTACTTCAGCTTCCCAACAAGATTATAAGCTTCTAGGACACCATTTTAAGACTTTTGGGCTTAATTTTGAGTATGAGAACATGGGAAATAACCTAAGGGTTATAGTTGATATTCTTATGAAAAATTAGAAAACGGAGGGTTAGGTTTTTGGTGTACTGAAGATGGTTTGATGGTATGTGAATAATGATTGATATATGAGATGAGAACTGATGAACTAATGAATTCGGAATAAGGATTAATTTGACAGTAGTTGAGCTTAGTCGAGGACTCGAAATGGAAATGTTGATGTGACAATGGTTGAGATGAGTCAAGGACTCGAATGTGCAATGATGAATCATTGAGGTATTGAAAATATTTTTTGAAAAACCACTGAACTACTATTTTTTTCTGAGATATATAGATGAGACACTATGTGCCCGGCACGGACGGTGGTTGGATTTTGCCTGTCGAGGTAGCAGCGGGGGCGTAAGGACGGTGGTTCATCCCGCTTGCATTGAGATGTGAGGTCCGTGGCAAGAGTATCACGCTTGCATCCCTTCGGATCAATAGATCGTGCAGGCACAAAACCCTGGACAGTGATCCGAGAACTATATCTCGGGGGTTCCCAATGATGATTCTGAAGGGCGACATCTCCATGGAGATGTGTCGGGTTGGCAGTTGAACCGATAATGTGATATCATAGCCAATAGGACAGGCATTCATCATGTGTATTTTCTATCTGTTTGTCTGCTTTGCCGACTTGTAATTGCATGCTTAATTGAATAACATGCCTATTTGCTTACTTGAACTACTTGCCT
Source organism: Arachis ipaensis (assembly GCF_059453495.1). NCBI lineage: Eukaryota > Viridiplantae > Streptophyta > Magnoliopsida > Fabales > Fabaceae > Arachis > Arachis ipaensis. The sequence continues at coordinate 84,793,677 of NC_142442.1, read as the reverse complement.
TATATGCTTCTACTTGTGTTTTACTTGCATTGTAATTAATTGTGCTTTCTACTGGATTAAGGAGGTTCAAAAGGCAGTGGCAATGGGATCGCATGGAGGATAGGTTGGTGAAGGCTGTGGGACAGCGGTGTTTGGTTAGAATAGAAATCCCCTAAGATAGATTACCATGTTTTTTTATGTTAAGATTTTGTATATATGCTTTATTGTTTTAGTAAGCTTTAAGATGAATCTTGTGATGGATATGAAGTCTAGGATTGCCATTGGTATCCCGAGGTCTTATATCCTACATCACTGGGCACTGTTACCATACTAAGAACCTCTGGTTCTCATACCATATTTCTGTTGTATTTTTTAGATGCAGGTCGCAACCCACCTCGGTGAGTTTCTTTGGATGGTGACAGAAGTGGAGGATCCTGTTATTCTTGGAGTCCTTTTGTTTATTTTGTTTATACATCTCTCACTTTTGTGTTTTGTTTTTGGCCTAAAGGCTTGTATTTGAGAGAGAAAAACTTGTATAAGTTGTTTTACTGTCAGGTTTTTGTTTGTATGTATATATGGCTAGCCGGGTTAAACTCCACGAGCCGTGGCTAGATTCTTATGATATTATACTATTATCTTTTGTTATATTATTTCTGCTTCTTATTCCTTAAGTTAGAAGCTTCGATAGTACGTTTTGCACTTTTTAGATCCTGTTTTGAGCTATATCCTTTATTAGGCTTCTAGATTATATTAATTTTTTCTATATATTATATGTATAAGCTTAGAACTGTCATAAGCCTTTATTAACCTTTGCTTCACGACGCGAGGTAAAGTTTAGGCTAATTAGGGTGTTACACCTGGCGTAATAGACAACCGGAAGATGTTGATAGTAACCTTAATGCTATCAAGATACGCATCCTAGAATTTAACGGCAGAAGTGACCCTGAGCTTACCTGGAATGGGAATGGAAGGTGGAGCTCCTATTTCAGTGTCATAACTACTCTGATGTGAAAAAGGTCAGACTAGCAGCTATAGAATTCTCGGATTATGCCCTTATCTAGTGGGCCGAGCTGGACAAAAAGAGGATACAGAATAGAAAACCACCAATTCAGTCTTGGAAAAAGATGAAGAAGGTCATGCGACAGTGGTTTGTCCCTTCGTACTACTACAGGGAGCTTCATCAACTACTCAAATAGCTATACCAAGGTTCTAAGTCTATAGATGAGTATCATAAGGAGATGGAGATGCAGCTAATCTAGACAAATATTAAGGAGTCTGAGGCTACTATGGCACGTTTCTTGAGTGGGCTAAATTAAGACAGTGTAAATAATATTGAACGTCACCCATTCGTAGATATGGAAGACTTAGTGAATCTAGCTATCAAGGTGGAAAAACAGCAAAAGGCGAAGGGGCTGCATATTTCTCCCAACCCTACTTCAAGGTGTGATTCTAGAGGTGTTAATTTCAGGGAGAAGACTGTATCTAAACCTATCGAATCAAAGGAGAGGTCTACAGACTAGCATATGCCTAATTCCACTTCTAAACCTCCTTTATGGCATCATGATATTACTTGCATTAAGTGCCACAAATTAGGCTATTATGCTTCCGAGTGTCCAAATAAAAGGACCATGGTCATATGCGGAATGAGGACATTCCACATGGGGATGATGATGATATAGTTGAGTATATTGTTAGTGGCGACGCGCTTGTTATTAGGCCGATCTTAAATGTACAAGCCAAGGACGATCGTCTAAAACAGCGTGAGAACATCTTTCATTTAAAAGTTTTGTTGGGAGGCAAGGTTGTACTCATGATCATTGATGCTAGAAGTCATACAAATGTTGCTAGCTCAACGACCGTCACAAAATTAGGCTTGAAATTCACTAAACACCCTAACCCTTACAAACCGGAGTGACTATGTGATGTTGGTGAACTGAAGGTTGTGAAGCAAGTCCGCATACAGTCTCTATTGGGAGATATAGTGATGAAGTACTTTGTGACGTGGTTTTCATGCAGGCTTGTGATCTACTCCTAGGGCGTCTATGGCAGTATGATAGAAGGGTGGTCCATGATAGTTTCACAAACCAATACTCCTTTACTTACCTTGGGAAGAAGATTACCCTTGCACCTTTATCCCCTAAAGAAGTGTACTTGGAGCAATTGAGCATATGCGAATCCATAAATGAGTCTTTAGGATGTGAGATAATTGAAAAAATAAGAGGGTAAAGGGAAGGCTCTTAGAGAAGAAAAGAGTAAGAAAAAGAGTCAGGGTCTGAGTGAAAATAAGAGTTGTAAGAGCAAAAAATATATGGGTCTCATAGAGAGTGAGGGTGCTCATAAGATGTGTTTTTATGCAAAAGAGAAGGATCTGAAGCCTGTTAGTTTAGGAAAAAAAATATTGGTGTTAGTGAGATTTAGAGAAACTTTACTATCTACCATTGACACTAACCATGAACTTCCTAGTGCTTTTATTTCACTTTTGCAAGAATTTGGGGTTGTCTTCCCGGAGGAGATGCCTCCAGGTTTACCTCTGTTATGTGGCATTGAACATCAAATTAACTTTGTCCCTAGTTCAAGTATTCCAAACCGGCCAACTTATCGGACGAATCCTGAGGAAACAAAAGAATTGCAACGGCAATTCGAGGACCTTTTGGCTAAGGGTTTTATGAAAGAAAGCATGAGTCTTTGTGCTGTTCCGGTACTATTGATGCCCAAGAAGGATGGCTCATGGAGGATGTGTGTTGACTGTAAAGTTGTAAACAAGATTACGGTAAAGTATCGCCATCCTATTCCTAGACTTGATGAATTGCATTGTTCTATTATTTTTACTAAAAGAGAGTTAAGGAGTGGTTATCAACAAATACAAATAAAACTTGGTGATGAATGGAAAATAACTTTTAAAACTAAATATGGTTTGTATGAGTGGTTAGTTATGCCATTTGGATTGACTAATGCACCTAGTACATTCATGAGATTAATGAATCATGTTTTGAAAGAATTTTTAGGCAAATTTTTAATTGTTTATTTTGATGATATTCTTATCAACAGTAATTGTTTAGATGATCATATTTTGCATGTTTAGTTTGTTTTAGAGGTACTTATAAATAAAAATTGTATGCTGTTCTCCAAAAGTTATCGTTCTGTCTAAGTAAAGTCGTGTTCCTAGGTTTTGTGATAAGTTCTAAGGGGATTGAGGAAGATGACGAGAAGGTGAAGGCTATTAGAGAATGTCCCACACCTCAGAATGTCTATGATGTTAGAAGTTTTCATGGTCTTGCCGATTTTTATAGGAGGTTTGTTAAAGATTTTTCCACTATTATTGCACCCTTAACTAAAATCATCAAGAAACATGTTAGCTTTAAATGGGATCGAGAACAAGAACTTGCAAATAAAACATTAAAAGATTTATTGTGTTCTGGCCCATTCTTATATTACCAGATTTTTCTAAAACTTTTAAAATCGAATGTGATGCTTTTTGGATTGGTATAGATGCTGTTTTGATGCAGGAAAAGCGAGCAATCGCCTATTTCAGTGAGAAGTTGAATAGATCTTGTCTCAATTACTCAACTTATGATAAGGAGCTTTATGCCTTGGTGCGAGCTTTGGAAGTGTGGCAGCATTACTTGCTACCTAAGGAATTTGTGGTGCACACTGACCATGAATCCCTCAAACACTTGAATGGCCAAGGGAAGCTAAACAAGAGACATGCAAAATGGGTTGAATTTCTTGAATTATTTCCATACGTAATCGCCTATAAGCAAGGTAAAGAGAATATGGTTGCTGATGCCTTATCTAGGAGGTATTCCTTAATAACTACCCTAACTTCTAAACTATTAGGTTTTGAGTGTATGAAGGAATTATATGCAACCGATTCTGATTTTGCCTCTATCTATGCTGCATTTAAATATGGTGTACATAACAAATTCTATAAGCACCACGGTTTTCTTATTATAAGTAATAGGATTTGTGTGCCTACTTGTTCTATTAGGGAGCTACTTATTCTACAATCACATAGTGGGGGTTTGTTGGGTCATTTTGGTGTATATAAGACTTTGGATGTTTTATCTGAGGATTTTTATTGGCCCCACATGCGTAAAGATGTTGAAAAGTTTTGTGCTAAACGCATTGCATGTAAACAAGCTAAATCTAAGTCTTTACCAAGTGGCTTGTATACTCCTTTACCTGTTCCTGTGCATCCATGGGTTGATATTTCTATGGACTTTGTTCTTTGTTGGCCTAGAACTAGGAGAGGTCGAGATAGCATTTTTGTTGTGGTAGATAGATTTAGTAAAATGGCTCTTTTTATTACTTGCTATAAAACTGATGATGCCACAAATATTGCTGACCTATTCTTTAGAGAAGTTGTGCGCTTACATGGTGTTCCCCAAACTATTGTTTCTGATCGTGATGTCGAATTCTTAAGCCACTTTTGGAAAGTTTTGTGGAATAAGTTAGAAACAAAATTGTTATACTCAACTATTTGTCACCCTCAGATTGATGGTCAAACTGAAATAGTAAATAGGACAATGGGCACCTTATTGCGTGATGTTGTTGGTAAGAATTTGAAAACCTGGGAAGATTGTTTACCTTTTATTGAGTTTGTTTATAATAGGACAATCCATTCTTCCACTGGTTTTTTGCCTTTGAACTTGTCCATGGTTTAAATCCTCTAACTATCTTGGATTTAATGCCTTTACCTTTGAGTGATTTTGTTAGCTTAGATAGAGCAAGCAAGGCTGAGAAGGTTAAAGCAATACATGCAAAGGCTCGTGACCTAATTGAGAGGAAGAACAAAGCTATAGGTGAAAGGATTAACATGAGACGAAAGCATGTAGTCTTTGAACCAAGAGATTGGGTTTGGATACATTTGAGGAAGGAGATATTTCCTACTCAAAGGAGGTCTAAACTTGATGCTAGAGAAGATGGCCCATTCCAAGTGCTTGAGAAGATCAATGATAACGCCTACAAGATTGACCTACCAGGTGAGTATAATGTCTATACTAATTTCAATGTTTCTGATCTCTCTTCTTTTGATATGGACACAAAATCGAGGACAAAACTTTTTGAGAAAGGAGGGAATGATACATGATCGGAAAGACAACTGGGGTATTCTAAGACAAAAGGGCAAAATGAGAATTTTATACTTCTAGAGGGCCCCATCACTAGAGCATGTGCAAAGAAGCTCAAGGAAAGCCTTGGAAACTTGGTAGCACTTATGCATAAGGAGTTACATTAAGTTCTAACCAAAGAAGAATGGCTAAGGTCCATTGGGCTAAGTCATGACAGCAAGAAGCCTAATAATGCTTTTCAAATTCAGTGAGAGGCATAATTTATCATTAATTTTCAAAATTTTTAGGCTTTTGTTTTAGTTTGTTTGACGGTTAGAGTTTGTTAGAAGATTTGTTTAGTTCTAATTTGCTTAGTAGTAGTTTTAGGAATTTTAAATTTAAATCAAATTTGATCTAATCCATTAAGATCTAATCTGATTTAAATTTTAAAATCTTATCTTATCTTTTTGTTAGTTTGTTTGGGGCCTATTTAAACTCCTTTGCTGAGACCATTTACACAACTTTTGATGAATAAATTTTAGTTTCCTTAAGCACGTTTTATTGTGTGATTAAGTGAGATAAGTGATTTGCTTCACTTGTTACATGAAGAAGATTGAAGGATCCAACACTAAGGTGAATCTGCGTGGGGGTCTCTTTCAGTCTTCATCCCTCTGATCTAGATTGTCAAGGACAGGTTCTTTGAAGGTCTAGTAGGGAATCTCTTCTAGTGACCTAGGTTGCTAAGAATAGGTATTTTAGAGATCTAGTAAGAAATCTCCTTATCTATCGTTCTTGGTGCCATTCTTTTCTTGTACCCTTTCCATTGGGATTTTAATGCTTTGAATTTATTAAATCCCAATTAATTCCTTATCATGAGTTAAAGTGATTAAATTTAATAGCCTTGCTACACATCCAAGTTTTTTTGACAACCAAGTCTAACCAAGTTAGTCCAAGCCCAACAAAAAAAAGCTTCATTAGTGAAAGCATGAATACACGCTCCAACTCCCAGCCACTAATGTGAATTTTAATGTGAACGTTCATATCCTTCTTCTTTGCATTCCTTCTTCTTCTTCGCGTTCCTTCTTCTTCTTCTCGTTCTTCCTTTTTCTTCACATTCCTCATTCTTCTTCACATTTCTTCTTCTTCTTTGCGTGCTTTCTTCCCATCATCGTTCTTTTATTGCTGCTGTTGTTGTTGCATTTTTTTTTTCTTTTCTTATTTTCTTCCTAGAAATTTTGCAGCATTGAATTTTTTCTCTTTTTTTGGTTTTTTTCCTCTTAATAGAGTGAAACAAGAAGAGTTACGAGAAAATAAAATAAGAAAAAAATTATAAAGAAGAAAAAGATGAAAAAGAAGAAAAAAAAGCAGCAACAGAAGATGAGGAGGAAAAAGATGAAGAGTTTTGAATTATGTAAAATTTATCAAAACAAATAACACCGAAAGTTCTTAGCAATAACATATAAATTTCTTAATTTTTATACCAAAATTTTGCTACAAAAGTACGAAAATGTATTTTTTAATGCTGTATTTTTTTTATTCTTATTTCTTTTTTGTTTTTCTTATTTCGTCTTTTAGGAGCATTGCTTCTCATATTAGACTTGAAAATAAACATGTTTGTAATATATTGCAGTCTTATTAGTTAAATGAATGTAGGTTCCTCCTCTTTCTAGTGATATTGTAGCATTATGTGTTTCTTCTTCTTCTTTTGTTTGATTTTTTCTTATTTTTATTTTTGTTAAGAGAGTAAAACAAGAAGAATCATAAAAAGGTGAAACAAGAAGGAAAATATGAATAAGAACAGAAGAAGATGATGATGATAACGAAGAAGAAGTAGAATGATGATGAGTTTTGAGTTATCATTGAGTGATTTTGGTGTATTCTAGATTTAAATAAGGTGCACTTGGTCTGTGTTATTTTAAACCATGTTTGTTCATGTATTGTCAGTAATTTGGTGCATTATAGATTTAAATAAGGTGCACTTTTAGTTTGAACTTACTTTGAACGGAGTTTATTTGTGTGTCGCCATCATTAAGGAATTTTACTGCATTCTGAATTTGAACTGTTGTACATATAAAAAGAAAACGATGATGATGATATTAATGATGATGGAGTAGAAGGTGAAAGAGAAAAAAAAGGAGGAGATCAAAGAAATTAAAATGAGAAAAGGAGGAAGAGGAGGAGGAGATGCATGTGGTATGGTGGTGATGACGATGATGATAACGAAAGAGAAAGTTGAAGAAAAAGGAGGAGAAAAAGAAGACGACGATCATGATAATAATGATGATGATGATGAAGATGGAGTAGAAGGAGGAGAAAAAGGAAGGAGAAGAAGAAATTTAAATGAAAAAGAAGGAGAAAGAGGTGGTGGTGGCGGCGATGATAACAAAAGTAAAAGATAAGGAAAAAGAAGGAGAAAAAGAAGAAGCAGTAGCAACATGGGAGAAGAAGAAGAAGAAGAAGAAGAAGAAGAAGAAGAAGAAGAAGAAGAAGAAGAAGAAGCTGTAACATGGGTGAAGAAGACGTGCGCGTGAATTTAAAACCCTTATAACAACTTGGTTGAACTTGGTTAGATATTTTACTTGGTTGTAGAGATTTTCTATTAAATTTAACACCACCAACTTTATTACAGGGGCCAATCTAAGTTCATCATTAAATTTTAAGGGTCTTTGTGAATTCATTTAATATATAATGAAGGATCATAATGAGTTTCTTACTATGTAATATATTTAGTTGCCATCTACCTTACCTACGGATTTGTGAATGATTTGTAACTTTAGAAATTGAAACTCTTTTACATAGATATGCTCAATCTCATTGACTTTATTCTTAAAGGATTGTTAGTTTGCTGCTATTCACTGTCTACATGCATGTGACATGTGGTTCACATATATGTTATTATTAATTAATTGGATATGTATAGAATGTGTTCAATGATCATGTGCTTGATATACCTGCCCTTGTTTTTTATTTATTTATTAATTATTATTATTATGGCATATTTACGTTAATAGCTCCCATGACTCTCGTATATATATAAAGTTATATTATTGTGTAGATGTTGCAAAATTTTTATTTGTATGGATATATATCCCATCATTTTCTTCCACTATCAAAATAAGGCATGATTAAGTAAGTTGTTTTTTGTATTTACTACAGAATTTAATCTCAACTATGCAGGAGCTAATACCACAGGTTCACTATAGGTTCTACATCTACATTTATGGAAAAATTTTAACAAAAAGTTGAAGGAATACAAGTATAATCTACTATGAGAATGTGCTAGGGAAATAATCTATTATAGGTTTGAGCAGAAAATAAACAGATTTAAGAGGCTTAATAAACAAGCATGGACATACTTAGATAAGTGGCCGAAGGAAGCATGGACAAGGGCATTTTTCATACATGGACTAAAGACCGGCAACATTTGTAATAATGCTTGCGAAGTTTTTAATTCTAAGATTAAGAAGGATAGGGCAAAGCCAATAATAACCCTATTAGAGGAGGTTTTGATGTTTGCAATGAGGTCAATTGCAAAAAATAAAGTGAAATTATCCCATCATATTGGTAAGCTCCCACCAATATAGCACAATAGATTATAGAAAATTAGGAAAGAATCTTAAAAATGGACCCTAGTTTGGTCTACAGATGAACACTATAAGAGTTTTGAGATTCATGACTAGCCTACTAACATCTGTTGACTTAGGAAAAAGTTTTTGCACTTGTAGGTTCTGGCAAATAACAGGTAAAATTTGTTTAAATAATTCTTATATTGGTATATTTGTTGCATGGCTGTTGTGTTATCACTCATTAGGATTTCTCAAAGTATGCCATGTGTTCATGCATGTGTAGCCATATCCAGGATTAATGAAAATCCTAAGGATTATTGTCATTATTGGCTAACAATGGAGGCCTATAGATCTACGTATATGCACTCTCTTAATCCAATACCAGGGCAAGATCTTTTGGAGAAATCTCATTGCAACAGACCTCTTGCACCAAAAATCAAAAGAAATCCAGGACCATAAACTAAACAGAGAAAGAAAGATGTGATGAAGAGCCCTCTAGTAGTAAGAAATCAAAAACTTCCACCAAATTAAAGAAGAAGTACATAGAATTCACTTGCAGTTGTTGTGATACTAAAGGGCACACTAAAACAAGTTGCTCTCGTAAGAAGGCAGATGATATTGCCAGTGCCCTTGTTGTTGTATGTAATATCCTACCACACAGAATTTTACGCTTAATTTCATAAATCAGAGGTGGTGAAGAATTACGACCTCTAAAAGTAATATGTGTGTGTATGTGTGTGTAAAGAATAGTTTAACTAGGAGCCTTAAAGAAGAAGATAAGCAAAACCTCATCGCACTCGAAACGTGAAGAAAAAAAATAGGGTATTAGAAAGCAGAAGAGACAATATATACATAGATGGAGTTCCAAGAAGATTATATAACAAAATCTAGACTCAACCTGCGAAGCAAAGACTGGCTATATATATATATATCCTAAAATAAACCCAAAACATAAATACAAATCATGGTACTCCAAAGTCAACTTCTAAGAGGAACAACACAAATTTTATACAAAAGTAGAGAGTACTACATAGATATATAGAAAATACAAAACATAATATCGCTGAAAGTAGATCTTCGCTTCAGCAGAGTCTCCCGCACGCTCAGCGAGGTGCGTTATGTCCTGCATGTGAAAAACAATAAAACATGTATGGAATAAGAACCGGGAATTCTTAGTATGGTAAAGGTGCCCACATAGATAATACATTTAGTCCTGGGAAGCCAGAGGCATTCCAAAACTCTAACAACCCATATCAAATCCTAGAATTCTTACTAAACCAGAAATAAGGTGACTATATCTAAGAATTCTAGTCCAATTGTTCATATTGCATCCTCTACAAGCTCCCAATTGCCAAGCGGAACAACCCTCAACATTCATCCACCACTGAGGGATCTCTCGGAAACAAACACATGCAAGACAAACAAGAAAAACACAGATATAGGAAGCAGATACAGCAAATAGATCCAATAGTAGTTAATTACAGTTAAGCAAAAAGGCAAGCCAAAACAAATGCATACTCAAACAAAACATACAATTGCATATGATGCATGTCTGTCCTATGGCCGATGATATTATCTGTCAGTTATACAGCCAAACTCGATATGTCTGGTAGCACACCCTGGACAGAAACACCATATCATGGAACAAGTGGAACTAAGTCACGACCCTTGCATACTATCTGCTTAATCCAAAGCAAGTGGAACAAACCACTACTCCTGCTTACTACTCAGGCGGCTGTTTACAAACTCAACCTAGAGCAAGTGAGATGATATAGGGTATTATGTCGCTCTAGAATTCCTCAATAAAATTGAATCACCTCGTTGCAAGTATAGTCTAGACCAACAACCAATCCTCCATCAAAGTTTATTTTTGGTTGTCATAAGTCCAACCCAAAAAAAATAACCGAGAGTATTAGTCCTGGGTCGTTCTCCCTAGGAATCACAATCGAGTGCTCAATTATTGGTTATGAGATTAAAGGGGGGTTGGGTTGATAAAACAAGAAATTAAAAAGGCAAGAAATGTAAATCAAACAATTAAAGAAAGCAATTACTAAAGAGAGACATTCATGGCAAGGATTGAGAATCTAGGCTTTCTATCCTAGTCATTAATTACCATACAATGATTAACAAGAGCTAATCCTATTTAGTCATCTTCAACATCGGAAGAAGGTATAATGTTATCTTCAACATAGGAAGAAAGTCAAATAAGACTAGTTAATCTCAATTCAAAAGTCCTAATCAACTTACTAATTGAATTAGCAAGAGATTAGAGTCAATGGAAACAATATTAACTAACAACTCTAGATCACCAACATGAGTTGGGTATTAATGGCTCAAGATTGCCTAATTTCTCTTTCCAACCCAAGAATGCTCAAAAAGCTACTCTAACATCCAACCAAGCATTTTGTCAAACACTTGGAAAGCATAAAAGGAAAGCATCATAAAATTGCAAGAATAATAAATCTACAACTACCCAAAGCAAGAAAATAATAATAGAAGCTCAATTAACCATCAATGACATGAAAACATAAAATTACATTAAAGTAAATCCCAATCCAACAAGAGTGCATCAACATAAAAAGGAAAATTAACAAGAGAACTAAGAAGAACAAAGACGCAAGAACAAGAAATTATAAAAAAACTAGATGAAAACAATAATTAAACCCTAGATCTAAGACGAATTAACCTAATTCTACCCTAATTCTAGATCATAAAAGGATGTGACAATCAAAGATGGGAGGAGCCACAAGGATTTGATCAACCCTCTTGGCAACAACCGCCTCCAATGTACTATGAGCAATAACCATTCCATGATGCATACTAAGACAATGGTTATGGTGGACCTCTTCGTGACAATCAACAACCACCACCATATACCTATGAACACCCTCCTCAATATAGCCCTCAACCACCATACTCACAAGCCCCGTTTTACCAAACATCTTCATATGACCTTAATCCATATCCACCATACCAACCACCTTATGAGCCAAATGAACTATACATAGAGCCACTCCAATTCCAACCGAATTACTCCCAAGAACAACCACCTCAATATTCACCACCTCCAATGTATGCGAACTTTCAACCACAATATGATCTTAATTATGTTAGCCAAGCGGAACAAGAGCCAAGGGATCATTTTAAGGAATCAATGGATCGACTTCAAGCAACCATCCATCAAATGGAACGAGAGGAAAGCCGAAAAGCATACGGAGCTCTCATGGCTAACAAATCTCAACTTGAGAACAAGGTACTGGATTATGTTGTGCAACAAGTGGAAAGGATGGAGAGTGTTGAACCGCCACATCCTTATCATGATGAACTACCTCCCTATGAAGAACCTTTCCTCCCAAGTAATGAACCCTCATATCCACTCCAATCTCCAATGGATGACACTCTTGGTGTTCTTCTTCAAGAGCAAAGAGAGATACAGTGGACGACACTAGAGTTCATACCTACCTTGACCGAGGTAGTAGATAATTTAACCTCCCTAGGCTTCGACATTCAAAGTACCCCATGGCTACATGTGGAGAATCTAATGAGGAGCATAGCATGAAGGAGAAATTAGAAACTCCAGTGGAAGATGAGGAATGCGACTTTGTATTGGAAAAATTGGAGGAAGCTGTAATTGTTAAAGAGGAAGAAGTGGTTGAAGACTTAGGAGATGCTGAACCTCCATGCGAATCTAGAGTGGTAGAGTATTCCTCCGAGAAGCTTGAAATTGATGTTGAGGAGGATAGTGCACAACCTCCAAGGCATGCTCTCCTTGAAAAATCGGACAGAATAGAACAAGAAACAAGTCCATTTGGTGATGAAGATCCCACATCACATCCTCCTAGTGATGAACTTGCATCCACAATTGAACCCCTTAAGTTTGAAGAATCTTCTCCGTGTGAATCTGAAGGTGATACTGAGGTAGACCTTTCTCAACCTCCAACTTTTGACTTGAGTGACGTAGAAGAATTAGAAGAACTTGATAAGGGAGCGATTAAAGTTGAAGAGGCTTGCAAAGAGGTAGAAAAATTCTTATCCTTAACCTTTACTTTCTGACTTGAATATGGATTACTTGAGATGGATGGTCAACTTAGAGCTCTTTGTGGCTTTAAGAGTAAGAGGGAGATGGTCAGTGGTTGAAGTTGGTATGCAAGGTTCAATATGGTTGCATGCTCCAAGTTGAAGGGCAAGGATTGGTGTAGAGCTCGATTGAATGGGTCTAGGAAGTTATTTAGATTTCTCAGTGAGGATTCAGATTGGTTGCCACCCAGTTGGAAAAATGATGATCAACAAGAAGACGGGTGTAAAAGCAAGGTTTGGGACCCCTGAATTCATTCCAATAATCAACACTCTTGGGGCCTTGTCACTTGCTCTAACTTGCTTGAAGGCTTTATGCACCTAGTTTAGGATCCCGGAGGCTATTGGAATTACAAACATTGGTAAGGATTCAAGGAAGAATTCAAGAATAAACCACCCTGACAAGGAGCTCACCAAATGTCCAACTTAAGAACTTTAGTTATGACAAGGAAGAATTCTTCATATTTTCTCTTTTATTTATATTGGTAATAATTTAAATTTTTATTTTTAGTTATGATTACTTAGTTTCAGTTATGGTTTAGTTGTTTAATAATTTTTGGCATTGCTCAAAAAAAAAAAGGGCAACGCGTACATGTCAATGCCCAAAGTTGATTCATACCCAAACCGTGCTGGAACACTGCGACCGCGCGGCATGGACAGAGAGTTGTGCCAGGACCGCGCTGGTGGGGTGCTAGACGCACAACCAAATCCACGCGTGCACGTCGCTAACGCGTATGCGTCATTTGCATTTTCGGCATTCCGTGCGTGGACGTGGACGACGCTTACGCGTCATGTCTTCATGCCATCTCTGGTTCAGCAAACAGAGAGTTGCACTGACACTGTGCGAGTACTGTGCCAGGAGCACAATTCACACCCATGCGTACACGTGACCAACATGTACGCGTCACCTCCTTATTCTGCAACCCACGCGTACGCGTGTGCGACGCTTACGCGTACGCGTGTGCGACGCTTACGCGTACGCGTGTGCGACGCTTACGCGTCGCTTCCTGTTTTCCATTCTTCTACTTTCTTCTCTCTTTTCTTATTCTTTCCTCTTTCCATTGTTCTTCCTTTTCTTCTTCCTTTCATACTTTCTTTTTCTCTCATTTTTCATAATTTCATTTCTCGTTTTTTCTATCTTTCTTTTCTTCTATTTCTTTGCATTTGCATACTTTTATTTATTGCACTTTAAATTTATGCATGTTGTTATTCTCTTCTCTAAATTTGCTACCTTTTCTTTGGTGTTGAATTTTCTTACTTAACTGTTGAATATTTCTTCCATTGTTTTGGTGTTTAATAACTTGTTTATATTGTTGGGTGATATTATTTATGACACTTGTATTCCCTTTGCATTGAGATGAACTTCTATTGCCTTTCACAACCCACTCTCTCCCTCATTGTTGCAATTCTTACACTATTGATATGCCATTCACCTATATTGTTTTCTCATTTGCATGTTGTAGATACCATGTAGTTGAGAACGTCATTATTATTTGGCATTAGCCAACCATGCTTTATTTGTTTGCATATCTTTGTTTGTAGGTAATTTGTCTTCCTTTTTCTCTTCTTTCAGGATGGCCATTGATGGGAAGATTTATACCGGTCCGGAATTTCACAAAATAATTTCATTAATAGTATAGTCCAAACCGATAATCGATCCTCAAATCAAATTTTAAAGGATTGGTTGTCACAAAGTTCAACCCCAATAAAAGTAAACTGAAGTATTCAAACCTCGGGTCGTCTCAGAGTTGGCACAAAGTAGGCCCAACTCTCGGGTTTTAGTACCAGAAGTGGCAAGCAGCACAATCGACGCATACGTGCATAGTACGCATACGCGTGGATTTCAAAAAGGCGATCGACATGTACGCGTCGCCCACGCTTACGCGTGGGTCACCTGGCACAAAGTAGACATAAAGTGGGAATAACTCTCGGGTTTTTGTACCAGAGAATCCAAAATACGCAATCGACGCGTACGCGTGGGTGTGCGAAATGACAAGGGATGTGTAGGCGCCGCCCACGCTTACGCGTGGTTCGCTTCTGTGCCTTTGGCACAAAATGGGCATAAAGTTGGCACAACTCTCTAGTTTTAGTACCAGGAGTTGTTAAACCACACCCACGCGCACGCGTACAGCACGCTTGCATGTGGATGCCCTTTTTTTTTACAACATAGAGAAAGGCATTTTTAACACATTCTTGGCAGTCATTCAGCTAGAAAACACTCAAAATTCCATGCAATACTCAAAATAAAGCATTTTCTTCAACATAACCAATTCAACAAAATTGCCAAGATTGATGAAATCTTAATGAATACCACAACAATCTAACAAAATCAACAAAACCTAGCATATCTAAACAAGCTCAACCATAAAGAAGCAAAAAATTCACAAAGAAACTAAGGCTAGAAGAAAGAAAGTATATACAAGGAAGATCTTACCATGGTGGGGTGTCTCCCACCTAGCACTTTTCTTTAACGTCCTTAAGTTGGACAGTCATGAGCTTACGTGTAACGACCCAATTTCTGGTACGTCATGATCATACTAGAAACTGAGCGCTACCAACTTGTCTACCTAATTATTATCTATTATTTATTATATGAGCCTAATTCATTGTTAAAAGCGTAGTTATTTTATGAGGTACTTTTTTTTTAAAAAAATGTTTGGATTAACAAACAGTATCATTCATAATCAATTCACAACTAATAATATATAAAACAATTATAAACAACCACACATAAATACATCACAAGCAGTTGACAATATTCGGTGATCCAGCCTTTATTAGAGTATAGACTTTTAGTTAGAACACCCCTAGACATAGCTAGATAATAACTATATACATATATACATACAACATCCCAGGTCCTGACCTGTTCAAGAAGTCCCTAAGCTGGCGCCCAGGCTAGCCTAGACTCTATACTCACCTAGTCCCTCTAAACTACTAAAGCGAGGGAAAGTACGTTCTAGGTCTTCAAAACTCAAGTCAGGTGGATCGTCATCAAAAGGTGGAAGGTCGTCTACTAATCCTCTGCACGATCATATGTCATCAAAAAGCGTCTCTCAAGTACTTCATCGAGTGGCCACATAACAGCAACATCGTACGGAGGACTTAGGTTAAAGTTTGTAGATAAGCAGGGTGCAGACGTTGGCTGGCCTCACAGTATATACATATAAACAGGTAACGGAGTTCACTCTAGACTCAGAAGACTACCTAGAGCGGAATCCTCTTTGCGAACGGTCGTCAGTGAATTACGGAAGGGTACTCATGCTTCCATCTAAAGGGGGAAGAGAGAGAGAAGGGGTAAGAACTGGGGAGTTCTTAGTAGGGCCGGGGTTATTAGTTATGTTTATTAATTCTGTGTTGTTTAGCAGATAAATAGCAGAATACCGAGAAGCAGTAGACAGAAGAAACAGATAAAAAGAGAAAATAGAGAAAACAAAAAGCAAAACACAAACAAAGGAATACAAGAAAACAAAACACAGACACAGAGAATAGAATGAAAACAAAGAAGGCATACATTCAAACAACAATCATAACAGAGGAAATGCGGAACCAAATATGATGCATGTCTAGCCCTAGTGCAGGTAATGAGCTCATCTGTCGGTTACATACCCACTCCTGACGTTACCCAGCAACCTCTGTCTGGATAAGGCTTTCTTGTTGGAAATATCCACTGCAAGCAACCTTTGTCTTGCCGGGTATCCACTGCAAGCAACCTTTGTCTTGCAGGGCGGCACTTATTAGCCGATATACGCCCAACAGACTCACTGTAAGCAACCTCTGTCTTA
The DNA here is from genome assembly GCF_059453495.1 of Arachis ipaensis. Classification (NCBI taxonomy): domain Eukaryota; kingdom Viridiplantae; phylum Streptophyta; class Magnoliopsida; order Fabales; family Fabaceae; genus Arachis; species Arachis ipaensis. The sequence continues at coordinate 84,777,225 of NC_142442.1, read as the reverse complement.
CAAGAGCAACAACATACTCACTGTAAGCAACCTCTGTCTTACAGGAGCAACAACACACTCACTGTAAGCAACCTCTGTCTTACAGGAGTCACTCATCTCGATACCTCTGTAAGCAACCTCTGTCTTACAACAAAGCATTATAGCAAGGTATCCCAGGAAAGCGTTCTCAGTGGTCGTACCACCATCTATCTGACTGCCTCTCTACAGCAGATTCTTACATAATCATTCTCATTATCATCATTTATTAACATTCTCATTATTCATCATCACTTTCACATTCTTATGCAGTACCTCTTTCTTTCGCTGTTCAATCATACTATACAAACTCTACAGCTTTTACTTTTACAACATCTTAACTCAAACCATTTCTCTTTATCAAATTACTCTTTTCTCTTGATCTCTTTTCTCTACTTTGGTTACTCTGTTCTCTGTATCTCTTTACTCTGCTCTGGTTACTCTTTTCTCTGCTTAACGTATGTATTTAAAGCTTATGTAAATTTTGATATGAATAGTTAGCCTGTCCCAAGTATAGGCTCATTAAATACTGAAATAGTTTAACTTTTCATATAATACCTAACCCTAGTCGCAACTCAAGGACTAACTATGTTGCCCTAGTTTATTCACTAATTTCTGTCTATTTTTCTGTTATTAAAACTTTACAGACTTTTCTTTAGTTTTTATCTTTTCTTTAGCTTCTTATCTTTCCTTTATCTTTGCCTCACTAATATGTTATTACCACTCCCTAAGTGTTTTATGAAGGTAATTATGAGATTCTACACTTAAAGTTGTCTTTCTGTATTATTTTATTATTTTATTAAAAAATTATTTTTAATTAAATATTATTATTTAATATTTTATTATTACTTATTATTTTATTAATATATTTTCAAAAATTACCTTCCTTTAACCTTTTACTTTGTAAATTCACTTTTTACCACCCGTAACTTTTAATATTTCTACTTTAACCACCCTAACTTTCAGAAATTACAAAATAACCCCTCAAACACCAAAATATTTACTTCCTTGCCCTTTCTAAGATCTAAAAGGTGTTCTTCAATGTTCTTCACCACACTCAAAGTTTTCTTCGTGTTCTTCGTATATTCTTCAGATTCTTTCTCTGTTTTTACCTATTTTTCAGTCTTTTCAGCAACCGATTTTTACCAAAATTCAAAATAAATTCCCAGCCACTAAAACCCCATCTTTTCCACATGATTTCAACACAAATTGAACCTCAATTTAAGCTCTAGGGTTTCATTTTCCAGTAGCCACAAGAACACACATTCATAGCTTGAATTTCATCAAATTTCATCAAATTTTCACCAAAATGTCAACAAGAATTACTCATACAAACAATCAATTCCAAGCACAGCCAAACCATATCATAATCACACAACTCAAACACAATCAATCAAGATTAAATTCATCAAACCCTACCTGGTTTTGCTGCTCCTAATTCGGTTAGACTTTCAGGTGGTCCTTAAGCACTTTTTCCTCCTAAATCACATCAAGAACAACTTTAAATCCAAAAACTCTCAACTAACCATATCTCCCTCAGCACATTAGGAGGTGATTTCTAACCTTAGACTTGCTGGAAAATCACGTTTCTTGGCCCTCAAGTCAAGTTAAGCATGATTCCTAAGGAAGAACATCAAGAAAACACATGTTTAAGCATGTTTCCTTGAAACCGAATCAAAAGAGAGATGGTGCAGCCAACTCACCTTGATTCCAGCCTTGATAAGTCATATGATTATGTAGAGAAAGAAGAGAGGATCATTTTGGTTGGATTGGAATTTTGATTTGAGTTTTAGTTTAGCAGAAATCAAGCTTTGAAGATTTGGAACTAAGAACTTTTCTATCTTTTTCTCTCTTGAGAATTTTGGCCACAAGGTGAAAATGAACCAGCCTTGGGTGTTTTGGAGGTGTAGGGTGAGTTGTGATTGGTTGGCTTGGAGGTGGGTTAAAATAATATTAAAATATCTCAGGTGTATAACTACTAAAACTAGATGTATCGAAACACTTGTAAAAATATCTCTAAAAATTATGTTCTGAGCTACTAGCATAAATGACACTAGTAACAAATTTATTATGAGAATAAAACATGTATGATGAGGCCTTAGCCTTGCTAAAGTCATCAGAGAGTGCTGGTGCTAAGCTGCACCAGTAAACCGTGAACCCAGTTAAACCGATTTCCTGTTTTTAACTAAAACAGACCAAGTAACCTTATAATATCTTTCAAGCAACTTCTAATACTAATATAATGATAATATTATAGTATTATCTCTCTTCTCTCATGAATCGAGTCCGGTTTGTCAAGCAGAGACTGTTTACGAAAATCAGAATCAAAACTGCCAACCGATACGGTTCAAAAACTAGGTTCTTTGTGACCGTGTTATCGAGCTTGCCTCGGAAAAGGTTCTAGCTTAAGGATTACATAATGACAATGAGGATTGAGATACTTGTTGATATAGAAGAGGTGTTCCCTTTACTGATCTTTTGGCGAAATCCGTGCCTTCGGAAAAGATCTCGCATACTCGAAAATCAGGGTTGTTACATTACGCTTCCTCTCCTTTTGGTGCATCCTCAAGTAGGAGCACCTCCACTTCCCTTGGTGATTTGTAGCCATGGTACTTCTTCACTCTATGGCCGTTCACCTTGAAAGTTGCCTCACTTTGAGGGTCAAATAATTCTACCACACCATGGGGCTTTACCTCCTTCACTTTGAAGGGTCCTTCCCATCTTGAACGGAGCTTTCTAGGCATCAATCTGAGCCTCGAGTTATAGAGGAGAACTTCGTCACCTTCTTAAAAATCTTTCTTCCGAATATGGTGATCATGAAATGCCATAGTCTTTTCCTTGTAAATCCGAGCATTCTCATATGCCTCCATCCTAAGACATTCAAGCTCCTCCAGTTGCAATTTCCTGGCTACACCAGCCTTCGTGATGTCCATGTTACACTGCTTCACTGCCCAATAGGCTTTATGATCAATCTCTACCGGAAGGTGGAATTCCTTACCATAGACAACCCGAAAGGGACTCATTCCTAACGAGATCTTATAGGATATCCTGTATGCCCATAATGCATCTCCTAACCGAGAGCTCTAGTCCTTTCTCTGTGGATTCACCACTTTCTCCAAAATTTGCTTAATCTCCGAGTTGGACACTTCTGCTTGCCCATTCGTTTGGCGATGATAGGCAGTTGAAACCTTATGTGATATCCCATAGCGCTTGAGTAGTGCTTCTACCTTCCTGTTACAAAAGTGGGAACTTTGGTCGCTCACGATTGCTCGTGGCGACCCATAGCAGCACACAACATTATTTCTAATGAAAGAAATCACAGTATTAGTGTCATCAAGGCGAGTAGGTATCGCTTTCACCCACTTTGATACGTAGTCAACCGCCAACAAAATATACAAATACCAACTTGAGTTAGGAAATGGTCCCATAAAGTCTATGCCCCACACATGAAAGATTTCACAAAATAACATTGGTTGTTATGGCATTTCATCCATTTAGGATGCATTTCCTGACTTCTGACATTGGTGACACGACACACAAAATTGGTTAGCATCCTTGAATAGTGTTAGCCACCAGAATCCACAATCGAAAACCTTTTTAGCCGTCCGTTGTGGGCCAAAGTGGCCACCACACTCGAATGAATGACAAGACTCAAGAATTGGTTGGATTTCGGATTCTGGGACACAACTATGGATTACTTTGTCTACTTCCATCTTCCATAAGTGAGGGTAATCCCAAATGTAATATTTAGAATCACTCCTCAACTTATTCCTTTGATGTTTTGAAAAGTTGGGAGGGAAAATCTTAGCAACCAAGTAGTTCGCCATAGGAGCAAACCAAGGAAAACTATCTGAAACAGCATGCAAACTATCCAAAGGGAATGAGTCATCAATCGGAAATGGGTCATATTTGAGATTCTCAAGGCGGCTTAGATGGTCCGCAACTAGATTTTGTGACCCACTTCGATCCCTAATCTCAATGTCAAACTCTTGCAAGAGCAAGATCCAACGTATGAGCCTAGGTTTCGACTCATTCTTAGTCAACAAATATTTTAAAGCTGCATGATCCGTATATACCACTATCTTAGAGCCTAGCAAGTAAGATCTAAATCTATCCAATGCATGAACAATGGCTAAGAGCTTTTTTTCTATAGTGGTATAATTGGATTGTGCTGCATCCAATGTCTTTGATGAGTAAGCAGGAGCTTACCATCGCGCTATGCAAGCGCAGCACCTACGGCATGATTTGACGCGTCGCACATGATCTCGAACGGCTGCGTCCAGTCAGGGCCCCTCACAATTGGTGCTGTGGTAAGAGCTCTCTTCAACTCCTAAAATGCTTCTGCACAAGCACTATCAAACTCAAAGTCCACGTCCTTTTGGAGTAGTCGCGACAATGGCAATGCAATTTTGCTAAAATTCTTGATAAAGTGCCTGTAAAATTCTGCATGCCCCAAAAAAGAATGGACCTCCCTCACAGATGAGGGGTGAGGTAAATTGGTAATGACATCAACCTTGGCCGGGTCCACCGAAATGCCCTTGTCAGAAACTACGTGTCCTAACACAATGCCTTGTCTCTCCATGAAATGCCATTTTTTGAAATTTAAGACAAGGTTAGTGTCAACACACCTAGCTAAGACCTTGGCCAAGTTCACTAAACAACTATCAAATGAAATCCCATTGATGCTGGCAGAAATTGGCGAATTAAAAATTGTTAATTTATATACGTTGCAGGTACGCCAGAAATCTGCTTATCAATTTAAAAAGGTGTCACAGAAAATTGAAATTAAAATACTGGGAGTATGAATCCCAGGTCATCTCCCAACGAGTTGCAGAAAAGTGTGCTATTTTATTAATAAGATATTTTCAAAAAGGTTTGAGTTGAGTAAACAGGAAATTAAATTAGTGAATTTGAATAATGTAAATAAAAGCCTTGACTGGGAGTTGATTAGTTGGAATCCCTATTATTGTTGGAATGCTCTCAGGATTAATTGACAATTAAAGGTTGTCCTGTTTAGTTATCCTTTACTAGGTAAGGGAAAGTCAAACAAGTTGGAATGCTACGTCTGTTCACAAGTTGCAATCCACTTAATTAAAAGGGATTGGTGTTAGTGACTAGAAGGCAATCCAACCATAAACCCAATTACAATTTTTCTTTCAAGCCTTCCAACTCAAGGGAACTACTCGCTCATTGTGAATGTAAAATTCATAGCATATAAAAAGGAATTAAAGAAAGACATTGTAAATAAAAATCAAAATAGTCAATTAAAAATAAAAGTGATCCTTGTATTAAATAATCCTAAAAATATTCCAATGGTAAAATTAAACAAAGCAAAGAACATGGAAGAGTAAAGCCAAGTAAAGAAAACGAACTAGAATGACAAAGTCTTGATGAGGTAATAACTCTTCTCAGTGTTCCAATGCCAAAAAGTAAGAGAAATTTCAATCCTAAGAACTATGAATGTATAGAGAGAAAACCTAGAGGAGGAGTAAACTAGATCTAAAACTAAAACTGTGTAGAATGAATATTGTCTTTTGTTTCTGCATGTTCTCTGGCTCTAGTCTGTTGTTGTTCTGGGCCGAAAACTGGGTCAAAATAGGGTCCAAAATCGCCCCCAGCGAATTCTGCAGATTATGCAGATCGCGCATGTCACGCGATCGCGTCATCCATGCGGACGCGTCATTCGCGTTTTTCCCTACCACGCGTTCACGTCGTCCACGCCTCCGCGTCGCTTGTGCTTTTCATTCCGCGCGGTCGCCTGAGCCATGCGGCCGCATCACTGCGATTCCTCCTCTTTCGCGCGGTCACGTGAGCCATGCGACCGCGTCACTTCTCGCTGGTTATCTCCTCAATTTCTTGTGTTCCTTCCATTTTTGTTAGCTTCCTTTCCAATCTCCAACTCATTCATGCCCTATAAAGCCTGAAACGCTTAACACATAGATCACGACATCGACGAATAAAGGAGAATTAAAATGCATAATTAAAAGTCTTCTAGGAAGCAGTTTTCAATCATGTAATAATTTCAGGAAGGAAATATAAATGCATGCTATTTTAATGAATAAATGGGTAAGGATCATGATAAAACCACACAATTAAACACAATATAAACCATAAAATAGTGGTTTATCAACCTCCCCACACTTAAACATTAGCATGTCCTCATGCTTAATTGAAGGAGATAAAATAAATAAGTATGAACATGTAGAAACTCTTGCAATGTAATGCAATCCTATATATATGAATGCAACTATATGATTCTTGCCCACTTGATCAAAAGTAAATAAGATCTTCAAAACAATTACAAATCAAATTTCACTAATTCTATCATTATACAGTAAGACAGATAAAAGTGCAAGAAGATAGCTCATGAAAGCAAGGAACATGGAAATTCAAGCATTGAACCCTCACTGATGATGTATGTACGCTCTAATCTCTCTAGTGTATAGGGTAATCACTCTATCCTTCTCTAATCGTGCTCTCTAACTTTTGTTCTTCTCCTAACCAATCAACAATAGTTAGTATATCAATGCAAACATCATGAGGTATTTTCAAGGTTGTAATGGGGCCAAGGTAGGGGTAAGGATACATATATGGTTAAGTGAGCTTATAAATTGAATCTTTAATTAACCCAAGCTTTAACCCAACCTATATATATTTAGTGTAACCTTAGAATTCATACCTAGCTACCCAAAATTCCCTTTTACATTTCATACTCATGTATCAACTTTTTTTTTTTAATTTTATCATATGTGGATTGATCTTTGAATTCTTAATTCAGCATTGGGGTAATTTTGTCCCCTTATTTATTTATTGAGTTTTTTTTCTTTTTTTTTTATATATAGACATAAAAATAAACATAACTTATCAATGCACATAGATTTTTAATTCTTATAGTTTCACATGAGTAGGTATCCAAATTCCCATTGTATTATCATGGCACATTCCCTTAATAACTTTTGTTCCCACAATTTCCCATACTTAACTAGTACACACAATTCTATCTTAAGCTAACCAAAGATTCAATTTGGGATATACAATTGTTTTTCCGCTTAAGGCTAGTAATGTGGTGCAATATAGAACAAACGGGATTTAAAGGCTCAAAGTGGTTAACAAAGGTAATTGAAAAGGGTAGGCTTAATTTGGATAAGTGAGTTTAAACAAATAATGGCCTCAATCATATGCAAGCATACAAATATAATAAATATTGGACATATAGGATGAAACAAAATATAGATTACAATCATAGAGAAGTAAACACACAAGAATAAAATGTTTATGGTTAAATAATGTAACCATGCATAAAGGCTCAAATATTCACAGGTTGTGTGTTCTTTAGCTCAAAAATCATGTTCCAATTACAACTTCAAGCAGATTTATCATAAAAATTTTTGAAAATTAGTGAAATTTTGTTCCAAAGATAGACTCTTAGAAGAAACGTATTGTCTTTTCAATCAAGTAGAACATGTATGCAACTAACCTATTACTATGCAATTTATCCTATTCTATAAAAGAAAGAAAATATAACTAAATTATCTTAATTTATTGGTGCTAAGGAAGAGGAATTACCTCCGGAAGTCAGGTACTGACTGACCTCCCCACACTTAAGGCTTTGCACCGTCCTCGGTGCCATCTGTTAGGAACAGGGGTGGGCTGGTGGCAGTATCTCCACAGTCGGGACCATCATGGCTCCCTGTGCTGGTAAAGGAAGTAGAGTCCGGGGTGTCTGAGTCCTTGAAGTGTCCCTTGAGTAGCTCCTTGAGGTGTTTGAATCGGCGCTCGTTACGACGCTCTCTTAACTTCGCTTTCTGTTCTTGCTGATCCAACCTTTCGATTATCTGCTGGAGCAGTGCGTCTGTTGTAGGTGCTTGTGGTGTTGAAGAAGGGATATCTTCAACCGGTGCAGTAGGAAGGCTTGTAGTGGATGCTGGAGGTCTGAGGTATTTCCCGTTAGGGACATACTAATCATCCCGTGGAAGCATGGCTTTGGTGTCCCCAGCTCTGTAGGAGACTCCGGCTGCTGAGATAAGATCTGAGATCAAGGCGGGAAAAGGTAAGTTGCCCGTGATTTGTACGTGTCCTATAGCATTCCGAATATGTCTTGGTAGATTCAGAGGCTGGTCTGTAAGGATGCACCATACTAGAACGGCCATGTCCGCAGTGAAGGAGGACTCGTGAGTGCTCAGAAAGACGTAATGGGACATAATCTGTGCCCATACGCGAGCCTCCAAGGTAAGTGCTGAAGCCGATATTCCTTTAGGGCGGGTACGATGGTATCCGTAGATCCAACGGCTGCCAGGTAGTGCGATAACTCTGAGAATAGCTTCCCAGTCAAATTGGTACATCTGGCGCTTGAGTGAGGCTTCTTGAAAGGCGTCCAATCCTTCTGGAATAGGGGGGAGACCTAAAGCTTTTTGAATGGCCTCTTCTGTAATGGGGACTTGCTTCTGACGGACAAAGACAGACTGTAGGGTAGGCAGGTAGAAGTTAGAGTAGAATTCGACTACCCAAGAAAGATTGACCTGCCTTGGCTGTCTCTGTAGGAAACTCCATTGTCTTCGTTCAATTTGCGGCTCAACAAAAGTAGCAATATTGGGCGGGAGGATAAGAAGGTGTTCGTTGTTGTAGCTCCTTTCAGCCAAAATAGGGAACATCTGCTCACAGTAGCGATTTGGAAATCGCGCAGTGTCCTTCGCTTGAAAGGCTTTCTCCTTTTCATCAACCTTTATGATCCTCTTAACTCTTTTTGTTGAGGGCTTGACTGCAGTTGAAGAAGGCTCTGCCACTAGTGCTCTTTTAGTTTCTCTTCTTGCTGGGGGTTTGGGAGTAGCTCTCTCTTTTCCTTTCTTGGTGGCCATCCTGAAAAAGGGAAGAGAAAGTAAATTAAATTCAAAGAGATATATAGCAAGGAAGAGAACGGAAAAGGTGGTGATGGATGCACATTAGGAGGTAACTGACATTAACACACGCTCATGAGTACATGTGAAAAGTCATCAGTGGAAAATAGCTAGTGCATATAATGACAAGTGAATGCAAGGTGTTTATTGGCATGCCGACAAGGGGCATGAGTAGCATAGATCAAGCATCACGTTGTAGCAAACTATCACGTTTGTATTGAAAATTAAATTTAATTAATACAATAGTAGAGGGAGTTTATGAAAAGCAAGCATTGGATAGTAGAATAGAATAAAGTAGATAAGTGCATAATGCCATATGGGCTTTTTCACAAACACATAGCATGCATGGTGAATAAGGTATAGAAAGTATTAAAGTGAACATGCAAGCAACCCTTTAAAGAAAATAATATATAATTGCCAAACAATTTGCAACAATCTACAAGCATATAATGAAGAATAATGACTCAAATAAAATTCTAACACCATGTAAAAAGGAAAGAAGAAGAAAGAAAATATGGATAATGAAAAGAAAAAGAAAAGAAAAGAAAATAACATATAAAATAAGAAGAATGGTAGAAAAGGAAAGAGGGAAGAAGAAAATAAAACCTTGTTAATGGAGGTGAGAGAGAGGGAGTGAAAGGGGAGATAGAAGGAAGAAGGGAGAAAGAAGAAATAAGGAGGGAAAAGAAAAATTAGGATTTGGAGAGGAAAAAGATAAGATATTTTGGCAATTAAGTTGGATCTGTGCGGCGCAAGCGACGTGGCCGCGGGGGGCACACGTTCGCGCGATTGCGCTTTAGGTCAGGTGACGCGGTCGCGTCGGTCAGGCGGTCGCGTGACCCATGTTGTGCTTCTGGCGCGAGTGCAGCCTCGCGCCTGCACAACTCTCTGTTCGAATTGATATATTTGCCAAATTTGGGGTGACGCGATCGCGTGAGGCATGCGATCGCGTGAGTGGGCTTCAGAAGGGAACGACGCGGACGCGTGGGCCATGCGTCCGCGTGGGTAGAATTGTGCGTTCAGCACCAATCCAGTACCACTCTCGCACAATAATTCGTTGTGCACCCTTTTTGCGTCGAAAATCAGGGCACGGGACCGCGTGGGTCACGCGGTCGCGTGGGAGGCCATTATGCCCATACGACACGGACGCGTCATTGACGCGCTCGCGTGGGTCGATTTGTGCCACTGGGACTCCTCCAGCCAGGCTCCAACGTGACTCTCTGTTCGTTTTTATTTTCTCCCCTCTCATTGCGACGCGGACGCGTCGCTGATGCGGTCGCGTCGCGTGGCTTTTTTTTTATTAATTAAGAATATGCAAATGCAGATGCACGAAAGTACTGATAAAGAGAAGAGTTATTGAATATGAAAAACTAAAAATAAAGAAAAGAACGATCATACCATGGTGGGTTGTCTCCCACCTAGCACTTTGTTTTAACGTCTGTAAGTTGGACGCTCCACTAGCTCAATCTTTTGCTATGTGGGGATCTTCCAAGAGGAAGATCTCAAGCTCCTTGTTCTTCTGCATCTTCTCGCCATGGTATAGCTTCAGGCGTTGTCCATTAACTTTGATAAGTTCAGAACTTGAAGGATGACTTAGGTGATAAACTCCGTACGGTTCAACCTTCTCTACTCTGTATGGACCTTCCCATCTTGATCTCAAATTGCCTGGCATGAGCCTCAGTCAAGATTTATAAAGGAGGACTAAATCCCCAGGTTGGAACTCTTTCCTCTTGATGTGCTAATCATGTGCAGCCTTCATCTTCTCCTTGTATAGTCTTGAGTTCTCATAAGCTTCTAGGCGAAGGCTTTCCAGTTCTTGCAGTTGCAACTTCCTTTCAGCTCTGGCGTTCTCCATTCCCATGTTGCACTCCTTGACTGCCCAAAAGGCTTTGTGCTCTACCTCAATAGGGAGATGACAAGCTTTTCCATAAACTAAGCAGAAATGACTCATCCCAATGGGTGTTTTGTATGCTGTTCTGTATGCCCAGAGTGCATCTTGTAGCCTGGTGCTCCAGTCTTTTCTATGAGGTTTGACTATCTTCTGCAAGATACGCTTTATTTCTCTGTTTGACACCTCGGCTTGCCCATTGGTCTGAGGATGGTATGCTGTTGCAACCTTATGAATTATCCCATGCCTCTTCATTAATCCTGTTAGTCTCCTGTTACAAAAATGGGTGCCTTGATCGCTCACGATTGCTCGTGGTGATCCAAAGTGACAAATAATATGGTTTCTCACAAAGGAAACAAACGTGTTAGCATCATCAATACGGGTAGGAATTGCTTCCACCCATTTGGAAATGTAATCCACAGCTAACAATATATAAAAATAACCATTAGAATTTGGAAATGGACCCATGAAGTCAATGCCCCAAACATCAAAAATTTCACAGAAAAGCATAATTTGTTGAGGCATCTCATCCCTCCTGGATATATTACCAAATTTTTGGCATGGGAGACAGGATTTACAAAACTCAGCAGCATCTCTAAAAAGAGTAGGCCACCAGAATCCACAGTCTAAGATCGTTCTAGCTGTTCGTTGTGGGCCAAAATGCCCTCCACTCTCAGATAAGTGACAGGCCTCTAAAATGGGCTAGAATTCTGATTTGAGACACACAACGTCTAATTACCTGATCAGCGCCACATCTCCATAAATATGGGTCATCCCATATATAATATTTAGACTCGCTTTTCAGCTTGTCTCTTTGATGCTTAGAAAAGTTTGGAGGAAATGTGTGGCTAACTAGATAATTAGCTACAGGTGCATACCAAGGGAATACCTCAGATACTGCTTGCAGGTTATCAAATGGAAAATTATCATCTATAGGAGTAGAATCATCCTTAATGTGCTCAAGGTGACTCAAGTGGTCTGCCACTAAATTCTGGTTACCACTCCTATCCTTTATTTCTGAATCAAATTCTTGTAATAGTAGTATCCAACGTATAAGCCTTGGTTTGGACTCCTTTTTAGCTAATAGATACTTTAAAGCTGCATGGTCCGAATACACTACTACTCTAGTACCAAGTAAATAAGCTCAGAATTTATCCAGAGCAAAAACAATAGCAAGAAGCTCTTTCTCAGTAGTAGTATAATTGGACTGGGCAGCGTTTAAAGTCTTAGACGTATAAGCAATAACAAAAGGATCTTTACCTTCACGTTGAGCCAGCGCTGCTCTTACTGCATGGTTGAAAGCATCGCACATGATTTCAAACGGCTGGCTCCAGTCTGGTCCTCTTACAATTGGGGCTTGAGTCAGGGCGGTCTTCAGCTTATCAAACACTTGTTTGCAATCCTCACTGAATTCAAACTCAATATCTTTCTGCAGTAATCTGGACAAGGGAAGTGCTACCTTACCAAAGTCGTTAATAAATCTCCTGTAAAAACCTGCATGGCCAAGGAACGAACGGACCTCCCTCACAGAGGAGAGGTAAGGTAAACTAGAAATAACATTCACCTTTGCTGAGTCTACAGAAATGCCATTATTAGATACCACATATCCTAATATAATCCCTTGTTTTACCATAAAGTGAAATTTTTCAAAATTTAATACAAGGTTTGTATTAACACATCTATCTAATACTCTAGATAATCCATCTAAGCAAAGGCTAAAAGAATCACCATAAACGCTAAAATCGTCCATAAAAACCTCCATACAGTCCTCAATAAGATCAAAGAAAAGACTCATCATGCACCTTTGGAAAGTAGCTGGTGCATTGCACAAGCCAAAGGGCATTCTCTTGTAAGCATAAGTCCCAAAAGGACATGTAAAAGTGGTCTTTTCCTGATCCTCAGGAGCTATATGAATCTGGAAATAACTTGTGTAACCATCTAAAAAGCAATAATGTGATTTACCTGACAGGCGATCCAGCATTTGATCAATGAATGGAAGTGGGTAGTGATCCTTACGGGTGGCTTGGTTGAGACGCCTGTAATCAATGCAGACTCTCCAAGCATTCTGAACTCTAGTTGCTATGAGCTCTCCATGCTCATTCTTCACTGTAGTGACTCCAGACTTCTTGGGCACCACTTGTACTGGGCTAACCCATTCACTATCTGAAATGGGATAGATGATACCTGCTTCCAATAGTCTGGTTACTTCCTTTTTTACAACTTCCAAGATAGTGGGATTCAATCTTCTTTGGGGTTGACGGACAGGTCTTGCTCCCTCTTCTAAAAATATTCTGTGCTCACATACTTGAGGGTTGATGCCTACTATGTCTGCCAAACTCCACCCAATTGCTTTCTTGTGCCTCCTCAGTACATCAAGTAACTGCTCTTCTTATTGAGAAGTGAGTTCCCTTGCAATGATAACTAGAAACTTCTGCTCATCTTCGAGATAAGCATATTTGAGATGTGGAGGGAGAGATTTTAATTCCAACTTCTGATCATGGGTAGGTTCTGGATTGTCTGGAGCTTGTGAAAATGCTGAGGTGCTCTCATTGTCAGTCAAGAGGGTCCCCACACTTGGACCTTGTCCAACGTGCCTCTCTTCTAACTCTTCCTTGTGAACGTCAGCTACAGTTTCCTCTATGACATCACACTAGAAGATAGAATGATCTTCTGGAGGGTTGTTTATGACTCCATTCAGATTGAAGATTACTATTCGGCCATCTATTTCAAAAGAGTATGTTCCTGAAAAAGCATCCAATTTGAATTTTGATGTCTTCAGGAATGGTCTTCCAAGTAGGATTGATGATGGCTTATCTGAGTCATTATGGGGCATCTCTAAGATATAAAAATCAGTGGGAAATGTAAGTCCTTTAATGTTCACCAAAACATCTTCAGCAACTCCAGCCACTGTAATAATGCTTTTATCTGCTAACACAAAATGAGCTGCCGACCTTTTTAAGAGAGGGAGCCTCAAAATATCATATATAGACAAAGGCATTATACTAATACATGCTCCTAAATCACACATGCAATCATAAATTACTACTCTACCAATAGTACAACTAACTATACAAGGACCTGGGTCACTACATTTTTCAGGTAATCCTCCCATTAAAGCAGACATGGAACTACCTAAAAGAATAGTTTCTAATTCATTAATTTAGGTACCTGTTGAATAACATCAAAAAGGGGAACAGTTACCTCAACCTTTTTGAATATTTCTACCATTTTGGGATCGGGTTCCAGCTGCTTCCTGGGCTTCCTTGCAAGTTGTGGAAATGGAATGGGAGTGGTGTTTTCAACAGTGTCTGCGCCTTTTGGTGCTTCCTCCTGTGGTTGGGCTTCTTCTTTTTCAGCTATGTTCTGTATATCCTCTTCCTCTTCAACATTTTCTATTTCTACTACCTCTTCAGCTGAGGCGTGTTCTGGTTGGCTTGGCTCCTCCTGATTCCTCTCCTGCAGTGTGGTTCCGGACCTGAGGGTGATGGCATTAATGCCTCCCTTTGGATTGGGTAATGGTTGAGAGGGAATTCCAGTAGAACCTGAAGGTTAGTTATTAGAATTTTGCATTGATCCAATCTGTGAGACAAGAGCTTGCAAAGTAGAGGTCAGACCATTCAGACTGGCATTAATGTTATTCATAATGTTATTTTCCATGGTCTGTTGTCTTCGCTCAAAGGATTGTAGTAACTCTTCATTAGGAGATGAAGAAGGATGAGTAAATTGAGAGGTCTGTTGTTGGGTGTTCTGTGGTCCTTGGGATTGCCTCAGGTGAGGTGCTCTGTAAGGTTGGTTCTGCTGCCTATTGTTGTTATTGTTCCACCTCTGATTTCCCTAATTATCTCTGCCTCCTCTGTTATTGTTGTCCCTCCAATTCTGGTTAGAATTATCCTGCCATCCATGGTTATGATTTCCACATTGATTGTACCCTTGGTTGGGGTGGTCATAGAAGTTATGAGTGGATGCAACCATGTTGTCTTCCTGCTGGAGCTGCGGGCATTCATCAGTATAATGGCTATAATCAGCACAAATTCCGTAAACTCTCTGTGGGACTAACTGTTGACCTTGCTGTGCTGGAGAAGGTTGAGCTTGTTGAACTTGTTGTTGATTCAATTGCATCTGCTTCAGCAAGTTTGTCATTTCACAGATACTCTGAGCTAGAGCAACAGTCTCTCTGCTAGAGGATACTTCTGCAACGGCTTTTGAACGGCCTTGTTTCTGGCTGTGGTTCCTAGTAGATTCAGCGAAGTCACTGATCAATTGCCATGCCTCATCAGTGGTCTTGTACTTCTTCATAGACCCATTGCTAGCACTTTCCAATGTGGTCTTATCTTGGGGCCTCATGCCCTGTGTGATATAGCTGAGTAACACTATCTTGTCAATCCTGTGGTGGGGGCATGCTTCCAGAAGATTATTGAAGCGCTCCCAGTATTCAAAGAGAGTCTCGTTGTCATCTTGAACAATTGTGGAAATGTCTTTCCTCAGTTTATCAGTAACTTCAGATGGAAAGAATTTTTCCAAAAATTCTTTTCTGAGTGTATCCCAGTTGGATACATTCACTAGGGGTTGAGTGTAGTACCACTCTCTTATTTTTCCCTCAAGAGAAAATGGGAAAGCTTTCAGCAAAATTGAAGTTTCATCAGCACCATCACGCCTGACAGTAGAACAGGCTGTTTGGAAATCTCTCAGGTGCTTGATAGGCTCTTTAGCAGGTAAGCCATGAAACTTGGGCATCAAATTCAGCAGTGCGGTCTTTATTTCAAAATCTGTAGCCACCGCTGGGTGATGCGCTTGAAATGGTTGCATTGTAAAATCAGGGGCTCCTTCTTCCTGGATAGTAACTCTTCTGGCTGCCGCCATGTTACCTGTACGTAAATCAACCGAATCAGTAGAACGGGGGCTGGTTTCTTCTTCAAGTGACATTTCAGATCCGCCCTTAGAGCGGACTAACCGATGCCGAGCTCGCCTTATTCGTGAAATAGTCCTTTCAATTTCAGGATCGAATATTAGCAAGCTTGGATTAGGAAGTGAACGCATCATTTGACGAAAGAAACATGCAGCTCATAGTAGCAAAATAAAATAAAATGCAAATAAATAAATTCTAATTAATAACTTTAGCACTCTATTGCAACTCCCCGGCAATGGCGCCAAAAATTGATGCTGGCAGAAATTGGCGAATTAAAAATTGTTAATTTATATACATTGCAGGTATAGTTCTTAACTCGCCAGAAATCTGCCTATCAATTTAAAAAGGTGTCACAGAAAATTGAAATTAAAATACTTGGAGTATGAGTCCCAGGTCGTCTCCCAACGAGTTTACAGAAAAGTGTGCTATTTTATTAATCAGATATTTTCAAAAAGGTTTGAGTTGAGTAAACAGGAAATTAAATTAGTGAATTTGAATAATTTAAATAAACGCCTTGACTGGGAGTTGATTAGTAGTCCTGTTCACACCAAACAATCATTGTTAAGGTGATCAGTCTTAACACTTCAAGTCAAGTGTGAACATTCCCAAAATGAAAACACAGAAACAATCATGCAACATATATCACTGGGATATCCTATACGCATGAGACACACAACAGAGTATACAATGAAGCATAGTCAGTCCACTCCCCAGGCTCTACTGGGAATGAACTGCTCTGATACCAAATTGTAACGACCCAATTTTCAATATATCTAGATCATACCAGAAACTGAGCGCTACCAATTTGTCTTCCTAATTATCTATTATTTATCATATGAGCCTGATTTGTTGTTAAAAGCGTAGTTAATTTGCGAGGTGTATTATTTTTTTTTTTTGAAAATGTTTGGATTAATAGACAGAATTATTTATAATCAATTCACAAATAATAACAGATAAAACAGTTATAAACAACCACACATAAATACATCACAAGTAGTTGACAACATTCGGTGATTTAGCCTTTATTAGAATATAGACTGTTAGTTAGAACGCTCCTAGATATAGGTAAATAATATCTATATACATGTATATACATACAACATCCCAGGTCTTGACCTGTTCAAGAGGTCCCTAAGCTGGCACCTAGGCTAGCCTAGACTCTATACTCACCTAGTCTCTCTAAACTACTAAAGCGAGGGAAAGTACGTTCTAGGTCTTCAAAACTCAAGTCAGGTGGAACGTCATCAAAAGATAGAACATCATCTGCTACTCTTCTGCACGATCAGACTTTTCCACAAGACGTCTCTCTGGTACCTCATGAAGTAGCCACACAATAGGAATCTCGTACACAGGATTTAGGTTAAAGTGCGCATACGAACGGGGTGCAGACGTTGGCTGGTCTCACAGTATATACATATAATCAGAGAACGATATTTACCCTAGACTCAGAAGACTATCTAGAGCAGAATCCTCTTCTTGCGAACGGTTATCAGCGAACTATGGTAAGGTACTCTTACTTCCATCTGAAGGGGGAAGGGAGAGAGAAGGGGTAAGAACTGGGGAGTTCTTAGTAGGGTCGGGGTTATTAGTTACGTTCATTAATTCTATGTTGTTTAGCAGACTATTAGCAGAATACAAAGAAGCAGTAATTAGAAAACACAGATAAGTAGAGAAGATAGAGAAAACAGATAGCAGAACACAAACAGAAGAATACAAAAAAATAACACAAGCGCAGAAAATGGAATACAAACAAGGAAAGCATACATTCATACCACAATCATAACAAAGGAAATGCGCAACCAAGTATGATGCATGTCTAGCCTTAGCGCAGGTAATGAGCTCATCTGTCGGTTTCTACCCGCTCCCGACGTAACCCGAAGTAGCTGAAACGGGTATGGTTTTCCAGTCAGCATAGGTACAGTTCTCACTAACCGACGTATGCGTCATATCTTCTGTAAGCAAACTCTGCCTTACAGGTGGCGGAATTCCAGCCATGTATGAAATCATATTCTCAGTAAGCAATCCTTGCCTTACAGGTGCGGCATTCTAGCCGTGTATGAATTAATATCCTCTGCAAGTGATCCCAGGTTATCAGTTGCAAGTACAACTCTCAATAGCTGTGTAACACTGAAAAACATTCTGTGGTCGTACCACTATCTATCTGACTGCCTTCACGCAGCAGATTATTACATAATCATTCTCATTATCATCATTCATCATCATTCTCATTATTCATCATCATTTTCACATTCTTTATGCAGTACCTCTTTCTTTCTCTATTCAATCATACTGTACAAACTTTACATCTTTCACTTTTACAATATCCTAGCTCAAACCATTTCTCTTCATCATATTATTCTTTTCTCTTTGTATCTCTTTACTTTACTCTGGTTACTCTGTGCTCTGTGTTACTTTATTCTGCTCTGATTTCTCTGTTTAACATGTGTAAATTTTGGTATGAATAGTTAGCCTGTCCCAGGTATAGGTTCATCAAGTCTATACTGAAACAGTTTAACTTTTCATATAACACCTAACCCTAGTCACAACTCAAGTACTAACTAAGTTGCCCTAGTTCGTTCACTAGTCTCTGTCTGTTTTTCTGTCATTAAAATTTTACAGACTTTTTCTTTGGTTTTTATCTTTTCTTTAACTTTTTATCTTTTCTTTATCTTTGCCTCACTATCATGTTATTACCACTCCCTAAGTGTTTTTATGAAGGTAATTATGAGATTCTGCACTTAAAGTTGTCTTTCTAAAGCTTTTACAGAAAACTACCTTTTCCGTATTATTTTATTATTTTTATTAAAATATTATTTTTAATTAAATATTATTATTTAATATTTTATTATTATTTATTATTTTAATACTAAATTTTCGAAAATTAACTTACCTTTTATTTTTAACCTTTAAAATTCACTTTTTACCACCCGTAACTTTTAATATTTCTACTTTTACCACCCTAACTTCCAGAAATTACCATATAACCCCTCAAACACCAAAAATTTTACTTCCTTGCCCTTTCTAAGATCTAAAAGGTGTTCTTCAATGTTCTTCACCACACTCAAAGTGTTCTTTGTGTTCTTCGTATATTCTTCAAATTCTTTCTCTGTTTTTACCCGTTTTTCAGTCTTTTCAGCAACCGATTTTTACCATAATTCAAAATAAATTTCCAGCCACTAAAACCCCATTTTTTCTACATGATTTTAACACAAATTGAACCTCAATTTAAGCTCTAGGGTTTCGTTTTCCAGCAGCCACAAGAACACACATTCATAGCTTGAATTTCATCAAATTTCATCAAATTTTCACCAAAATTTCAACAAGAATTACTCATACAAACAATCAATTTCAAGCACAGCCAAACCATATCATAATCACACAACTCAAACACAATCAATCAAGATTAAATTCGTCAATCCCTACCTGGTTTTGCTGCTCCTAATTCGGTTAAACTTTCAGGTGGTCCTTAAGCACTTTTTCCTCCTAAATCACATCAAGAACAACTTTAAATCCAAAAACTCTCAACTGACCGAATCTCACTCAGTATGTTAGGAAGAGATATCTCACCTTAGACTTGCTGGAAATTCACGTTTCTTGGCCCTCAAGTCAAGTTAAGCATGATTCCTAAGGAAGAACATCAAGAAAACACATGTTTTGCAAGGTTTTCCTTGAAAACCAAATTGAAATGGGAGGGAGACAGCCATCTCACCTTATTTTCATCCTTGATAATTTACATGGTTATGTAGAGGAAGAAGAGAGGATCATTTTGGTGAAATCGGAGTTTTGATTTGAGTTTTAGTTCAGAAGAAATCAAGCTTTGAAGATTAAGTGTTCATAAAAGTTTCTCTCTTTTCTCTCTTGTTATTTTTGGCCAAAATAATTAAATGAGACAGCCTTGGAGGTCTTGGGGGTGTAGGGTGAGTTGTGATTCGTTGGCTTGGAGGTGGATTAAAATAATATTAAAATATCTCTGGTGTACAACTACTAAAACTAGGTGTATCGGAACACTCGTAAAAACATCTCTAAAAATTATTTTCTGAGCTACTAGCATAAATAAAACTAGTAACGTATTTATTATGAGAATATAACATGTATAATGAGGCCTTAGCATTGCTAAATTCATCAGAGAGTGCTGGTGCTAAGCTGCACCAGTACGTAAACCCGGTTAAACAGATTTTCTGTTTTTAACAAAAACAGACCAGGTAACCTTATAATGTCATTCAAGCATTTTCTAATACTAATATAATGATAATATTATACTATTATCTCTCTCCTCTCATGAATCGAGTCTGGTTCGTCAAACAGAGACTATTTACGAAAATCAGAATCAAAACTGCCAACCGATACGGTTCAAAAACAAGGTTCTTCGCGATTGCATTATCGAGCTTGCCTCAGAGGAGGTTCTAACTCAAGGATGACATAATGATAATGACGATTGAGATGCTTGACGATATAACAGAGGTGTTCCCTTTACTGATCTTCCGGAGAAATCCGTACTTTCAGAAAAGATCTCATGTACTCGAAAATCAGGGTTGTTACATCAATCCCATTAAATCATTCTCTAACTAGTAGTAGGGGAAAGTCAAATGAGCTATATCAATCCAAGTCCATAAGTTCTAACTCTCCACTAATTCAATTAGTGAGAACTAGAGTCAATGGCTCCCAATCATCAATTACTTGGACAGTGGTAACTCAAGAGTTCCTAAGTTACCATCCCAAGCTAAGAGCATAAAACTCTACTCTAGCATCCTTCCAAGCATTTTGACAAACACTTGGAAGGCACAAAGGGAAGCATAGTAAATTGACAACAAGAATGAATTCTAACAACAATTAAATGCAAAAAATTAACAACAACAATCAAGGAAATCACAATTGACATGAATTACCTCAAATTGCATTAAAAGAAAATAAAGGAACAAAAGTTGATCCACAACAAGGTATAGAAACAAAGTAGTAGAAACAAAGTAGAGAAAAACTACAACAAAAGAGTAGATGAACAAGATGTAGAAACAAGGAATTGAAAGGGAAAAGTAGATGAAAGCAAATATTAAAACCTAGATCTAAGAAATTCTAATCTAAACCTAATCCTAATTCTAGATAGAAGAGAGAGCTTCTCTCTCTAGAAAACTAAAACTAGATCTAAAGTGTCAAGTCATGTCTAGATGTGAAGTGATGCCTTCCCCTTCAATCCTTGGTTCTTTTAATCTTTTCCCACCAAGATTCAACTCAATGTTGGGCCAGAAGCTCCTCAGAAATCGCCAGGCACGTTTTCATTAAAGAAGTTACGTGCGGCATCGACGCGTACGCGCACAGCATGCGTACGCGTCCCTGGAGTATTGCGCGATCCACGCGTAGGCGTCTAGTGCGCCCGCGCGTCCATGGGCGTTTTCCAAGTCTTTGGCTTTTCATGATTTTTCCACTTTGTATGCTTTATCTTCTCTCCTTTGATCCATTCCTAGCCCTTTTCAATCTGAAATCACTAATAAACACATCAAGGCATTTAGTAGAATCGAAGAAAGATTAAAATTATCAAATTAAAGACCTAAAAATCACGTTTTCACTTTTAAGCACAAATCAAGGAAGAATCACAAAACCATGCTATTTCATTGAATAAATGTGAGAAAAGGTTACCAAAATGCTCTAAATTCAACACAAGATAAACCCTAAAAACGGGATTTATCAACCTCCCCACACTTAAACCTTAACATGTCCTCATGCTAAACCAAGAATGAAATAAAGGGTGTGACATTTATTCAATGCAACTAAACTATATGCAAACTATCCAAATGCACTACCTAATATGAAATGCAAATGCTTGGCCAAAATAAATCAACTTCCCAGAGAGCATATGCTAGTACAAGGGCTAAAGCAATAGGAATCAAATCCAACCCACAATTGTATTGAACTTATCAAAAAGATTTACAAACTTGCAAGAATATCGATGATAGTGGTGAATACATGTAATTGAGCAATCGAACCCTCACCGGATGTGTATCCGCTCTATTCACTCAAGTGTTTCCAGGTTGATTCACTCAATTCTCCTCTAATCATGCTTTCCAAAATTTGTTCTTCATCTAACAATCAACAATTATTCAATGCATGCACACAAATATCATGAGGTCTTTCTCAAAAGGTTGTAATGGGGCTAGGGTCAAGGTAGGATCACATATGGTTAAGTGGACTAGAAATTTGAATCTTTGATTAACCTAAACTTTCCCACCTAACCTATATAATGACCTATACGATTAAGTGCTAACCTAACTACCCAATTTTCACTTATTTACATACTCATGAATTGTCTTTTCATTTCTCAACACTTTTGCATTGACACTTATTGGACTTCACTTTGGGGCATTTTGTCCCCTTTTTATTGTTTTTTTCTTCTTTCTCTTCTTTCTCTTCTTTCTTTCTATATATATATATATTTTTTTTTTCTTTTCTTTTTCACATTTATTTTTTTCTTTTTCTTTTGTTTTTCTCATTTTTCTTTCTTTTCAAACTTTATACAACATCATCAATGCACAAGGTCTATACATTTAATCAATACATGAGCATGCATCCACTTTCCAAATATAGAGATGCAAAACACCCTCTTATCCCAACCAATATTTCTAAATCTCCCCAAACATGAATAATGAAACACTCTCACTAGCCTAAGCTAATCAAAGATCCAAACAAGGGACTTTCATTGTTTTCCACTTTAGGCTTGTAATGTGCTAAAATAGAGAATAATTGGGTTAAGCGTAGGCTCAAAATTGGTTAACAATGGAGAATAAAAGGTAAGGCTATTTGGGTAAGTGAGCTAATAAAGTAATGGCATCAATCATATAAATGCATGAATACAAGGAATAATGGGACATATAGAATTAAACAAATCAAGGATCACAATCATAGGAAGAGAACAATTGCACACAAGAAGGAAAATAAGTGGTTATAAGATGTAACCACATCAATAGGCTCAAATCTCACAAGCTTGTATTCTTAGCTCAAAACATGATCCACAAAATATAAAATTCAAGCAAGTTCCACAAAAAATTTTTTTCAATCAATTGGGGTGGTGCCTCATAGATAATTTCCTTGAAAATTTTCATTGTTTTGACTAAGCTCATGCTAAATGCAATGTTGTGATTGAGAAATTCTAAAAATTCCTTAGTTTATCCCCCTTTTTTAATCAAAACAAATTTTATATGCAAAAGGGTCAACTTAGGTCTCAACAATCCAAAATATTTTTCTAAACACAACCAAAAGCTAAAACAAGCTAAAATAACTATATAGAGCAAAAGTGCATATATAAAGCAAAAGTGTAAGATCAACAAACTAAACAAAAGTATCCATAATACTAATATATACAATATTCCAAAAAGTGCAAAATAAAGCAAAATAACATAAACTAGGAGATAATGTCCGAAAATGTTCACCCAAAATGATATCTCCACCGACGGCGACGACGGTGACCTCCCCACACTTAAGATAGAGCATCATCCTCGATACTACTGATCGGGCTCAAAATGGGGGTCGATAGTCGCATCTGGCTACTGGGTCTCTGGCTGTGGCTCCGGCTGCTGAGTATCCTGGGTAGCCTGCTGATGAGCGGATAATTTATACCCTTTTTGGCATTATTTTTACATAGTTTTTAGTATGTTTTAGCTACATTTTATTATATTTTTATTAGTTTTTATTCAAAAATCACATTTATGGACTTTACTATGAGTTTGTGTGTTTTTCTGTAATTTCAGGTATTTTCTGGCTGAAATTGAGGGATCTGAGCAAAAATCTTATTCAGAGGCTGAAAAAGGACTGCAGATGCTGTTGGATTCTGACTCTCATGCACTCGAAGTGGATTTTCTAGAGCTAAAGAAGCCCAATTGGC
Source organism: Arachis ipaensis (assembly GCF_059453495.1). Lineage (NCBI taxonomy): Eukaryota > Viridiplantae > Streptophyta > Magnoliopsida > Fabales > Fabaceae > Arachis > Arachis ipaensis. Next base: position 84,753,652 of record NC_142442.1, on the reverse strand, counting down.
ACGCTCTCAATTGAGTTGGAAAGTACACATCTTGGGCTTTCCAGCAATATATAATAATCCATACTTTGCTCGAGATTTGATGGCCCAAACTGGCATTAAAAGCAAGCCAAAAACTTTCTAGCGTAAAACGCCAGAACTGGCACCTTTCTTGGTGTTAAACACCCATTTTGGCACTCAGGGTGGCGTTTAACGCCAACTTTAGGCATATGCACGTGAAAGCTTGAAAGCTCATCCCAAATACACACCAAGTGGGTCCTAGAAGTGAATTTCACCTTATGACATTTTACACTTCATATTGTATCTTCTACAGTATGAGCCTCTAAACCCCATAGGTGGGGTGAGCAGCTCTACTGTGTTTCAATGGATTAATGCAATTACTACTATTTTCTATTCAATCACGCTTGATTCTATTCTAAGATACTCACTCGTACTTCAATATAGAGAATATGATGATCCGTAACACTCATCATTATCCTCAAATCTATGAACGCGTGCCTGACAACCACTCCCGTTCTATCTGAGCTCAACGTAGTCATTGGGCGACAGCTTGAGTGCGTATCTCTTGGGTATCTAATACATAGACCGAGTCCGTGAGATTAGTATCTTCGTTGTATAGGCTAGAACCAATTGGCAGCATTCATAGAATCTGGAAAGTCTAAACCTTGTCTGTGGTATTCTAAGTAGGATCTGGAAAGGGATGACTGTGACGAGCTTCAAACCTGCGAGTGTTGGGCGCAGTGACAGTGTGCAAAAGGACGAGGGTCCTATTCTGACGCTAGTGGGAATCGACAGATGATTAGCCGTGCGGTAGTTGTACCTGGTATTTTTCATCCGAGACTAGAAATCCGACAGTTGATTAGCCGTGCAGAGATCATACCTGGTATTTTTCATTCGAGAGGATCAAAAAGCTTGCCATTGAAGGAAGCCATGCGTGTTTGGAGAAGAAGACAGTAGGAAAGCAGAGATTCAGATGACAATGCATCTCCGGAACCTCAGCCTGTTTCTCATTACTGAATCACAAGTACTATTTATTTCATGTTATTTATTTTTCATAAATACAATCACTCTTATCATTAATCTCCTGACTAAGATTTACAAAATAACCATAGCTTGCTTCAAGCCAACAATCTCCGTGTGATCGACCCTTACTCACATAAGGTATTACTTGAACGACCCAGTGCACTTGCTGGTTAGTTGTGCGGAGTTGTGAAAAGTGTAATCACAATTTCGTGCACCAAGTTTTTGGCGCCGTTGCCGGGGATTGTTCGAGTTTGGACAACTGACGGTTTATTTTGTTGCTTAGATTAGGAAAAATTTATCTTTTTGGTTTAGAGTCACTAAAATTGAGTCTTCTATTATTGTTTTGGTTAAAATTTTAAAATCCTTGTTTTCTTTTTATAATTTTTTTCTAAAATTTTTAATAAACTGATAATTGAGTTTTCTGTTTGAGTTAGTTTCATGCTTTAAGTTTGGTGTCAATTGCATGTTTTAAATTCTCTTTAATTTTTGAAAATATATGCATTGTGTTCTTCATTGATCTTCAAGTTGTTCTTGTTTATTTTCCTTGTTTGATCTTTATTTTTTCTTGTTTTGTGTCTTTCCTTATTTTTCTTGTGCATTTTCGAATTATTAGTGTCCAAAGTATAAAAAATTTTTAAGTTTGGTGTCCTTTGTGTTTTTATTTTCTTAAAGATTTCCAAAATTTATTCTTGGTGTTCAGCTTGATCTTCAAAGTGTTCTTGGTGTTCATCTTGACATTCAAAGTTTTCTTGTTTGCTTTCTTTGTTTTGATCTAAAAATTCTAAGTTTGGTGTCATTTTATTGTTTTTCTCTTTTCTCATTAACTTAAAAAATTCAAAAAAATATCTTTTCCTTTATTTGCTCATTATTTTCGAATTCTTTAGGTTGACTTATTTTGCTCATTATCTTTTCTTGTTAGGCAAGTTAAAATTTGAATTTTAAAAATTTATCTTCTTAAATCTTTTTCAAATTTCTTTTTATATTTTTTGAAAATCTTTTATAAAATTTTTCAAAATCTTTTTCTTATTCATAATTTTCGAATTACTTGTCTTATTTTGTTATTTTGATTGAAAAATTTTAAGTTTGGTGTTTCCTTGTTAAGAAAGTTTCAATCTTTAAAATTTTAAAATCATATCTTTTTCAAATCTTTTCTTTTATTTATTTATTTTTACAAGTATCTTTAATTTTAAGACATATCTTTTTCAAAACTTCCTAACCACTTTCTCTCTCTTCATTTTTTCGAAAATTATATCCAAAATTTTTCAAATCTTTTTTATTGATTAATCATTTTAGTATTTGAATTTTTTTATTTTTTATTTTATTTTTTTCTTTTAGTTTTCGAAACTTATATTCTAGTTTCCAGTTATTTTATTTTATCCTATTTTAATTCGGTTTATCCTTAATTAAATTAAATAAAAACAAAAATATCTTTATAGTAATACAAATGGGGAGCCAATTTGCTGACGTGGCGCTCATACGTTGATTCTGGGAGTTTATTTGCTTACGTGTCGTCACTAGAAATTTTTAGATTTATATTTATAAATTATAAATTATAAATTATTATTTGCTTAAGTTGTTATTTTCAAATTTTAAGTTTGAGTTGTTTTACATAGGTTGTTATTTTTTAAATTTTAAATTATTTTATTTGTTTGGGTTGTTTTACTTAGGTGGTTATTTTTTAAATTTTAAATTATTTTATATAAGTTGTTATTTTTTAAATTTTATTTAAATTTTACTTAGGTTGTTCTTTTTTATATTATAACACTATTTTTTAAATATCTGTTAATTTTTTTTAGCATTATTTTTTAAAATTTTAAAATATTTTTTTAAATTGCAGCTACATAAATTTTTTTAAAGAAATTTAGAGTTTTAAAAAAATTTACGTTAATTATTCTTCGATTGTTGCGTACTAATATTATTATATTATTATATTATTATAAAGATTTATGTTATGTTAGAATTTTTAAATTATTATTTGTTTAGGTTGTTATTTTCAAATTTTAAGTTTAGGTTGTTTTACTTAGTTTGTTATTTTTTAAATTTTAAATTAAAGTCAACCAAATTTAAAAAGATTTAGTTATGATGCAACTATAAAAGTATAAGTTATGAGAGATGTAAAGCACCACAATTTAAAGTACATCAATCCCTTTCGTTACATATATCCAAAATCTCTCTACTTATTCTAATGGCTGATATTCACAAAATTGCTGACATCAATCCTACAATCGACAATTTGTGTGTACGTATACGAGTGATACGGTTATGGACACTACCAAGTTACGAAAATTCTCCATTGCCATACTCAATTGAGATGGTTTGGCTCGATGAAGACGTGAGTTTTCTACTAATATTTTTCTATTTTATTTTAAATTTATATTATTTATATTTTAAATTTATTTATTTATTCCCATCTAATCGTGTTTTTTTGTTCATTAATTCTAGGGAGGAAAAATACACGTCTCAGTTAAGAAGGCTTTTATGTCTCGATTCATGAATTTGTTAGAGGAAGGAATATCTTACCAAATAAGATATTTTGGTGTTGGACTCAATAAAGGTTACTTCAAGACTACACATCATGAGTACGTGGTTAATTTAAACCAATGTACTGATGTGCACAGACTTCCAGAATCGTCGAATATCCCACGATATGGATTTTAGTTTGTGAGTTTTGACACTCTCAATGCTCCTGGGTATGATTGCACCTATTTAGTTGGTAAGTTTATTATTTTAGAAAAAGTATAATTATTTATTTTACTGATAATTTATTCTACATTTTTTTAAACAAATTTATCGACAACAATTTTTTTATTTCAAATCATTTCAGATGTTGTTGGATATCTTGCTGGAATTGGGAATGAGAAAACTCTTGAAAAGGATGGCAAATCTACCAAATATACTGTTATCGAATTAGAGATTGATGATGAGTAATTATCTATTTATTTTTATAAATATAAAAATTTTGATAATCTCATCTTTTTAAATTATTATTTTAACTTATTTTATATAAATATTTTTATTAATATTAATAAATAACAAATGTATCTTAATTAACATTAAGCTTAGTTAAAATTTTTTAGATTCAAAGGAACCGTTTTTTATAATTGAAATTCGTTGTACATAGATTATTTTTGTTTATTCATCTTATTTATTTAAAAATTCACAAAATTTAGGGAATTTAAATCATTATTTTTTTTCAGAATTTTATTTGTGTTGTCTTGGCTACTATAAGTCATATTATGGATACTCCAGACTGGTGGTACGGCCAATGTGAATGCAACAGGTCCACATATGCTTTTACAAAAATTTTCAAATGTTCAAGTTGTGGTCGTCTCCTTTTATCCATAACTCTAAGGTTATTTATTTATTTTTTTAAAATTAAAGTATATGCACATTGGATTAGATATTGAATAAGTCTATATTTAACTTTTTTTTATGTTATTTTCGTTTTTAAGCAGGTACCGAATAAAGCTTGGTGTCATTGATGATTCTGACTGTGCATGTTTTGTAGTCTTTGACAAGGAGGCAAAACAAGTTTTAGGAAAGAGCTGTGTAGAGATACTTGATCCACTCCTATTGGTAAGATCTAACCAATATTTATTTCTAAAAATATTAGTGAAGATATTTTTATTGGTAATTTTTATATTATTTATTATTAATATATTATGTAATACCCTGCAGAAAGGAGATCTATCGGATACACCTACACTTTTGCTCAACCTAATTGATAAGACCTTTCTCTTCATCGTTAAAGTTCAAATATCTGATAATCCACATTTTTTACCTTCTTATAAAGTTAAGAAGATGACTGATAATGTGGACCTCATAAATAAATTCAAAGAGGCTCACCCTATTCAAATTGTGAGTATAATTATAAGTGTACTTTCTATTAAAAATTAATTTTTTTTTTGCTTTCTTGGTCATTAGTAGTATGTAATTTATAATTAATAATTAATAATTAATTATAATTTTAGGATGTTGACTACACTGGTGGTTTGCTTCCAATTTCAAAGACATTCTCAATCATTGAAGGGGAGAAAGTAGGTGCTAAGGTATTTGTTCAAAAAATAATTTTTTCTGTTTGTTCTCTCAAAATAAGGTCTTAATTTTATTCAAAAAATATTAGTGAGATAAAATCAAAGGTTAGAAAGAAGTCTTTAATTTAACGTGGTATTTTGTACAGAATTTGTTGCTTGAATTCTCCAATGAAGTTGCTGCTAATGATGAATCCAAATTGTTGGAAAATGCTATTACACCAACTAAGCGATTATCCTCGGAGTCGGAAGAATCGAAGGTAGAAGGAGATATCTCAACTTCCAAGAAGATCAAGATTGAGAAAGAAACTTGAGAATTTGGATGCACATGTTTTGGAATCCCTTTTAGAGTCTATCTAATAGAATAATGTCAAGCATATGTTTGTTTTGGTGGAAACATTGTCTTTTCTTGAGTTGTTATTTTTCTTTTGGTTCTTTTCGATTTTTATGTTTGGAATTTAGAATTTTTTTAAATATAAATTGAAGTTATTTGGTTATTACTTGTGGTTTTATTTTTAATTTAATTTTCACCGTTGATATTCTGATAATATCTAATTTAATATTTAATGTCATAAAGTTATAAATTTCTTCTTTAAATTATTGTTGATACAATTAAGTTAGTTATTAATTTTTAATGTATATTTATTTAAAAAAAATCTAATTATAATTTTTAATTAAAGTATTATGTTTAGAATTTTAAATTTAAATTCAAATATACTTTTTTTTTGAATTTTTACGTAAGCAATTTGAGAATATTTTTTAAGAATTTATATAATTTATAAGCTATTATGCTAATTACAAAGGATTATAATAAAGTAAATAGAATTACCAGTCTTATTAAGATGTGAGGTTATTTATACTATTTAAAAAAATGTAATACTATTTAAATTTTAGAAAAGGTATAATAAAGTTAATACTGTTTATGATGACACTAAAAAAAATCATTTTTAAATTAACAAATTTCTATATTCCTAATAGACAACGAACGTTTGATTAGTAAATTTTATTTAAAAATTTAAAATTTATACTATTTAATTAGAAAATTCTATTTAAAAATTTAAAATTTGAATTTCTAATACTAATTTCTAATTAAGTAAGTTCTTAACCATTTCGATTTTTAAGTTTAAATTTTTTTACTTGCCATATTTATAAATTTTATTATTATCTTTTAGATTATCTCTCCACAATAGAAGTACTTTCATCTTTTTCTCTCTTTTTAAATATTTTTTTCTTAATTTACATAATTTATAAGGTTATTAATTTTTAGATTATATTTAGTTTTATTATTTTTATCGATAAATAATAGGATTGATACTATTTATGACAAAACTAATAAAAATTATTTGTAAATTAACAAATTTCTATATTCTTAATAAACAACAAACGTTTAATTAAAAAAGTTTATTTAAAAATTTTAAATTTGCACTAGCTAATTAGGAAACTCTATTTAAAAATTTGAAATTTAAAATTCTAATACTAATTCCTAATTAAGTGACTTCTTAACCGTTTTGATTTTTAAATTTAAATTTTTTTTATTTGTCACATTTATAAATTTTTTCTGTTTACTTCGTTTCTCAGCATAATAATAGAGATACTTTCATCTTTTTCTCTCTTTTTACTTATAAGTTATTCATTTTTAATCTCTTTATTTAAGGAAATGAAAAAAAAAGATTTTAACTGTAAGTTGAATTTATTGATCGTAAGATTAAACTTATATTTATTTGAAAAAAGTTACTTTTGAAAAAAATATATATTATTTTCCGTAAAATATGTTTACGTAACTGAATAAATGAGAATAAAAAGAAAATTAAAGCAGCCAATGAAAATAAAACCTATGCGATTTTACATAGACACTAATTTCATATTCAGCATTTTAGAGAGACACAAAATACATGTTTTTAATGGGTGTTTGTGTATGACCATGTCTTTCATCATTTTTGTCTCAGTAAACAAACATCATACATGTACTCCTGTGTACTCCCGTGTCTATGTTTTGATGGATATGTATACCAAAAACAAACGCCGTCATATGTGTACTCCTGTGTACTTTATTTTTTTTAATAATATAAAAAAATTGATAATAAAAATGTATTAGGTATAATGTATATATATTTTTAATCGGTTAAAAAATTTATTTATTTGGTATTTTCAGGTATATATTGAAAGATGCAAGAAGTCCAAAGAGAAGCAAGATTGAAGAAAAAATTGATATTAAAAGACAAAAAAAATACAAAGCGGACCACAATTCAAGGTAGACTTCATATAAAAAATAACTAACTTGTCATGAGTATTTTGGCCGAATGAAAGCCCATAAAATACAATATTTTCTATATATTATTTAGCTATTGTCAAGTAATAAATTATTAATTTACATTGTTTTCGTAATATGTTACTAAATTTATTTATGAAAAAATTACAGGAAATTCGAGTGATGGTTCCAATGATGTGCATTTTCAATCGGTGTTGTCGAACATTACAAATAGCATCAATACAGGTTGATTTTTGGATGATTTTTTTTGGAACTTACTTATGTGAATGTACATGCACTTTATGTATTTTGATTTTCCTACTATTTATTTAATTATAAATTTTAACAGAAAATATGTTCAAAAAACTAATATCTCGAGTTATCTTATTAGATAATAACCCAACACCATATCGATCAAGGTCTTCAACTAATAATCTACACTCTGTAGGTGAAAAAGAACGATGTTCCAATATTAGTGATATTAGTAATTCAGGTATCACACACGAAGCATATGATAGCCCATGTCATCAGACAAGTCAACAACAGCTTCAACAAACATCAAACAATATCGACCAGTTGCAAAGCCAGCGTATGTTAATATATGCTTTTATTACTTAAAGACCAAACATTTAACTTTTCAATTGGTCTATTAAAAACAATCTTTGGTATATGCTAAATAATTATTATAGATTCATTGGAGTACTCAAATCGAATTAGATTGCAAAGGGATGCAAGACTGAATAGGAAGACTATGCTACTTCAAAAGAGACATGGTAAGATAAGCATGATAGATTGTAATTATCACAAAGCTAAAATTTTACTTCTTTTATCTTTAATACTACTTTCATAATATATATTCATAACTCAGTTGATTCAAACATTTAACATATATTCAATTTTCTTTTTTTATAATATAAAGTGCTTGATTTATTATCTCTAATGATTACAGGAGCAAGTACATCTAATTCAATTTAGATACTAAAGAATTAGAAGAAGTGTGCATAGCTGAAAAAGGAAGACACCTGAGACAAAGAAAAACATTCTTGAAGGAATTGGCTATAAATCTTTCAAAAATTTTTGAAGAAGTTGAGGATATTACTGAAAACACGACTATATTAGATGATTCTGTGCAAATTGAATACCTGGCCATATTCAATATTGCTGAGAATACAGGTAATCTAAGAAGTAGCAATATCAGCACTTTATTATTTACTATTGTTATGCTTTTTATAAACAAAAAATTATCGTTTAGTGTTCAAGTTTTTAAAATTCAAACTAAGATATGGTTATATATTATAATTTTTGTATTTGAATATTGATATATTGTAATTCTTATTGTTTGATTAGCGTGCATGTAAAACTTAAACCTTGAGGTTGGCACAATGAAATTATATTATATGATCTCATCTTTTTAATCTATAAATTGCAGTATTCGGTAATCTTTTATAAATATTATTTTTATACTTAACATGGTGAAAGAAAGATATATTTTTATATAAAGTATTTTTTGCAGATATAACTGAAACATAATTTATTATCTTAGTCATTATTAGATGTGATAGATATTGGTGACCCAGATTTTTTTTGTCGGCATTGCGACGCCATGATGTGGTATGAGGAGAGATCAGAGAAGTCCAAAACAGGATCCAATATTGAGTTCTCAATATGTTGTATGCGAGGGAAGGTACAACTGCCGTTTTTGCAACGTCCACCTCAGCTCTTGCAAGGTTTAATATCTGGAGCAGACCAGAGAAGCAAACACTTTAAGGATAATATAAGAACTTATAATAGCATGTTTTGCTTCACGTCCCTCGGAGGTAAAATAGAGACCTCTATCAATGATGGGACAGGTCCTCCCCAGTTCATTGTGAGTGGACAAAACTACCACAGAATTGGAAGCTTGGTGCCAATTGAGGGACAAAGACCAAAATTTGCGCAGTTATATATTTATGATACAGAAAATGAGGTCTCAAACAGGATAGAGATTTTCAGGTTTGTATCATGCATTCCAAACTGATTAAAAATTTATTTAGGTAGTTCGTACTTTGATTTTGGTTAATTATGAATACTAATATTTTTCAATTGATGTTTTATACAGTTCAAGAACAAACAACAACAACAATATTGACCAGTCCTTAGTTCTAGATCTCAAGGACATGATCGATCAACATAATGTTCTTGCTCACACATTTAGGATAGTGAGAAACTACCTGAATCAAGGAGATATCGCAAATATAAGGCTACGGTTGTACCAAAAAAGATCAAAGGACGCGAGAGTCTACAATTTACCATCTTCTAACGAGGTCGCAGCTCTAATAGTAGGAGATTTTGATTCTGGAGATGCATGGCGTGATATTATAGTTCAATTAAAGTCCGGACATCTGCAAAGGATTCATGAGACACACACCGCATTTATTCCTCTTCAGTACCTTATGATGTTTCCTTACGGTGAAGATGGCTACCAAGAAGACATTCCTTTGCGAGAATCTCATAGGGCTGATGAAAATAGAAAGAGACAGCATGTGAGTTTAAGGGAGTTCATAGCATTTAGAATACAAGAGAGAAAGGTCGAGTATGCAACAATTGTCAATGGTGGAAGATTATTTCAGCAGTTCTTGGTTGATTGCTTTTCTATGATTGAAGTACAAAGGTTGACCTACTATCGAAACAACCAAACTAAGGTGAGGAGTGATATATACAAAGGAATTCAAGATGCAGTTGTTAGGGGTGAGACACGTGCTTCTAAAGCAGGTAAACGTATCATCCTACCTGCGTCCTTCAATGGTGGCATGAGATACATGTTTAATAATTGTCAAGATGCTATGGCAATTTGTAAGAAATATGGATATCCAGACCTCTTCATCACAATGACATGTAACTCAAATTGGCAAGAGATTGGCAGGGTTAACAATCCAAGGAACTTAAAGGTTGAAGACCGGCCGAATATATCGTGTAGAGTATTCAAAATTCAGCTTGACATGATAATCTCAGATCTTAAGCAAGGAATTCCATTTGGAGTGCTAGATGCAGGTATTGCTCATCATCCAACCTTATTTTTAGAGAAATATTCCTTTAGATTGTTATAAAATAAATGGCAAAATATTTTCTTACTTAACATATTGTTGCTTTTTTATTATCACCCTTAATTTATCAAAGCACATACATAAAATAGATAGTTTAAATATAACATATAATTTTTTTTGTCTTTTTGGTATAAGGGATGTATACGGTGGAATTCCAAAAAAGAGGTCTACCACATGCTCACATTCTTTTATGGTTAAGTAGAGACCATAAGATAACAACGACAACTCAAATTGATTAGTTAATATCTTCAGAGTTGCCAGATCCTGTTCAGCACCCAAAATTATTTAGAGTTGTATCTACATATATGATTCATGGACCATGTGGTAGAGCATTCCCAAAATCTCCCTGCATGAAAGATGGGTATTGCACCAAATATTATCCCAAACAGTTGTCGATGATAGTGGATACCCATCATATAGAAGACGAGACACAGGGGTGGTTATTGAGAAGAAGGGAGTCCATATGGATAACAGGAATGTGGTTCCATACAATGCATATCTACTGATGTCTTATCAAGCGCATGTTAATATAGAGTACTGCAACAAGTCGAATGCTATCAAATATTTGTTCAAGTACGTGAATAAAGGTCCAGACAGGGTAGCAGTTGGAGTTACAAAGGAAGCTTCCAGTGGAGAGGATGCTCAGGTTATTGATGAGATCAAAGAATTTTATGATTGCAGATATTTGTCTGCATGTGAGGCTGTGTGGAGAACCTTAGCGTATGATATTCATCAAAGGTGGCCTTCAGTGATGAGATTAACCTTTCATTTGCCTGGAGAGCAAAATATCATCTTTAAAGATGATGACGATCTTTAAGAAATCGTAGAAGAAGAGGAAGGAAAATGTACAATGTTCTTAGCATGGATGGAGGCCAATAAAAAATTTGAAGCAGGTCAAACTTTGACGTATGCTGAGTTTTCAAATCAATTTGTTTATGATAGAGAATCAAGGGAATGACATCCACGCAAAAGAGGGTATTCTATCGGGATGTTAAATTATGTTCCACCGGGTACAGGTGATATTTATTATATGAGAATTTTGTTAGCTGTTCAGAGAGGTTGCACAACATATGAGTCTATTAGGACAGTTAATGGAATTACATATTCTAGCTTCCAAGATGCTTGCTATTCCATGGGACTACTGTGCGATGATAGGGAATTCATTGTAGCTATTAATGAGGTAGCTGAACTTGCATCTGGTCATCAATTGAGAAAATTATTTGCGATGCTACCGATATCTAATAGCATTAGCAACCCAGAGCGTGTTTGGAATGCAACTTGGACATTATTAGCTGATGGAATACTATATGAGAGGAGAAAAGCTTTGAAAAACCAAGGTATTTTACTATGTCTTTTTTTTTTATATCAAGATTGTATTCTCTTATTATCTTTATTTTTATTAATAATATTAATAGTTTTATTTTAGAATTACTTATTAAATATTTCATAAAACCACTATGTGCTTTTTCTAGGACTAAACATGACTGATGATGAATTGAAAAACCTCTGCCTTATTGAGATTGAGAAGATACTCAACAGCAATACGAGATCTTTAAGAGACTATCAATCAATGCCATATCCTGAGATGTCTCATGTTCGCCTTTTTCAGAATAAGCTAATAGAGGAGGAGTTAGCATATGACACAAATGACTTGACTCATACAAACTTATATACAGAACAAAAGATGACTCATGAGCAAAGGTTAGTATTTGATGAGATACTTAATGCTGTTATTACAGACTCTGGTGGTTTTTACTTTGTTTATGGGCATGGTGGGTGTGGTAAGACATTTATTCGGAATGGACTTTCTTCTGCTATTCGGTCTAGAGGAAAAATTGTTTTAAATGTCGCATCCAGTGGAATTGCTTCTTTACTCCTACCTGGTGGCAGAACGGCTCATTCTAGATTTTCAATACCCATTACAATTACTGATGAATCTACTTGCAACATCAAGCATGGCAGTTTGAAGGCTGAGCTGCTCATCCAAAGTAGCTTAATAATTTGGGATGAAGCTCCAATGCTCAATAAAATGTGCTTTGAAGCACTTGATCGGACACTCAGGGATCTTATGTCAGTTACCGATCAACATAAGACACATCAACCATTTGGTGGTAAGGTTGTTGTTCTAGGAGGTGATTTCAGACAGATACTTCCGGTGATTCCGAAAGGAAGTAGACACGATATATTGGCATCCGCTATTAACTCATCCCATCTATGGTTATTTTGTAAGGTTCTGAAACTGCATACGAATATGAGGCTTCTAATGTCTTCTTCGGATCAAGATGAAGGTGAAATGAAGAGATTTGCTAATTGGATACTTGATATTGGAAATGGAAATATTGACTCTGTTGTTGGTGATGAATCAGAAGTTGAAATTCCAAATGATCTATTGATTACAACTACTGATGATCCTCTCTCTCATTTGGTAAACTTTGCATATCTAAATTTGTTGCAAAACATGTCAGATTACAGGTATTTTCAGAGTAGGGCAATTCTTACACCCACGCTTGAGAGTGTCGAGAAGGTAAACGATTTTGTCTTGACAATCTTTCCAGGGATGGAAAAGGAGTATTTGAGCTCTGACACAACATGTCAAGCTGATGAGAATGAAGATGTACAACAAGAGTGGTTCACACCAGAGTTCCTAAATGACATCAAATGTTCGGGACTACCCAATCACAAGTTGACTTTGAAGCCAGGAGTCGCTGTAATTCTACTGCGAAACATAGACCAGACTTCAGGTTTATGCAACGGGACAAGATTAATAGTTAACGAACTTGGCAGCAACGTAATTGGAGCGACGGTAGTGACCGGTAGAAATATTGGAGATAAAGTGTACATTCCAAGAATGAACTTGATCCTTTCAGATTCAGGATTGCCATTTAAGTTCCAATGGAGACAATTTCCATTGACAGTATGCTTTGCAATGACCATTAACAAGAGTCAGGGTCAATCATTATCACATGTAGGGCTTTATTTGCCAAAATTAGTGTTCACCCATGGACAACTTTATGTTGCTTTGTCAAGAGTTAAGAGTCGCAGTGGCCTCAGGGTTTTAATTCTAGACGAAGACGGCAATCCAAAGTCATCAACAACAAATGTCGTGTTCAAAGAGGTTTTTAATAATATTTAGGTAAGAATAATATTATTTTTATTTTAATAGCATGTTATGATTTATACTTTTGTACAAATATTTACTATAGATATAACTAATTTATCTATAACTCTTTTTTCAGATTTAAAATGAAGTGTGTAACAAGGAGCACAACATCCTATGCCAATTGCTTTTCTAATGAAGTTAGTAAGATACTAGGTTATCGATCGATAAATTTTTATTAGCTTTTTATATAAAATTTAGTATAAAATTAACATGCTATTATTACAGTTATATATGTTCTTATTTTTTTCATGTCTCCCTCCTTATGGTTTAAGAATATTATAAACTTCAAACTCTTCTATTTATATTTTACTTTGAATAAAGATAAAACAACATATTTAACACGTTTATTATATAACAACGATGATAGTATTATACTAAATTTAAAAAAATATATGGTTATAAAATATTATTTTTAATTTAACTTATCAAATTTAAATAAAAGCCCGTGCATCGCACGGGTTTAACACTAGTTTTATTTACAATCCACATCATCTCCCTTTCTCCATCATGGACCTAAGTGGAAATGAACAGTCCAGAAGGACTCTAGGGTCATCTGCTAACCCCACTACTGCTGTATATGGGAGTAGTATCTGTATACCCCCCATAAGAGCCGGTAATTTTGAGCTAAACCCTCATCACATTATCATGGTGCAGCAAAATTGCCAGTATTCTGGTCTTCCACAGGAAGAACCTACTGAGTTTCTGGCACAGTTCTTACAAATTGTTGACATAGTACGTGATAAGGAAGTAGATCAGGATGTCTACAGATTATTATTGTTTCCATTTGTCGTGAAAGATCAAGCTAAGAGGTGGTTAAATAACCAACCCACAGTAAGCATAAGAACATGGAAACAGTTATCAGACAAATTCCTGAATCAATATTTCCCTCCAAAAATGATGACACGGCTAAGGCTGGATATCCAAGGCTTTAAATAAGAGGATAATGAATCCCTTTATAATGCCTGGGAGAGGTACAGAGGGATGCTACGGAAATGCCCCTCTGAAATGTTTTCAGAATGGGTGCATTTGGACATCTTTTACTATGGGCTTACAGAAAAGGCCCAAATATCTCTAGACTACTCAGCTGGTGGATCTATACATATGAAAAAGACCATTGAAGAGGCTCAAGAGCTCATTGATACAGTTGCTAGAAATCAATATCTATACTTAAGTATTGGGTCCTCCATGAAGGAAGAAGCTAAAGCAGTATCCACTGAACTTAGTCCTCAAGAACAAGTTGCTGAACTCAATCAGCAATTGCTTATTATAATAAAATAGTTCGCAGAATTCAAAGAGATGCTCCAAGACACTAAAAATGCTAACCAGAGTGTGGAAGCACAATTGGATCAGACAAGACAGCAGCTATCTAAACAGATAACAAAAGAATGCCAAGCTGTTCAATTAAGGAGTGGAAAGACATTGAATGTCTCAACTCAAGACAGCAGAAAGCCAAGAAAGGAACAACTAACAGAGGATGACCAACCCACTGCCCAAAATCCCTCTGAGGACAGTAAGAGCCCAGAGAGGAATGATTCTGGCGTTCAAATGCCAGAAAAGCGTAAGAAAGTGGCGTTAAACGCCCAAGGGATGGCCAATTCTGACGTCCAAACGTTAGAAAATGGTGGCAATCTAGAGTTAAACGCCGATGCAGCACCCAATTTTGGCGTTCAAATGCCAATAGGGGATCAGACACCTACAAGTGCTGATAACAACCCCCTTAAGCAAGCTTCTCCAACCACTTCTGTAGGAAATAAACCTGCAGCAACTAAGGTTGAAGAGTACAAAGCCAAGATGCCTTATCCTCAGAAACTCCGCCAAGTGGAACAGGATAAACAATTTTCCCGCTTTGCAGACTATCTCAGGACTCTTGAAATAAAGATTCCGTTTGCAGAGGAACCTGAGAAAATACCGTCTTATGCTAAGTTCATGAAAGAGATCTTAGGTCATAAGAAGGATTGGATAGAAACTGAAAAAGTTTTCCTCACTGAAGAATGCAGTGCAGTCATTCTGAAAAGCTTACTAGAAAAGCTTAAAGATCCCAGAAGCTTTATGATTCTATGCACATTAGAGGGTGCTTGTACCAAGACAGCTCTATGTGATCTTGGGGCAAGTATCAACCTAATACCTGCATCCACTATCAAAAAGCTTGGTTTGAATGATGAAGTTAAACCAACCCGGATATGCCTTTAACTTGCTGATGGCTCCATTAAGATTCCATCAGGCGTAATTGAGGACATGATTGTCAAGGTTGGGCCATTTGCCTTTCCCACTGACTTTGTAGTGCTGAAAATGGAGGAGTACAAGAGTGCAACTCTCATTCTAGGAATACCATTCCTAGCAACTGGACAAACCCTCATTGACGTCCAAAAAGGGAAGATAACCTTGAGAGTCAATGAGGATGAGTTTAGGTTGAATGCTGTCAAAGCTATACAGCATCCAGACACATCAAAAGACTGCATGAGCGCTGACATTATTGACTCCCTGGTAGAAGAGGTCAATATGACTGAGAGTCTTGAATCAGAGCTAGAGGAAATTTTTAAAGATGTTCTGCCTGATCTGGAGGAACCAGAGAAAACAGAAGAACCTCTGAAAACTCCTCAGGAAGAGGAGAAGCATCCTAAACCCGAGCTCAAACCACTACCACCATCCCTAAAATATGCATTTATGGGAGAAGATAACACTTTTCCAGTAATCATAAGATCTACTTTAGAGCCACAGGAAGAGAAAGTACTAATTCAGGTGCTAATGACACACAAGACAGCTCTTGGATGGTCCATAAGTGATCTTAAGGGCATTAGCCCAGCTAGATACATGCACAAGATCCTATTGGAGGATGATGCTAAGCCAGTGGTTTAACCACAGAGGCAGCTGAATCCAGCCATGAAGGAGGTAGTGCAGAAAGAAGTCACTAAGTTACTAGAGGCCAGGATTGTTTATCCTATTTCTGATAGCCCCTGGGTGAGCCTTGTCCAAGTTGTCCCTAAGAAGGGAGGCATGACAGTGGTTCATAATGAAAAGAATGAACTGGTTCCTACAAGAACAATTACATGATGGCGTATGTGTATTGACTACAAAAGACTCAATACAACCACCAGAAAGGATCATTTTCCTTTACCATTCATACACCAGATGCTAGAGAGACTAGCAGGTCATGAATACTACTGCTTTTTGGATGGCTATTCAGGTTACAACCAAATTGTAGTAGATCCTCAGGACCAAGAGAAAACAGCATTCACATGTCCCTCTAGAGTATTTGCCTACAGAAGGATGCTATTCGGTCTATGTAATGCACCTGCAACTTTACAAAGGTGTATGCTCTCTATCTTCTCTAATATGGTAGAGAAACTTCTAGAAGTCTTCATGGATGACTTCTCAGTATTTGGAGACTCATTCAGCTCCTGTCTTGACCATCTAGCACTTGTTCTAAAAAGGTGCCAAGAGACTAACCTGGTTTTAAACTGGGAAAAATATCACTTTATGGTGACTGAAGGAATTGTCCTTGGGCACAAAATTTCAAACAAGGGAATAGAGGTGGATCAAGCTAAGGTAGAGGTAATTGAAAAATTACCACCTACCAATGTTAAGGTAATCAGAAGCTTTCTGTGGCATGCAGGATTCTATAGGAGGTTTATAAAGGATTTTTCAAAAATTGCAAATCCTCTGAGCAATCTACTAGCTGCTGACACACCATTTATCTTTGACACAGAGTGTCTACAGGCGTTTGAGACTCTGAAAGCTAAGCTGGTCACAGCACCAGTCATTTCTGCACCGGACTGGACATTACCATTTGAACTAATGTGTGATGCCAGTGACCATGCCATTGGTGCAGTATTAGGACAGAGGTGTAACAAGCTTCTGCATGTCATTTATTATGCTAGCCATGTTTTAAATAACGCGCAGAAGAATTACACAACCACAGAAAAGGAGTTACATGTAGTGGTTTATGCCATTGACAAGTTCAGATCTTATTTAGTGGGATCAAAAGTGATTGTGTACACTGACCATGCTGCTCTAAAATAGCTCCTCACAAAGCAGGATTCAAAACCCAAACTCATCAGATGGGTGTTGCTTCTTGCAAGAGTTTGATATTAAAATAAGAGACAGAAAAGGGACAGAGAACCAGGTAGCAGATCACCTATCCCGGATAGAACCAGTAGCAGGGGCATCCTCCCTCTTACTGAGATCTCTGAAACCTTTCCGGATGAGCAACTTCTTTCCATTCAGGAATTACCATGGTTTGCAGACATTGCAAACTATAAAGCTGTGAGATTCATACCCAAAGAGTACAGTAAGCAACAAATGAAAAAATTGACTTCTGACGCAAAGTACTACTTGTGGGATAAACCATATCTCTTTAAGAGGTGTGCAGATGGAGTAATCTACAGATGTGTGCCTAGAGAAGAGGCACAGAAGATCCTATGGCATTGCCATGGATCACAATATGGAGGACACTTTGGAGGTGAGCGAACAGCCACAAAGGTTCTCCAATGTGGTTTCTACTGGCTTACTCTCTATAGAGACTCCCGAGAGTTTGTACATAACTGTGACAATTACCAGAGAGTTGGTAATCTGCCTCACAGTTATGTCATGCCTCAGCAAGAGATCCTAGAGATTGAGCTGTTTGATGTATGGGGTATTGACTTCATGGGCCTTTTCCACCATCATACTCAAACACTTATATTCTGGTGGCAGTAGACTATGTATATAAATGGGTAGAGGCAATTGCAACACCCACTAATGATACTAAGACAGTGATGAAGTTCCTCCAGAAGCATATCTTCAGTAGGTTTGGTGTCCCTTGATGGAGGCACTCATTTCTGTAATAAACAGCTTGACTCTGCTCTGGTCCGATATGGAATTAACCATAAAGTGGCCACTCCATATCATCCACAGACAAATGGGCAAGCTGAAGTCTCAAATAGAGAACTAAAACAAATTCTGGAACAGACTGTAAGTACCTGTAGAAGGGATTGGGCAAGAAGTCTAGATGATGCCCTGTGGGCATACAGAACCGCATTCAAGACTCCTATAGGGACCTCTCTATACTAGCTTGTGTATGGAAAAGCCTGTCATCTGCCAGTGGAACTGGAACACAAAGCCTACTGAGCAACAAGGTTCCTAAATCTTGATGCTAAGGTAGCTGGAGAGAAAAGATTACTCCAGTTGAATGAGCTAGAGGAGTTTAGACTCAATGTTTTCGAAAATGCTAAAATTTATAAAGAGAAAGCAAAAAGATGGCATGACAAAAGGTTGTCATCTAGAGTCTATGAGAAAGGACAGAAAGTCGTGCTATTTAACTCTAGGCTCAGATTGTTCCCTGGAAAATTAAAATCCCGGTGGAGGGGATCGTATGTGATTACAAGTGTGTCACCATATGGCTATGTAGAGCTTCAAGATATTGATTCTGACAAAAAGTTCATTATTAATGGACAGAGAATCAAACATTATCTTCAAGGTGATGTTGAGCAAGAATGCTCAAAACTGAGACTAAATTAAAAAACTCAGTAAAAGTCCAGCTAAAGACAGTAAAGAAGCAGTTACTGGGAGGCAACCCAGCCATTAGCAAAAATTTAGATGTTTATAACAATTACATAAGTCCATTTAATTTTGTTGTTCATGTTTAGTAAAGCTTTTCAGTGAACAAGTCAGGGAAATGAAGGTTCAGAACATAAAGCAGAAGAATCACAGAGAAAAAAAGCTCACTGGCATCAAAATGCCAGTAAAGAGGCAATTTGGGCGTTAAACGCCAGTAAAGGTATCATTCTGGGCATTAAACGCCAGAATGGGCAGCATTCTGGGCGTTTTACGCCAGAAATGGCAGCATTCTGGGCGATCACAAAAACGCCCAGTAAAAAAGAATTTCTGGCGTTTAACGCCAGCCAAGGTACCTGGCTGGGCGTTAAACGCCCAAAATGGCCACCAGATGGGCGTTAAACGCCATAATGGCTATCATTCTGGGCGTTTAATGCCAGAACAGCTAGGGGAGAGGTAATTTCGTTTCCAATTCAATTTTTTTCGAATTTTCATGTTTTAAATCAAAATTTTCTGCATCCAAACATTATAAACATTCATTTTTTAATTTCCATTGACAAAAATTTATAATCTTATAAATTCTTTTTAATTCTTTTTCAATTCTTTTCAAATCCTTTTCAAAAACTCATTCATATTTCCAATTTCTTTTCAAATCTTTTTAAACACATTCCTATTATCTTTTAATTCTTAGATGCATAAACAAAAATTCAGATCTAACTTCCTCATATCTTTTTCATATCTCTTAAATTTTGAAAACAATCTTCTCTTTTTCATATTATGTTTATCTTTTATCAATCATATCTTTCAAATCATATCTTTTTCTAAAAATTTCGAACCCCTTCCCTCCCTGCCCTTTATTTATAAATTCGGCCATCCCCTCTCCTCCATCATTCGAATCCTTCTCTCCATCTATTCATCTTCTTTCTTTTTATTTTCCTTGAGGACAAGCAAATCTCTATGTTTGGTGTGATTTCTGTGATCCCTGAGTTAAAACAAACCAATCTCATGGCACCCAAAGGAAGACAAACCGCTTCAAAAGACAAGAAAGAGAGCAATCCAAAACCACGTTGGATGCATGAGAACTTCTGCACAAAGAACATACAGACCATTATTTCAAAATTCTGTGCAGAAGATCAGTGATCCCGGAAGTTAGGTTCAATCTGAAAGAAGATGAATATCCGGAGATCCAAGAGCAGATTCAAAACAGGGGCTAGGAAGTCCTGGCAAATCCTGAGATACATGTTGGAAGAAACATGGTCCAAGAATTTTATGCAAATTTGTGGATGACAGAAAAGCAAAGATTAGAGGGAACTGCTTTCTACTCCTTCCGGACTATGGTCAAAGGGAAGATTATTTACTTCTACTTTGACAAAGTGAAAGAAGTTCTTAAACTTCCTCAACTACAAGATGATCCAGAGTTCTTTAATAGGAGAATGGCCAAGGATAAAAGGCTAGATCAAGTTCTAGAGGACATATGCCTCCCTGGAACCAAGTGGATTACTAATTCAAAAGGTGTCCCAAACCAACTAAAGAGAGGTGATCTCAAACCAGTTGCTAAGGTTGGCTGGATTTCATTAGGCATTCTATACTCCCAACCAGCAACTGATCTGAAGTCACTGTCAAGAGGGTAGTGATGATTCACTGTATTATGCTGGGGAAGGAGGTAGAGATTCATCAGCTGATCCCTGCTGAAATTTACATGTTTACAAACAAGGAATCCACTGAGGCCAAATTGGCCTACCCAAGCTTGATTAGTCTGTTATGCAAAGATGCGGGGGTACAGATGGGTGTGGATGAA
This sequence comes from Arachis ipaensis, assembly GCF_059453495.1. NCBI lineage: Eukaryota > Viridiplantae > Streptophyta > Magnoliopsida > Fabales > Fabaceae > Arachis > Arachis ipaensis. The sequence goes on along the minus strand of NC_142442.1, from coordinate 84,732,780 downwards.
TATATCACAGTTGAATGCCCAATCATCAAAAAAGTGATGGATGGACCTCAAATTCAAGATAACCTCATCAAGAGGGGGGCACATGAGCTCCTCCCAGAAATTCCTCAATTTGACTACTGGGCCCGCTTAGAAGCATCTGTCACCAAGCTGCAAGAAGCTGTGAATCAACTCAAAGAAGAACAGCAGAATCAAAACAGCATGCTCTGCAAAATGCTCATAGAACAAGAGAACAAGGGCGCGAGATACAGGAGCTAAAGCGTCAAAAGCTGTCCCTTGAAGAGTTGAACGTCCGACAGATTGAAGGAGCACCTACCCCTCAAAATCAAGGTTGTTGAGTCCCAACTCTGTGATAATTTTATTATTAGAAACCTATTATAAGAGTTACATGAGCATTAGTATTAGAGTCATTTATTTTTATGTCTTTAATTTCCTTTCTTTTATTATTAATTGTCTGCTTTTATGTTTATTTTATGTCTTATTTTTATTACATGATTATTAAAAGTTTAGTGTCTATGTCTTAAAAGCTATGAATGTCCCATGAATCCTTCACCTTTCTTAAATAAAAGAAATGTTTTCTGAAAAAGAAAAAAAATACATGGATTACGAATTTTATATTGGAAATAATCTAATTATTTTGATGTGGTGGCAATACTTTTTATTTTCTAAATGAATGCTTGAACAGTGCATTTTTTTAGAGTGAGGTTTATGAATGTTAAAATTGTTGGCTCTTGGAAGAATAATGAAAAAAGAGAAATGTTATTGATAATCTGAAAAATCATAAAATTGATTCTTGAAGCAAGAAAAAGTAGTGAAGAACACAAAGCTTGCGAAAAAAAAGAAGCGAAAAAAATAAAGAAAAAGAAACAAAAAGAAACAAAAGCAAGCAAAAAAAGCCAATAACCCTTTAAACTAAAAGGCAAGGGTAAAAAGGACCCAAGGCTTTGAGCATTAATGGATAGGAAGGCTCAAAGAAATAAATCCTAGCCTAAGCGGCTAAACCAAGCTGTCCCTAACCATGTGCTTGTAGCGTGAAGGTGTCAAGTGAAAAGCTTGAGACTGAGCGGTTAAAGTCGTGGTCCAAAGCAAAAAGAGTGTGCTTAAGAGCTCTGGGCACCTCTAACTAGGGACTCTAGCAAAGCTAAGTCACAATCTGAAAAGGTTCACCCAGTTATGTGTCTGTGGCATTTATGTATCCGGTGGTAATACTGGAAAACAAAATGCTTAGGGTCACGGCCATGACTCATAAAGTAGCTGTGTTCAAGAATCAACAAACTGAACTAGGAGAATCAATAACACTATCTGAATTCTGAGTTCCTATGGATGCCAATCATTCTGAACTTCAAAGGATAAAGTGAGATGCCAAAACTGTTCAGAAACAAAAAGCTACTAGTCCCACTTATTTAATTGGAACTGAGCTACATTGATATTTGAAATTTATTGTATTTTCTCTTCTTTTTAATCTATTTTGTTTTTAGTTGCTTGGGGACAAGCAACAATTTAAGTTTGGTGTTGTGATGAGCAGATAATTTATACCCTTTTTGGCATTGTTTTTACATAGTTTTTAGTATGTTTTAGTTACATTTTATTATATTTTTATTAGTTTTTATTCAAAAATCACATTTCTGGACTTTACTATGAGTTTGTGTGTTTTTCTGTAATTTCAAGTATTTTCTGGCGGAAATTGAGGGATCTGAGCAAAAATCTCATTCAGAGGCTAAAAAAGGACTGCAGATGCTATTGGATTCTGACCCTCCTGCACTCGAAGTGTATTTTCTAGAGCTACAGAAGCCCAATTGGCACACTCTCAATTGCATTGGAAAGTACACATCTTGGGCTTTCCAGCAATATATAATAGTTTATGCTTTGCCCGAGATTTGATGGCCCACACTGGCGTTAAAATCCAGCCAAAAATTTTCTGGCGTAAAATGCCAGAACTGGCACCTTTCTTGGCGTTAATCACCATTTTGGCACTCAAGGTGGCGTTTAACGCCAACTTTAGGCATATGCACGTGAAAGCTTGAAATCTCAGACCAAACACACACCAAGTGGGTCCTGGAAGTGAATTTTTGCACTATCTGCACTTAGTTACTCATTTTTCTGTAAACCTAAGTTACTAGTTTAGTATAAAAACTACTTTTAGAGATTCATTAAGCACCTTATGACATTTTACACTTCATATTGTATCTTCTACAGTATGAGCCTCTAAACCCCATAGGTGGGGGTGAGGAGCTCTGCTGTGTTTCAAAGGATTAATATAATTACTACTGTTTTCTATTCAATCACGCTTTCTATTCTAAGATACTCACTCGTACTTCAATATAGAGAATATGATGATCCGTGACACTCATCATTATCCTCAAATCTATGAACGCATGCCTGACAACCACTCCCATTCTATCTGAGCTCAACGTAGTCATTAGACGACAGCTTGAGTGCGTATCTCTTGGGTATCTAATACACGGACCGAGCCCGTGAGACTAGTATCTTCATGGTATAGGCTAGAACCAATTGGCAGCATTCCTGGGATCCGAAAAGTCTAAACCTTGTCTGTGGTATTCTGAGTAGGATCTGAAAAGGGATAACTGTGACGGGCTTCAAACCTGCGAATGTTGGGCACAGTGACAGTGTGCAAAAGGACAAGGGTCCTATTCTGACACCAGCGGAAACCGACAGATGATTAGCCGTGTGGTAGCTGTACATGGTATTTTTCATCCGAGACGAGAAATCCGACAGTTGATTAGCCGTTCAAAGATCGTACCTAGTATTTTTCATCCGAGAGGATCATAAAGCTTGCCATTGAAGGAAGCCATGCATGTTTGGAGAAGAAGACAGTAGGAAAGCAGAGATTCAGACGACAGAGCATCTCCGAAACCTCAGCCTATTTCTCATTACTGAATCACAAGTACTATTTATTTCATGTTATTTATTTTTCATAAATACAATCACTCTTATCATTAATCTCCTGACTAAGATTTACAAAATAACCATAGCTTGCTTCAAGCCAACAATCTCCGTGGGATCGACCCTTACTCACGTAAGGTATTACTTGGACGACCCAGTGCACTTGCTGGTTAGTTGTGCGGAGTTGTAAAAAGTGTAATCACAATTTCGTGCACCACCTGCGTCAATGGAGGTGCCTCCGGCTGGGCCGGCTCCTACTCATCGGATGCGGAAGAGTCCGGAAGAGGGGGTAACTCAACACCCTGTGCCATGAATGCCTGATCCACTCTATCAAGGCATCACATGATATGGTGCTCAGTGCGCTCTATGAACCGGAACAGGTGCTGAACCAGAAGGTAGGTCGGCTGGGGTGCTGGTATTGGTGGTAAAGGTATTGTTGCTGCTGCTGAAGAGGGTGTAACTACCTCCAGTGCTGCTCTGGCTCGAGACCGGCGCCTGGATGCGGGCTTCTCGTGCACCCATGTCCCCCATGGAATCGTCACCTCCTCCTTCTCAGGGAGGGTGGGGTGGAGACACGTCATCTGCTAGCCACGAAACGCTGACTCTCTGGATCATCTGTGTGACCAATGTCGGAAATGGGAATGAGCAACGGATGTGAGCACGCCACATGAACCTCCTAATCAGCTGGGGGAAATATACCTCCTTCCCCTCCAGGACACAGCTGATCAGGACAAGCATGGAAACTAAAATCTCAGAGAAATGAGTGGTCGGCATGACGTAATGGGCAAAGATCTGCTGTCGCGTCCTGGCCTCCCTAGTCAGATAAGTAAATAGCATCCCCTTGGGCTTCTTTTTGTCAGAGTCCATCACCCAAGGGGCATCCGGGGTGGCGACTACATCCCTCAAAGCATCATAATCGAATGTCATACAGTGCAACTCCACCTCAACCAGCTCAAAAGCATCCTTCTCACTGGTTTTAGGCTTACAGTGGAGTGCATCCTCAATGGCGGCTTTCGTGATTGGCACTTGGCTGCCTCTGATGAGAACCAACTCAAGGGTGTATCTGAAGAAGTTACAATAAAACTCTTGAACCCAAGATCTGTTCACCCTACCCAGCTCTCTATCAATGAAATCCTGGCCCATTCTCTCAATATGGTTATTAATGGTTAGCCTCAGGTCAGATGGAATGGTCAGCTTCTTTTTTATATTCAGGTTCTTTTTATTGTAGCTTGGGAAATGAAGTTCACAGTATAGGTTAGGGAACCTATCTGTGTTTGGGACAGGCAGCAATTGATCGGCTTTCTCCTTATCATTAATCGGGTTTTTTGTATAGTCCACAAAAGGAGAGGTAGAAGGGGCCTGAGATTTTTTCCTCTTTCTTGAGGTAGTAGCCTTGGCTGTACCTCAATCAGCCATCCTAAAAAGCAGATATGACAGGATATAAACAATTAAGCCAAGTAGAGGAATAGAAAGCAAGGAATGACATATTCAGAATACAAGACGAGTGACAAGCAATCATGAAGTGAGTCAAAAATGATGAAAACTTGGAATGCAAGTAATCACAGGAAACAAAGCCATAAACCAAGATTTCAAAAAATAAGTCCACAATGCTTGTGTATTAGGTTCAATAAGCATCATACCCAAAAGAATGATCAATGGGTTAGTTTAAGATCAAAAAGAAAGTTATCAAGTTAATCACGTTAAAGGTTAGAAAGTTGGTTATAACATTAGTGGTATGACGGCTATTGGTTTACTCAATAGAAGTTCAACAAGCAAACTCACAATCATGAGGAAAGGATGTACTAATTGATGATGAAACATCAAAAATGCATGAAAGCATATAAATGGGAAGCAAGTCATCAACAAGTGTCACGGTCACTAAATGTACAACAATTGGTGTTTGCAAAAGTGAAATATGTGCTTTGTGTAACTAAATCAAGTTAGAAACCAGTTTGAGTCAAGAGAGTTACACGAGCGAAATGCACCAATTAGTGCAAAAGAATGAACTGCATTTAGGGGAATTGCAAGTTAAAAGCAAATGGGAAGCTTGTTGTGAGTCAAAAATGCATTTGCTTTAACTTGAAAAGTGAAAGCACATGAAGGTTCAATGCGTATCACGGAAGCACAATGAACAAGGAAAAACCGAGCAAATTAGCCTAGAAATTGAACTTGGCGTAAGTCAAACAAAACTTAATTTCTATAATACCAAGTTCAATTCTAGGTAACGAGTTTAAAACCAAAATAGTTTCGAGAAATTTGGGCAGCATTCCGGCAGTAATTCAAATGTTCCTGGATAGCAGAAAGCAGCAAAACAGATTACAGATGAATCCCAGTCATAACCAACAGGTAGATTAATCATGGATTGCATATGATTCGGGTAGCATTAATCAAGCAAGGTAGCAGGAGAATCAAGTCACATGAAACAAACACAGCATATCATACCAACATCACTCAGCAAAGCATGCAACATTCAAACAAATAAACACAAACGGAGCAGTTATCAAGCCTAGGATCTTCTAACCACAACCTAGCTACCTAACAACCTAGGATCAAGTAAAACATGCAGGAGGTAAGGAACCTGGAGTGCAGAGGCAGAGAGAAATAGAATGGGAGAATGGAAAGGAGGAGGTAGCAGAGCTGTAGCGCTACCCAAGAATGGTAGCAGCGCAGTGGAGCTTGCGGTGGTTGTTGAAGGAGAGTAGGAGAAGTGAGTAAAGGTGTGGCTCAAAGAACAGGGAAGCAAGGAGCAGAGACGGGGTTCGACTGGGTGAAGCAGAGAAAGGGTTGACAAGGGTTGGTGGTTGCGGGTCACCGTCGACAACAATGGTTGCCACGGCAGTTGCTGGCGGCGATTGGTCGACAAAGATGAGAGAGAGATGGGTGAGAGGAGAAACGGTGAGAGAAAGGAAGCGAGGAAAAGAGAAAGAGAGGAGGGAAGAGGATGACGGTAGCGGCTGTGAGGTCGCCGGTGCGGTGGTCGCGGTGTTGGTTTTGGGAGTAAAGAGGGAGGAGAGGGAACGTTAGAGAGAAGAGGGGTTTAGGGTACGGGACTGCGCTATGGGCCTCGCGTGGATGGGGTTATGGTTTTTGAATCCACGCGTGCGCGCACCGTGCGCGTTGTAACGACCCAATTTCTGGTACGTCATGATCATACTAGAAACTGAGCGCTACCAACTTGTCTACCTAATTATTATCTATTCTTTATTATATGAGCCTGATTCGTTGTTAAAAGCGTAGTTATTTTACGAGGTACTTTTTTTTCAAAAACGTTTGGATTAACAAACAGTATCATTCATAATCAATTCAGAACTGATAATATATAAGACAATTATAAACAACCATACATAAATACATCACAAGCAGTTGACAATATTCGGTGATCCAGCCTTTATTAGAGTATAGACTTTTAGTTAGAACACCCCTAGACATAGCTAGATAATAACTATATACATATATATACATACAACATCCCAGGTCTTGACCTGTTCAAGAAGTCCCTAAGCTGGCGCCCAAGCTAGCCTAGACTCTATACTCACCTAGTCCCTCTAAACTACTAAAGCGAAGGAAAATACGTTCTAGGTCTTCAAAACTCAAGTCAGGTGGATCATCATCAAAAGTTGGAAGGTCGTCTACTAATCCTCTGCACGATCATATGTCATCAAAGAACGTCTCTCAAGTACTTCATCGAGTGGCCACATAACAGCAACATCGTACGGAGGACTTAGGTTAAAATTTGTAGATAACCAGGGTGCAGACGTTGGCTGGCCTCACAGTATATACATATAAACAGGTAACGGAGTTCACTCTAGACTCAGAAGACTACCTAGAGCGGAATCCTCTTTGCAGAACAGTCATCAGCAAACTATGGAAGGGTACTCATGCTTCCATCTGAAGGGGGAAGGGAGAGAGAAGGGGTAAGAAATGGGGAGTTCTTAGTAGGGCCGGGGTTATTAGTTACATTCATTAATTCCGTGTTATTTAGCAGATAAATAGCAGAATACTGAGAAGCAGTAGACAGAAGAAACAGATAAATAGAGAAAATAGAGAAAACAAAAAGCAAAACACAAACAAAAGAATACAAGAAAACAAAACACAGACACAGAGAATAGAATGAAAACAAAGAAGGCATACATTCAAACAACAATTATAATAGAGGAAATGCGCAACCAAATATGATGCATGTCTAGCCCTAGTGCAGGTAATGAGCTCATCTGTCAGTTACATACCCGCTCCTGACGTTACCCAGCAACCTCTATCTGGATAAGGCTTTCCTGTTGGCAATATCCACTGCAAGCAACCTTTGTCTTGCAGGGCGGCACTTATTAGCCAATATACGCCCAACACATCACCTCTGTCTTACAGGAGCAACAACACACTCACTGTAAGCAACCTCTATCTTACAGGAGCAACAACACACTCACTGTAAGCAACCTCTGTCTTACAGGAGCACACTCATCTCGATACCTCTGTAAGCAACCTCTGTCTTACAGTAAAGCATTATAGCAAGGTATCCCAGGAAAGCGTTCTCAGTGGTCGTACCACCATCTATCTGACTGCCTCTCTGCAGCAGATTCTTACATAATCATTCTCATTATCATCATTCATTAACATTCTCATTATTCATCATCACTTTCACATTCTTATGCAGTACCTCTTTCTTTCTCTGTTCAATCATGCTATACAAACTCTACACCTTTTACTTTTACAACATCTTAACTCAAACCATTTCTCTTTATCACATTACTCTTATCTCTTTGTCTTTTTACTTTGCTCTGATTACTCTTTTCTCTGTATCCCTTTATTCTTCTCTGGTTACTCTGTTCTCTGTGTTTCTTTACTCTGCTTTGATTTCTCTGCTTAACATATGTATTTAAAGCTTATGTAAATTTCGGTATGAATACTTAGTCTGTTCCAAGTATAGGTTCATTAATTCTATACTGAAATAGTTTAACTTTTCATATTATACCTAACTCTAGTTGGAACTCAAGAACTAACTATGTTGCCCTAGTTCGCTCACTAATCTCTGTCTGTTTTTCTGTCATTAAAACTTTACAGACTTTTTCTTCGACTTTTATCTTTTCTTCAACTTTTTATCTTTCTTTTATCTTTGCCTCACTAACATGTTATTACCACTCCCTAAGTATTTTATGAAGGTAATTATGAGATTCTGCACTTAAAGTTGTCTTTCTAAAGCTTTTACAGAAAACTGCCTTTTTTTCATTATTTTATTATTTTTATTAAAATATTATTTTTAATTAAATATTATTATTTAATATTTTATTATTATTTATTATTTTATTAATATATTTTCGAAAATTACCCTACTTTAACTTTTAACCTTTAAAATTTACTTTTTACCACCCGTAACTTTTAATATTTCTACTTTGACCACCCTAACTTTTAGAAATTACAAAATAACCCCCCAAACACCAAATTAATTACTTCCTTGCCCTTTTATGAATCAAAAAGGTGTTTTTCATTGTTCTTCACCACACTCAAAGTGTTCTTTGTGTTCTTCGTAAATTCTTCAGATTCTTTCTCTGTTTTTACCCGTTTTTCAGTCTTTTTAGCAACTGATTTTTACCATAATTGATAATAAATTAGTAGCCACTAAAACCCCATCTTTTCTACATGATTTTAACACAAATTGAACCCCAATTTAAGGGTTAGGGTTTCGTTTTCCAGCAGCCACAAGAACACAAGTTCATAGCTTGAATTTCATCAAAATTTCACCAAATTTTCAACAAGAATCACTCATATAAACAATCAATTTCAAGCACAACCAAACCATATCATAATTACACAACTCAAACACAATCAATCAAGATTAAATTTTTCAAACCCTACTTGGTTTTGCTGCTCCTAATTCGGTTAGACTTTCAGGTGGTCCTTAAGCACTTTTTCCTTCTAAATCACATCAAGAACAACTTTAAATCCAAAAACCCTCAACTAACCAAATATCACTCAGCATGTCAGGAAGTGATTTATAACCTTATACTTGCTGTAAATTCACGTTTCTTGGCCCTCAAATCAAGTTAAGCATGATTCCTAAGGAAAAACATCAAGAAAACACATGTTTTGCATTGTTTTCCTTGAAAACCGAATTGAAGAGGGAGGGAGACAGCCATCTCACCTTATTTCCAGCCTTGATAAGTTATATGGTTTTTTAGAGGAAGAAGAGAGGATCATTTTGGTGAAATTGGAATTTTGATTTGAGTTTTAGTTCAGAAGAAATCAAGCTTTGAAGATTAAGTGTTCATGAAAGTTTCTCTCTTTTCTCTCTTGTTATTTTCGGCCAAAATGAAGAAATGAGACAGCCTTGGAGTGTCTTGGGGGTGTAGGGTGAGTTATGATTGGTTGGCTTGAAGGTGGATTAAAATAATATTAAAATATCTCAGGTGTATAACTACTAAAACTAGGTGTATCGGAACACACGTAAAAACATCTCTAAAAATTCTTTTCTGAGCTACTAGCATAAAAGACACTAGTAACATATTTAATATGAGAATAAAGCATGTATAATGAGGCCTTAGCATTGCTAAAGTCATCAGAGAGTACCGGTGCTAAGCTGCACTGGTAAACTGTGAACCCGGTTAAACCGATTTCCTGTTTTTAACTAAAACAGACCAGTAACCTTATAATATCATTCAAGAAGCTTCTAATACTAATATAATGATAATATTATCCTATTATCTCTCTTCTCTCATGAATCGAGTCCGATTCATCAAACTGAGACTATTTACAAAAAACAGAATCAAAATTCTTAACCGATACGGTTCAAAAACTGGGTTTTTCGTGACTACGTTATCGAGCGTGCCTCAGAAAAGGTTCTATCTTAAAGATGACATAATGACAATGAGGATTGAGATACTTGATGATATATCAGAGGTTCTCCCCTTACTGATCTTCCGGAGGATTTCGTGCCTTCGGAAAAGATCTCGCATACTCGAAAATCAGGGTTGTTACACGCGTCCACGTGGATGGACAAAATAAGGGGTAGACGCGGAAGCACCAAGCGCGCCTAGGCGTGGACGGAAATATGTGCATGGACACGTACGCGTGATGTACGCATCCGCGTGGGGTAGGAGTTGGGCTAGAGGCTTGATGTTGGCCGCGAGTTAGCACAACTCTCGGGTCCTAAGTATGGGAGTTGTATCAGCGCCTCGACGTGTACGCGTCATGTACACGTGCGCATGCTCTTTTTTAAACGCAATCGACCTGTATGCGTGCTGTACGCATACGCATGCATGAGGTTTGTTCTAGAAGCTTAATGTTTGCGCAAGGGTTGCCCAACTCTCTGGAAATTGAACCAGGGGTGCATCTGCTCATGGACGCGTGCACGTATCGCATGCGCGCGCGTCCCTGCTTTTTTTTTATATAGGGATACAAAAAAAGCTAAACATCTCCCTAACACTGCTCACAACTCTAAACTAATCAAAATACAAAATCACGAAAATCTTTTTTTTGGTTTTGAAACTTTTCCAACTACTAGCAAGCAAATTTTGCATGTTATGCAACAACCAACCGAATTATTGATAAGAGACTATATGAAGAGAAAAACTACCTACAATGGTAACTCAATCATTTATTAATCAAAGCTACAAGAGAGTGGAAAGAGTCTACCATGGTGGGGTGTCTCCCACCTAGCACTTTTAGTTTAAGTCCTTAAGTTGGACATTTGAGATGCTCTTTGTCATGATGGCTTGTGCTTGTACTCATCCTTGATTCTCCAAGGATCTTTGCTCCTCAAATGGTTGACAGAAATTCCAACCATCTTCATCAAGTTTGGATGGAGTTCCACCCAAGATATGAGCTCCCATAGTTGGTCTTCATGCTTTGATCCAGGATCCCATATCTTATTTTTGCACTCGTCTTCAAGTTGATCTTCATGCTTTTTCCGTTCGGGTGGTCAGCATATAGAATTCTCTTTAGTACACCAAGTATTCTTCCTAGACCCATACAAAGTAGCATGCTTGCTATCATGGTCCCTATGCCTTGAAAACTTGACCTCAATGAGCCTAATTCCCAACTTCTGATGCACGGAAAACTTGTCTCGTGACAATTTTCCTTCGGCAAGTGTACCGAATTCGTCGTCAAGTAAAAACTCACAATAGAGTGAGGTCGAATCCCACAGAGATTGATTGATCAAGCAATTTTAATTAGAGGAATGTTCTAGTTGAGCGAATCAGTATTTGAGTTGAGAATTGCAGAAAATAAAATGGCAGGAAGGTAAATAACAGAAGAAGTAAATTCTAGAAATAAAGAGCTGGAAGTAAATGACGGAAAGTAAATTGCAGAATTGTAAATGGGAATGGGGTAATTGCTCATAAAAGTAAATGACAGAAATTAAAGAGGATGGGTAAGATCAGAAATGGTGAGTTCATTGGGCTCAGGAGATGTTGCATTCTTCGGATCAATTTCATTTTCATCTCTTCCTCAATCAATGCATTCATTGATCTCCTTGGCAATATTAAGTGATCGAATTATAATTCCTTGTAATTCGATCTCTCAAATCTTGATCAATAACCAATTCCTTGGTTAATTGCTCATGAGAAGAGATGAAGTATGGTCACTGATTATACCACATGCATTTCCCAAATCAAGTATTGAGAGGATTATAGTCACATATCCATCCAAACCCAATTTGGTCCAGCATGAGAAAGCATTTCTAGCATGATCTCTTCATTCTTCTTTCAAGGTTCAGAAGAGATCCAAGTTTGAATAGCTTCTTTTCCAAGATAACTATCCAATTGGATGAAGATCTAAAGCTTTCAAGTAAAATCAAAAGAACAGATCGAAGAAGAATAATGAAAACTAGTATTGATCCATCAAATTACAACAGAACTCCCTAACCCAATGAAAGGGATTTAGTTGTTCATAGCTCTGGAAAATGAAAGCAAAGATGGAGAATACATGATGAAAACAAAACTAGAAGTGCAGAGAATGGTAAAATATAGAGAGTAGTTTTCCCAATTTCCAATCTTTCTAATCAATTCAAAGCTACTCCTATATATACTACTCTTCTGATCTTCTAGTTGGTTCTCTAAGTCTTGGGTATGGGCCTTTGGATCTTGAGTTTGAAGCAGTTATCTTCTTCATTGAGCTTAGCTTTACTTGCAGAGAGAACGTGTGAAGTGGGCAGGGACTTTAGCTTAGGACGTTAGTGGTGTTAACATTAAGTAAAAATGTAGGTTCGAGAACGTTAGTGACAATCACCTTTTTCACTAACGTTCCTTACCCAAGTTAGAGCCACGTTAACCTCAACGTTAGTGGCACAAACGTTGCCACTAACGTTGCCTCTTGGTCCTTCACACACGTTATTGGGACTTACCTTTCCCAATAACGTTGAGAAGCCTCCCCCTTTCTTACGTTAGAGTCCACGTTAACTTAGTTAACGTGGCTCTTAACGTTAGCTTGCCAACCTTCGAGAACGTTAGTGACACTTACCTTTGTCACTAACGTTCCAATGTGCCCCTATCTCCCACGTTAGAGGCCACGTTAACCTAGTTAACGTGGCCTCTAACGTAGAAATGCTAGCCATCTCCAACGTTAGTGACAAAGGTGAATGTCACTAACGTTGGCTTATCATCTCTCTTCTTCACGTTAGCTTCCACGTTAACTAAGTTAACTTGGGAGTTAACGTGGCTCATTGTGGCTTGTGTGGTTCATTCCAACATTAGTGACAAAGTTAGGTGTCACTAACGTTGGCGATCATATACTTTCTCCACATTGGCTTCCACGTTAACTAAATAAACGTGGAAGTTAACGTGGCTTGTGGAGGCTTGGCCAACGTTAGTGACAAAGGTGAATGTCACTAACGTTGGCTTCTCTTTTGCTTCTTAACGTTAGAAGCCACGTTAACTAAGTTAACGTGGCAACTAACGTGGCCACTTATGAGCTTGGCCCAACGTTAGTGACAAAGGTAAGTGTGACTAACGTTGGCTCCATTTTCTTTCCTCCATGTTAGAGTTCACGTTAACTTAGTTAACGTGACTCTTAACGTGGGCTATGATGGCTTCGAAGACATTATTGGCGATTACTTTTCTCAATCACTTTGCAAGCTAGCTCCCATTCCTACGTTAGAAGTCACGTTAGTGAGACTAACGTGGCTGCTAACGTGGTTCTTCCTTGCTTCCTTTGTCTTGAAATCAAGCAATAAAGTGCATCAAAATTCTAGTCCAAGTCATGGGAAATGCAACATCCAATTTTGTCATTAATTTCATGCAAAATCCTTATGAAATCATGTAAAGTGCACAATGTATGCTTGAATCAAGATGTAAGTGAATATCTACCCAAGACTAGCTTATTTTCTAAGGAAATGCATGAAACTACCTTAAAATTAGTAAAGAAAAGGTCAGTGAAACTGGCCAAAATGTCCTGGCATCACAACACCAAACTTAAAGCTTGCTTGTCCCTAAACAAGTACTGGAACAAGAGAATGATGAATGGAATGCCAAGAGAAATGAGTCATACTTGTGGAAGTCATGTCCCTGGTTTTATGGTGGTTTCATGCATAGCAACTTAGGTTCATTCCTGGCTTTCAGACCTTTATCATGTCCTAGAATACTCACTGTGATTGCATCCCATGAGACTTTTATTCATTGATCCTTTTGTTGTCATTTCAGGGCTTATTTGTGTTCTTAAGCTAAGTGCTCTGTAAGGGGGCAACTCTTTAAAATAAGCTTTCAGCCAACACTCCCGAACCAGTTGGTTCAAGGTGCTAGGTGTTGAAGCACCCCTAAGGACTTACTTCCTCAAGTCTCTCCCCCATACATACACACCACAGGCACATGGTTTGTTTATTTTCTTTCTTGAGACCTTGGTGTCCAGCACCTCTTTGGGTTACTAAATGCTCTGTAGTGGGGGTTACTCTTGATAGTGGACTTTCAGCTGATAATCCCGAGTTAGTTAACCCAAGTTACCAAGTGATAAGGCACCCCTAAGAGCTTATTCATCCAAGTAAATCCCTCACACAGGAACACCACAGACACATGCTTCAAGATTAAAACCATTGGTGCCTAGCCTTATTGCTTACTCTTTTTCTTTTATTTTTCTACTTTCATTTTTCCCCTTTTTCTTATTAGGATCTTGTTATTTAGCTAGTCTCGTGTGTATGTTCAAAGCATAGTATTCATGACAGATAGTTGTCTTCCCACCTTGTGGTTGAACCAACTTAGCTAACTTATGATCACACCATAAACTCATGAACTTACTCCATAGTATGAACTCCACTCTGGTCTTTTGTAAACACTCATTCTCTTTTCATTTGATTTAAAGGATCAAGCATACAAGTAAGCCAAGTGATGATGCAGTGACATAAAGACTAGCAATCATAGACCTCTTCAACACAAAACTTTAAAAGATAGAATTTAAAAAGGTTCAAACTAATATGTAACTATTAATCAAGATTGCATTTGGACTTCCAATTTTCAACATTCTAAGTACATGGAATTAAGTGATAATACAACCTTCAGGTGATGGTTTCTAGTTGCCCTCTTTTTGTCATCATCCTGGTCTTTGCTACCTCACTTCCTTGGGTGAAGGTGCACCATTTCCTCATAAGATTCCTGCAAAGTTATTGGAAGTTGCTTGTTCCCAAAGCACTCGAGAAACAGTTAGCTTGCATGTATGCTTGTGACTTATGAACTTAATTTGGTGTGTGAACACCAAACTTAGTTCCTTGCCTAGTACAGAACCTTGCATTTATGCATAGAACCTCATATCTTGTTGTTTAACAAAACAATTATTAACTAGAATCTAACTAAATCGAAGTGGTTTCCATTGATTGACTGGAGCTAGCAATGTGCTTTAGGAGTGGTGTGTGATTCTAACTAAATTCCTTTGGTGAAACACCAAACTTAGAATTACACTTTCACTCTTGGATTGTTTTGGTGTGGAACACCAAACTTAGCTTCTCGCAATACAGGGGAAACAACTTGTGAACTTTATTGAAATAAAAATGAAAAGGAAACTACCTGAGGTTGGGTTGCCTCCCAACAGAGCGCTTTTTTTATCACCGCTAGCTCGACGATTCCTCCTTTACTTGAGATGATACTTTACTCTGGGGTTTTCTCCCATGTTGCCCAGATAATGCTTGAGTCTTTGTCCGTTCACTGTAAAAGTCCTCTCTGAACCTTCATCCATGATTTCGATGTGTCCATATGGTGAGACCCTTGTGACAAGAAAAGGGCTGGACCACCTTGATTTGAGTTTTCCTGGGAACAGTCTTAATTTGGAATTGTAGAGGAGTACTTGCTGCCCTTTTTCGAAACTCCTTGGTGCAAGATGCAGGTCATGTCTTCTCTTTGCCTTCTCTTTGTATATTTTGGTATTTTCATAGGCTTGTGACCTGAATTCCTCCATCTCTTGCAGTTGCAAGATCCTCTTTGCACCAGTAGCAATGCTGTCAAAATTTAGTATCTTGATAGCCCAGAGAGATTTGTGTTCCAGCTCCAGTGGTAAATGACAAGCTTTCCCATACACCAGTTGATATGGGGACATTCCAAGTGGTGTTTTGAATGCTGTTCTGTATGCCCAAAGAGCATCATCTAGCTTCTTCGACCAATCTTTTCTTGATGCACCTACAGTCAGTCTTTTCCAGAATCCTCTTTAGCTCTCTGTTGGATATCTCAGTTTGTCCACTTGTTTGGGGATGGTAAGGTGTGGCTACCTTGTGTCTTACCCCATATCGTAGGAGAAGAGCCTCTAGTGGTCTGTTGCAAAAATAGCTCCCTCCATCACTGATGAGTGCTCGTGGAACTCCAAACCGGATAAAGATATTCTTTCTGAGGAAGTTCATGACCACCTTGTTATCATTCGTTGGGGTTGCAATAGCCTCTACCCACTTGGAAACGTAATCCACTGCTACCAAGATGTACTTGTTTGCATATGAGGTTGGGAATGGTCCCATGAAATCGATTCCCCACACATCAAACAGTTCTAGTTCCAAGATGAAATTTTATGGCATCTCATTTATTTTGGGCAAGTTCCCAGATCTTTGGCATTTATTGCAGCTTTTCACTAGTTCTTTGGCATCCTTGAAAAGGGTGGGCCAAAAGAATCCGCTTTGTAACACCTTAGCTGCAGTTCTTTCCCCTCCAAAGTGGCCTCCATAGCATGAGCCGTGGCAATTCCATAGGACCTCTCGTCCTTCTTCTTCCGAAACACATCTTCTAAGGATTCCATCTGAACACTTCTTGAATAGATATGGCTCATCCCAGACAAAGTACTTTGCATCATTCATGAGCTTCCTTTTTTTATGTTTATTGATCTCTAGAGGCAAGGCCCCAGTTGCCTTGAAGTTGGCAATGTCTGCGAACCATGGTGCTTTGTGAACTGTCATCAACTGCTCATCAGGGAAGAGCTCGTTTACACTTGTATCAGGTGCTCCACCTTTATCGTGAGGAATCCTGGATAGGTGATATGCTGCCTTGTTCTCCACTCATTTCTTGTCTCTGATTTCAATATTGAATTCCTACAACAATAAGATCCATCTTATTAGTCTTGGTTTTGATTCTTGCTTGGCAAACAAATATTTAAGTGCTGTGTGATCTGTAAAAACAATCACTTTAGCGCCAATGAGGTACGATCTAAACTTGTCAAATGCAAAAACTATTGCTAGCAACTCCTTTTCAGTAGTGGTATAATTTCTTTGAGTATCATTAAGGACTTTGCTCGCATAGTATATCACATGGACTAAGTTATCTTTCCTCTGTCCTAACACTGCCCCAACTGCAAAATCAGATGCGTCACACATCAATTCAAATGGTAAGTTCCAATCAGGTGGGGAAACGATAGGAGCAGAGGACAACCTCATTTTCAAATTTTTAAATGCTAACATGCATGTTTCATCGAAGATAAATGGTGTATCAGATACAAGAAGATTGCTTAAGGGCTTGGCTATCTTTGAAAAATCTTTAATAAACCTTCTGTAAAAACCCGCATGCCCTAAAAAGCTCCTAATTGCCTTGACATCACTGGGTGGAGGAAGTTTTTTAATAAGTTCCACTTTAGCCTTGTCCACTTCAATGCCTTGGTTAGAAACATTATGGCCAAGGACTATTCCTCCTGTCACCATAAAGTGACATTTCTCCCAGTTTAAGACCAGATTGGTCTCTTGGCACCTTTTCAATACCAAGGCAAGGTGATTCAGGCAGCTAGTAAAGGAATCTCCGAATACTGAGAAATCATCCATAAAAACTTCAATGAATTTCTCTATTATATCTGAAAAGATGGAAAGCATGCAGCATTGGAAAGTCGCAGGTGCATTACATAACCCAAATGGCATGCGCCTGTAGGCAAACACTCCATATGGACAAGTAAATGAAGTTTTCTCTTGGTCTCTGGGATCAACCACTATTTGGTTATATCCTGAATAACCATCAAGAAAACAGTAATATGCGTGTCCTGCGAGTCTTTCCAACATCTGATCCATGAAAGGGAGGGGAAATGATCCTTTCGTGTAGCCTCATTGAGTTTTCGATAGTCTATGCACATCCGCCATCTTGTAACGGTCCTTGTAGGAATTAGTTCGTTCCTCTCATTGGGAACTACAGTGATTCCTCCCTTTTTGGGCACGACATGCACGGGGCTGACCCAGGGGCTGTCCGAGATTGGGTAAATGACTCCTCCCTGCCATAGCTTCATAACCTCCTTCTGTACCACTTCCTTCATGATTGGGTTCAGCCTTCTCTGGGATTGAATGGATGGTTTGGCATCATCTTCCAACAGTATCTTATCCATGCATATGGCTGAACTGATTCCCTTCAAGTCAGCAAGGGTCCATCCAATGGCGTCCTTATGCTTCAGCAATACTTGGAGTAGTTCATCCTCTTGATCTTGACTGAGGGATGAGTTTATGATTACCGGGTAGCTTTCATTCTTTCCTAGGTATGCATATTTGAGTGTGGGTGGTAGTGCTTTGAGCTCAAGTTTGGGTGCCTCTATCTTTTCATCCTCTTCCTTTGGTGCATCTTGTATGCCAATCTCTGTTGTTGCAACCTCTTCACTTGATGTATACTCCTCCTCTATTAACCTTTCGGGCTCTTCTTCTTCAAAATTCTCCTGCGCTTCCTCTTCAAGTGAGTCCAACCTCATACATTCCCCCAATTATTCTGGTGGGTAATTCATCGCCTTGAACACATTGAATGTCATCTTTTCATTGTGTAATCTCAGGGTGAGATCACCTTTTTGGACATCAATGACAGCTCTAGCTGTGGCCAAGAATGGCCTTCCCAGGATGATGGAGGTCTTGGCTTCCTCCTGCATGTCCAGTACTACAAAATCTACCGGGAATATGAAGTCTCCCACTTTTACCAGCAGATCCTCTACTACGCCATGAGGGAATTTGAACGATCGGTCTGCCAGTTGTAAGGCCATTTTTGTTGGTTTAGCCTCCTCAATTTTCATCTTCTTTATCATAGCCACTGACATCAAATTGATGCTGGCTCCTAAGTCACAAAGCCTTCTCCACTGTGATTTCCCCTATAATACAAGGAATCTGAAAACTCCTGGGATCCTTCAATTTCTGGGGCAGTTTGTGCTGAATGATAGCACTACATTCTTCTGTTAATATCACAGTCTCGTTGTTCTTCTAGCTTCTTTTCTTAGTCATGAGCTCCTTTACGAACTTGGCGTAGAGTGGCATTTGTTCTATGGCTTCAGCAAAGGGTATGTTGATTTGCAGTTTCTTGAAGATTTCCAAAAATCTCGAAAACTGGTTGTCGTCCCCCTTCTTCTTTAATTGCTGAGGGTATGGGACTCTTGGGCCATCTGGCTTCAGCACTCCTTCCCCTTTTAATGAACTCAAAGTGGGAACTCGAGCTTCATCCTGCTCTTCTTCCTCTTTATTTGAGTTGTTTTCTTGTGGTTTCTGGGGGGTTTCCTTCAGTTCCTTCCCACTCCAAAGGGTGATAGCCTGACATTCCTCCCTTTGGGTTGAAGTAGTGTTGCGGCGAAGGTCGTGGCTGGGGATTTGCTTGAACAAGTAGCCAATTTGTGTCTCAAGTTTCTTGAAGGCAGCATCCTAATTCTGCATATTGGACATCACTTTTTCTCGGAATGATTTACTGTCTTGAATCTCTTTGCCTATGCCTTCAAGTAGATTCTCAATCCTTAAGAGTCTGTCATCAAATGATGGTAGATTGGGATTAGAGGTGGAAGGATGAGGAGGGTTATTTTGGCCTTGGTAAAGGTGTTGAGAGGGTTGGTTATGTGGGTGCTGATATGGTCTAGATGTGAAATGTTGGTGGGCTGCATTGTTGTTGGGATTTGAAGGTCTTTGATCTGGGCCTTGGTCTTGTTGATTTCTCCACCCAAAGTTTGGGTGATTCCTCCATCCAGGGTTGTAGGTCTTGGAGTGTGGATCACGGTTTTGCCTAGGTGAATTCCCAATGTAGTTGGCTTGCTCCTGACTACCCTCCGCTTCTTCATTCACTCCTTCTTGGGTTGTTGATGAAGTGGTGATTGCTGCTACTTGGTTCCTCTCTATCTTCTTGGTGAGGTTAGCCAGCTGCTTGGTAATGAGCTTGTTTTGGGCTAGCAGAGCATCTACATTGTTTAGCTCCATTACTCCTCTAGTGTTGCCTCTTTCAGAAGCATAGAAATAGTCATTCTCTACTACTGTTTCAAACACAGCATAAAACTCGCAAACGAAAGAACAGATTGAACCAAAAATGCTTAAGCACAACTTCCCCAAAGAAATCGAAGCGTAGAAAGCACGATCTCATGGAAAGGTCTGAACTCAAGCAGGGGCATTGTTCATACGCTGGGTCGAGCTACATGATCCGGATTGGACGAAGACAAGAATGACCGACCTCTTGTAAGGTTGGACGACACCGACCTCTTCCTAAAAGAGTTCGGCCAAATCACCAGAAGCCCAAAACATGCCCAGGACAGAAACACACAGCCCACCTCAAAAGCAGCTGGCGGCAAGATAGATGATCTCACCAAAAGATAAGATAAGATAACAAACTTATCACAAGGGAGGTCACTCAACACTACTATAAATACACTGGAGCACCCAGGTATAACTCATACTCTGAGTCTACAAAAAACCTGCCTAAAGCACGTGCTAACTTAAGCATCAGAGTCTCTTGCATGTACCATCACCCTCTGATGACCAAGGATCAGCAGCATCTCCAACTCTACCAGGTCGGACACAGCAGCACCGACCAGCACAGAAGATCTCGTTCGAGATCGACCTTCAGTTTCAGGTAACCCTCGGAACACTAACCATTATCCACCATACCAACCAAATTACCCCTAAGAACCACTACCTCAATATACACCATCTCCATACCCTTATCAAGAAGAACCACCTTCGTATTATGAGCCCTTTCTCCCAACAAATGAACCCTCCTATCCACCCCAAGCTCCCATAGTTAATACCTTTGGTGTTATTCGCCAAGGGCAAAGAGAGCTTCAAACCACACTTATCGCTACTCTCACTGGTCTCACCTCTACTCTCCAAGTTTTTATATCCCGTGTGGATCCACATAATGATCTCTCCATCCACCACCACACTCCATGAAAGAACACCCATATCCATCAATCCAAGAGCAACATGATCCCAATTATGCTATTGACATGGAACAAGAAAGAAAGGATCGTCTTAGGGACTTAATGGATCGGATTCACGCATCTATACTTCGAGAGAAGCAAGAAGAGGCCCAAAAGATGGAGGTAGTAGAGACCCTTGAAGATGAAGGAACAGTTAAAGAATTAGGGGAGGTTGAACAAAAGGGAAGTTCCATCATTGAAGACAATTCTACACTAAGTGACATTAAAGACCTTGTTGAAACTTCTTCCATCGTATGTGAAAGCAATGTTGAGGAAGAATGTCTACACCCTCCAACACATGACTTGATCAAAGAGGAAGAGTTGGAAGAAGTTAACAAGAAAGTAGGAATTGAAGGAAGTTGTCAAGCGGTGGAAGACATCAAGAAGGAGTTTGATTTTGTACTAGAGCAAGTGGAGAAAGCTGAAATTATCAAAGAAGAGGAAGTGGTTGAAGACTTAGGAGACGCGGAACCTCCATGGAAAACTCAAGTCATAGAGCCTTCTACCAAGACGTTTGAATTTGATGTTGAGGAAGGTGTACGACCTCCAAGGTATATCATGGTTGAAGACTTTGAGGAGGTTGATCATGAGATGGATTCAATAATTGATAATTTTTTATCTACAATTGAATCCTCTCCCATTGGACTTGAAGAAGAGGTTAATGTTGAAGAAGCTTGTTAAGAGGTGGAGATCATCAAAGAGGAGCCCAAGAGAGTGAAGCATACATTGGCAGGGCCACCACTGGAGACACCTCTCCCGAAGCCATCACCATACATTCTTTCATTCAAGTGGGTAAATCTCTTCCCCTTATGCTTTAATTTCTCACTTGCATACAGTTTGCTTAACACGGATGGACAACTTAGAGCTCTTTGTAGTTGTAATAGCAAAAGGGGGATGGTTAGTGGTAGGCAATACAATCCTAGGTTCGTTATGGTTAGATGCTCAAGGTCTAAGTGCAATGGTTGGTATAGTTCTCAATTGATTGGGTCTAGGAAGTTGTTGGGATGCCTCAGTGAGAATTCAGATTACTTGCCACCTGGTTGGAACAATGATGATCAACTTAGAGACAGGAGTAGAAACAAGGTTGGGATCTCGGCATACAAGAGGATCAACTTTGGAAGCTCAAAGCTTGTGAAGAACTTCATCAAGGCTTGGTGAATTCACTTGGAAATGTTGGAGCTTATTGGAAGTCCAAGAGTTGGTGGATGTTTCTGGATGAGTTCAAGCACAAGCCACCATGGAAAGGAGCTCACCAAATGTCCAACTTAAGGACGTTAACTAAAAGTGCTAGGCGGGAGACACCCCACCATGGTAAATTCTTCTTATTTTCTCTTTTATTTATATTAGTAATAAATTGAATTTTTATTCTTAGTTAGGATTATTTCATTTAAGCTATGGTTTCACTTATTTAATAAAATTTGGCTTTACTTTGGTACCTTAAAAGTTTATTTAAAAAAAATAATAAATAAATAAATAAAAAGAAAAAAACAAATAAAAAAAAGGGGCCACGCGCACGCGTCATATTGAATGTTACTCTCTGATACATTTTTCCTGAGAGTTGTGCTCGAACTGTGCGGGTGTCGGGTGATGTGCCTAGCGCATAACCCACCCCACACGTACGCGTTACCCAGCCAATTCGTCTTTTTATGCGTATGCGTGAGCGACGCTTACGCGTCGTATTCTCAACCTGCTATCCATGCGTACGCATGGACGACGCTTACGCGTTGTTTTTCTTCCCCGATTCCTTTTTTCTTCTTTCTCCTCTCATTTATTATTCTTTCCTCTTCTTTTTTCACTTTCTTCTCCTCCCTTCTCATCCTTATTCTCTTTCATTCTCTTTTACTTATTGCATTTGCATACTTTCATTCATTTCATTTTAACTTTGTGCATGTTTTTATTTTCTTTTCTAAGTTTGCTATTTTTCCATTAGTGTTGAATTTTCTTACTCACCTGTTGAATATGCTTGCATTGTTTTGGTGCTTAGTGAATGATGAATGGGAAATTGATGGTAAAGAATTTCACTAATGAAATCTCGTTACAAGTATAGTTTCTAAACCAACAATAATCCTTTCACACAAAAATTTGTTTGTCACAAGTAACAAACCCCTAATAAATCTAATAATCGAAGTATTTAAACCTCGGGTCGTCTCTCAAAAGAATTGCAGGGTAGTGTTCTTGTTATTGGTTATGAGTTGTATGTTTTGGGGTTTTGAATGAGGAACATGAAAAGTAAATGGCAATGGAATTCAAATGATAAAACGGTCTTGGCAAGGTTTGGTGGTCAAGGATCTCTATCCTTATCACTAACCACAACATGATAATTGCAAGGATCAATCCCATTAAATCATCCTCTAACAAGTAAAGAAAAGTCAAATGAGCTATATTAATCTAAGTCCATAAGTCCTAGCTATTCACTAATTGAATTAATGAGAGCTAGAGCCAATGGCTATCAATTTACCAATCACTTGGACATTAGTAACTTGATGAGCGGATAACTTATACGCTTTTTGGCATTGTTTTTACATAGTTTTTAGTATGATTTAGTTAGTTTTTAATATATTTTTATTAGTTTTTAAATAAAAATCACATTTCTGGACTTTACTATGAGTTTGTGTGTTTTTCTATGATTTCAGATATTTTCTGGCTGAAATTGAGGGACTTGAGCAAAAATCAGATTCAGAGGTTGAAGAAGGACTGCAGATGTTGTTGGATTCTAACCTCGCTGCACTCAAAGTAGATTTTCTGGAGCTATAGAACTCCAAATGGCGCGCTCTCAATTGCGTTGGAAAGTAGACATCGAGGGCTTTCCAGAAATATATAATAGTCTATATGTTTCTCGAGTTTAGACGATGAAAACTGGCGTTCAACGCCAGCTTTCTGCCCTATTTTGGAGTCAAACGCCAGAAACAGGTTGCAAAGCAGAGTTAAACGCCAGAAACACATTACAAATAGGTGTTTAACTCCAAAAAGAGTCTCTACACATGAAAGCTTAATGCTCAGCCCAAGCACATACCAAGTGGGCCCGGGAGTGGATTTCTGCATCATTTACTTATTTCTGTAAACCCTAGTAACTAGTTTAGTATAAATAGAACTTTTTACTATTGTATTTACATCTTGGGATGTTTAGTTCTTAGATCATGGGGGCTGGCCTCTCAGCCATGCCTGGACTTTGTTCTTATGTATTTTCAATGGTAGAGTTTTTACACACCATAGATTAAGGTGTGGAGCTCTGCTGCTCCTTGAGTATTAATACAAAGTACTACTATTTTTCTATTCAATTCAAGTTTATTCCTATTCTAAGATATTCATTCGCACCCAAGAACATGATGAATGTGATGATTATGTGACGCTCATCACCATTCTCACCCATGAACGCGTGCCTGACAACCACTTCCGTTCTACATGAAGACGAGACAGAATGAGTATCTCTTAGATATCTAATACATGGAACCGAGTCCGAGATATTAGAGTCTTCGTGGTATAAGTTAGAACCCATGGATGGCCATTCCTGAGATCCGAAAAGTCTAAACCTTTTCTGTGGTATTCCGAGTAGGATCTGGGAAGGGATGGCTGTGACGAGCTTCAAACTCGCGAGTGCTGGGCGTAGTGACAGACGCAAAAGGATAGTAAATCCTATTCCAGTATGATCGAGAACCGACAGATGATTAGCCATGCAGTGACAGCGCATTGGACCATTTTCACAGAGAGGATGGGATGTAGCCATTGACAACGGTGATGCCCTACATACAGCTTGCCATGGAAGGGAGTAGGAATGATTGGATGAAGACAGCAGGAAAGCAGAGGTTCAGGAGGAACAAAAGCATCTCTATACGCTTATCTGAAATTCTCACCAATGAATTACATAAGTATCTCTATCCTAGTTTATATTTCATTTATATTTTTATTATCAATTCACCATAACCATTTGAATCCACCTGACTGAGATTTACAAGGTGACCATAGCTTGCTTCAAGCCGACAATCTCCGAGGGATCGACCCTTACTCACGTAAGGTTTATTACTTGGACGACCCAGCGCACTTGCTGGTTAGTTGTGCGAATTTGTGACAAAAAGTGATTCACATTTGAGAGCACCAAGTGTTTAGCGCCATTGTTGATGATCGCAATTTCGTGCACTAAATTTTTGGCGCCGTTGCCGGGGATTGTTCGAGTTTGGACAACTGACGGTTCATCTTGTTGCTCAGATTATGTAATTTTATTTTATTTTTAAGCTCTTTTATTTCTTATTTTTGAAAAATATAAAAAAATTTTTAAATAGTTTTTCAAAAAAAATTTAATTTATGTTCTTCAGAATTTTTAAGAAGGAATTCTAGCGGTTCATGAAGCATGTTGAAGCCTGGCTGGCTGTAAAGCCATGTCTAATTCATTTGGACTGGGGCTTCCACCTATCAGCATAGAATGAAGTTGGATGAAGTATTAGTTGTTGTATGCCTGATTTGTATGCTGAAGCTTGGCTGGCCATTGGCCATGTCTAGTGTTTTGGACCGGAGCTTTCACTGAAAGCTTGCTGGCTAGTAAGCCATGTCTAATTCCTGGACCAGAGCTTTAGACTAACATTGCAGATTCTTGGAATTCTTATTGAAAATTTTGAAATCCTTATTTTCTTTTTCCAATTAATTTTCGAAAAATACCAAAAGAATAATAAAATCATAAAATCAAAAATAATTTGATGTTTCTTGTTTGAGTCTAGTGTCAAATTGTAAATTTGGTGTCAGTTGCATGTTTGTTTCTTTCTTGCATTTTTCGAAAATTCATCATGCATTCTTCATGATCTTCAAGTTGTTCTTGATGAATCCTCTTGTTTGATCTTCATGTTTTCTTGTTTTGCATCTTTTCTTGTTTTTCATGTGCATTTTCAATTTGTTAGTGTCTAATTATTGAAAATTTCTAAGTTTGGTGTCTTGCATGTTTTTCTTTTCTTAAAAATTTTCAAAAATAAGTTCTTGGTGTTCATCTTGACATTCAAAGTGTTCTTGGTGTTCATCTTGACATTCATAGTGTTCTTGCATGCATCATTTGTTTTGATCCAAAACTTTCATGCATTGAGTCTTTTTATTGTTTTTCTCTCCCATCATTAAAAATTCAAAAATAAAAAAATATCTTTCCCTTTTTCACTCATAAATTTTCGAAAATTTGAGTTGACTTTTTTCAAAAATTTTTAAAATTTAGTTGTTTCTTATGAGTCAAATCAAATTTTCAATTTAAAAATTCTATCTTTTTCAAATCTTTTTCAAAAATCAAATCTTTTTCATTTTTCTTTTATGATTTTCGAAAATTTATAAAATCAATTTTTAAAATCTTTTTCTTATTTTATTTCATAATTTGAAAACCTTTACTAACAATTAATGTGATTGATTCAAAAATTTCAAGTTGTTACTTGCCTATTAAGAAAGATTCAATCTTTAAATTTTAAAATCATATCTTTTTAAATTTCTTTTTCAAATCTTTTTCAATTTAAGTTTCAATCATATCTTTTTCAAAATTAATTTCAAAATCTTTTCTAACTTCTTATCTTTTCAAAATTAAATTTCAAATCCTTTCCAACTAATCCTATCTTTTTGTTTCAATCATATCTTTTTCAAAACTACCTAACTAACTCTCTCTCTAATTTTTGAAAATCACCTTCCCTCTTTTTCAAAATTTCTTTTTAATTAACTATTTATTTTAAATTTTAATTTGATTTAATTTTATTTTTCTTTTTAAATTTTTGAATTTTTATTTTAAATTCAAATTAAAAACAAAAATATTTTAATTTTAATTTATTTAATTTTTGAATTCTCTCATCTCTTATCTCCTTCTATTTAACTATTCATCTACTAATACTTCTCTTCCACCCAAAATTCGAACACCATCTTCCTCTCTGTGTTCGAGTTTTTCTCTTCCCCTTCTTTTATTCTTCTCTTCTTATACTTACATAAGGAATCTCTATACTGTGACATAGAGGATTTCATATTTTCTTTTCTGTTTTCTTCTTTTTCATATGAGCAGGAACAAGGATAAGAACATTCTTGTTGAAGCTGATCCTGAACCTGAAAGGACTCTAAAGAGGAAGCTAAGGGAAGCTAAAGCACAACTCTTTGGAGAAAATCTAACAGAAATTTTCGAAAAAGAAGGAGACATGGCTGAAAATAATAACAATGCAAGGAAGATGCTTGGTGACTTTACTGCACCAAATTCCAATTTACATGGAAGAAGCATATCAATCCCTGCCATTGGAGCAAACAATTTTGAGCTAAAACCTCAATTAGTTTCTCTGATGCAACAGAACTGTAAGTTTTATGGACTCCCATCAGAAGATCCTTTTCAGTTCTTAACTGAATTCTTGCAAATCTGTGATACTGTTAAGACCAATGGGGTTGATCTTGAGGTCTACAGGCTTATGCTTTTCCCGTTTGCTGTAAGAGACAGAGCTAGAATATGGTTGGACTTTCAACCTAAAGACAGCCTGAACTCTTGGGATAAGCTGGTCACAGCTTTCTTAGCCAAGTTCTTTCCTCCTCAAAAGCTTAGTAAGCTTAGAGTGGATGTTCAAACCTTCAAACAGAAAGAAGGTGAGTCCCTCTATGAAGCTTGGGAGAGATACAAGGAACTGACAAAAAAGTGTCCTTCTGACATGCTTTCAGAATGGACCATCCTGGATATATTCTATGATGGTCTGTCTGAATTATCTAAAATGTCATTGGACCATTCTGCAGGTGGATCCATTCACCTAAAGAAAACGCCTGTAGAAGCTCAAGAACTCATTGACATGGTTACAAATAACCAGTTCATGTACACTTCTGAAAGGAATCCTATGAGTAATGGGACGCCTATGAGGAAGGAAGTTCTTGAAATTAATACTCTGAATGCCATATTTGCTTAGAATAAAATATTGACTCAGCAAGTCAATATGATCTCTCAGAGTCTGAATGGATTGAAGGAATCATCCAACAGTACTAAAGAGGCATCTTCTAAAGAAGAAGCTTATGATCCTGAGAACCCTCCAATAGCAGAGGTGAATTACATGGGTGAACCCTATGGAAACACCTATAATCCCTCATGGAGAAATCATCCAAATTTCTCATGGAAGGATCAACAAAAGCCTCAACAAGCCTTTAATAATGGTGGAAGAAACAGGTTTAGTAATAGCAAGCCTTTTCCATCATCCACTTAGCAACAGACAGAGAATTCTTAGCAGAATCTATCTAGCTTAGCAAATATAGTCTCTGATCTATCTAAGGCCACTTTAAGTTTCATGAATGAAACAAGATCCTCCATTAGAAATTTGGAGGCACAAGTGGGCCAGCTGAGTAAAAGGCTCACTAAAATTCCTCTTAGTACTCTCCCAAGCAATACAGAAGAAAATCCAAAGAGAGAGTGCAAGGCCATTGATTTGACCATCATGGCCGAACCTACAAGGGAGGAGGAGGACGTGAATCCTAGTGAGGAAGACCTCCTGGGACGTTCAGTGACCAATAAGGAGTTTCCCTTTGAGGAACCAAAGGAATCTGAGGCTCATCTAGAGACCATAGAGATTCCATTGAACCTCTGATTAGTATTCTTCTTCTGAAGAGAATGAAGATGTTACTGAAGAGCAAGTTGCTAAGTATCTTGGTGCAATCATGAAGCTGAATGCCAAATTATTTGGTAATGAGACTTGGGAAGATGAACCTCCCTTGCTCACCAATGAACTAAATGCATTGGATAGGCAGAAATTACCTCAAAAGAAACAGGATCCTGGCAAATTCTTAATACCCTGTACCATAGGCACCATGACCTTTGAGAAGGCTCTGTGTGACCTTGGGTCAGGCATAAACTTAATGCCACTCTCTGTAATGGAGAAACTTGGGATCTTTGAGGTGCAAGCTGCCAGAATCTCATTAGAGATGGCAAACAACTTAAGAAAACAGGCTTATGGACAAGTAGAGGACGTGTTAGTAAAGGTTGAAGGCCTTTACATCCTTGCTGATTTCATAATCCTAGACACTGGAAGGATAAGGATGAATCCATCATCCTTGGAAGACCCTTCCTAGCCACAGCAAGAGCTGTGATTGATGTGGACAGAGGAGAGTTGATCCTTCAACTGAATGAGGACTACCTTGTGTTTAAAACTCAAGGATCTCCTTCTATAACCATGGAGAGGAAGCATGAAAAGCTTCTCTCACTGCAGAGTCAACCAAAGCCCCCACAGTCAAACTCTAAGTTTGGTGTTGGGAGGCCACAACCAAACTCCAAGTTTGGTGTTGAACCCCCACATTCAAACTCTAAGTTTGGTGTTGGGAGGTTCCAACCTTACTTTGATTACCTGTGAGGCTCCATGAGAGCTCACTGTCAAGCTATTGACATTAAAGAAGCGCTTGTTGGGAGGCAACCCAATGTTATTTAATTATATTTAATTTTTTTTTATTTTTATTTCGTGTTTTATTAGGTTGATGATCATGTGGAGTTACAAAAACTACTGAAAAATCAAAAACAGAATGAAAAACAGCATTAAAAATAGCACACCCTAGAGGAGGAGCATTCTAGCATTTAAACGCCAGAAACAAGCATCTGTCTGGTGTTTAACGCCAGAAACAAGCACCACACTGGCGTTTAACGCCAGAAACAAGCATCTACCTGGCGTTAAATGCCAGAAACAGGCTACATTTGGGTGTTTAATGCCAGAAACAAGTAGCAGTCTGGCGTTAAACGCTAGGATTGCACAGTAAAGGCGTTTTACACGCCTAATTGGAGCAGGGATGTTAAGTCCTTGGCCCCACTGGATCTGTGGACCCCACAGGATCCCCACCACTTCTTCTCTCCTCTTCACACCTTTTCATAACTCTCTTCCCCAAATACCCTTCACCAATCACCTCCACACCTCTTCCAAAACCATCATACAAACCACCTACACCCACCCACTCAAATTCAAACCATCACTCCTTCCTTTTCACGCATCACACCCCCTTATCCGAATTCACATATCTCCCTCCATCTCCTCCATTTTCTTCTTCTTCTACTACTTTCTTTCTTCTTTTGCTCAAGGACGAGCAAACCTTTTAAGTTTGGTGTGGAAAAAGCATTGCTTTTTTGTTTTTCCATAACCACTAATGCCTCAAGGGATGCACTTTCCTCCACAGAACTATTGGGAGCAAATCAACACCTCCCTAAGAGAATTAAGTTCCAATATGGGACAACTAAGGATGGAGCACCAAGAGCACTCCATCATCCTCCATGAGATTAGAGAAGATCAAAGAGCTATGAGGGAGGAGCAAAAAAGACAAGAAAGAGACATAAAGGAGCTCAAGAGCACCATTGGTTCTTCAAGAAGAGGAAGACGCCACCCTCACAAAGGTGGACCTGTTCCTTAATCTCGTTGTTTTTATTTCTCTGTTTTTCGTTTACTATGCTTTATGTTTATTTATGTTTGTGTCTTATTACATGATCACTAGTGTCTAAGTGTCTATGTCTTGAAGCTATGAATGTCCTTTGAATCCATCACCTCTCTTAAATGAAAAATGTTTTAATTACAAAAGAACAAGAAGTACATGATTTCGAATTCATCCTTGAAACTAGTTTAATTATTTTGATATGGTGACAATACTTTTTGTTTTCTGAATGAATGCTTGAACAGTGCATATGTCTTTTGATATTGTGGTTTATGAATGTTAAATATGTTGGCTCTTGAAGAAAAAGGAAAAAGGAGAAATGTTATTTGATGATCTGAAAAATCATAAAAATGATTCTTGAAGCAAGAAAAAGCAGTGAAGAACAAAGCAGAAAAAATACGAAAAAATAGAAAGAAAAAGAAAAAGCAAGCAGAAAAAGCCAAGAGCTCTTTAAACCAAAAGGCAAGAGCAAAAAGCCAGTAACCCTTTAAACCAAAAGGCAAGGGTAAAAAAAAAAAGGATCCAAGGCTTTGAGCACCAGTGGATAGGAGGGCCTAAAGGAATAAAATCCTGCCCTAAGCGGCTAAACCAAGCTGTCCCTAACCATGTGCTTGTGGCGTGAAGGTGTCAAGTGAAAACTTGAGACTGAGCGGTTAAAGTCGAGGTCCAAAGCAAAAGAAGAGTGTGCTTAAGAACCCTGGACACCTCTAATTGGGGACTTTAGCAAGGCTGAGTCACAATCTGAAAAGGTTCACCCAGTTATGTGTTTGTGACATTTATGTATCCGGTGGTAATACTGGAAAACAAAGTGCTTAGGGCCACGGCCAAGACTCATAAAGTAGCTGTGTTCAAGAATCAACATACTGAACTAGGAGAATCAATAACACTATCTAAATTCTAAGTTCCTATAGATGCCAATCATTCTGAACTTCAATGGATAAAGTGAGACTATTCAAGAGGCAAAAAAGCTACAAGTCCCGCTCATCTGATCGGAGCTAAGTTTCATTGATATTTTGGAATTTATAGTATATTCTCTTCTTTTTATCCTAGTTGATTTTCAGTTGCTTGGGGACAAGCAACAATTTAAGATTGGTGTTGTGATGAGCGGATAATTTATACGCTTTTTGGCATTGTTTTTACATAGTTTTTAGTATGATTTAGTTAGTTTTTAATATATTTTTATTAGTTTTTAAATAAAAATCACATTTCTGGACTTTACTATGAGTTTGTGTATTTTTCTGTGATTTCAAATATTTTCTGGCTGAAATTGAGGGACTTGAGCAAAAATCAGATTCAGAGGTTGAAGAAGGACTGCAGATGCTGTTGGATTCTGACCTCCCTGCACTCAAAGTGGATTTTATAGAGCTACAGAACTCCAAATGGTGCGCTCTCAATTGCGTTGGAAAGTAGACATCCAGGGCTTTCCAGAAATATATAATAGTCTATACTTTGCTCGAGTTTAGAGGACGCAAACTGGCGTTCAACACCAGCTCTCTGCCCTATTCTGGAGTCAAACGCCAGAAACAGGTTGCAAAGCAGAGTTAAACGCCAGAAACACGTTACAAACTGGCGTTTAACTCCAAAAAGAGTCGCTACACATGAAAGCTTAATACTCAGCCCAAGCACACACCAAGTGGGCCCGGGAGTGGATTTCTGCATCATTTACTTATTTCTGTAAACCCTAGTAACTAGTTTAGTATAAATAGAACTTTTTACTATTGTATTTACATCTTGGGACGTTTAGTTCTTAGATCATGGGGGCTGGCCTCTCGGCCATGCCTGGACTTTGTTCTTATGTATTTTCAATGGTAGAGTTTCTATACACCATAGATTAAGGTGTGGAGCTCTGCTGCTCCTTGAGTATTAATGCAAATTACTACTGTTTTTCTATTCAATTCAAGTTTATTCCTATTCTAAGATATTCATTCGCACCCAAGAACATGATGAATGTGATGATTATGTGACGCTCATCACCATTCTCACCCATGAACGCGTGCCTGACAACCACTTCCGTTCTACATGAAGACGAGACAGAATGAGTATCTCTTAGATATCTAATACATGGAACCGAGTCCGAGATATTAGAGTCTTCGTGGTATAAGTTAGAACCCATGGATGGCCATTCCTGAGATCCGAAAAGTCTAAACCTTGTCTGTGGTATTCCGAGTAGGATCTGGGAAGGGATGGCTGTGACGAGCTTCAAACTCGCGAGTGCTTGGCGTAGTGACAGACGCAAAAGGATAGTAAATCCTATTCCAGTATGATCGAGAACCGACAGATGATTAGCCATGCAGTGACAGCGCATTGGACCATTTTCACAGAGAGGATGGGATGTAGCCATTTACAACGGTGATGCCCTACATACAGCTTGCCATGGAAAGGAGTAGGAATGATTGGATGAAGATAGCAGGAAAGCAGAGGTTCAGGAGGAACAAAAGCATCTCTATACGCTTATCTGAAATTCTCTCCAATGAATTACATAAGAATCTCTATCATAGTTTATATTTCATTTATATTTTTATTATCAATTCACCATAACCATTTGAATCCGCCTGACTGAGATTTACATGGTGACCATAGCTTGCTTCAAGCCGACAATTTCCGTGGGATCGACCCTTACTCACGTAAGGTTTATTACTTAGACGACCCAGTGCACTTGCTGGTTAGTTGTGCGAAGTTGTGACAAAGTGTGATTCACGTTTGAGAGCACCAAGTCTTTGGCGCCATTGTTGATGATCGCAATTTTGTGCACCATAACTCAAGAATTCCTAAGTTACCTTCCCAAGCCAAGAACATAAAATTCTACTCTAACATCCTTCCAAGCATTTTATCAAACACTTGGAACGCATAAAAGGGAAGCATAGTAAATTGACAAAAAGAACTAAATCTAACAACAACTAATTGCAAAGAATTAACAACAACAATAAAGGAAATCACAATTAACATGAATTACCTCGAATTGCATTAAAAGAAAATAAAAGGAATAAGAGTAGATCAACAACAAAGTATAGAAACAAAGTAGAAGAAATTACAACAACAGAATATAAAAGAACAAGATGTAGAAACAAAGAATTGAAAGGTAGAAGTAGATGAAAGCAAGAATTAAAACCTAGATGTAAGAAATTCTAACATAAACCTAATCCTAATTCTAGAGAGAAGAGAGAGCTTCTCTCTCTAGAAAACTAACACTAAAACTAGATCTAAAGTATATGAATCAATGAATTGGTGGAATGATGTCTCCCCCTTCAATCCTTGGTCCTATTAGCCTTTTCCCTCCAAAAATTCAGCTCAAAACTGGGCCAGAAGCTCTCCAGAATTCGCCAGGCACGATTTCACTAAAGAGGTCACGTGCGGACATCGACGCATACGCGTCATGTACGCGTACGCGTCCCTGGAGTTTCGCGATCAATGCGTATGCATCTTTTGCGCGTGCGCGTCCATGAGTGCATCCCAAATCTTTGGCTTTTCATGATTTCTCCACTTTCATGCTTTCTCTTCACTCCTTTGATCCATTCCTTGCCTTTTCAATCTGAAATCACTAACAAACACATTAAGGCATCTAGTGGAATCAAAGGAAGATTAAAATTATCAAATTAAAGGCATAAAAAGCATGTTTTCACACTTAAGCACAAATTAAGGAAGAATCACAAAACCATGCTATTTATTGTGCCTCTTTATGCCAATAAATTCCTTTTCTTGGTGCCATTCTTTTCTTGTCCACCTTCCATTGGTGTTTTAATGCATCAAATTTATTAAATCCCAATTAATTCTTTATCATCTGGTATCAGTTACAGTCGTAGGTAAATTCTTATTTCGCTGCACGTCCCAGGATTCTTGTTTTGGTCTCTTTAATTTTTCTCGTCAATTTCTACAAATTTACTTCATGGTTCAAAAAAAAATTCTTCTTTAAACTCTATTACTGGAATTTTTATATATTAACATCAACGTCTAATAAAAAAGTCCAAAAAAACAAAAATTCAATTTGTTTCAGCTTTATTTTAGCCTTTTAAATTTCTTCTGGTTTGCAATTAGGTTTTAATTTTTCTATTTTCTACCATCTTAGTATCACTTATTGTTTCCCTTCCTATGTCACATACATGGATTGTCTTCTTGTCAAGTTGAACGTCTCTACCATTCAAATTACCATAGTTTGGTGTCTCAATTCCTCAATTTATGAAGTTCAACTTGTCAAAGCAATCCAAGAGTGGAAAGAGGCAAGAGTGTGGAGCTCAGCAGAGGGTAAAAACCACGTATTGAGTGTAAACATGAGTGTCCTACTCCGAGTAATACACATGAGAAGTGTGTTGTGAGGTCTTTATTTTTTTTTCATAGGTTCATTGATGGCTAACAATGACGGGAACCCCGATCCACAACTAACATTCTGCGTCGATGCACTCACTGGCGTCCTCGCAAGGATTGAACAACGTCTTGATGACCTGGATTCCTGAATTAACTCTTTTTCCCCTAGTCGAAGAGCACGGTCTCGAGAATCTATTCATAATCATTCTAAGGAGTCTGAGGAGGAGACTTCACCCAAATCCTGGTGTAAGACCTGAGCTTAATTAACCGTTTAATTAAGTAATTAATATTGCCCAAATTAGGTTCTGAAATGTTAGAATGAGAATTTGAGGATTTGAATATGATTTTTGGACTCAGTAGGTTTTTCTAAGTTAGAAAATGAGTTTTATGCGAAAAACCATGAAAAACCGCGAACGGGTTCAAGTCTGCCCGGTACTGCGTGAAAAAAAGTGAAAACAGTAAAAAACCTTAGAAAAATATTAGAAGTCAAAAATTGGGCATTAATTTTAAAGGTTTGGCCCGAAGTTGGGCCAAACGGACTAAGAACGCTAACGGGTTGGACCGGGCCCAAGTTGGGCCCAAGCCCAACATATGTAAAGGTCCTTTAAGTGAACCCTTCAGCCACATAAACACCAAAACCCAGCTGAAGAGAGATTGAAGAAGAGAGTGAGGGTTCCATTAAAACACTATTCACTCTTCACTTCAACTCACGATATCTCGAGCTACGATGCTCTGATTCGTGTGCTGTAAGTGGCTACGCGAAGCTCTTGCCGAGCCCGTTATACGCTTTTTGGCATTGTTTTTACTTAGTTTTTAGTATGATTTAGTTGGTTTTTAGTATATTTTTATTAGTTTTTTAAAAAAATCACATTTCTGGACTTTACTATGAGTTTGTGTGTTTTTCTGTGATTTCAGGTATTTTCTGGCTGAAATTGAGGGAATTGAGCAAAAATCTGATTCAGGCTGAAAAAGGACTGCTGATGCTGTTGGATTCTGACCTTCCTTCACTCAAAGTGGATTTTCTGGAGCTACAGAACTCCAAATGGCACGCTCTAAATTGCGTTGGAAAGTAGACATCCAGGGCTTTCCAGAAATATATAATAGTTGCTCAAGGATAGACGACGTAAACTGGCGTTCAACGGCAGTTCCATGTTGCAGTCTGGCGTCCAGCGCCAGAAACAAGTTACAAGTTGGAGTTCAACGCCAGAAACAGGTTACAACCTGGCGTTGAACGCCCAAAACAGCCCCGGCACGTGAGAAGCTTAAATCTCAGCCCCAGCACACACCAAGTGGGCCCCAGAAGTGGATTTCTGCACTATCTATCATAGTTTACTCATTTTCTGTAAACCTAGGTTACTAGTTTAGTATTTAAACAACTTTTAGAGATTTATTTTGGATCTCATGACATTTTAGATCTGAACTTTGTAATCTCTGACGGCATGAGTCTCTAAACTCCATTGTTGGGGGTGAGGAGCTCTGCTGTGTTTCGATGAATTAATGCAACTATTTCTGTTTTCTATTCAAACACGCTTGTTTCTATCTAAGATGTTCATTCGCACTTCAATATGATGGATGTGATGATCCGTGACAGTCATCACCATTCTCAACCTATGAACGCGTGCCTGACAACCACCTCCATTCTACTTTTGATTGAATGAATATCTCTTGGATTTCTTAATCAGAATCTTCGTGATATAAGCTAGAATCCATTGGCAGCATTCTTGAGAATCCAGAAAGTCTAAACCTTGTCTGTGGTATTCCGAGTAGGATTCACGGATTCAATGACTGTGACGAGCTTCAAACTCGCGAGTGTTGCGCGTAGTGACAGACGCAAAAGGATCAATGGATCCTATTCTGACATGATCGAGAACCGACAGATGATTAGTCGTGCGGTGACAGCGCACCTGGACCTTTTTCACTGAGAGGACGGATGGTAACTATTGACAACGGTGATCCACCAACACACAGCTTGCCATAGGAGGAACCTTGCGTGCGTGAAGAAGAAGACAGGGAGAAAGCAGAGATTCAGAAGACAAAGTATCTCCAAAACTCCAACATATTCTCCATTACTGCATACCAAGTATTTATTTTATGTTCCCTTGTTCAATTCAAGTCAACTGATAATTATAATTAACCTCCTAACTGAGATTTACAAGATAACCAGAGATTGCTTCATACCAACAATCTCTGTGGGATTCGACCCTTACTCACGTAAGGTATTACTTGGACGACCCAGTGCACTTGCTGGTTAGTAGTACGAATTGTGAAAAGTGTGATTCACAATTCGTGCACCAAGTTTTTGGCGCCGTTGCCGGGGATTGTTTGAGTTTGAACAACTAAAGGTTTATTTTGTTGCTTAGATTATGAATAATTTATTTTTGTTGCTATAGAGTCATTATATTCTGAGTCCTTTATTTTCTTTTCAAAAATTTTTTAAAAATATTATTTTTCTTTATCAATTTTTAATTTTTTTCGTGAGTTTAGTGTCTTGTTCTAAGTTTGGTGTCAATTGCATATTCTATATTTTTCTTTTAAATTTTCGAAGTTGTGTTCTTTGATCTTCAAGTTGTTCTTGTTTATTTGTCTTGTTTGATTTTTAGTTTTTCTTGTTCTGTGTCTTTTCTTGTTTTTCTTGTGTTTTTCCGAAGCATTAGTCTTCAAAAAGGAATTTATTTTTAGTTAGTGAAAATATACCTCTTCAAAACAAGTGTTACATTACAGCTCAATTGGCTAGAGCATTGGTTTATGTTCTTGATGATTGGGCACCGGTTCTATTAAAAATCTTTTTCAAAAATAAATTTTCTTGATTTAATCTTGTGCCAAACTTTAAGTTTGGTGTTTTTTTGTTAATCTTTATATAATTTTCGAAAAGTTATTTTGGTCTTCTAAAAATGTGAAGTTTGGTGTTCTTTCTTTTGTTCTTGGTGTTCTTGTGAATCTTCAAAGTGTTCTTGAGTCTTCTTTGTGTCTTGATCTTAAAATTCTTAAGTTTGGTGTTCCTTGGTGTTTTTCCTCCAAAATTTTCGAAAACAAGGAGCATTAGATCTAAAAATTTTAAGTCTTGTGTCTTTTATGTGTTTTTCTCTTTCATTATAAAATTCAAAATTCAAAAAAAAATATCTTTTCTAACTATTTTTAAGCCATATTTTCGATTTTTTTATTTATAAAAATTCAGATTTCAATTTCAAAATTTTTCAAATCTTATCCTTTTAAGATTAAAAAAAAAAATTTATATCTTTTTCAAAACAAATCTATATCTTTTCTTTCTTAAAATCTTTGCAACTCATAAATATCTTTTTCAAATCTTCACAATATCTTTTTCAAAACAAATTTATCTTTTTCAAATATCTTTTATATTTTTTTAATTTTCAATTACATCTTTTTCCTATCATATTTATCTTTTACAAATCATATCTTCTATCTTATCTTTTCTCATAATTTTCAAATTACTTGGGTTGACTTGGTCAAAATTTTTCAAATCATATCTTTTTCAAAACTTTCTAACCAATTTTTTTTCTTTCTCTCTCTCCATTTTTCGAAAATCTTCACCCATTTTTATTTATTTTATTTTAATTTATTTTATTTTCGAAATAAATAAATAAATAAATAAATAAAAATATTTTTTCTCTATTTTACATCATCTCCCTTTCTCCATCATGGATCTAAGTGGAAATGAACAATCTAGAAGGACTCTGGGGTCATATGCTAACCCCACCACTACTTCAT
The DNA here is from genome assembly GCF_059453495.1 of Arachis ipaensis. Taxonomy (NCBI): domain Eukaryota; kingdom Viridiplantae; phylum Streptophyta; class Magnoliopsida; order Fabales; family Fabaceae; genus Arachis; species Arachis ipaensis. The sequence continues at coordinate 84,694,929 of NC_142442.1, read as the reverse complement.
ATGGGAGTAGTATCAGTATACCCTCCATTGGAGTCAGTAGCTTTGAGTTGAATCCTCAGCTCATTATCATGGTGCAGCAAAGTTGCCAGTATTCCGGTCTTCCACAGGAAGAACCTACAGAGTTTCTGGCACAGTTTTTACAAATTGCTGACACAGTACATGATAAGGAAGTAGATCAGGATGTCTACAGATTATTACTATTCCCATTTGCTGTAAAAGACCAAGCTAAGAGGTGGTTAAATAACCAACCTAAGGCTAGCATAAAGACATGGAAACAGTTGACAGAAAAATTCCTGAATCAATACTTTCCTCCAAAACGGATGACACAGCTAAGGCTGGACATCCAAGGCTTTAAACAAGGAGATAATGAATCTCTTTATGATGCCTGGGAGAGATACAGAGAGATGCTAAGAAAATGCCCCTCTGAGATGTTTTCAGAGTGGGTTCAGCTAGACATCTTCTATTATGGGCTTACAGAAAGAGCTCAGATGTCTCTAGACTACTCAGTTGGTGGATCTATCCACATAAGGAAGACAATTGAAGAAGCTCAAGAGCTCATTGATACAGTTGCCAGAAATCAGCATCTGTACTTAAGCAGCGAACCTTCCATGAAAGAAGAGGCTAAAACAATGACTACTGAACTCAATCCTGCTGAACAAGCTACTGAATTCAATCAGCAATTAGATTTTCTAACAAAACAGTTAGCCGAATTCAAGGAGAGACTACAAGAGACAAGGATGGCTAATATAAATATGGAAGAATAATTAAAGCAAACAAAGCAGCAGCTGTCAAAATAAATAACAGAAGAATGCCAAGCAGTTCAATTAAGAAGTGGGAAAACATTAAATACCCCACCTCAAGGCAGTAGGAAGCCAAGAAATGAGAAAACTACCCAAATTCCATCCCCGGGGAAAAATAATTCTGGCGCTAAAATGTCAGAAATTGGGTGGAAGGCTGGCGCTGAACGCCCAAACCATGCTCAGGACTGGCGTTCAATGCCAGAAACAAGCAAGAAACTGGCATTGAACGCCCAAAGGAAGCACAGTTCTGGCGTTCAGACGCCAGGAACAGATGAGGAGTTGGCGTCTAACGCCACTCCAGCTTCCAACCCTGGCTTTCAAATGCCAGTGAGGGATCAGACACCTGCAAGTGCTGATAATAAATCCCTCAAGAAGGCTTCTCAACCTACCTCTTTAGGAAATAAACCTGCAGCAACTAAGGTTGAGGAATACAAAGCCAAGATGCCTTATCCTCAAAAACTCCGCAAAGAGGAGTAGGATAAGCAATTTGCTCGCTTTGCAGACTATCTCAGGACTCTTGAAATAAAGATTCCGTTTGCAGAGGCACTTGAGCAAATACCCTCTTATGCCAAGTTCATGAAAGATATCTTGAGTCATAAGAAGGATTGGAGAGAAACTGAAAGAGTTCTCCTCACTAAAGAATGCAGTGCAGTCATTCTAAAAAGCTTCCCAGAAAAGCTTAAAGATCCCGAGAGCTTTATGATACCATGCATATTAGAGGGTAACTGCACCAAGACAGATCTATGTGATCTTGGGGCAAGCATCAACCTAATCCCTGCATCCACTATCAGAAAGCTTGGCTTGACTGAAGAGGTCAATCCAACCCGGATCTGTCTTCAACTTGCTGATGGCTCCATTAAATACCCATCAGGCATAATTGATGACATGATTGTCAAGGTTAGGCCATTTGCCTTCCCTGCTGACTTTGTAGTGCTGGAAATGGTGGAGCACAAGAGTGCAACTCTCATTTTAGGAAGACCATTCCTAGCAACTGGACGAACCCTCATTGACGTCCAAAAAGGGGAGATAACCCTGAGAGTCAATGAGGATGAGTTTAAGCTGAATGTTGTCAAAGCTATGCAACATCCAGACACATCAGACGACTGCCTGGGCATTGATAATATTGACTCCCTGGTGGAAGAGGTCCATATGACTGAGAGTCTCAAATCAGAGCTAGAGGACATTTTTAAAGATGTTCAGCCTGATCTGGAGGAACCAGAGGAAATAAAAGAACCTCTGAAAACTCCTCAGGAAGAGGAGAAACCTCCTAAACCCGAGCTCAAACCACTACCACCATCCCTGAAATATGCATTTCTGGGAGAAGGTGACACTTTTCCTGTAATCATAAGCTTTGCTTTAGGGCCACAGGAAGAGAAAGCACTAATTCAGGTGCTAAAGACACACAAGACAGCTCTTGGGTGGTCCATAAGTGATCTTAAGGGCATTAGCCCAGCCAGATGCATGCACAAGATCCTATTGGAGGATGATGCTAAGCCAGTGGTTCAACGACAGAGGCGGCTAAATCCCGCCATGAAGGAGGTGGTGCAGAAAGAGGTCACTAAGTTACTAGAGGCTGGGATTATCTATCCTATTTCTGATAGCCCCTAGGTGAGTCCTCTCCATGTTGTCCCTAAGAAGGGAGAAATGACAGTGGTTCATAATGAAAAGAATGAACTGGTTCCTACAAGAACAGTTACATGGTGGCGTATGTGTATTGACTACAAAAGGCTCAATACAGCCACCAGGAAGGATCATTTTCCTTTACCATTCATAGACCAGATGCTAGAGAGACTAGCAGGTCATGAATATTACTGCTTTTTAGATGGCTATTCAGGTTACAACCAAATTGCAGTAGATCCTTAGGACCAAGAGAAAACAGCATTCACATGTCCTTCTGGAGTGTTTGCCTACAGAAAGATGCCTTTTGGTCTGTGTAATGTACCTGCAACCTTTCAGAGGTGCATGCTCTCTATCTTCTCTGATATGGTAGAGAAGTTTCTGGAAGTCTTCATGGATGACTTTTCAGTATTTGGAGACTCATTCAGCTCCTGCCTTAACCATTTAGCACTTGTTCTGAAAAGATGCCAAGAGACCAACCTAGTTTTAAATTGGGAAAAATGTCACTTTATGGTGACTGAAGGGATTGTTCTTGGGCATAAAATTTCAAACAAGGGAATAGAGGTGGATCAAGCTAAAGTTGAAGTAATTGAAAAATTACCACCACCTGCCAATGTTAAGGCAATCAGAAGCTTTCTGGGGCATGCAGGATTCTATAGGAGGTTTATAAAAGATTTTTCAAAAATTGCAAAACCTCTGAGCAATCTGCTAGCTGCTGACACGCCATTTGTGTTTGACACAAAGTGTCTGCAGGCGTTTGAGACCCTGAAAGCTAAGCTGGTCACAGCACCAGTTATTTCTGCACCAGACTGGACATTACCCTTCGAACTAATGTGTGATGCCAGTGACCTACCATTGGTGCAGTATTGGGACAGAGGCATAACAAGCTTCTGCATGTCATTTATTATGCTAGCAGTGTTTTAAATGATGCCCAGAAAAATTACACAACCACAGAAAAAGAATTACTTGCAGTGGTTTATGCCATTGACAAGTTTAGATCCTATTTAGTAGGATCAAAAGTGATTGTGTATACTGACCATGCTGCTCTTAAATATCTACTCACAAAGCAGGATTCAAAGCCCAGGCTCATAAGATGGGTGTTGCTTCTGCAAGAGTTTGATATAGAAATAAGAGACAGAAAAGGAACAGAGAATCAAGTAGCTGATCACCTGTCCCGGATAGAACCAGTAGCAGGAGCATCCCTCCCTCCTACTGAGATCTCTGAAACCTTTCTGGATGAGCAATTGTTTGCTATTCAGGAAGCTCTGTGGTTTGCAGACATTGCAAACTATAAGACACAAGGTTCTCCTTCTGTAACCATGGAGAGGAAGCATGAAAAGCTTCCCTCACTGTAGAGTCAACCAAAGCCCCCAGAGTTAAACTCTAAGTTTGGTGTTGGGAGGCCACAACCCAACTCTAAGTTTGGTGTTGGGAGGTCCCAACCTTGCTCTGATTATCTGTGAGGCTCCATGAGAGCTCACTGTCAAGCTATTGACATTAAAGAAGCGCTTGTTGGGAGGCAACCCAATGTTATTTAATTATATCTATTTATTTTCCATGACTATTTTATGTTTTCTTTAGGTTGATGATCATGTGAAGTCACAAAAACAAATGGAAAATAAAAAATAGAATGAAAAATAGCATGAAAAACAGCACACCCTGGAGGAAGATCATTCTGGCGTTTAAACGCGAGAAACAAGCACCAAGCTGGCGTTTAACGCCAGAAACAAGCATCAGTCTGGCGTTAAACGCCAGAAACAGGCAGCAGTCTGGCGTTAAACGCCAGGATTGCACAGTAAAGGCATTTTCTATGCCTAATTGGAGCAGGGATGCTAAATCCTTGACTCCACTAGATCTGTGGACCCCACAGGATCCCCACCTACCTCACCATTCAAATTCAAACCATTTCCCTCCCAAACCCACCTATTCACACACTTCCATCTCCTCCATCTTCTCCACTTCTTTCTTCTTTTGCTCGAGGACGAGCAAACCTTTTAAGTTTGGTGTGGTAAAAGCATCGCTTTTGTTTTTCCATAATTCAGTGGTAGAGCAATTGACTGCAGATCAAAGAGCTATAAGGAAAGAGCAACAAAGGCAAGGAAGAGACATAGAGGAGCTCAAGAGCACCATTGGTTCTTCAAGAAGAGGAAGACGCCACCCTCATTAAGGTGGACCCATTCCTTAATCTCCTTGTTCTTATTTTCCTATTTTTCGTTTACTATGCTTCATGTTTAATTATGTTTGTGTCTTTACTATATGATCACTAGTATCTAAGTGTCTATGTCTTAAAGATATGAATGTCCTATGAATCCATCACCTTTCTTAAATGAAAATTGTTTTCTGAAAAAGAAAAAGAAGTACATGAATTTTGAATTTTAAAATAGTTTAATTATTTTGATGTGGTGGCAATACTTTTTGTTTTCTGAATGAATGCTTGAACAGTGCATATTTCTTTTGAATTTGTTGTTTATGAATGTTAAAATTATTGGCTCTTGAAAGAATGATGAAAAGGAGAAATGTTATTTGATAATCTGAAAAATCATAAAAATGATTCTTGAAGCAAGAAAAAGCAATGAAGAACAAAGCTTGCAAAAAAAAAATATGAAAAAAAAAGAGAGCAAGAAAAAGAAAAAGCAAGCAGAAAAAGCCAAAAGCTCTTTAAACCAAAAGGCAAGAGCAAAAAGCCAATAGCCCTTAAAACCAAAAGACAAGGGTAATAAAAAGGATCCAAGGCTTTGAGCATCAGTGGATAGGAGGGTCTAAAGGAATAAAATCCTAGCCTTAGCGGCTAAACCAAGCTGTCCCTAACCATGTGCTTATGGCGTGAAGGTGTCAAGTGAAAACTTGAGACTGAGCGGTTAAAGTCGAGGTCCAAAGCAAAAAAAAAAAAACAGAGGGTGCTTAAGAACCCTGGACACCTCTAATTGTGGACTTTAGCAAAGCTGAGTCACAATCTGAAAAGGTTCACCCAGTTATGTGTCTGTGGCATGTATGTATCCGGTGGTAATACTGGAAAACAGAATGCTTAGGGCCACGGCCAAGACTCATAAAGTAGCTGTGTTCAAGAATCAACATACTGAACTAGGAGAATCAATAACACTATCTAAATTCTGAGTTCCTATAGATGCCAATCATTCTGAACTTCAAAGGATAAAGTGAGATGCCAAAACTGTTCAGAAGCAAAAAGCTAATAGCCCCGCTCATCTAATTAACACTGATCTTCATAGATGTTTTTGGAATTCATTGTATATTCTCTTCTTTTTATCCTACTTTGTTTTTAGTTGCTTGGGGACAAGCAACAATTTAAGTTTGGTGTTGTGATGAGCGGATAATTTATACGCTTTTTGGCATTGTTTTTACTTAGTTTTTAGTATGATTTAGTTGGTTTTTAGTATATTTTTATTAGTTTTTTAATTAAAAATCACATTTCTGGACTTTACTATGAGTTAGTGTGTTTTTCTGTAATTTCAGGTATTTTCTGGCTGAAATTGAGGGAGCTGAGCAAAAATCTGATTCAGGCTGAAAAAGGACTGCTGATGCTGTTGGATTCTAACCTTCCTGCACTCAAAGTGGATTTTCTGGAGCTACAGAACTCTAAATGGCGCGCTCTCAATTGCGTTCCAGGGCTTTCCAGCAATATATAATAGTCCATACTTTGCTCAAGGATAGATGACGTAAACTGGCGTTCAACGCCAGTTCCATGTTGCAGTCTGGCGTCCAGCACCAGAAACAAGTTATAAGTTGGAGTTCAACGCCAGAAACAGGTTACAGCCTGGCGTTGAACGCCCAAAACAGCCCAGGCACGTGAGAAGCTTAAGTCTCAGCCCCAGCACACACCAAGTGGGCCCAGAAGTGGATTTCTGCACTATCTATCATAGTTTACTCATTTTCTGTAAACCTAGGTTACTAGTTTAGTATTTAAACAAATTTTAGAGATTTATTTTGGATCTCATGACATTTTAGATTTGAACTTTGTAATCTCTGACGGCATTTGTTGGGGGTGAGGAACTCTGCTGTGTCTCGATGAATTAATGCAACTATTTATGTTTTCTATTCAAACACGCTTGTTTCTATCTAAGATGTTCATTCGCACTTCAATATGATGGATGTGATGATCCGTGACAGTCATCACCATTCTCAACCTATGAACGTGTGCCTGACAACCACCTCCATTCTACTTTCGATTGAATGAATATCTCTTGGATTCCTTAATCAGAATCTTTGTAGTATAAGCTAGAATCCATTGGTAGCATTCTTGAGAATCCGGAAAGTCTAAACCTTGTCTGTGGTATTCCGAGTAGGATTTAGGGACTGAATGACTATGACGAGCTTCAAACTTGCGAGTGTTGGGCGTAGTGACAGACGCAAAAGGATCAATGAATCTTATTCTGACATGATCGAGAATCGACAGATGATTAGCCGTGCGATGACAGCACACCTGGACCTTTTTCACTGAGAGGACGGATGGTAACCATTGATAACGGTGATCTACCAACACACAGCTTGCCATAGGAGGAACCTTGCGTGCGTGAAGAAGAAGACAGGGAGAAAGCAGAGATTCAGAAGACAAAGTATCTCCAAAACTCCAACATATTCTCCATTACTGTATACCAAGTATTTATTTTATGTTCCCTTGTTCATTTGCAAGTCAACTGATAATTATAATTGACCTCCTAACTAAGATTTACAAGATAACCAGAGATTGCTTCAAACCAACAATCTCCGTGGGATTCGACCCTTACTCACATAAGGTATTACTTGGACGACCCAGTGCACTTGCTGGTTAGTGGTACGAATTGTGAAAAGTGTGATTCACAATTCGTGCACCAGCCTTGTGGTAAGTTTCTCGAGTTTTCCTGCCCAGTTTTCGTGCCCTTGTTAAATTTGAGTTTTAGTGTTTGGTTTTAAGTGAAATCTTGTGTTTTGGGTGTTTTAGGTACACTCTAGCACTTGATTGTCGGTGGTTTTGGCTTCCAAAACTGTTGGACAAGGTAAGATCTCTTGAAAACCTTGTGAGATTATGTTTATTTTAAGCCCTAGGTTGATTTGTGATGATTTATATATATATATATATATATATAGCTTGATTATTGAGTTTGGGAGCTATTAGAACTTGTTGGAGCTTGTTGGTGGTTGTTGGTGGCTTAGATTATGTTGGATAGATTAGCTTGTGCTCAATTTGAGTTTTTGGCATATTGGGAATCGGCCAAGGTATGGTTTCGGTTTCTTCTGTGTAGTTATAATATTCATGGACACTTAGGGTAGTGACCCATAAGATAGGTTTGGATTCATGTGGTTGTTGATGATGGTTGGTTGATGTTGTATATTGAATTGATATTGTTATGATGAGAAATAATAATGTTGAGATATGATGCTTGATGATTTTGAATAATTGTATATTTTTTATCATTGATGTGGAGCATGAATGAGTTTAGTGATGAAAATTGATAGTAATAGAATAATGAATGGTGAATGTGTTGGTGGAGAATTGTTTGTAATTGTTATATGTTGATATTGAGATTGAAAATGATGAAGAGTGATGGAAGGTTGGTGTCAATTGTGAATTGTGACCTAAGAGGGTAGAATTCAATGAAAAATGGAGTTTGAAATGGCTTTATTTGGTTTTGATTGGTTTGAGTTGTGAAAATTGAGAAATTGGTTATTGGTGAACTTTTGGTAAGAGTTGATTTTTGGTGAACTTTGTCTAATCATAACTTATGCCTCAGTTTTCAAAATTGATTGGAATTTTCTTGAAACTAAAGTTTATTGAAAATCCTTCAATTCGATATAAAGTTTGTAAGATTTGAGTTTTTGTAGAGGAAGTTATGATCATTCAAAGTTGGTGTTGAAAATATGAAATTCTACAAAGTTGTAGAATTTTGTGATTTCTGGTATGTGCGCACGCACAACCCTGCGGAATTTTAAAGCTGTGCACACGCATAGACCTATGCGTATGCACACGCAGGGGAAGGCTCCCTGTTTGCAGCACTAGCACCGCTTGTGCGCGCACATACCAATGAGGTTTTGCAACCTGTGCGTATGCATAGCCCTGTGCGCACGCACACGTTGGGAAGGTTAGTTTCTTGAAGGCATTACACAGGTTGTGCGAGCAAACATACATTATGAATTCCGGCACCTGTGCGTATGCACACCTCTATGCGTATGCACACGTTTTAAAACTTCTCCAGAGCGTGCGCGCGCACACCTTTGTGTGTACGCACACGCCCTGTTTCTCAAATTTAAAATTTGTTTTCAACTACTTCAGCTTCCCAACAAGATTGTAAGCTTCTAGGACACCATTTTAAGACTTTTGGGCTTAATTTTGAGTATGAGAACATGGGAAATAACCTAAGGGTTTTAGTTGATATTCTTATGAAAAATTAGAAAATGGAGGGTTAGGTTTCTGGTGTACTGAAGATGGTTTGATGGTATATGAATAATGATTGATATATGAGATGAGAACTGATGAACTAATGAATTCGGAATAAGGATTAATTTGACAGTAGTTGAGCTTAGTCGAGGACTTGAAATGGAAATGTTGATGTGACAATGGTTGAGATGAGTCAAGGACTCGAATGTGCAATGATGAATCATTGAGGTATTGAAAATATTTTTTGAAAAACCACTGAACTACTGTTTTTTTCTGAGATATATAGATGAGACACTATGTGCCCGGCACGGACGGTGGTTGGATTTTGCCTGTCGAGGTAGCAGCGGGGGCGTAAGGACGGTGGTTCATCCCGCTTGCGTTGAGATGTGAGGTCCGTGGCAAGAGTATCACGCTTGCATCCCTTCGGATCAATAGATCTTGCAGGCGCAAAACCCTGGACAGTGATCCGAGAACTATATCTCGGGGGTTCCCAATGATGATTCTGAAGGGCGACATCTCCATGGAGATGTGTCGGGTTGGCAGTTGAACCGATAATGTGATATCATAGCCAATAGGACAGGCATTCATCATGTGTATTTTCTATCTGTTTGTCTGCTTTGCCGACTTGTAATTGCATGCTTAATTGAATAACATGCCTATTTGCTTACTTGAACTACTTGCCTTATATGCTTCTACTTGTGTTTTACTTGCATTGTAATTAATTGTGCTTTCTACTGGATTAAGGAGGTTCAAAAGGCAGTGGCAATGGGATCGCATGGAGGATAGGTTGGTGAAGGCTGTGGGACAGCGGTGTTTGGTTAGAATAGAAATCCCCTAAGATAGATTACCATGTTTTTTTATGTTAAGATTTTGTATATATGCTTTATTGTTTTAGTAAGCTTTAAGATGAATCTTGTGATGGATATGAAGTCTAGGATTGCCTTTGGTATCCCGAGGTCTTATATCCTACATCACTGGGCACTGTTACCATACTAAGAACCTCTGGTTCTCATACCATATTTCTGTTGTATTTTTTAGATGCAGGTCGCAACCCACCTCGGTGAGTTTCTTTGGATGGTGACAGAAGTGGAGGATCCTGTTACTCTTGGAGTCCTTTTGTTTATTTTGTTTATACATCTCTCACTTTTGTGTTTTGTTTTTGGCCTAAAGGCTTGTATTTGAGAGAGAAAAACTTGTATAAGTTGTTTTACTGTCAGGTTTTTGTTTGTATGTATATATGGCTAGCCGGGTTAAACTCCACGAGCCGTGGCTAGATTCTTATGATATTATACTATTATCTTTTGTTATATTATTTCTGCTTCTTATGCCTTAAGTTAGAAGCTTCGATAGTACGTTTTGCACTTTTTAGATCCTGTTTTGTGCTATATCCTTTATTAGGCTTCTAGATTATATTAATTTTTTCTATATATTATATGTATAAGCTTAGAACTGTCATAATCCTTTATTAACCTTTGCTTCACGACGCGAGGTAAAGTTTAGGCTAATTAGGGTGTTACACCTAGCGTAATAGACAACCGGAAGATGTTGATAGTAACCTTAATGCTATCAAGATACGCATCCTAGAATTTAACGGCAGAAGTGACCCTGAGCTTACCTGGAATGGGAATGGAAGGTGGAGCTCCTATTTCAGTGTCATAACTACTCTGATGTGAAAAAGGTCAGACTAGCAGCTGTAGAATTCTCGGATTATGCCCTTATCTAGTGGGCCGAGCTGGACAAAAAGAGGATACAGAATAGAAAACCACCAATTCAGTCTTGGAAAAAGATGAAGAAGGTCATGCGATAGCAGTTTGTCCCTTCGTACTACTACAGGGAGCTTCATCAACTACTCAAATAGCTATACTAAGGTTCTAAGTCTATAGATGAGTATCATAAGGAGATGGAGATGTAGCTAATCTAGACAAATATTAAGGAGTCTGAGGCTACTATGGCACGTTTCTTGAGTGGGCTAAATTAAGACAGTGTAAATAATATTGAACGTCACCCATTCGTAGATATGGAAGACTTAGTGAATCTAGCTATCAAGGTGGAAAAACAGCAAAAGGCGAAGGGGCTGCATATTTCTCCCAACCCTACTTCAAGGTGTGATTCTAGAGGTGTTAATTTCAGGGAGAAGACTGTATCTAAACCTATCGAATCAAAGGAGAGGTCTACAGACTAGCATATGCCTAATTCCACTTCTAAACCTCCTTTATGGCATCATGATATTACTTGCATTAAGTGCCACAAATTAGGCTATTATGCTTCCGAGTGTCCAAATAAAAGGACCATGGTCATATGCGGAATGAGGACATTCCACATGGGGATGATGATGATATAGTTGAGTATATTGTTAGTGGCGACGCGCTTGTTATTAGGCCGATCTTAAATGTACAAGCCAAGGACGATCGTCTAAAACAGCGTGAGAACATCTTTCATTTAAAAGTTTTGTTGGGAGGCAAGGTTGTACTCATGATCATTGATGCTAGAAGTCATACAAATGTTGCTAGCTCAACGACCGTCACAAAATTAGGCTTGAAATTCACTAAACACCCTTACCCTTACAAACCAGAGTGACTAAGTGATGTTGGTGAACTGAAGGTTGTGAAGCAAGTCCGCATACAGTCTCTATTGGGAGATATAGTGATGAAGTACTTTGTGACGTGGTTTTTATGCAGGCTTGTGATCTACTCCTAGGGCGTCTATGGCAGTATGATAGAAGGGTGGTCCATGATAGTTTCACAAACCGATACTCCTTTACTTACCTTGGGAAGAAGATTACCCTTGCACCTTTATCCCCTAAAGAAGTGTACTTGGAGCAATTGAGCATATGCGAATCCATAAATGAGTCTTTAGGATGTGAGATAATTGAAAAAATAAGAGGGTAAAGGGAAGGCTCTTAGAGAAGAAAAGAGTAAGAAAAAGAGTCAGGGTCTGAGTGAAAAAAAGAGTTGTAAGAGCAAAAAATATATGGGTCTCATAGAGAGTGAGGGTGCTCATAAGATGTGTTTTTATGCAAAAGAGAGGGATCTGAAGCCTGTTAGTTTAGGAAAAAAAATATTGGTATTAGTGAGATTTAGAGAAACTTTACTATCTACCATTGACACTAACCATGAACTTCCTAGTGCTTTTATTTCACTTTTGCAAGAATTTGGGGATGTCTTCCCGGAGGAGATGCCTCCAGGTTTACCTCTGTTATGTGGCATTGAACATCAAATTAACTTTGTCCCTAGTTCAAGTATTCCAAACCGGCCAACTTATCGGACGAATCCTGAGGAAACAAAAGAATTGCAACGGCAATTCGAGGACCTTTTGGCTAAGGGTTTTATGAAAGAAAGCATGAGTCTTTGTGCTGTTCCGGTACTATTGATGCCCAAGAAGGATGGCTCATGGAGGATGTGTGTTGACTGTAAAGCTGTAAACAAGATTACGGTAAAGTATCGCCATCCTATTCCTAGACTTGATGAATTGCATTGTTCTATTATTTTTACTAAAAGAGAGTTAAGGAGTGGTTATCAACAAATACAAATAAAACTTGGTGATGAATGGAAAATAACTTTTAAAACTAAATATGGTTTGTATGAGTGGTTAGTTATGCCATTTAGATTGACTAATGCACCTAGTACATTCATGAGATTAATGAATCATGTTTTGAAAGAATTTTTAGGCAAATTTTTAATTGTTTATTTTGATGATATTCTTATCAATAGTAATTGTTTAGATGATCATATTTTGCATGTTTAGTTTGTTTTAGAGGTACTTATAAATAAAAAATTGTATGCTGTTCTCCAAAAGTTATCGTTCTGTCTAAGTAAAGTCGTGTTCCTAGGTTTTGTGATAAGTTCTAAGGGGATTGAGGAAGATGACGAGAAGGTGAAGGCTATTAGAGAATGTCCCACACCTCATAATGTCTATGATGTTAGAAGTTTTCATGGTCTTGCCGATTTTTATAGGAGGTTTGTTAAAGATTTTTCCACTATTATTGCACCCTTAACTAAAATCATCAAGAAACATGTTAGCTTTAAATGGGATCGAGAACAAGAACTTGCAAATAAAACATTAAAAGATTTATTGTGTTCTGGCCCATTCTTATATTACCAGAGTTTTCTAAAACTTTTAAAATCGAATGTGATGCTTTTTGGATTGGTATATGTGCTGTTTTGATGCAGGAAAAGCGAGCAATCGCCTATTTCAGTGAGAAGTTGAATAGATCTTGTCTCAATTACTCAACTTATGATAAGGAGCTTTATGCCTTGGTGCGAGCTTTGAAAGTGTGGCAGCATTACTTGCTACCTAAGGAATTTGTGGTGCACACTGACCATGAATCCCTCAAACACTTGAATGGCCAAGGGAAGCTAAACAAGAGACATGCAAAATGGGTTGAATTTCTTGAATTATTTCCATACGTAATCGCCTATAAGCAAGGTAAAGAGAATATGGTTGCTGATGCCTTATCTAGGAGGTATTCCTTAATAACTACCCTAACTTCTAAACTATTAGGTTTTGAGTGTATGAAGGAATTATATGCAACCGATTCTGATTTTGCCTCTATCTATGCTGCATTTAAATATGGTGTACATAACAAATTCTATAAGCACCACGGTTTTCTTATTAGAAGTAATAGGATTTGTGTGCCTACTTGTTCTATTAGGGAGCTACTTATTCTACAATCACATAGTGGGGGTTTGTTGGGTCATTTTGGTGTATATAAGACTTTGGATGTTTTATCTGAGGATTTTTATTGGCCCCACATGCGTAAAGATGTTGAAAAGTTTTGTGCTAAACGCATTGCATGTAAACAAGCTAAATCTAAGTCTTTACCAAGTGGCTTGTATACTCCTTTACCTAGTCCTGTGCATCCATGGGTTGATATTTCTATGGACTTTGTTCTTTGTTGGCCTAGAACTAGGAGAGGTCGAGATAGCATTTTTGTTGTGGTAGATAGATTTAGTAAAATGGCTCTTTTTATTACTTGCTATAAAACTGATGATGCCACAAATATTGCTGACCTATTCTTTAGAGAAGTTGTGCGCTTACATGGTGTTCCCCAAACTATTGTTTCTGATCGTGATGTCGAATTCTTAAGCCACTTTTGGAAAGTTTTGTGGAATAAGTTAGAAACAAAATTGTTATACTCAACTATTTGTCACCCTCAGATTGATGGTCAAACTGAAATAGTAAATAGGACAATGGGCACCTTATTGCGTGATGTTGTTGGTAAGAATTTGAAAACCTGGGAAGATTGTTTACCTTTTATTGAGTTTGTTTATAATAGGACAATCCATTCTTCCACTGGTTTTTTGCCTTTGAACTTGTCCATGGTTTTAATCCTCTAACTATCTTGGATTTAATGCCTTTACCTTTGAGTGATCTTGTTAGCTTAGATAGAGCAAGCAAGGCTGAGAAGGTTAAAGCAATACATGCAAAGGCTCGTGACCTAATTGAGAGGAAGAACAAAGCTATAGGTGAAAGGATTAACATGAGACGAAAGCATGTAGTCTTTGAACCAAGAGATTGGGTTTGGATACATTCGAGGAAGGAGATATTTCCTACTCAAAGGAGGTCTAAACTTGATGCTAGAGAAGATGGCCCATTCCAAGTGCTTGAGAAGATCAATGATAACGCCTACAAGATTGACCTACCAGGTGAGTATAATGTCTATACTAATTTCAATGTTTCTGATCTCTCTTCTTTTAATATGGACACAAAATCGAGGACAAAACTTTTTGAAAAAGGAGGGAATAATACATGATCGGAAAGACAACTGGGGTATTCTAAGACAAAAGGGTAAAATGAGAATTTTATACTTCTAGAGGGCCCCATCACTAGAGCATGTGCAAAGAAGCTCAAGGAAAGCCTTGGAAACTTGGTAGCACTTATGCATAAGGAGTTACATTAAGTTCTAACCAAAGAAGAATGGCTAAGGTCCATTGGGCTAAGTCATGATAGCAAGAAGCCTAATAATGCTTTTCAAATTCAGTGAGAGGCATAATTTATCATTAATTTTCAAAATTTTTAGGCTTTTGTTTTAGTTTGTTTGACGGTTAGAGTTTGTTAGAAGATTTGTTTAGTTCTAATTTGCTTAGTAGTAGTTTTAGGAATTTTAAATTTAAATCAAATTTGATCTAATCCATTAAGATCTAATCTGATTTAAATTTTAAAATCTTATCTTATCTTTTTGTTAGTTTGTTTGGGGCCTATTTAAACACCTTTGCTGAGACCATTTACACAACTTTTGATGAATAAATTTTAGTTTCCTTAAGCACGTTTTATTGTGTGATTAAGTGAGATAAGTGATTTGCTTCACTTGTTACATGAAGAAGATTGAAGGATCCAACACTAAGGTGAATCTGCGTGGGGCTCTCTTTCAGTCTTCATCCCTCTAATCTAGATTGTCAAGGACAGGTTCTTTGAAGGTCTAGTAGGGAATCTCTTCTAGTGACCTAGGTTGCTAAGAATAGGTATTTTAGAGATCTAGTAGGAAATCTCCTTATCTATCGTTCTTGGTGCCATTCTTTTCTTGTACCCTTTCCATTGGGATTTTAATGCTTTGAATTTATTAAATCCCAATTAATTCCTTATCATGAGTTAAAGTGATTAAATTTAATAGCCTTGCTACACATCCAAGTTTTTTTGACAACCAAGTCTAACCAAGTTAGTCCAAGCCCAATAAAAAAAAGTTTCATTAGTGAAAGCATGAATACACGCTCCAACTCCCAGCCACTAATGTGAATTTTAATGTGAACGTTCATATCCTTCTTCTTTGCATTCCTTCTTCTTCTTCGCGTTCCTTCTTCTTCTTCTCGTTCTTCCTTTTTCTTCACATTCCTCATTCTTCTTCACATTTCTTCTTCTTCTTTGCGTGCTTTCTTCCCATCATCGTTCTTTTATTGCTGCTGTTGTTGTTGCATTTTTTTTTCTTTTCTTATTTTCTTCCTAGAAATTTTGCAGCATTGAATTTTTTCTCTTTTTTTGGTTTTTTTCCTCTTAATAGAGTGAAACAAGAAGAGTTACGAGAAAATAAAATAAGAAAAAAATTATAAAGAAGAAAAAGATGAAAAAGAAGAAAAAAAAGCAGCAACAGAAGATGAGGAGGAAAAAGATGAAGAGTTTTAAATTATGTAAAATTTATCAAAACAAATAACACCGAAAGTTCTTAGCAATAACATATAAATTTCTTAATTTTTATACCAAAATTTTGCTACAAAAGTACGAAAATGTATTTTTTAATGCTGTATTTTTTTTATTCTTATTTCTTTTTTGTTTTTCTTATTTCGTCTTTTAGGAGCATTGCTTCTCATATTAGACTTGAAAATAAACATGTTTGTAATATATTGCAGTCTTATTAGTTAAATGAATGTAGGTTCCTCCTCTTTCTAGTGATATTGTAGCATTATGTGTTTCTTCTTCTTCTTTTGTTTGATTTTTTCTTATTTTTATTTTTGTTAAGAGAGTAAAACAAGAAGAATCATAAAAAGGTGAAACAAGAAGGAAAATATGAATAAGAATAGAAGAAGATGATGATGATAACGAAGAAGAAGTAGAATGATGATGAGTTTTGAGTTATCATTGAGTGATTTTGGTGTATTCTAGATTTAAATAAGGTGCACTTGGTCTGTGTTATTTTAAACCATGTTTGTTCATGTATTGTCAGTAATTTGGTGCATTATAGATTTAAATAAGGTGCACTTTTAGTTTGAACTTACTTTGAACGGAGTTTATTTGTGTGTCGCCATCATTAAGGAATTTTACTGCATTCTGAATTTGAACTGTTGTACATATAAAAAGAAAACGATGATGATGATATTAATGATGATGGAGTAGAAGGTGAAAGAGAAAAAAAAGGGGGAGATCAAAGAAATTAAAATGAGAAAAGAAGGAAGAGGAGGAGGAGATGCATGTGGTATGGTGGTGATGACGATGATGATAACGAAAGAGAAAGTTGAAGAAAAAGGAGGAGAAAAAGAAGATGACGATCATGATAATAATGATGATGATGATGAAGATGGAGTAGAAGGAGGAGAAAAAGGAAGGAGAAGAAGAAATTTAAATGAAAAAGAAGGAGAAAGAGGTGGTGGTGGCGGCGATGATGATGATAACAAAAGTAAAAGATAAGGAAAAAGAAGGAGAAAAAGAAGAAGCAGTAGCAACATGGGAGAAGAAGAAGAAGAAGAAGAAGAAGAAGAAGAAGAAGAAGAAGCTGTAACATGGGTGAAGAAGACGTGCGCGTGAATTTAAAACCCTTATAACAACTTGGTTGAACTTGGTTAGATATTTTACTTGGTTGTAGAGATTTTCTATTAAATTTAACACCACCAACTTTATTACAAGGGCCAATCTAAGTTCATCATTAAATTTTAAGGGTCTTTGTGAATTCATTTAATATATAATGAAGGATCATAATGAGTTTCTTACTATGTAATATATTTAGTTGCCATCTACCTTACCTACGGATTTGTGAATGATTTGTAAATTTAGAAATTGAAACTCTTTTACATAGATATGCTCAATCTCATTGACTTTATTCTTAAAGGATTGTTAGTTTGCTGCTATTCACTGTCTACATGCATGTGACATGTGGTTCACATATATGTTATTATTAATTAATTGGATATGTATAGAATGTGTTCAATGATCATGTGCTTGATATACCTGCCCTTGTTTTTTATTTATTTATTAATTATTATTATTATGGCATATTTACGTTAATAGCTCCCATGACTCTCATATATATATAAAGTTATATTATTGTGTAGATGTTGCAAAATTTTTATTTGTATGGATATATATCCCATCATTTTCTTCCACTATCAAAATAAGGCATGATTTAGTAAGTTGTTTTTTGTATTTACTACAGAACTTGATCTCAACTATGCAGGAGCTAATACCACAGGTTCACTATAGGTTCTACATCTACATTTATGGAAAAATTTTAACAAAAAGTTGAAGGAATACAAGTATAATCTACTATGAGAATGTGCTAGGGAAATAATCTATTATAGGTTTGAGCAGAAAATAAACAGATTTAAGAGGCTTAATAAACAAGCATGGACATACTTAGATAAGTGGCCGAAGGAAGCATGGACAAGGGCATTTTTCATACATTGACTAAAGACCGGCAACATTTGTAATAATGCTTGCGAAGTTTTTAATTCTAAGATTAAGAAGGATAGGGCAAAGCCAATAATAACCCTATTAGAGGAGGTTTTGATGTTTGCAATGAGGTCAATTGCAAAAAATAAAGTGAAATTATCCCATCATATTGGTAAGCTCCCACCAATATAGCACAATAGATTACAGAAAATTAGGAAAGAATCTTAAAAATGGACCCTAGTTTGGTCTACAAATGAACACTATTAGTTTTGAGATTCATGACTAGCCTACTAACATCTGTTGACTTAGGAAAAAGTTTTTGCACTTGTAGGTTCTGGCAAATAACAGGTAAAATTTGTTTAAATAATTCTTATATTGGTATATTTGTTGCATGGCTGTTGTGTTATCACTCATTAGGATTTCTCAAAGTATGCCATGTGTTCATGCATGTGCAGCCATATCCAGGATTAACGAAAATCCTAAGGATTATTGTCATTATTGGCTAACAATGGAGGCCTATAGATCTACGTATATGCACTCTCTTAATCCAATACCAGGGCAAGATCTTTTGGAGAAATCTCATTACAACAGACCTCTTGCACCAAAAATCAAAAGAAATCCAGGACCATAAACTAAACAGAGAAAGAAAGATGTGATGAAGAGCCCTCTAGTAGTAAGAAATCAAAAACTTCCACCAAATTAAAGAAGAAGTACAAAGAATTCACTTGCAGTTGTTGTGATACTAAAGGGCACACTAAAACAAGTTGCTCTCGTAAGAAGGCAGATGATATTGCCAGTGCCCTTGTTGTTGTATGTAATATCCTACCACACAGAATTTTATGCTTAATTTCGTAAATCAGAGGTGGTGAAGAATTACGACCTCTAAAAGTAATATGTGTGTGTATGTGTGTGTAAAGAATAGTTTAACTAGGAGCCTTAAAGAAGAAGATAAGCAAAACCTCATCGCACTCGAAATGTGAAGAAAAAAAATAGGGTATTAGAAAGCAGAAGAGACAATATATACATAGATGGAGTTCCAAGAAGATTATATAACAAAATCTAGACTCAACCTGCGAAGCAAAGACTGGCTATATATATATATATATCCTAAAATAAACCCAAAACATAAATACAAATCATGGTACTCCAAAGTCAACTTCTAAGAGGAACAACACAAATTTTATACAAAAGTAGAGAGTACTACATAGATATATAGAAAATACAAAACATAATATCGCTGAAAGTAGATCTTCGCTTCAGCAGAGTCTCCCGCACGCTCAGCGAGGTGCGTTATGTCCTGCATGTGAAAAACAATAAAACATGTATGGAATAAGAACCGGGAATTCTTAGTATGGTAAAGGTGCCCACATAGATAATACATTTAGTCCTGGGAAGCCAGAGGCATTCCAAAACTCTAACAACCCATATCAAATCCTAGAATTCTTACTAAACCAGAAATAAGGTGACTATATCTAAGAATTCTAGTCCAATTGTTCATATTGCATCCTCTACAAGCTCCCAATTGCCAAGCGGAACAACCTTCAACATTCATCCACCACTGAGGGATCTCTCGGAAACAAACACATGCAAGACAAACAAGAAAAACACAGATATAGGAAGCAGATACAGCAAATAGATCCAATAGTAGTTAATTACAGTTAAGCAAAAAGGCAAGCCAAAACAAATGCATACTCAAACAAAACATACAATTGCATATGATGCATGTCTGTCCTATGGCCGATGATATTATCTGTCAGTTATACAGCCAAACTCGATATGTCTGGTAGCACACCCTGGACAGAAACACCATATCATGGAACAAGTGGAACT
Source organism: Arachis ipaensis (assembly GCF_059453495.1). Taxonomy (NCBI): domain Eukaryota; kingdom Viridiplantae; phylum Streptophyta; class Magnoliopsida; order Fabales; family Fabaceae; genus Arachis; species Arachis ipaensis. Next base: position 84,675,219 of record NC_142442.1, on the reverse strand, counting down.
AAGTCACGACCCTTGCATACTATCTGCTTAATCCAAAGCAAGTGGAACAAACCACTACTCCTGCTTACTACTCAGGCGGCTGTTTACAAACTCAACCTAGAGCAAGTGAGATGATATAGGGTATTATGTCGCTCTAGAATTCCTCAATAAAATTGAATCACCTCGTTGCAAGTATAGTCTAGACCAACAACCAATCCTCCATCAAAGTTTATTTTTGGTTGTCATAAGTCCAACCCAAAAAAAATAACCGAGAGTATTAGTCCTGGGTCGTTCTCCCTAGGAATCACAATCGAGTGCTCAATTATTGGTTATGAGATTAAAGGGGGGTTGGGTTGATAAAACAAGAAATTAAAAAGGCAAGAAATGTAAATCAAACAACTAAAGAAAGCAATTACTAAAGAGAGACATTCATGGCAAGGATTGAGAATCTAGGCTTTCTATCCTAGTCATTAATTACCATACAATGATTAACAAGAGCTAATCCTATTTAGTCATCTTCAACATCGGAAGAAGGTATAATGTTATCTTCAACATAGGAAGAAAGTCAAATAAGACTAGTTAATCTCAATTCAAAAGTCCTAATCAACTTACTAATTGAATTAGCAAGAGATTAGAGTCAATGGAAACAATATTAACTAACAACTCTAGATCACCAACATGAGTTGGGTATTAATGGCTCAAGATTGCCTAATTTCTCTTTCCAACCCAAGAATGCTCAAAAAGCTACTCTAACATCCAACCAAGCATTTTGTCAAACACTTGGAAAGCATAAAAGGAAAGCATCATAAAATTGCAAGAATAATAAATCTACAACTACCCAAAGCAAGAAAATAATAATAGAAGCTCAATTAACCATCAATGACATGAAAACATAAAATTACATTAATGTAAATCCCAATCCAACAAGAGTGCATCAACATAAAAAGAGGCATAAAAAGGAAAATTAACAAGAGAACTAAGAAGAACAAAGACGCAAGAACAAGAAATTATAAAAAAACTAGATGAAAACAATAATTAAACCCTAGATCTAAGACGAATTAACCTAATTCTACCCTAATTCTAGATCATAAAAGGATGTGACAATCAAAGATGGGAGGAGCCACAAGGATTTGATCAACCCTCTTGGCAACAACCGCCTCCAATGTACTATGAGCAACAACCATTCCATGATGCATACTAAGACAATGGTTATGGTGGACCTCTTCGTGACAATCAACAACCACCACCATATACCTATGAACACCCTCCTCAATATAGCCGTCAACCACCATACTCACAAGCCCCGTTTTACCAAACATCTTCATATGACCTTAATCCATATCCACCATACCAACCACCTTATGAGCCAAATGAACTATACATAGAGCCACTCCAATTCCAACCGAATTACTCCCAAGAACCACCACCTCAATATTCACCACCTCCAATGTATGCGAACTTTCAACCACAATATGATCTTAATTATGTTAGCTAAGCGGAACAAGAGCCAAGGGATCATTTTAAGGAATCAATGGATCGACTTCAAGCAACCATCCATCAAATGGAACGAGAGGAAAGCCGAAAAGCATACGGAGCTCTCATGGCTAACAAATCTCAACTTGTGCAACAAGTGGAAAGGATGGAGAGTGTTGAACCGCCACATCCTTATCATGATGAACCACCTCCCTATGAAGAACCTTTCCTCCCAAGTAATGAACCCTCATATCCACTCCAATCTCCAATGGATGACACTCTTGGTGTTCTTCTTCAAGAGCAAAGAGAGATACAGCGGACGACACTAGAGTTCATACCTACCTTGACCGAGGTAGTAGATAATTTAACCTCCCTAGGCTTCGACATTCAAAGTACCCCATGGCTACATGTGGAGAATCTAATGAGGAGCATAGCATGAAGGAGAAATTAGAAACTCCAGTGGAAGATGAGGAATGCGACTTTGTATTGGAAAAATTGGAGGAAGCTGTAATTGTTAAAGAGGAAGAAGTGGTTGAAGACTTAGGAGATGCTGAACCTCAATGCGAATCTAGAGTGGTAGAGTATTCCTCCGAGAAGCTTGAAATTGATGTTGAGGAGGATAGTGCACAACCTCCAAGGCATGCTCTCCTTGAAGAATTGGACAGAATAGAACAAGAAACAAGTCCATTTGGTGATGAAGATCCCACATCACATCCTCCTAGTGATGAACTTGCATCCGCAATTGAACCCCTTAAGTTTGAAGAATCTTCTCCGTGTGAATCTGAAGGTGATACTGAGGTAGACCTTTCTCAACCTCCAACTTTTGACTTGAGTGACGTAGAAGAATTAGAAGAACTTGATAAGGGAGCGATTAAAGTTGAAGAGGCTTGCAAAGAGGTAGAAAAATTCTTATCCTTAACCTTTACTTTCTGACTTGAATATGGATTACTTGAGATGGATGGTCAACTTAGAGCTCTTTGTGGCTTTAAGAGTAAGAGGGAGATGGTCAGTGGTTGAAGTTGGTATGCAAGGTTCAATATGGTTGCATGCTCCAAGTTGAAGGGCAAGGATTGGTGTAGAGCTCGATTGAATGGGTCTAGGAAGTTATTTAGATTTCTCAGTGAAGATTCAGATTGGTTGCCACCCAGTTGGAAAAATGATGATCAACAAGAAGACGGGTGTAAAAGCAAGGTTTGGGACCCCTGAATTCATTCCAATAATCAACACTCTTGGGGCCTTGTCACTTGCTCTAACTTGCTTGAAGGCTTTATGCACCTAGTTTAGGATCCCGGAGGCTATTGGAATTACAAACATTGGTAGGGATTCAAGGAAGAATTCAAGAATAAACCACCCTGACAAGGAGCTCACCAAATGTCCAACTTAAGAACTTTAGTTATGACAAGGAAGAATTCTTCATATTTTCTCTTTTATTTATATTGGTAATAATTTAAATTTTTATTTTTAGTTATGATTACTTAGTTTCAGTTATGGTTTAGTTGTTTAATAATTTTTGGCATTGCTCAAAAAAAAAAAGGGCAACGCGTACATGTCAATGCCCAAAGTTGATTCATACCCAAACCGTGCTGGAACACTGCGACCGCGCGGCATGGACAGAGAGTTGTGCCAGGACCGCGCTGGTGGGGTGCTAGACGCACAACCAAATCCACGCGTGCACGTCGCTAACGCGTATGCGTCATTTGCATTTTCGGCATTCCGTGCGTGGACGTGGACGACGCTTACGCGTCATGTCTTCATGCCATCTCTGGTTCAGCAAACAGAGAGTTGCACTGACACTGTGCGAGTACTGTGCCAGGAGCACAATTCACACCCATGCGTACACGTGACCAACATGTACGCGTCACCTCCTTATTCTGCAACCCACGCGTACGCGTGTGCGACGCTTACGCGTACGCGTGTGCAACGCTTACGCGTCGCTTCCTGTTTTCCATTCTTCTACTTTCTTCTCTCTTTTCTTATTCTTTCCTCTTTCCATTGTTCTTCCTTTTCTTCTTCCTTTCATACTTTCTTTTTCTCTCATTTTTCATAATTTCATTTCTCGTTTTTTCTATCTTTCTTTTCTTCTATTTCTTTGCATTTGCATACTTTTATTTGTTGCACTTTAAATTTATGCATGTTGTTATTCTCTTCTCTAAATTTGCTACCTTTTCTTTGGTGTTGAATTTTCTTACTTAACTGTTGAATATTTCTTCCATTGTTTTGGTGTTTAATAACTTGTTTATATTGTTGGGTGATATTATTTATGACACTTGTATTCCCTTTGCATTGAGATGAACTTCTATTGCCTTTCACAACCCACTCTCTCCCTCATTGTTGCAATTCTTACACTATTGATATGCCATTCACCTATATTGTTTTCTCATTTGCATGTTGTAGATACCATGTAGTTGAGAACGTCATTATTATTTGGCATTAGCCAACCATGCTTTATTTGTTTGCATATCTTTGTTTGTAGGTAATTTGTCTTCCTTTTTCTCTTCTTTCAGGATGGCCATTGATGGGAAGATTTATACCGGTCCGGAATTTCACAAAATAATTTCATTAATAGTATAGTCCAAACTGATAATCGATCCTCAAATCAAATTTTAAAGGATTGGTTGTCACAAAGTTCAACCCCAATAAAAGTAAACTGAAGTATTCAAACCTCGGGTCGTCTCAGAGTTGGCACAAAGTAGGCCCAACTCTCGGGTTTTAGTACCAGAAGTGGCAAGCAGCACAATCGACGCATACGTGCATAGTACGCATACGCGTGGATTTCAAAAAGGCGATCGACATGTACGCGTCGCCCACGCTTACGCGTGGGTCACCTGGCACAAAGTAGACATAAAGTGGGAATAACTCTCGGGTTTTTGTACCAGAGAATCCAAAATACGCAATCGACGCGTACGCGTGGGTGTGCGAAATGACAAGGGATGTGTAGGCACCGCCCACGCTTACGCGTGGTTCGCTTCTGTGCCTTTGGCACAAAATGGGCATAAAGTTGGCACAACTCTCTAGTTTTAGTACCAGGAGTTGTTAAACCACACCCACGCGCACGCGTACAGCACGCTTTCGTGTGGATGCCCTTTTTTTTTACAGCATAGAGAAAGGCATTTTTAACACATTCTTGGCAGTCATTCAGCTAGAAAACACTTCAAATTCCATGCAATACTCAAAATAAAGCATTTTCTTCAACATAACCAATTCAACAAAATTGCCAAGATTGATGAAATCTTAATGAATACCACAACAATCTAACAAAATCAACAAAACCTAGCATATCTAAACAAGCTCAACCATAAAGAAGCAAAAAATTCACAAAGAAACTAAGGCTAGAAGAAAGAAAGTATATACAAGGAAGATCTTACCATGGTGGGGTGTCTCCCATCTAGCACTTTTCTTTAACGTCCTTAAGTTGGACAGTCATGAGCTTACGTGTAACGACCCAATTTCTGGTACGTCATGATCATACTAGAAACTGAGCGCTACCAACTTGTCTACCTAATTATTATCTATTATTTATTATATGAGCCTGATTCATTGTTAAAAGCGTAGTTATTTTACGAGGTACTTTTTTTTTAAAAAAAACGTTTGGATTAACAAACAGTATCATTCATAATCAATTCACAACTAATAATATATAAAACAATTATAAACAACCACACATAAATACATCACAAGCAGTTGACAATATTCGGTGATCCAGCCTTTATTAGAGTATAGACTTTTAGTTAGAACACCCCTAGACATAGCTAGATAATAACTATATACATATATACATACAACATCCCAGGTCCTGACCTGTTCAAGAAGTCCCTAAGCTGGCGCCCAGGCTAGCCTAGACTCTATACTCACCTAGTCCCTCTAAACTACTAAAGCGAGGGAAAGTACGTTCTAGGTCTTCAAAACTCAAGTCAGGTGGATCGTCATCAAAAGGTGGAAGGTCGTCTACTAATCCTCTGCACGATCATATGTCATCAAAAAGCGTCTCTCAAGTACTTCATCGAGTGGCCACATAACAGCAACATCGTACGGAGGACTTAGGTTAAAGTTTGTAGATAAGTAGGGTGCAGACGTTGGCTGGCCTCACAGTATATACATATAAACAGGTAACGGAGTTCACTCTAGACTCAGAAGACTACCTAGAGCGGAATCCTCTTTGCGAACGGTCGTCAGTGAATTACGGAAGGGTACTCATGCTTCCATCTGAAGGGGGAAGAGAGAGAGAAGGGGTAAGAACTGGGGAGTTCTTAGTAGGGCCGGGGTTATTAGTTATGTTTATTAATTCTGTGTTGTTTAGCAGATAAATAGTAGAATACCGAGAAGCAGTAGACAGAAGAAACAGATAAAAAGAGAAAATAGAGAAAACAAAAAGCAAAACACAAACAAAGGAATTCAAGAAAACAAAACACAGACACAGAGAATAGAATGAAAACAAAGAAGGCATACATTCAAACAACAATCATAACAGAGGAAATGCGGAACCAAATATGATACATGTCTAGCCCTAGTGAAGGTAATGAGCTCATCTGTCGGTTACATACCCACTCCTGACGTTACCCAGCAACCTCTGTCTGGATAAGGCTTTCTTGTTGGCAATATCCACTGCAAGCAACCTTTGTCTTGCCGGGTATCCACTGCAAGCAACCTTTGTCTTGCAGGGCGGCACTTATTAGCCGATATACGCCCAACAGACTCACTGTAAGCAACCTCTGTCTTACAGGAGCAACAACATACTCACTGTAAGCAACCTCTGTCTTACAGGAGCAACAACACACTCACTGTAAGCAACCTCTGTCTTACAGGAGTCACTCATCTCGATACCTCTGTAAGCAACCTCTGTCTTACAACAAAGCATTATAGCAAGGTATCCCAGGAAAGCGTTCTCAGTGGTCGTACCACCATCTATCTGACTGCCTCTCTACAGCAGATTCTTACATAATCATTCTCATTATCATCATTCATTAACATTCTCATTATTCATCATCACTTTCACATTCTTATGCAGTACCTCTTTCTTTCGCTGTTCAATCATACTATACAAACTCTACAGCTTTTACTTTTACAACATCTTAACTCAAACCATTTCTCTTTATCAAATTACTCTTTTCTCTTGATCTCTTTTCTCTACTTTGGTTACTCTGTTCTCTGTATCTCTTTACTCTGCTCTGGTTACTCTTTTCTCTGCTTAACGTATGTATTTAAAGCTTATGTAAATTTTGATATGAATAGTTAGCCTGTCCCAAGTATAGGCTCATTAAATACTGAAATAGTTTAACTTTTCATATAATACCTAACCCTAGTCGCAACTCAAGGACTAACTATGTTGCCCTAGTTTATTCACTAATTTCTGTCTGTTTTTCTGTTATTAAAACTTTACAGACTTTTCTTTAGTTTTTATCTTTTCTTTAGCTTCTTATCTTTCCTTTATCTTTGCCTCACTAATATGTTATTACCACTCCCTAAGTGTTTTATGAAGGTAATTATGAGATTCTACACTTAAAGTTGTCTTTCTGTATTATTTTATTATTTTATTAAAAAATTATTTTTAATTAAATATTATTATTTAATATTTTATTATTACTTATTATTTTATTAATATATTTTCAAAAATTACCTTCCTTTAACCTTTTACTTTGTAAATTCACTTTTTACCACCCGTAACTTTTAATATTTCTACTTTAACCACCCTAACTTTCAGAAATTACAAAATAACCCCTCAAACACCAAAATATTTACTTCCTTGCCCTTTCTAAGATCTAAAAGGTGTTCTTCAATGTTCTTCACCACACTCAAAGTTTTCTTCGTGTTCTTCGTATATTCTTCAGATTCTTTCTCTGTTTTTACCTATTTTTCAGTCTTTTCAGCAACCGATTTTTACCAAAATTCAAAATAAATTCCCAGCCACTAAAACCCCATCTTTTCCACATGATTTCAACACAAATTGAACCTCAATTTAAGCTCTAGGGTTTCATTTTCCAGTAGCCACAAGAACACACATTCATAGCTTGAATTTCATCAAATTTCATCAAATTTTCACCAAAATGTCAACAAGAATTACTCATACAAACAATCAATTCCAAGCACAGCCAAACCATATCATAATCACACAACTCAAACACAATCAATCAAGATTAAATTCATCAAACCCTACCTGGTTTTGCTGCTCCTAATTCGGTTAGACTTTCAGGTGGTCCTTAAGCACTTTTTCCTCCTAAATCACATCAAGAACAACTTTAAATCCAAAAACTCTCAACTAACCATATCTCCCTCAGCACATTAGGAGGTGATTTCTAACCTTAGACTTGCTGGAAAATCACGTTTCTTGGCCCTCAAGTCAAGTTAAGCATGATTCCTAAGGAAGAACATCAAGAAAACACATGTTTAAGCATGTTTCCTTGAAACCGAATCAAAAGAGAGATGGTGCAGCCAACTCACCTTGATTCCAGCCTTGATAAGTCATATGATTATGTAGAGAAAGAAGAGAGGATCATTTTGGTTGGATTGGAATTTTGATTTGAGTTTTAGTTTAGCAGAAATCAAGCTTTGAAGATTTGGAACTAAGAACTTTTCTATCTTTTTCTCTCTTGAGAATTTCGGCCACAAGGTGAAAATGAACCAGCCTTGGGGGTTTTGGAGGTGTAGGGTGAGTTGTGATTGGTTGGCTTGGAGGTGGGTTAAAATAATATTAAAATATCTCAGGTGTATAACTACTAAAACTAGATGTATCGAAACACTTGTAAAAATATCTCTAAAAATTATGTTCTGAGCTACTAGCATAAATGACACTAGTAACAAATTTATTATGAGAATAAAACATGTATGATGAGGCCTTAGCCTTGCTAAAGTCATCAGAGAGTGCTGGTGCTAAGCTGCACCAGTAAACCGTGAACCCAGTTAAACCGATTTCCTGTTTTTAACTAAAACAGACCAAGTAACCTTATAATATCTTTCAAGCAACTTCTAATACTAATATAATGATAATATTATAGTATTATCTCTCTTCTCTCATGAATCGAGTCTGGTTTGTCAAGCAGAGACTGTTTACGAAAATCAGAATCAAAACTGCCAACCGATACGGTTCAAAAACTAGGTTCTTCGTGACCGTGTTATCGAGCTTGCCTCAGAAAAGGTTCTAGCTTAAGGATTACATAATGACAATGAGGATTGAGATACTTGTTGATATAGAAGAGGTGTTCCCTTTACTGATCTTTTGGCGAAATCCGTGCCTTCGGAAAAGATCTCGCATACTCGAAAATCAGGGTTGTTACATTACGCTTCCTCTCCTTTTGGTGCATCCTCAAGTAGGAGCATCTCCACTTCCCTTGGTGATTTGTAGCCATGGTACTTCTTCACTCTATGGCCGTTCACCTTGAAAGTTGCCTCACTTTGAGGGTCAAATAATTCTACCACACCATGGGGCTTTACCTCCTTCACTTTGAAGGGTCCTTCCCATCTTGAACGGAGCTTTCTAGGCATCAATCTGAGCCTCGAGTTATAGAGGAGAACTTCGTCACCTTCTTAAAAATCTTTCTTCCGAATATGGTGATCATGAAATGCCATAGTCTTTTCCTTGTAAATCCGAGCATTCTCATATGCCTCCATCCTAAGACATTCAAGCTCCTCCAGTTGCAATTTCCTGGCTACACCAGCCTTCGTGATGTCCATGTTACACTGCTTCACTGCCCAATAGGCTTTATGATCAATCTCTACCGGAAGGTGGAATTCCTTACCATAGACAACCCGAAAGGGACTCATTCCTAACGAGATCTTATAGGATATCCTGTATGCCCATAATGCATCTCCTAACCGAGAGCTCTAGTCCTTTCTCTGTGGATTCACCACTTTCTCCAAATTTTGCTTAATCTCCGAGTTGGACACTTCTGCTTGCCCATTCGTTTGGGGATGATAGGTAGTTGAAACCTTATGTGATATCCCATAGCGCTTGAGTAGTGCTTCTACCTTCCTGTTACAAAAGTGGGAACTTTGGTCGCTCACGATTGCTCGTGGCGACCCATAGCAGCACACAACATTATTTCTAATGAAAGAAATCACAGTATTAGTGTCATCAAGGCGAGTAGGTATCGCTTTCACCCACTTTGATACGTAGTCAACCGCCAACAAAATATACAAATACCAACTTGAGTTAGGAAATGGTCCCATAAAGTCTATGCCCCACACATGAAAGATTTCACAAAATAACATTGGTTGTTATGGCATTTCATCCATTTAGGATGCATTTCCTGACTTCTGACATTGGTGACATGACACACAAAATTGGTTAGCATCCTTGAATAGTGTTAGCCACCAGAATCCACAATCGAAAACCTTTTTAGCCATCCGTTGTGGGCCAAAGTGGCCACCACACTCGAATGAATGACAAGACTCAAGAATTGGTTGGATTTCGGATTCTGGGACACAACTATGAATTACTTTGTCTACTTCCATCTTCCATAAGTGAGGGTCATCCCAAATGTAATATTTAGAATCACTCCTCAACTTATTCCTTTGATGTTTTGAAAAGTTGGGAGGGAAAATCTTAGCAACCAAGTAGTTCGCCATAGGAGCAAACCAAGGAAAACTATCTAAAACAGCATGCAAACTATCCAAAGGGAATGAGTCATCAATCGGAAATGGGTCATATTTGAGATTCTCAAGGCGGCTTAGATGGTCCGCAACTAGATTTTGTGACCCACTTCGATCCCTAATCTCAATGTCAAACTCTTGCAAGAGCAAGATCCAACGTATGAGCCTAGGTTTCGACTCATTCTTAGTCAACAAATATTTTAAAGTTGCATGATCCGTATATACCACTATCTTAGAGCCTAGCAAGTAAGATCTAAATCTATCCAATGCATGAACAATGGCTAAGAGCTTTTTTTCCATAGTGGTATAATTGGATTGTGCTGCATCCAATGTCTTTGATGAGTAAGCAGGAGCTTACCATCGCGCTATGCAAGCGCGGCACCTACAGCATGATTTGACGCGTCGCACATGATCTCGAACGGCTGCGTCCAGTCAGGGCCCCTCACAATTGGTGCTGTGGTAAGAGCTCTCTTCAACTCCTAAAATGCTTCCGCACAAGCACTATCAAACTCAAAGTCCACGTCCTTTTGGAGTAGTCGCGACAATGGCAATACAATTTTGCTAAAATTCTTGATAAAGTTCCTGTAGAATTCTGCATGCCCCAAAAAAGAATGGACCTCCCTCACAGATGAGGGGTGAGGTAAATTGGTAATGACATCAACCTTGGTCGGGTCCACCGAAATGCCCTTGTCAGAAACTACGTGTCCTAACACAATGCCTTGTCTCACCATGAAATGCCATTTTTTGAAATTTAAGACAAGGTTAGTGTCAACACACCTAGCTAAGACCTTGGCCAAGTTCACTAAACAACTATCAAATGAAATCCCATTGATGCTGGCAGAAATTGGCGAATTAAAAATTGTTAATTTATATACGTTGCAGGTACGCCAGAAATCTGCTTATCAATTTAAAAAGGTGTCACAGAAAATTGAAATTAAAATACTGGGAGTATGAATCCCAGGTCATCTCCCAACGAGTTGCAGAAAAGTGTGCTATTTTATTAATCAGATATTTTCAAAAAGGTTTGAATTGAGTAAACAGGAAATTAAATTAGTGAATTTGAATAATGTAAATAAAAGCCTTGACTGGGAGTTGATTAGTTGGAATCCCTATTATTGTTGGAATGCTCTCAGTATTAATTGACAATTAAAGGTTGTCCTGTTTAGTTATCCTTTACTAGGTAAGGGAAAGTCAAACAAGTTGGAATGCTACGTCTGTTCACAAGTTGCAATCCACTTAATTAAAAGGGATTGGTGTTAGTGACTAGAAGGCAATCCAACCATAAACCCAATTACAATTTTTCTTTCAAGCCTTCCAACTCAAGGGAACTACTCGCTCATTGTGAATGTAAAATTCATAGCATATAAAAAGGAATTAAAGAAAGACATTGTAAATAAAAATCAAAATAGTCAATTAAAAATAAAAGTGATCCTTGTATTAAGTAATCCTAAAAATATTCCAATGGTAAAATTAAACAAAGCAAAGAACATGGAAGAGTAAAGCCAAGTAAAGAAAACGAACTAGAATGACGAAGTCTTGATGAGGTAATAACTCTTCTCAGTGTTCCAATGCCAAAAAGTAAGAGAAATTTTAATCCTAAGAACTATGAATGTATAGAGAGAAAACCTAGAGGAGGAGTAAACTAGATCTAAAACTAAAACTGTGTAGAATGAATATTGTCTTTTGTTTCTGCATGTTCTCTGGCTCTAGTCTGTTGTTGTTCTGTGCCGAAAACTGGGTCAAAATAGGGTCCAAAATCGCCCCAGCGAATTCTGCAGATTATGCAGATCGCGCATGTCACGCGATCGCGTCATCCATGCGGACGCGTCATTCGTGTTTTTCGCTACCACGCGTTCACGTCGTCCACGCCTCCGCGTCGCTTGTGCTTTTCATTCCGCGCGGTCGCCTGAGCCATGCGGCCGCGTCACTGCGATTCCTCCTCTTTTGCGCGGTCACGTGAGCCATGCGACCGCGTCACTTCTCGCTGGTTATCTCCTCAATTTCTTGTGTTCTTTCCATTTTTGTTAGCTTCCTTTCCAATCTCCAACTCATTCATGCCCTATAAAGCCTGAAACGCTTAACACATAGATCACGACATCGAATGGAATAAAGGAGAATTAAAATGCATAATTAAAAGTCTTCTAGGAAGCAGTTTTCAATCATGTAATAATTTCAGGAAGGAAATATAAATGCATGCTATTTTAATGAATAAATGGGTAAGGATCATGATAAAACCACACAATTAAACACAATATAAACCATAAAATAGTGGTTTATCAACCTCCCCACACTTAAACATTAGCATGTCCTCATGCTTAATTGAAGGAGATAAAATAAATAAGTATGAACATGTAGAAACTCTTGCAATGTAATGCAATCCTATATATATGAATGCAACTATATGATTCTTGCCCACTTGATCAAAAGTAAATAAGCTCTTCAAAACAATTACAAATCAAATTTCACTAATTCTATCATTATACAGTAAGACAGATAAAAGTGCAAGAAGATAGCTCATGAAAGCAAGGAACATGGAAATTCAAGCATTGAACCCTCACTGATGATGTATGTACGCTCTAATCTCTCTAGTGTATAGGGTAATCACTCTATCCTTCTCTAATCGTGCTCTCTAACTTTTGTTCTTCTCCTAACCAATCAACAATAGTTAGTATATCAATGCAAACATCATGAGGTATTTTCAAGGTTGTAATGGAGCCAAGGTTGGGGTAGGGATACATATATGGTTAAGTGAGCTTATAAATTGAATCTTTGATTAACCCAAGCTTTAACCCAACCTATATATATTTAGTGTAACCTTAGAATTCATACCTAGCTACCCAAAATTCCCTTTTACATTTCATACTCATGTATCAACTTTTTTTTTTAGTTTTATCATATGTGCATTGATCTTTGAATTCTTAATTCAGCATTGGGGTAATTTTGTCCCCTTATTTATTTATTGAGTTTTTTTTCTTTTTTTTTTTATATATAGACATAAAAATAAACATAACTTATCAATGCACATAGATTTTTAATTCTTATAGTTTCACATGAGTAGGTATCCAAATTCCCATTGTATTATCATGGCACATTCCCTTAATAACTTTTGTTCCCACAATTTCCCATACTTAACTAGTACACACAATTCTATCTTAAGCTAACCAAAGATTCAATTTGGGATATACAATTGTTTTTCCGCTTAAGGCTAGTAATGTGGTGCAATATAGAACAAACAGGATTTAAAGGCTCAAAGTGGTTAACAAAGGTAATTGAAAAGGGTAGGCTTAATTTGGATAAGTGAGTTTAAACAAATAATGGCCTCAATCATATGCAAGCATACAAATATAATAAATATTGGACATATAGGATGAAACAAAATATAGATTACAATCATAGAGAAGTAAACACACAAGAATAAAATGTTTATGGTTAAATAATGTAACCATGCATAAAGGCTCAAATATTCACAGGTTGTGTGTTCTTTAGCTCAAAAATCATGTTCCAATTACAACTTCAAGCAGATTTATCATAAAAATTTTTGAAAATTAGTGAAATTTTGTTCCAAAGATAGACTCTTAGAAGAAACGTATTGTCTTTTCAATCAAGTAGAACATGTATGCAACTAACCTATTACTATGCAATTTATCCTATTCTATAAAAGAAAGAAAATATAACTAAATTATCTTAATTTATTGGTGCTAAGGAAGAGGAATTACCTCCGGAAGTCAGGTACTGACTGACCTCCCCACACTTAAGGCTTTGCACCGTCCTCGGTGCCATCTGTTAGGAACAGGGGTGGGCTGGTGGCAGTATCTCCACAGTCGGGACCATCATGGCTCCCTGTGCTGGTAAAGGAAGTAGAGTCTGGGGTGTCTGAGTCCTTGAAGTATCCCTTGAGTAGCTCCTTGAGGTGTTTGAATCGGCGCTCGTTACGACGCTCTCTTAACTTCGCTTTCTGTTCTTGCTGATCCAACCTTTTGATTATCTGCTGGAGCAGTGCGTCTGTTGTAGGTGCTTGTGGTGTTGAAGAAGGGATATCTTCAACCGGTGCAGTAGGAAGGCTTGTAGTGGATGCTGGAGGTCTGAGGTATTTCCCGTTAGGGACATACTAATCATCCCATGGAAGCATGGCTTTGGTGTCCCCAGCTCTGTAGGAGACTCCGGCTGCTGAGATAAGATCTGAGATCAAGGCGGGAAAAGGTAAGTTGCCCGCGATTTGTACGTGTCCCATAGCATTCCGAATATGTCTTGGTAGATTCAGAGGCTGGTCTGTAAGGATGCACCATACTAGAACGGCCATGTCCGCAGTGAAGGAGGACTCGTGAGTGCTCAGAAAGACGTAATGGGACATAATCTGTGCCCATACGCGAGCCTCCAGGGTAAGTGCTGAAGCCGATATTCCTTTAGGGCGGGTACGATGGTATCCGTAGATCCAACGGCTGCCAGGTAGTGCGATAACTCTGAGAATAGCTTCCCAGTCAAATTGGTACATCTGGCGCTTGAGTGAGGCTTCTTGAAAGGCGTCCAATCCTTCTGGAATAGGGGGGAGACCTAAAGCTTTTTGAATGGCCTCTTCTGTAATGGGGACTTGCTTCTGACGGACAAAGACAGACTGTAGGGTAGGCAGGTAGAAGTTAGAGTAGAATTCGACTACCCAAGAAAGATTGACCTGCCTTGGCTGTCTCTGTAGGAAACTCCATTATCTTCGTTCAATTTGCGGCTCAACAAAAGTAGCAATATTGGGCGGGAGGATAAGAAGGTGTTCGTTGTTGTAGCTCCTTTCAGCCAAAATAGGGAACATCTGCTCACAGTAGCGATTTGGAAATCGCGCAGTGTCCTTCGCTTGAAAGGCTTTCTCCTTTTCATCAACCTTTATGATCCTCTTAACTCTTTTTGTTGAGGGCTTGACTGCAGTTGAAGAAGGCTCTGCCACTAGTGCTCTTTTAGTTCCTCTTCTTGCTGGGGGTTTGGGAGTAGCTTTCTCTTTTCCTTTCTTGGTGGCCATCCTGAAAAAGGGAAGAGAAAGTAAATTAAATTCAAAGAGATATATAGCAAGGAAGAGAACGGAAAAGGTGGTGATGGATGCACATTAGGAGGTAACTGACATTAACACACGCTCATGAGTACATGTGAAAAGTCATCAGTGGAAAATAGCTAGTGCATATAATGACAAGTGAATGCAAGGTGTTTATTGGCATGCCGACAAAGGGCATGAGTAGCATAGATCAAGCATCACGTTGTAGCAAACTATCACGTTTGTATTGAAAATTAAATTTAATTAATACAATAGTAGAGGGAGTTTATGAAAAGCAAGCATTGGATAGTAGAATAGAATAAAGTAGAGAAGTGCATAATGCCATATGGGCTTTTTCACAAACACATAGCATGCATGGTGAATAAGGTATAGAAAGTATTAAAGTGAACATGCAAGCAACCCTTTAAAGAAAATAATATATAATTTCCAAACAATTTGCAACAATCTACAAGCATATAATGAAGAATAATGACTCAAATAAAATTCTAACACCATGTAAAAAGGAAAGAAGAAGAAAGAAAATATGGATAATGAAAAGAAAAAGAAAAGAAAAGAAAATAACATATAAAATAAGAAGAATGGTAGAAAAGGAAAGAGGGAAGAAGAAAATAAAACCTTGTTAATGGAGGTGAGAGAGAGGGAGTGAAAGGGGAGATAGAAGGAAGAAGGGAGAAGGAAGAAATAAGGAGGGAAAAGAAAAATTAGGATTTGGAGAGGAAAAAGATAAGATATTTTGGCAATTAAGTTGGATCTGTGCGGCACAAGCGACGCGGCCGCGGGGGGCACACGTTCGTGCGATTGCGCTTTAGGTCAGGTGACGCGGTCGCGTCGGTCAGGCGGTCGCGTGACCCATGTTGTGCTTCTGGTGCGAGTGCAGCCTCGCGCCTGCACAACTCTCTGTTCGAATTGATATATTTGCCAAATTTGGGGTGACGCGATCGCGTGAGGCATGCGATCGCGTGAGTGGGCTTCAGAAGGAAACGACGCGGATGCGTGGGCCATGCGTCCACGTGGGTAGAATTGTGCGTTCAGCACCAATCCAGTACCACTCTCGCACAATAATTCGTTGTGCACCCTTTTTGCGTCGAAAATCAGGGCACGCGACCGCGTGGGTCACGCGGTCGCGTGGGAGGCCATTATGCCCATACGACACCGACGCGTCATTGACGCGCTCGCGTGGGTCGATTTGTGCCACTGGGATGCCTCCAGCCAGGCTCCAACGTGACTCTCTGTTCGTTTTTATTTTCTCCCCTCTCATTGCGACGCGGACGCGTCGCTGATGCGGTCGCGTCGCGTGGCTTTTTTTTTATTAATTAAGAATATGCAAATGCAGATGCACGAAAGTACTGATAAAGAGAAGAGTTATTGAATATGAAAAACTAAAAATAAAGAAAAGAACGATCATACCATGGTGGGTTGTCTCCCACCTAGCACTTTGCTTTAACGTCCGTAAGTTGGACGCTCCACTAGCTCAATCTTCTGCTATGTGGGGATCTTCCAAGAGGAAGATCTCAAGCTCCTTGTTCTTCTGCATCTTCTCGCCATGGTATAGCTTCAGGCGTTGTCCATTAACTTTGATAAGTTCAGAACTTGAAGGATGACTTAGGTGATAAACTCCGTACGGTTCAACCTTCTCTACTCTGTATGGACCTTCCCATCTTGATCTCAAATTGCCTGGCATGAGCCTCAGTCAAGATTTATAAAGGAGGACTAAATCCCCAGGTTGGAACTCTTTCCTCTTGATGTGCTAATCATGTGCAGCCTTCATCTTCTCCTTGTATAGTCTTGAGTTCTCATAAGCTTCTAGGCGAAGGCTTTCCAGTTCTTGCAGTTGCAACTTCCTTTTAGCTCTGGCATTCTCCATTCCCATGTTGCACTCCTTGACTGCCCAAAAGGCTTTGTGCTCTACCTCAATAGGGAGATGACAAGCTTTTCCATAAACTAAGCAGAAATGACTCATCCCAATGGGTGTTTTGTATGCTGTTCTGTATGCCCAGAGTGCATCTTGTAGCCTGGTGCTCCAGTCTTTTCTATGAGGTTTGACTATCTTCTGCAAGATACGCTTTATTTCTCTGTTTGACACCTCGGCTTGCCCATTGGTCTGAGGATGGTATGCTGTTGCAACCTTATGAATTATCCCATGCCTCTTCATTAATCCTGTTAGTCTCCTGTTACAAAAATGGGTGCCTTGATCGCTCACGATTGCTCGTGGTGATCCAAAGTGACAAATAATATGGTTTCTCACAAAGGAAACAAACGTGTTAGCATCATCAGTACGGGTAAGAATTGCTTCCACCCATTTGGAAATGTAATCCACAGCTAACAATATATAAAAATAACCATTAGAATTTGGAAATGGACCCATGAAGTCAATGCCCCAAACATCAAAGATTTCACAGAAAAGCATAATTTGTTGAGGCATCTCATCCCTCCTGGATATATTACCAAATTTTTGGCATGGGAGACAGGATTTACAAAACTCAGCAGCATCTCTAAAAAGAGTAGGCCACCAAAATCCACAGTCTAAGATCGTTCTAGCTGTTCGTTGTGGGCCAAAATGCCCTCCACTCTCAGATAAGTGACAGGCCTCTAAAATGGGCTAGAATTCTGATTGAGACACACAACGTCTAATTACTTGATCAGCGCCACATCTCCATAAATATGGGTTATCCCATATATAATATTTAGACTCGCTTTTCAGCTTGTCTCTTTGATGCTTAGAAAAGTTTGGAGGAAATGTGCGGCTAACTAGATAATTAGCTACAGGTGCATACCAAGGGAATACCTCAGATACTGCTTGCAGGTTATCAAATGGAAAATTATCATCTATAGGAGTAGAATCATCCTTAATGTGCTCAAGGTGACTCAAGTGGTCTGCCACTAAATTCTGGTTACCACTCCTATCCTTTATTTCTGAATCAAATTCTTGTAATAGTAGTATCCAACGTATAAGCCTTGGTTTGGACTCCTTTTTAGCTAATAGATACTTTAAAGCTGCATGGTCCGAATACACTACTACTCTAGTACCAAGTAAATAAGCTCAGAATTTATCCAGAGCAAAAACAATAGCAAGAAGCTCTTTCTCAGTAGTAGTATAATTGGACTGTGCAGCGTTTAAAGTCTTAGACGTATAAGCAATAACAAAAGGATCTTTACCTTCACGTTGAGCCAGCGCTGCTCTTACTGCATGGTTGAAAGCATCGCACATGATTTCAAACGGCTGGCTCCAGTCTGGTCCTCTTACAATTGGGGCTTGAGTCAGGGCGGTCTTCAGCTTATCAAACACTTGTTTGCAATCCTCACTGAATTCAAACTCAATATCTTTCTGCAGTAATCTGGACAAGGGAAGTGCTACCTTACCAAAATCCTTAATAAATCTCCTGTAAAAACCTGCATGGCCAAGGAACGAACGGACCTCCCTCACAGAGGAGGGGTAAGGTAAACTAGAAATAACATTCACCTTTGCTGGGTCTACAGAAATGCCATTATTAGATACCACATATCCTAATATAATCCCTTGTTTTACCATAAAGTGAAATTTTTCAAAATTTAATACAAGGTTTGTATTAACACATCTATCTAATACTCTAGATAATCCATCTAAGCAAAGGCTAAAAGAATCACCATAAACGCTAAAATCGTCCATAAAAACCTCCATACAGTCCTCAATAAGATCAAAGAAAAGACTCATCATGCACCTTTGGAAAGTAGCTGGTGCATTGCACAAGCCAAAGGGCATTCTCTTGTAAGCATAAGTCCCAAAAGGACATGTAAAAGTGGTCTTTTCCTGATCCTCAGGAGCTATATGAATCTGGAAATAACTTGTGTAACCATCTAAAAAGCAATAATGTGATTTACCTGACAGGCGATCCAGCATTTGATCAATGAATGGATGTGGGTAGTGATCCTTACGGGTGGCTTGGTTGAGACGCCTGTAATCAATGCAGACTCTCCAAGCATTATGAACTCTAGTTGCTATGAGCTCTCCATGCTCATTCTTCACTGTAGTGACTCCAGACTTCTTGGGCACCACTTGTACTGGGCTAACCCATTCACTATCTGAAATGGGATAGATGATACCTGCTTCCAATAGTCTGGTTACTTCCTTTTTTACAACTTCCAAGATAGTGGGATTCAATCTTCTTTGGGGTTGATGGACAGGTCTTGCTCCCTCTTCTAAAAATATTCTGTGCTCACATACTTGAGGGTTGATGCCTACTATGTCTGCCAAACTCCACCCAATTGCTTTCTTGTGCCTCCTCAGTACATCAAGTAACTGCTCTTCTTATTGAGAAGTGAGTTCCCTTGCAATGATAACTAGAAACTTCTGCTCATCTTCGAGATAAGCATATTTGAGATGTGGAGGGAGAGATTTTAATTCCAACTTCTGATCATGGGTAGGTTCTGGATTGTCTGGAGCTTGTGAAAATGCTGAGGTGCTCTCATTGTCAGTCAAGAGGGTCCCCACACTTGGACCTTGTCCAACGTGCCTCTCTTCTAACTCTTCCTTGTGAACGTCAGCTACAGTTTCCTCTATGACATCACACTAGAAGATAGAATGATCTTCTGGAGGGTTGTTTATGACTCCATTCAGATTGAAGATTACTATTCGGCCATCTATTTCAAAAGAGTATGTTCCTGAAAAAGCATCCAATTTGAATTTTGATGTCTTCAGGAATGGTCTTCCAAGTAGGATTGATGATGGCTTATCTGAGTCATTATGGGGCATCTCTAAGATATAAAAATCAGTGGGAAATGTAAGTCCTTTAATGTTCACCAAAACATCTTCAGCAACTCCAGCCACTGTAATAATGCTTTTATCTGCTAACACAAAATGAGCTGCCGACCTTTTTAAGAGAGGGAGCCTCAAAATATCATATATAGACAAAGGCATTATACTAATACATGCTCCTAAATCACACATGCAATCATAAATTACTACTCTACCAATAGTACAACTAACTATACAAGGACCTGGGTCACTACATTTTTCAGGTAATCCTCCCATTAAAGCAGACATGGAACTACCTAAAAGAATAGTTTCTAATTCATTAATTTAGGTACCTGTTGAATAACATCAAAAAGGGGAACAGTTACCTCAACCTTTTTGAATATTTCTACCATTTTGGGATCGGGTTCCAGCTGCTTCCTGGGCTTCCTTGCAAGTTGTGGAAATGGAATGGGAGTGGTGTTTTCAGCAGTGTCTGCGCCTTTTGGTGCTTCCTCCTGTGGTTGGGCTTCTTCTTTTTCAGCTATGTTCTGTATATCCTCTTCCTCTTCAACATTTTCTATTTCTACTACCTCTTCAGCTGAGGCGTGTTCTGGTTGGCTTGGCTCCTCCTGATTCCTCTCCTGTAGTGTGGTTCCGGACCTGAGGGTGATGGCATTAATGCCTCCCTTTGGATTGGGTAATGGTTGAGAGGGAATTCCAGTAGAACCTGAAGGTTGGTTATTAGAATTTTGCATTGATCCAATCTGTGAGACAAGAGCTTGCAAAGTAGAGGTCAGACCATTCAGACTGGCATTAATGTTATTCATAATGTTATTTTCCATGGTCTGTTGTCTTCGCTCAAAGGATTGTAGTAACTCTTCATTAGGAGATGAAGAAGGATGAGTAAATTGAGAGGTCTGCTGTTGGGTGTTCTGTGGTCCTTGGGATTGCCTCAGGTGAGGTGCTCTGTAAGGTTGGTTCTGCTGCCTATTGTTGTTATTGTTCCACCTCTGATTTCCCTGATTATCTCTGCCTCCTCTGTTATTGTTGTCCCTCCAATTCTGGTTAGAATTATCCTGCCATCCATGGTTATGATTTCCACATTGATTGTACCCTTGGTTGGGGCGGTCATAGAAGTTATGAGTGGATGCAACCATGTTGTCTTCCTGCTGGAGCTGCGGGCATTCATCAGTATAATGGCTATAATCAGCACAAATTCCGTAAACTCTCTGTGGGACTAACTGTTGACCTTGCTGTGCTGGAGAAGGTTGAGCTTGTTGAACTTGTTGTTGATTCAATTGCATCTGCTTCAGCAAGTTTGTCATTTCACAGATACTCTGAGCTAGAGCAACAGTCTCTCTGCTAGAGGATACTTCTGCAACGGCTTTTGAACGGCCTTGTTTCTGCCTGTGGTTCCTAGTAGATTCAGCGAAGTCACTGATCAATTGCCATGCCTCATCAGTGGTCTTGTACTTCTTCATAGACCCATTGCTAGCACTTTCCAATGTGGTCTTATCTTGGGGCCTCATGCCCTGTGTGATATAGCTGAGTAACACTATCTTGTCAATCCTGTGGTGGGGGCATGCTTCCAGAAGATTATTGAAGCGCTCCCAGTATTCAAAGAGAGTCTCGTTGTCATCTTGAATAATTGTGGAAATGTCTTTCCTCAGTTTATCAGTAACTTCAGATGGAAAGAATTTTTCCAAAAATTCTTTTCTGAGTGTATCCCAGTTGGATACATTCACTAGGGGTTGAGTGTAGTACCACTCTCTTATTTTTCCCTCAAGAGAAAATGGGAAAGCTTTCAGCAAAACTGAAGTTTCATCAGCACCATCACGCCTGACAGTAGAACAGGCTGTTTGAAAATCTCTCAGGTGCTTGATAGGCTCTTTAGCAGGTAAGCCATGAAACTTGGGCATCAAATTCAGCAGTGCGGTCTTTATTTCAAAATCTGTAGCCACCGCTGGGTGATGCGCTTGAAACGGTTGCATTGTAAAATCAGGGGCTCCTTCCTCCTGGATAGTAACTCTTCTGGCTGCCGCCATGTTACCTGTACGTAAATCAACCGAATCAGTAGAACGGGGGCTGGTTTCTTCTTCAAGTGACATTTCAGATCCGCCCTTAGAGCGGACTAACCGATGCCGAGCTCGCCTTATTCGTGAAATAGTCCTTTCAATTTCAGGATCGAATATTAGCAAGCTTGGATTAGGAAGTGAACGCATCATTTGACGAAAGAAACATGCAGCTCATAGTAGCAAAATAAAATAAAATGCAAATAAATATATTCTAATTAATAACTTTAGCACTCTATTGCAACTCCCCGGCAATGGGGCCAAAAATTGATGCTGGCAGAAATTGGCGAATTAAAAATTGTTAATTTATATACGTTGCAGGTATAGTTCTTAACTCGCCAGAAATCTGCCTATCAATTTAAAAAGGTGTCACAGAAAATTGAAATTAAAATACTTGGAGTATGAGTCCCAGGTCGTCTCCCAACGAGTTTACAAAAAAGTGTGCTATTTTATTAATCAGATATTTTCAAAAAGGTTTGAGTTGAGTAAACAGGAAATTAAATTAGTGAATTTGAATAATTTAAATAAACGCCTTGACTGGGAGTTGATTAGTAGTCCTGTTCACACCAAACAATCATTGTTAAGGTGATCAGTCTTAACACTTCAAGTCAAGTGTGAACATTCCTAAAATGAAAACACAGAAACAATCATGCTTCTTAATTATCTATTATTTATCATATGAGCCTGATTCGTTGTTAAAAGCGTAGTTAATTTGCGAGGTGTATTATTTTTTTTTTTGAAAATGTTTGGATTAATAGACAGAATTATTTATAATCAATTCACAAATAATAACAGATAAAACAGTTATAAACAACCACACATAAATACATCACAAGTAGTTGACAACATTCGGTGATTTAGCCTTTATTAGAATATAGACTGTTAGTTAGAACGCTCCTAGATATAGGTAAATAATATCTATATACATGTATATACATACAACATCCCAGGTCTTGACCTGTTCAAGAGGTCCCTAAGCTGGCACCTAGGCTAGCCTAGACTCTATACTCACCTAGTCTCTCTAAACTACTAAAGCGAGGGAAAGTACGTTCTAGGTCTTCAAAACTCAAGTCAGGTGGAACGTCATCAAAAGATAGAAGATCATCTGCTACTCTTCTGCACGATCAGACTTTTCCACAAGACGTCTCTCTGGTACCTCATGAAGTAGCCACACAATAGGAATCTCGTACACAGGATTTAGGTTAAAGTGCGCATACGAACGGGGTGCAGACGTTGGCTGGTCTCACAGTATATACATATAATCAGAGAACGATATTTACCCTAGACTCAGAAGACTATCTAGAGCAGAATCCTCTTCTTGCGAACGGTTATCAGCGAACTATGGTAAGGTACTCTTACTTCCATCTGAAGGGGGAAGGGAGAGAGAAGGGGTAAGAACTGGGGAGTTCTTAGTAGGGTCGGGGTTATTAGTTACGTTCATTAATTCTATGTTGTTTAGCAGACTATTAGCAGAATACAAAGAAGCAGTAATTAGAAAACACAGATAAGTAGAGAAGATAGAGAAAACAGATAGCAGAACACAAACAGAAGAATACAAAAAAATAACACAAGCGCAGAAAATGGAATACAAACAAGGAAAGCATACATTCATACCACAATCATAACAAAGGAAATGCGCAACCAAGTATGATGCATGTCTAGCCTTAGCGCAGGTAATGAGCTCATCTGTCGGTTTCTACCCGCTCCCGACGTAACCCGAAGCAGCTGAAACGGGTATGGTTTTCCAGTCAGCATAGGTACAGTTCTCACTAACCGACGTATGCGTCATATCTTCTGTAAGCAAACTCTGCCTTACAGGTGGCGGAATTCCAGCCATGTATGAAATCATATTCTCAGTAAGCAATCCTTGCCTTACAGGTGCGGCATTCTAGCCGTGTATGAATTAATATCCTCTGCAAGTTATCCCAGGTTATCAGTTGCAGGTACAACTCTCAATAGCTGTGTAACACTGAAAAACGTTCTGTGGTCATACCACTATCTATCTGACTGCCTTCACGCAGCAGATTATTACATAATCATTCTCATTATCATCATTCATCATCATTCTCATTATTCATCATCATTTTCACATTCTTATGCAGTACCTCTTTCTTTCTCTGTTCAATCATACTGTACAAACTTTACATCTTTCACTTTTACAATATCCTAGCTCAAACCATTTCTCTTCATCATATTATTCTTTTCTCTTTGTATCTCTTTACTTTACTCTGGTTACTCTGTGCTCTGTGTTACTTTATTCTGCTCTGATTTCTCTGTTTAACATGTGTAAATTTCGGTATGAATAGTTAGCCTGTCCCAGGTATAGGTTCATCAAGTCTATACTGAAACAGTTTAACTTTTCATATAACACCTAACCCTAGTTACAACTCAAGTACTAACTAAGTTGCCCTAGTTCGTTCACTAGTCTCTGTCTGTTTTTCTGTCATTAAAATTTTACAGACTTTTTCTTTGGTTTTTATCTTTTCTTTAACTTTTTATCTTTTCTTTACCTTTGCCTCACTATCATGTTATTACCACTCCCTAAGTGTTTTTATGAAGGTAATTATGAGATTCTGCACTTAAAGTTGTCTT
Source organism: Arachis ipaensis (assembly GCF_059453495.1). NCBI lineage: Eukaryota > Viridiplantae > Streptophyta > Magnoliopsida > Fabales > Fabaceae > Arachis > Arachis ipaensis. The sequence goes on along the minus strand of NC_142442.1, from coordinate 84,650,774 downwards.
TCTAAAGCTTTTACAGAAAACTGCCTTTTCCGTATTATTTTATTATTTTTATTAAAATATTATTTTTAATTAAATATTATTATTTAATATTTTATTATTATTTATTATTTTAATACTAAATTTTCGAAAATTAACTTACCTTTTATTTTTAACCTTTAAAATTCACTTTTTACCACCCGTAACTTTTAATATTTCTACTTTTACCACCCTAACTTCCAGAAATTACCATATAACCCCTCAAACACCAAAAATTTTACTTCCTTGCCCTTTCTAAGATCTAAAAGGTGTTCTTCAATGTTCTTCACCACACTCAAAGTGTTCTTTGTGTTCTTCGTATATTCTTCAAATTCTTTCTCTATTTTTACCCGTTTTTTAGTCTTTTCAGCAACCGATTTTTACCATAATTCAAAATAAATTTCCAGCCACTAAAACCCCATTTTTTCTACATGATTTTAACACAAATTGAACCTCAATTTAAGCTCTAGGGTTTCGTTTTCCAGCAGCCACAAGAACACACATTCATAGCTTGAATTTCATCAAATTTCATCAAATTTTCACCAAAATTTCAACAAGAATTACTCATACAAACAATCAATTTCAAGCACAGCCAAACCATATCATAATCACACAACTCAAACACAATCAATCAAGATTAAATTCGTCAATCCCTACCTGGTTTTGCTGCTCCTAATTCGGTTAAACTTTCAGGTGGTCCTTAAGCACTTTTTCCTCCTAAATCACATCAAGAACAACTTTAAATCCAAAAACTCTCAACTGACCGAATCTCACTCAGTATGTTAGGAAGAGATATCTCACCTTAGACTTGCTGGAAATTCACGTTTCTTGGCCCTCAAGTCAAGTTAAGCATGATTCCTAAGGAAGAACATCAAGAAAACACATGTTTTGCAAGGTTTTCCTTGAAAACCAAATTGAAATGGGAGGGAGACAGCCATCTCACCTTATTTTCATCCTTGATAATTTACATGGTTATGTAGAGGAAGAAGAGAGGATCATTTTGGTGAAATCGGAGTTTTGATTTGAGTTTTAGTTCAGAAGAAATCAAGCTTTGAAGATTAAGTGTTCATAAAAGTTTCTCTCTTTTCTCTCTTGTTATTTTTGGCCAAAATGATTAAATGAGACAGCCTTGGAGGTCTTGGGGGTGTAGGGTGAGTTGTGATTCGTTGGCTTGGAGGTGGATTAAAATAATATTAAAATATCTCTGGTGTACAACTACTAAAACTAGGTGTATCGGAACACTCGTAAAAATATCTCTAAAAATTATTTTCTGAGCTACTAGCATAAATAAAACTAGTAACGTATTTATTATGAGAATATAACATGTATAATGAGGCCTTAGCATTGCTAAATTCATCAGAGAGTGCTGGTGCTAAGCTGCACCAGTAAACCGTAAACCCGGTTAAACAGATTTTCTGTTTTTAACAAAATTAGACCAGGTAACCTTATAATGTCATTCAAGCATTTTCTAATACTAATATAATGATAATATTATACTATTATCTCTCTCCTCTCATGAATCGAGTCTGGTTCGTCAAACAGAGACTATTTACGAAAATCAGAATCAAAACTGCCAACCGATACGGTTCAAAAACAAGGTTCTTCGCGATTGCATTATCGAGCTTGCCTCAGAGGAGGTTCTAACTTAAGGATGACATAATGATAATGACGATTGAGATGCTTGACGATATAATAGAGGTGTTCCCTTTACTGATCTTCCGGAGAAATCCGTACTTTCAGAAAAGATCTCATGTACTCGAAAATCAGGGTTGTTACATCAATCCCATTAAATCATTCTCTAACTAGTAGTAGGGGAAAGTCAAATGAGCTATATCAATCCAAGTCCATAAGTTCTAACTCTCCACTAATTCAATTAGTGAGAACTAGAGTCAATGGCTCCCAATCATCAATTACTTGGACAGTGGTAACTCAAGAGTTCCTAAGTTACCATCCCAAGCTAAGAGCATGAAACTCTACTCTAGCATCCTTCCAAGCATTTTGACAAACACTTGGAAGGCACAAAGGGAAGCATAGTAAATTGACAACAAGAATGAATTCTAACAACAATTAAATGCAAAAAATTAACAACAACAATCAAGGAAATCACAATTGACATGAATTACCTCAAATTGCATTAAAAGAAAATAAAGGAACAAAAGTTGATCCACAACAAGGTATAGAAACAAAGTAGTAGAAACAAAGTAGAGAAAAACTACAACAAAAGAGTAGATGAACAAGATGTAGAAACAAGGAATTGAAAGGGAAAAGTAGATGAAAGCAAATATTAAAACCTAGATCTAAGAAATTCTAATCTAAACCTAATCCTAATTCTAGAGAGAAGAGAGAGCTTCTCTCTCTAGAAAACTAAAACTAGATCTAAAGTGTCAAGTCATGTCTAGATGTGAAGTGATGCCTTCCCCTTCAATCCTTGGTTCTTTTAATCTTTTCCCACCAAGATTCAACTCCATGTTGGGCCAGAAGCTCCTCAGAAATCGCCAGGCACGTTTTCATTAAAGAAGTTACGTGCGGCATCGACGCGTACGCGCACAGCACGCGTACGCGTCCCTGGAGTATTGCGCGATCGACGCGTAGGCGTCTAGTGCGCCCGCGCGTCCATGGGCTTTTTCCAAGTCTTTGGCTTTTCATGATTTTTCCACTTTGTATGCTTTATCTTCTCTCCTTTGATCCATTCCTAGCCCTTTTCAATCTGAAATCACTAATAAACACATCAAGGCATCTAGTAGAATCGAAGAAAGATTAAAATTATCAAATTAAAGACCTAAAAATCACGTTTTCACTTTTAAGCACAAATCAAGGAAGAATCACAAAACCATGCTATTTCATTGAATAAATGTGAGAAAAGGTTACCAAAATGCTCTAAATTCAACACAAGATAAACCCTAAAAACGGAATTTATCAACCTCCCCACACTTAAACCTTAGCATGTCCTCATGCTAAACCAAGAATGAAATAAAGGGTGTGACATTTATTCAATGCAACTAAACTATATGCAAACTATCCAAATGCACTACCTAATATGAAATACAAATGCTTGGCCAAAATAAATCAACTTCCCAGAGAGCATATGCTAGTACAAGGGCTAAAGCAATAGGAATCAAATCCAACCCACAATTGTATTGAACTTATCAAAAAGATTTACAAACTTCAAGAATATCGATGATAGTGGTGAATACATGTAATTGAGCAATCGAACCCTCACCGGATGTGTATCCGCTCTATTCACTCAAGTGTTTCCAGGTTGATTCACTCAATTCTCCTCTAATCATGCTTTCCAAAATTTGTTCTTCATTTAACAATCAACAATTATTCAATGCATGCACACAAATATCATGAGGTCTTTCTCAAAAGGTTGTAATGGGGCTAGGGTCAAGGTAGGATCACATATGGTTAAGTGGACTAGAAATTTGAATCTTTGATTAACCTAAACTTTCCCACCTAACCTATATAATGACCTATACAATTAACTGCTAACCTAACTACCCAATTTTCACTTATTTACATACTCATGAATTGTCTTTTCATTTCTCAACACTTATGCATTGACACTTATTGGACTTCACTTTGGGGCATTTTGTCCCCTTTTTATTGTTTTTTTCTTCTTTCTCTTCTTTCTCTTCTTTCTTTCTATATATATATTTTTTCTTTTCTTTTTCACATTTATTTTTTTCTTTTTCTTTTGTTTTTCTCATTTTTCTTTCTTTTCAAACTTTATACAACATCATCAATGCACAAGGTCTATACATTTAATCAATACATGAGCATGCATCCACTTTCCAAATATAGAGATACAAAACACCCTCTTATCCCAACCAATATTTCTAAATCTCCCCAAACATGAATAATGAAACACTCTCACTAGCCTAAGCTAATCAAAGATCCAAACAAGGGACTTTCATTGTTTTCCACTTTAGGCTTGTAATGTGCTAAAATAGAGAATAATTGGGTTAAGCGTAGGCTCAAAATTGGTTAACAATGGAGAATAAAAGGTAAGGCTATTTGGGTAAGTGAGCTAATAAAGTAATGGCATCAATCATATAAATGCATGAATACAAGGAATAATGGGACATATAGAATTAAACAAATCAAGGATCACAATCATAGGAAGAGAACAATTGCACACAAGAAGGAAAATAAGTGGTTATAAGATGTAACCACATCAATAGGCTCAAATCTCACAAGCTTGTATTCTTAGCTCAAAACATGATCCACAAAATATAAAATTCAAGCAAGTTCCACAAAAAATTTTTTTCAATCAATTGGGGTGGTGCCTCATAGATAATTTCCTTGAAAATTTTCATTGTTTTGACTAAGCTCATGCTAAATGCAATGTTGTGATTGAGAAATTCTAAAAATTCCTTAGTTTATCCCCTTTTTTAATCAAAACAAATTTTATATGCAAAAGGGTCAACTTAGGTCTCAACAATCCAAAATATTTTTCTAAACACAACCAAAAGCTAAAACAAGCTAAAAATAACTATATAGAGCAAAAGTGCATATATAAAGCAAAAGTGTAAGATCAACAAACTAAACAAAAGTATCCATAATACTAATATATACAATATTCCAAAAAGTGCAAAATAAAGCAAAATAACATAAACTAGGAGATAATGTCCGAAAATGTTCACCCAAAATGATATCTCCACCGACGGCGACGACGGTGACCTCCCCACACTTAAGATAGAGCATCATCCTTGATACTACTGATCGGGCTCAAAATGGGGGTCGATAGTCGCATCTGGCTACTGGGTCTCTGGCTGTGGCTCCGGCTGCTGAGTATCCTGGGTAGCCTGCTGATGAGCGGATAATTTATACCCTTTTTGGCATTATTTTTACATAGTTTTTAGTATGTTTTAGCTACATTTTATTATATTTTTATTAGTTTTTATTCAAAAATCACATTTATGGACTTTACTATGAGTTTGTGTGTTTTTCTGTAATTTCAGGTATTTTCTGGCTGAAATTGAGGGATCTGAGCAAAAATCTTATTCAGAGGCTGAAAAAGGACTGCAGATGCTGTTGGATTCTGACTCTCCTGCACTCGAAGTGGATTTTCTAGAGCTAAAGAAGCCCAATTGGCACGCTCTCAATTGAGTTGGAAAGTACACATCTTGGGCTTTCCAGCAATATATAATAATCCATACTTTGCCCGAGATTTGATGGCCCAAACTGGCATTAAAAGCAAGCCAAAAACTTTCTAGCATAAAACGCCAGAACTGGCACCTTTCTTGGTGTTAAACACCCATTTTGGCACTCAGGGTGGCGTTTAACGCCAACTTTAGGCATATGCACGTGAAAGCTTGAAAGCTCATCCCAAATACACACCAAGTGGGTCCTAGAAGTGAATTTCACTTTATGACATTTTACACTTCATATTGTATCTTCTACAGTATGAGCCTCTAAACCCCATAGGTGGGGTGAGCAGCTCTACTGTGTTTCAATGGATTAATGCAATTACTACTATTTTCTATTCAATCACGCTTGATTCTATTCTAAGATACTCACTCGTACTTCAATATAGAGAATATGATGATCCGTAACACTCATCATTATCCTCAAATCTATGAACGCGTGCCTGACAACCACTCCCGTTCTATCTGAGCTCAACGTAGTCATTGGGCGACAGCTTGAGTGCGTATCTCTTGGGTATCTAATACACAGACCGAGTCCATGAGATTAGTATCTTCGTTGTATAGGCTAGAACCAATTGGCAGCATTCATAGAATCTGGAAAGTCTAAACCTTGTCTGTGGTATTCTAAGTAGGATCTGGAAAGGGATGACTGTGACGAGCTTCAAACCTGCGAATGTTGGGCGCAGTGACAGTGTGCAAAAGGACGAGGGTCCTATTCTGACGCTAGTGGGAACCGACAGATGATTAGCCGTGCGGTAGCTGTACCTGGTATTTTTCATCCGAGACTAGAAATCCGACAGTTGATTAGCCGTGCAGAGATCATACCTGGTATTTTTCATTCGAGAGGATCAAAAAGCTTGCCATTGAAGGAAGCCATGCGTGTTTGGAGAAGAAGACAGTAGGAAAGCAGAGATTCAGATGACAATGCATCTCCGGAACCTCAGCCTGTTTCTCATTACTGAATCACAAGTACTATTTATTTCATGTTATTTATTTTTCATAAATACAATCACTCTTATCATTAATCTCTTGACTAAGATTTACAAAATAACCATAGCTTGCTTCAAGCCAACAATCTCCGTGTGATCAACCCTTACTCACATAAGGTATTACTTGAACGACCCAGTGCACTTGCTGGTTAGTTGTGCGGAGTTGTGAAAAGTGTAATCACAATTTCGTGCACCAAGTTTTTGGCGCCGTTGCCGGGGATTGTTCGAGTTTGGACAACTGACGGTTTATTTTGTTGCTTAGATTAGGAAAAATTTATCTTTTTGGTTTAGAGTCACTAAAATTGAGTCTTCTATTATTGTTTTGGTTAAAATTTTAAAATCCTTATTTTCTTTTTATAATTTTTTTCTAAAATTTTTAATAAACTGATAATTGAGTTTTCTGTTTGAGTTAGTTTCATGCTTTAAGTTTGGTGTCAATTGCATGTTTTAAATTCTCTTTAATTTTTGAAAATATATGCATTGTGTTCTTCATTGATCTTCAAGCTGTTCTTGTTTATTTTCCTTGTTTGATATTTAGTTTTTCTTGTTTTGTGTCTTTCCTTATTTTTCTTGTGCATTTTCGAATTATTAGTGTCCAAAGTATAAAAAATTTTTAAGTTTGGTGTCCTTTGTGTTTTTATTTTCTTAAAGATTTCCAAAATTTATTCTTGGTGTTCATCTTGATCTTCAAAGTGTTCTTGGTGTTCATCTTGACATTCAAAGTTTTCTTGTTTGCTTTCTTTGTTTTGATCTAAAAATTCTAAGTTTGGTGTCATTTTATTGTTTTTCTCTTTTCTCATTAACTTAAAAAATTCAAAAAAATATCTTTTCCTTTATTTGCTCATTATTTTCGAATTCTTTAGGTTGACTTATTTTGCTCATTATCTTTTCTTGTTAGGCAAGTTAAAATTTGAATTTTAAAAATTTATCTTCTTAAATCTTTTTCAAATTTCTTTTTATATTTTTTGAAAATCTTTTATAAAATTTTTCAAAATCTTTTTCTTATTCATAATTTTCGAATTACTTGTCTTATTTTGTTATTTTGATTGAAAAATTTTAAGTTTGGTGTTTCCTTGTTAAGAAAGTTTCAATCTTTAAAATTTTAAAATCATATCTTTTTCAAATCTTTTCTTTTATTTATTTATTTTTACAAGTATCTTTAATTTTAAGACATATCTTTTTCAAAACTTCCTAACTACTTTCTCTCTCTTCATTTTTTTGAAAATTATATCCAAAATTTTTCAAATCTTTTTTATTGATTAATCATTTTAGTATTTGAATTTTTTTATTTTTTATTTTATTTTTTTCTTTTAGTTTTCGAAACTTATATTCTAGTTTCCAGTTATTTTATTTTATCCTATTTTAATTCGGTTTATCCTTAATTAAATTAAATAAAAACAAAAATATCTTTATAGTAATACAAATGGGGAGCCAATTTGCTGACGTGGCGCTCATACGTTGATTCTGGGAGTTTATTTGCTTACGTGTCGTCACTAGAAATTTTTAGATTTATATTTATAAATTATAAATTATAAATTATTATTTGCTTAAGTTGTTATTTTCAAATTTTAAGTTTGGGTTGTTTTACATAGGTTGTTATTTTTTAAATTTTAAATTATTTTATTTGTTTGGGTTGTTTTACTTAGGTGGTTATTTTTTAAATTTTAAATTATTTTATATAAGTTGTTATTTTTTAAATTTTATTTAAATTTTACTTAGGTTGTTCTTTTTTATATTATAACACTATTTTTTAAATATCTGTTAATTTTTTTTAGCATTATTTTTTAAAATTTTAAAATATTTTTTTAAATTGCAGCTACATAAATTTTTTTAAAGAAATTTAGAGTTTTTAAAAAATTTACGTTAATTATTCTTCGATTGTTACGTACTAATATTATTATATTATTATATTATTATAAAGATTTATGTTATGTTAGAATTTTTAAATTATTATTTGTTTAGGTTGTTATTTTCAAATTTTAAGTTTAGGTTGTTTTACTTAGTTTGTTATTTTTTAAATTTTAAATTAAAGTCAACCAAATTTAAAAAGATTTAGTTATGATGCAACTATAAAAGTATAAGTTATGAGAGATGTAAAGCACCACAATTTAAAGTACATCAATCCCTTTCGTTACATATATCCAAAATCTCTCTACTTATTCTAATGGATGATATTCACAAAATTGCTGACATCAATCCTACAATCGACAATTTGTGTGTACGTATACGAGTGATACGGTTATGGACACTATCAAGTTACGAAAATTCTCCATTGCCATACTCAATTGAGATGGTTTGGCTCGATGAAGACGTGAGTTTTCTACTAATATTTTTCTATTTTATTTTAAATTTATATTATTTATATTTTAAATTTATTTATTTATTCCCATCTAATCGTTTTTTTTTTCATTAATTCTAGGGAGGAAAAATACACGTCTCAGTTAAGAAGGCTTTTATGTCTCGATTCATGAATTTGTTAGAGGAAGGAATATCTTACCAAATAAGATATTTTGGTGTTGGACTCAATAAAGGTTACTTCAAGACTACACATCATGAGTACGTGGTTAATTTAAACCAACGTACTGATGTGCACAGACTTCCAGAATCGTCGAATATCCCACGATATGGATTTAAGTTTGTGAGTTTTGACACTCTCAATGCTCCTGGGTATGATTGCACCTATTTAGTTGGTAAGTTTATTATTTTAGAAAAAGTATAATTATTTATTTTATTGATAATTTATTCTACATTTTTTTAAACAAATTTATTGACAACAATTTTTTTATTTCAAATCATTTCAGATGTTGTTGGATATCTTGCTGGAATTGGGAATGAGAAAACTCTTGAAAAGGATGGCAAATCTACCAAATATACTGTTATCGAATTAGAGATTGATGATGAGTACTTATCTATTTATTTTTATAAATATAAAAATTTTGATAATCTCATCTTTTTAAATTATTATTTTAACTTATTTTATATAAATATTTTTATTAATATTAATAAATAACAAATGTATCTTAATTAACATTAAGCTTAGTTAAAATTTTTTAGATTCAAAGGAACCGTTTTTTATAATTGAAATTCGTTGTACATAGATTATTTTTGTTTATTCATCTTATTTATTTAAAAATTCACAAAATTTAGGGAATTTAAATCATTATTTTTTTTTTCAGAATTTTATTTGTGTTGTCTTGGCTACTATAAGTCATATTATGGATACTCCAGACTGGTGGTACGGCCAATGTGAATGCAATAGGTCCACATATGCTTTTACAAAAATTTTCAAATGTTCAAGTTGTGGTCGTCTCCTTTTATCCATAACTCTAAGGTTATTTATTTATTTTTTTAAAATTAAAGTATATGCACATTGGATTAGATATTGAATAAGTCTATATTTAACTTTTTTTTATGTTATTTTCGTTTTTAAGCAGGTACCGAATAAAGCTTGGTGTCATTGATGATTCTGACTGTGCATGTTTTGTAGTCTTTGACAAGGAGGCAAAACAAGTTTTAGGAAAGAGCTGTGTAGAGATACTTGATCCACTCCTATTGGTAAGATCTAACCAATATTTATTTCTAAAAATATTAGTGAAGATATTTTTATTGGTAATTTTTATATTATTTATTATTAATATATTATGTAATACCCTGCAGAAAGGAGATCTATCGGATACACCTACACTTTTGCTCAACCTAATTGATAAGACCTTTCTCTTCATCGTTGAAGTTCAAATATCTGATAATCCACATTTTTTACCTTCTTATAAAGTTAAGAAGATGACTGATAATGTGGACCTCATAAATAAATTCAAAGAGGCTCACCCTATTCAAATTGTGAGTATAATTATAAGTGTACTTTCTATTAAAAATTAATTTTTTTTTTGCTTTCTTGGTCATTAGTAGTATGTAATTTATAATTAATAATTAATAATTAATTATAATTTTAGGATGTTGACTACACTAGTGGTTTGCTTCCAATTTCAAAGACATTCTCAATCATTGAAGGGGAGAAAGTAGGTGGTAAGGTATTTGTTCAAAAAATAATTTTTTTTGTTTGTTCTCTCAAAATTAGGTCTTAATTTTATTCAAAAAATATTAGTGAGATAAAATCAAAGGTTAGAAAGAAGTCTTTAATTTAACGTGGTATTTTGTACAGAATTTGTTGCTTGAATTCTCCAATGAAGTTGCTGCTAATGATGAATCCAAATTGTTGGAAAATGCTATTACACCAACTAAGCGATTATCCTCGGAGTCGGAAGAATCGAAGGTAGAAGGAGATATCTCAACTTCCAAGAAGATCAAGATTGAGAAAGAAACTTGAGAATTTGGATGCACATGTTTTGGAATCCCTTTTAGAGTCTATCTAATAGAATAATGTCAAGCATATGTTTGTTTTGGTGGAAACATTGTCTTTTCTTGAGTTGTTATTTTTCTTTTGGTTCTTTTCGATTTTTATGTTTGGAATTTAGAATTTTTTTAAATATAAATTGAAGTTATTTGGTTATTACTTGTGGTTTTATTTTTAATTTAATTTTCACCGTTGATATTCTGATAATATCTAATTTAATATTTAATGTCATAAACTTATAAATTTCTTCTTTAAATTATTGTTGATACAATTAAGTTAGTTATTAATTTTTAATGTATATTTATTTAAAAAAAAATCTAATTATAATTTTTAATTAAAGTATTATGTTTAGAATTTTAAATTTAAATTCAAATATACTTTTTTTTTGAATTTTTACGTAAGCAATTTGAGAATATTTTTTAAGAATTTATATAATTTATAAGCTATTATGCTAATTACAAAGGATTATAATAAAGTAAATAGAATTACCAGTCTTATTAAGATGTGAGATTATTTATACTATTTAAAAAAATGTAATACTATTTAAATTTTAGAAAAGGTATAATAAAGTTAATACTGTTTATGATGACACTAAAAAAAATTATTTTTAAATTAACAAATTTCTATATTCCTAATAGACAACGAACGTTTGATTAGTAAATTTTATTTAAAAATTTAAAATTTATACTATTTAATTAGAAAATTCTATTTAAAAATTTAAAATTTGAATTTCTAATACTAATTTCTAATTAAGTAAGTTCTTAACCATTTCGATTTTTAAGTTTAAATTTTTTTACTTGCCATATTTATAAATTTTATTATTATCTTTTAGATTATCTCTCCACAATAGAAGTACTTTCATCTTTTTCTCTCTTTTTAAATATTTTTTTCTTAATTTACATAATTTATAAGGTTATTAATTTTTAGATTATATTTAGTTTTATTATTTTTATCGATAAATAATAGGATTGATACTATTTATGACAAAACTAATAAAAATTATTTGTAAATTAACAAATTTCTATATTCTTAATAAACAACAAACGTTTAATTAAAAAAGTTTATTTAAAAATTTTAAATTTGCACTAGCTAATTAGGAAACTCTATTTAAAAATTTGAAATTTAAAATTCTAATACTAATTCCTAATTAAGTGACTTCTTAACCGTTTTGATTTTTAAATTTAAATTTTTTTTATTTGTTACATTTATAAATTTTTTCTGTTTACTTCGTTTCTCAGCATGATAATAGAGATACTTTCATCTTTTTCTCTCTTTTTACTTATAAGTTATTCATTTTTAATCTCTTTATTTAAGGAAATGAAAAAAAAAAGATTTTAACTGTAAGTTGAATTTATTGATCGTAAGATTAAACTTATATTTATTTGAAAAAAGTTACTTTTGAAAAAAATATATATTATTTTCCGTAAAATATGTTTACGTAACTGAATAAATGAGAATAAAAAGAAAATTAAAGCAGCCAATGAAAATAAAACCTATGCGATTTTACATAGACACTAATTTCATATTCAGCATTTTAGAGAGACACAAAATACATGTTTTTAATGGGTGTTTGTGTATGACCATGTCTTTCATCATTTTTGTCTCAGTAAACAAACATCATACATGTACTCCTGTGTACTCCCGTGTCTATGTTTTGATGGATATGTATACCAAAAACAAACGCCATCATATGTGTACTCCTGTGTACTTTATTTTTTTTAATAATATAAAAAAATTGATAATAAAAATGTATTAGGTATAATGTATATATATTTTTAATTGGTTAAAAAATTTATTTATTTATTTGGTATTTTCAGGTATATATTGAAAGATGCAAGAAGTCCAAAGAGAAGCAAGATTGAAGAAAAAATTGATATTAAAAGACAAAAAAAATACAAAGCGGACCACAATTCAAAGTAGACTTCATATAAAAAATAACTAACTTGTCATGAGTATTTTGGCCGAATGAAAGCCCATAAAATACAATATTTTCTATATATTATTTAGCTATTGTCAAGTAATAAATTATTAATTTACATTGTTTTCGTAATATGTTACTAAATTTATTTATGAAAAAATTACAGGAAATTCGAGTGATGGTTCAAATGATGTGCATTTTCAATCGGTGTTGTCGAACATTACAAATAGCATCAATACAGGTTGATTTTTGGATGATTTTTTTTGGAACTTACTTATGTGAATGTACATGCACTTTATGTATTTTGATTTTTCTACTATTTATTTAATTATAAATTTTAACAGAAAATATGTTCAAAAAACTAATATCTCGAGTTATCTTATTAGATAATAACCCAACACCATATCGATCAAGGTCTTCAACTAATAATCTACACTCTGTAGGTGAAAAAGAACGATGTTCCAATATTAGTGATATTAGTAATTCAGGTATCACACACGAAGCATATGATAGCCCATGTCATCAGACAAGTCAACAACAGCTTCAACAAACATCAAACAATATCGACCAGTTGCAAAGCCAGCGTATGTTAATATATGCTTTTATTACTTAAAGACCAAACATTTAACTTTTCAATTGGTCTATTAAAAACAATCTTTGGTATATGCTAAATAATTATTATAGATTCATTGGAGTACTCAAATCGAATTAGATTGCAAAGGGATGCAAGACTGAATAGGAAGACTATGCTACTTCAAAAGAGACATGGTAAGATAACCATGATAGATTGTAATTATCACAAAGCTAAAATTTTACTTCTTTTATCTTTAATACTACTTTCATAATATATATTCATAACTCAGTTGATTCAAACATTTAACATATATTCAATTTTCTTTTTTTATAATATAAAGTGCTTGATTTATTATCTCTAATGATTACAGGAGCAAGTACATCTAATTCAATTTAGATACTAAAGAATTAGAAGAAGTGTGCATAGCTGAAAAAGGAAGACACCTGAGACAAAGAAAAACATTCTTGAAGGAATTGGCTATAAATCTTTCAAAAATTTTTGAAGAAGTTGAGGATATTACTGAAAACATGACTATATTAGATGATTCTGTGCAAATTGAATACCCGGCCATATTCGATATTGCTGAGAATACAGGTAATCTAAGAAGTAGCAATATCAGCACTTTATTATTTACTATTGTTATGCTTTTTATAAACAAAAAATTATCGTTTAGTGTTCAAGTTTTTAAAATTCAAACTAAGATATGGTTATATATTATAATTTTTGTATTTGAATATTGATATATTGTAATTCTTATTGTTTGATTAGCGTGCATGTAAAACTTAAACCTTGAGGTTGGCACAATGAAATTGTATTATATGATCTCATCTTTTTAATCTATAAATTGCAGTATTCGGTAATCTTTTATAAATATTATTTTTATACTTAACATGGTGAAAGAAAGATATATTTTTATATAAAGTATTTTTTGCAGATATAACTGAAACATAATTTATTATCTTAGTCATTATTAGATGTGATAGATATTGGTGACCCAGATTTTTTTTGTCGGCATTGCGACGCCATGATGTGGTATGAGGAGAGATCAGAGAAGTCCAAAACAGGATCCAATATTGAGTTCTCAATATGTTGTATGCGAGGGAAGGTACAACTGCCGTTTTTGCAACGTCCACCTCAGCTCTTGCAAGGTTTAATATCTGGAGCAGACCAGAGAAGCAAACACTTTAAGGATAATATAAGAACTTATAATAGCATGTTTTGCTTCACGTCCCTCGGAGGTAAAATAGAGACCTCTATCAATGATGGGACAGGTCCTCCCCAGTTCATTGTGAGTGGACAAAACTACCACAGAATTGGAAGCTTGGTGCCAATTGAGGGACAAAGACCAAAATTTGCGCAGTTATATATTTATGATACAGAAAATGAGGTCTCAAACAGGATAGAGATTTTCAGGTTTGTATCATGCATTCCAAACTGATTAAAAATTTATTTAGGTAGTTCGTACTTTGATTTTGGTTAATTATGAATACTAATATTTTTCAATTGATGTTTTATACAGTTCAAGAACAAACAACAACAACAATATTGACCAGTCCTTAGTTCTAGATCTCAAGGACATGATCGATCAACATAATGTTCTTGCTCACACATTTAGGATAGTGAGAAACTACCTGAATCAAGGAGATATCGCAAATATAAGGCTACGATTGTACCAAAAAAGATCAAAGGACGCGAGAGTCTACAATTTACCATCTTCTAACGAGGTCGCAGCTTTAATAGTAGGAGATTTTGATTCTGGAGATGCATGGCGTGATATTATAGTTCAATTAAAGTCCGGACATCTGCAAAGGATTCATGAGACACACACCGCATTTATTCCTCTTCAGTACCTTATGATGTTTCCTTACGGTGAAGATGGCTACCAAGAAGACATTCCTTTGCGAGAATCTCATAGGGCTGATGAAAATAGAAAGAGACAGCATGTGAGTTTAAGGGAGTTCATAGCATTTAGAATACAAGAGAGAAAGGTCGAGTATGCAACAATTGTCAATGGTGGAAGATTATTTCAGCAGTTCTTGGTTGATTGCTTTTCTATGATTGAAGTACAAAGGTTGACCTACTATCGAAACAACCAAACTAAGGTGAGGAGTGATATATACAAAGGAATTCAAGATGCAGTTGTTAGGGGTGAGACACGTGCTTCTAAAGCAGGTAAACGTATCATCCTACCTGCGTCCTTCACTGGTGGCATGAAATACATGTTTAATAATTGTCAAGATGCTATGGCAATTTGTAAGAAATATGGATATCCAGACCTCTTCATCACAATGACATGTAACTCAAATTGGCAAGAGATTGGCAGGGTTAACGATCCAAGGAACTTAAAGGTTGAAGACCGGCCGGATATATCGTGTAGAGTATTCAAAATTCAGTTTGACATGATAATCTCAGATCTTAAGCAAGGAATTCCATTTGGAGTGCTAGATGCAGGTATTGCTCATCATCCAACCTTATTTTTAGAGAAATATTCCTTTAGATTGTTATAAAATAAATGGCAAAATATTTTCTTACTTAACATATTGTTGCTTTTTTATTATCACCCTTAATTTATCAAAGCACATACATAAAATAGATAGTTTAAATATAACATATAATTTTTTTTTGTCTTTTTGGTATAAGGGATGTATACGGTGGAATTCCAAAAAAGAGGTCTACCACATGCTCACATTCTTTTATGGTTAAGTGGAGACCATAAGATAACAACGACAACTCAAATTGATTAGTTAATATCTTCAAAGTTGCCAGATCCTGTTCAGCACCCAAAATTATTTAGAGCTGTATCTACATATATGATTCATGGACCATGTGGTAGAGCATTCCCAAAATCTCCCTGCATGAAAGATGGGTATTACACCAAATATTATCCCAAACAGTTGTCGATGATAGTGGATACCCATCATATAGAAGACGAGACACAGGGGTGGTTATTGAGAAGAAGGGAGTCCATATGGATAACAGGAATGTGGTTCCATACAATGCATATCTACTGATGTCTTATCAAGCGCATGTTAATATAGAGTACTGCAACAAGTCGAATGCTATCAAATATTTGTTCAAGTACGTGAATAAAGGTCCAGACAGGGTAGCAGTTGGAGTTACAAAGGAAGCTTCCAGTGGAGAGGATGCTCAGGTTATTGATGAGATCAAAGAATTTTATGATTGCAGATATTTGTCTGCATGTGAGGCTGTGTGGAGAACCTTAGCGTATGATATTCATCAAAGGTGGCCTTCAGTGATGAGATTAACCTTTCATTTGCCTGGAGAGCAAAATATCATCTTTAAAGATGATGACGATCTTTAAGAAATCGTAGAAGAAGAGGAAGGAAAATGTACAATGTTCTTAGCATGGATGGAGGCCAATAAAAAATTTGAAGCAGGTCAAACTTTGACGTATGCTGAGTTTCCAAATCAATTTGTTTATGATAGAGAATCAAGGGAATGACATCCACGCAAAAGAGGGTATTCTATCGGGATGTTAAATTATGTTCCACCGGGTACAGGTGATATTTATTATATGAGAATTTTGTTAGCTGTTCAGAGAGGTTGCACAACATATGAGTCTATTAGGACAGTTAATGGAATTACATATTCTAGCTTCCAAGATGCTTGCTATTCCATGGGACTACTGTGCGATGATAGGGAATTCATTGTAGCTATTAATGAGGTAGCTGAACTTGCATCTGGTCATCAATTGAGAAAATTATTTGCGATGCTACCGATATCTAATAGCATTAGCAACCCAGAGCGTGTTTGGAATGCAACTTGGACATTATTAGCTGATGGAATACTATATGAGAGGAGAAAAGCTTTGAAAAACCAAGGTATTTTACTATGTCTTTTTTTTATATCAAGATTGTATTCTCTTATTATCTTTATTTTTATTAATAATATTAATAGTTTTATTTTAGAATTACTTATTAAATATTTCATAAAACCACTATGTGCTTTTTCTAGGACTAAACATGACTGATGATGAATTGAAAAACCTCTGCCTTATTGAGATTGAGAAGATACTCAACAGCAATACGAGATCTTTAAGAGACTATCAATCAATGCCATATCCTGAGATGTCTCATGTTCGCCTTTTTCAGAATAAGCTAATAGAGGAGGAGTTAGCATATGACACAAATGACTTGACTCATACAAACTTATATACAGAACAAAAGATGACTCATGAGCAAAGGTTAGTATTTGATGAGATACTTAATGCTGTTATTACAGACTCTGGTGGTTTTTACTTTGTTTATGGGCATGGTGGGTGTGGTAAGACATTTATTTGGAATGGACTTTCTTCTGCTATTCGGTCTAGAGGAAAAATTGTTTTAAATGTCGCATCCAGTGGAATTGCTTCTTTACTCCTACCTGGTGGCAGAACGGCTCATTCTAGATTTTCAATACCCATTACAATTACTGATGAATCTACTTGCAACATCAAGCATGGCAGTTTGAAGGCTGAGCTGCTCATCCAAAGTAGCTTAATAATTTGGGATGAAGCTCCAATGCTCAATAAAATGTGCTTTGAAGCACTTGATCGGACACTCAGGGATCTTATGTCAGTTACCGATCAACATAAGACACATCAACCATTTGGTGGTATGGTTGTTGTTCTAGGAGGTGATTTCAGACAGATACTTCCGGTGATTCCGAAAGGAAGTAGACACGATATATTGGCATCCGCTATTAACTCATCCCATCTATGGTTATTTTGTAAGGTTCTGAAACTGCATACGAATATGAGGCTTCTAATGTCTTCTTCGGATCAAGATGAAGGTGAAATGAAGAGATTTGCTAATTGGATACTTGATGTTGGAAATGGAAATATTGACTCTGTTGTTGGTGATGAATCAGAAGTTGAAATTCCAAATGATCTATTGATTACAACTACTGATGATCCTCTCTCTCATTTGGTAAACTTTGCATATCTAAATTTGTTGCAAAACATGTCAGATTACAGGTATTTTCAGAGTAGGGCAATTCTTGCACCCACGCTTGAGAGTGTCGAGAAGGTAAACGATTTTGTCTTGACAATCTTTCTAGGGATGGAAAAGGAGTATTTGAGCTCTGACACAACATGTCAAGCTGATGAGAATGAAGATGTACAACAAGAGTGGTTCACACCAGAGTTCCTAAATGACATCAAATGTTCGGGACTACCCAATCACAAGTTGACTTTGAAGCCAGGAGTCGCTGTAATGCTACTGCGAAACATAGACCAGACTTCAGGTTTATGCAACGGGACAAGATTAATAGTTAACGAACTTGGCAGCAACGTAATTGGAACGACGGTAGTGACCGGTAGAAATATTGGAGATAAAGTGTACATTCCAAGAATGAACTTGATCCTTTCAGATTCAGGATTGCCATTTAAGTTCCAATGGAGACAATTTCCATTGACAGTATGCTTTGCAATGACCATTAACAAGAGTCAGGGTCAATCATTATCACATGTAGGGCTTTATTTGCCAAAATTAGTGTTCACCCATGGACAACTTTATGTTGCTTTGTCAAGAGTTAAGAGTCGCAGTGGCCTCAGGGTTTTAATTCTAGACGAAGACGGCAATCCAAAGTCATCAACAACAAATGTCGTGTTCAAAGAGGTTTTTAATAATATTTAGGTAAGAATAATATTATTTTTATTTTAATAGCATGTTATGATTTATACTTTTGTACAAATATTTACTATAGATATAACTAATTTATCTATAACTCTTTTTTCAGATTTAAAATGAAGTGTGTAACAAGGAGCACAACATCCTATGCCAATTGCTTTTCTAATGAAGTTAGTAAGATACTAGGTTATCGATCGATAAATTTTTATTAGCTTTTTATATAAAATTTAGTATAAAATTAACATGCTATTATTACAGTTATATATGTTCTTATTTTTTTCATGTCTCCCTCCTTATGGTTTAAGAATATTATAAACTTCAAACTCTTCTATTTATATTTTACTTTGAATAAAGATAAAACAACATATTTAACACGTTTATTATATAACAACGATGATAGTATTATACTAAATTTAAAAAAATATATGGTTATAAAATATTATTTTTAATTTAACTTATCAAATTTAAATAAAAGCCCGTGCATCACACGGGTTTAACACTAGTTTTATTTACAATCCACATCATCTCCCTTTCTCCATCATGGACCTAAGTGGAAATGAACATTCCAGAAGGACTCTAGGGTCATCTGCTAACCCCACTACTGCTGTATATGGGAGTAGTATCTGTATACCCCCCATAAGAGCCGGTAATTTTGAGCTAAACCCTCATCACATTATCATGGTGCAGCAAAATTGCCAGTATTCTGGTCTTCCACAGGAAGAACCTACTGAGTTTCTGGCACAGTTCTTACAAATTGTTGACATAGTACGTGATAAGGAAGTAGATCAGGATGTCTACAGATTATTATTGTTTCCATTTGCCGTGAAAGATCAAGCTAAGAGGTGGTTAAATAACCAACCCATAGTAAGCATAAGAACATGGAAACAGTTATCAGACAAATTCCTGAATCAATATTTCCCTCCAAAAATGATGACACGGCTAAGGCTGGATATCCAAGGCTTTAAATAAGAGGATAATGAATCCCTTTATAATGCCTGGGAGAGGTACAGAGGGATGCTACGGAAATGCCTCTCTGAAATGTTTTCAGAATGGGTGTAGTTGGACATCTTTTACTATGGGCTTACAGAAAAGGCCCAAATATCTCTAGACTACTCAGCTGGTGGATCTATACATATGAAAAAGACCATTGAAGAGGCTCAAGAGCTCATTGATACAGTTGCTAGAAATCAATATCTATACTTAAGTATTGGGTCCTCCATGAAAGAAGAAGCTAAAGCAGTATCCACTGAACTTAGTCCTCAAGAACAAGTTGCTGAACTCAATCAGCAATTGCTTATTATAATAAAATAGTTCGCAGAATTCAAAGAGATGCTCCAAGACACTAAAAATGCTAACCAGAGTGTGGAAGCACAATTGGATCAGACAAGACAGCAGCTATCTAAACAGATAACAAAAGAATGCCAAGCTGTTCAATTAAGGAGTGGAAAGACATTGAATGTCTCAACTCAAGACAGCAGAAAGCCAAGAAAGGAACAACTAACAGAGGATGACCAACCCACTGCCCAAAATCCCTCTGAGGACAGTAAGAGCCCAGAGAGGAATGATTCTGGCGTTTAAACGCCAGAAAAGGGTAAGAAAGTGGCGTTAAACGCCCAAGGGATGGCCAATTCTGACGTCCAAACGCTAGAAAATGGTGGCAATCTAGAGTTAAACGCCGATGCAGCACCCAATTTTGGCGTTCAAATGCCAATAGGGGAT
This sequence comes from Arachis ipaensis, assembly GCF_059453495.1. Classification (NCBI taxonomy): domain Eukaryota; kingdom Viridiplantae; phylum Streptophyta; class Magnoliopsida; order Fabales; family Fabaceae; genus Arachis; species Arachis ipaensis. The sequence goes on along the minus strand of NC_142442.1, from coordinate 84,630,428 downwards.
CAGACACCTACAAGTGCTGATAACAACCCCCTTAAGCAGGCTTCTCCAACCACTTCTGTAGGAAATAAACCTGCAGCAACTAAGGTTGAAGAGTACAAAGCCAAGATGCCTTATCCTCAGAAACTCCGCCAAGCGGAACAGGATAAACAATTTTCCCGCTTTGTAGACTATCTCAGGACTCTTGAAATAAAGATTCCGTTTGCAGAGGAACTTGAGAAAATACCCTCTTATGCTAAGTTCATGAAAGAGATCTTAAGTCATAAGAAGGATTGGATAGAAACTGAAAAAGTTTTCCTCACTGAAGAATGCAGTGCAGTCATTCTGAAAAGCTTACTAGAAAAGCTTAAAGATCCTAGAAGCTTTATGATTCTATGCACATTAGAGGGTGCTTGTACCAAGACAGCTCTATGTGATCTTGGGGCAAGTATCAACCTAATACCTGCATCCACTATCAAAAAACTTGGTTTGAATGATGAAGTTAAACCAACCCGGATATGCCTTTAACTTGCTGATGGCTCCATTAAGATTCCATCAGGCGTAATTGAGGACATGATTGTCAAGGTTGGGCCATTTGCCTTTCCCACTGACTTTGTACTGCTGAAAATGGAGGAGTACAAGAGTGCAACTCTCATTCTAGGAATACCATTCCTAGCAACTGGACAAACCCTCATTGACGTCCAAAAAGGGAAGATAACCTTGAGAGTCAATGAGGATGAGTTTAGGTTGAATGCTGTCAAAGCTATACAGCATCCAAACACATCAAAAGACTGCATGAGCGCTGACATTATTGACTCCCTGGTAGAAGAGGTCAATATGACTGAGAGTCTTGAATCAGAGCTAGAGGACATTTTTAAAGATGTTCTGCCTGATCTGGAGGAACCAGAGAAAACAGAAGAACCTCTGAAAACTCCTCAGGAAGAGGAGAAGCGTCCTAAACCCGAGCTCAAACCACTACCACCATCCCTAAAATATGCATTTATGGGAGAAGATAACACTTTTCCAGTAATCATAAGATCTACTTTAGAGCCACAGGAAGAGAAAGTACTAATTCAGGTGCTAATGACACACAAGACAGCTCTTGGATGGTCCATAAGTGATCTTAAGGGCATTAGCCCAGCTAGATACATGCACAAGATCCTATTGGAGGATGATGCTAAGCCAGTGGTTTAACCACAGAGGCAGCTGAATCCAGCCATGAAGGAGGTAGTGCAGAAAGAGGTCACTAAGTTACTAGAGGCCAGGATTGTTTATCCTATTTCTGATAGCCCCTGGGTGAGCCTTGTCCAAGTTGTCCCTAAGAAGGGATGCATGACAGTGGTTCATAATGAAAAGAATGAACTGGTTCCTACAAGAACAATTACATGATGGCGTATGTGTATTGACTACAAAAGACTCAATACAGCCACCAGAAAGGATCATTTTCCTTTACCATTCATACACCAGATGCTAGAGAGACTAGCAGGTCATGAATACTACTGCTTTTTGGATGGCTATTCAGGTTACAACCAAATTATAGTAGATCCTCAGGACCAAGAGAAAACAGCATTCACATGTCCCTCTAGAGTATTTGCCTACAGAAGGATGCTATTCGGTCTATGTAATGCACCTGCAACTTTACAAAGGTGTATGCTCTCTATCTTCTCTAATATGGTAGAGAAATTTCTAGAAGTCTTCATGGATGACTTCTCAGTATTTGGAGACTCATTCAGCTCCTGTCTTGACCATCTAGCACTTGTTCTAAAAAGGTGCCAAGAGACTAACCTGGTTTTAAACTGGGAAAAATATCACTTTATGGTAACTGAAGGAATTGTCCTTGGGCACAAAATTTCAAACAAGGGAATAGAGGTGGATCAAGCTAAGGTAGAGGTAATTGAAAAATTACCACCTACCAATGTTAAGACAATCAGAAGCTTTCTGGGGCATGCAGGATTCTATAGGAGGTTTATAAAGGATTTTTCAAAAATTGCAAATCCTCTGAGCAATCTACTAGCTGCTGACACACCATTTATCTTTGACACAGAGTGTCTACAGGCGTTTGAGACTCTGAAAGCTAAGCTGGTCACCGCACCAGTCATTTCTGCACCGGACTGGACATTACCATTTGAACTAATGTGTGATGCCAGTGACCATGCCATTGGTTCAGTATTAGGACAGAGGCGTAACAAGCTTCTGCATGTCATTTATTATGCTAGCCATGTTTTAAATAACGCGCAGAAGAATTACACAACCACAGAAAAGGAGTTACATGTAGTGGTTTATGCCATTGACAAGTTCAGATCTTATTTAGTGGGATCAAAAGTGATTGTGTACACTGACCATGCTGCTCTAAAATAGCTCCTCACAAAGCAGGATTCAAAACCCAAACTCATCAGATGGGTGTTGCTTCTTGCAAGAGTTTGATATTAAAATAAGAGACAGAAAAGGGACAGAGAACCAGGTAGCAGATCACCTATCCCGGATAGAACCAGTAGCAGGGGCATCCTCCCTCTTACTGAGATCTCTGAAACCTTTCCGGATGAGCAACTTCTTTCCATTCAGGAATTACCATGGTTTGCAGACATTGCAAACTATAAAGCTGTGAGATTCATACCCAAAGAGTACAGTAAGCAACAAATGAAAAAATTGACTTCTGACGCAAAGTACTACTTGTGGGATAAACCATATCTCTTTAAGAGGTGTGCAGATGGAGTAATCTGCAGATGTGTGCCTAGAGAAGAGGCACAGAAGATCCTATGGCATTGCCATGGATCACAATATGGAGGACACTTTGGAGGTGAGCGAACAGCCACAAAGGTTCTCCAATGTGGTTTCTACTGGCTTACTCTCTATAGAGACTCCCGAGAGTTTGTACATAACTGTGACAATTACCAGAGAGTTGGTAATCTGCCTCACAGTTATGTCATGCCTCAGCAAGAGATCCTAGAGATTGAGCTGTTTGATGTATGGGGTATTGACTTCGTGGGCCTTTTCCACCATCATACTCAAACACTTATATTCTGGTGGCAGTAGACTATGTATCTAAATGGGTAGAGGCAATTGCAACACCCACTAATGATACTAAGACAGTGATGAAGTTCCTCCAGAAGCATATCTTCAGCAGGTTTGGTGTCCCTTGATGGAGGCACTCATTTCTGTAATAAACAGCTTGACTCTGCTCTGGTCCGATATGGAATTAACCATAAAGTGGCCACTCCATATCATCCACAGACAAATGGGCAAGCTGAAGTCTCAAATAGAGAACTAAAACAAATTCTGGAACAGACTGTAAGTACCTGTAGAAGGGATTGGGCAAGAAGTCTAGATGATGCCCTGTGGGCATACAGAACCGCATTCAAGACTCCTATAGGGACCTCTCTATACTAGCTTGTGTATGGAAAAGCCTGTCATCTGCCAGTGGAACTGGAACACAAAGCCTACTGAGCAACAAGGTTCCTAAATCTTGATGCTAAGGTAGCTGGAGAGAAAAGATTACTCCAGTTGAATGAGCTAGAGGAGTTTAGACTCAATGCTTTCGAAAATGCTAAAATTTATAAAGAGAAAGCAAAAAGATGGCATGACAAAAGGTTGTCATCTAGAGTCTATGAGAAAGGACAGAAAGTCGTGCTATTTAACTCTAGGCTCAGATTGTTCCCTGGAAAATTAAAATCCCAGTGGAGGGGATCGTATGTGATTACAAGTGTGTCACCATATGGCTATGTAGAGCTTCAAGATATTGATTCTGACAAAAAGTTCATTGTTAATGGACAGAGAATCAAACATTATCTTCAAGGTGATGTTGAGCAAGAATGCTCAAAACTGAGACTAAATTAAAAAACTCAGTAAAAGTCCAGCTAAAGACAGTAAAGAAGCAGTTACTGGGAGGTAACCCAGCCATTAGCAAAAATTTAGATGTTTATAACAATTACATAAGTCCATTTAATTTTGTTGTTCATGTTTAGTAAAGCTTTTCAGTGAACAAGTCAGGGAAATGAAGGTTCAGAACATAAAGCAGAAGAATCACAGAGAAAAAAAGCTCACTGGCATCAAAATGCCAGTAAAGAGGCAATTTGGGCATTAAACGCTAGTAAAGGTATCATTCTGGGCATTAAACGCCAGCATGGGCAGCATTCTGGGCGTTTTACGCCAGAAATGGCAGCATTCTGGGCGATCACAAAAACGCCCAGTAAAAAAGAATTTCTGGCGTTTAACGCCAGCCAAGGTACCTGGCTGGGCGTTAAACGCCCAAAATGGCCACCAGATGGGCGTTAAACGCCATAATGGCTATCATTCTGGGCGTTTAATGCCAGAACAGCTAGGGGAGAGGTAATTTCGTTTCCAATTCAATTTTTTTCGAATTTTCATGTTTTAAATCAAAATTTTCTGCATCCAAACATTATAAACATTCATTTTTTAATTTCCATTGACAAAAATTTATAAGCTTATAAATTCTTTTTAATTCTTTTTCAATTCTTTTCAAATCCTTTTCAAAAACTCATTCATATTTCCAATTTCTTTTCAAATCTTTTTAAACACATTCCTATTATCTTTTAATTCTTAGATGCATAAACAAAAATTCAGATCTAACTTCCTCATATCTTTTTCATATCTCTTAAATTTTGAAAACAATCTTCTCTTTTTCATATTATGTTTATCTTTTATCAATCATATCTTTCAAATCATATCTTTTTCTAAAAATTTCGAACCCCTTCCCTCCCTGCCCTTTATTTATAAATTCGGCCATCCCCTCTCCTCCATCATTCGAATCCTTCTCTCCATCTATTCATCTTCTTTCTTTTTATTTTCCTTGAGGACAAGCAAATCTCTATGTTTGGTGTGATTTCTGTGATCCCTGAGTTAAAACAAACTAATCTCATGGCACCCAAAGGAAGACAAACCGCTTCAAAAGACAAGAAAGAGAGCAATCCAAAACCACGTTGGATGCATGAGAACTTCTGCACCAAAGAACATATAGACCATTATTTCAAAATTCTGTGCAGAAGATCAGTGATCCCGGAAGTTAGGTTCAATCTGAAAGAAGATGAATATCCGGAGATCCAAGAGCAGATTCAAAACAGGGGCTAGGAAGTCCTGGCAAATCCTGAGATACATGTTGGAAGAAACATGGTCCAGGAATTTTATGCAAATTTGTGGATGACAGAAAAGCAAAGATTAGAGGGAACTGCTTTCTACTCCTTCCGGACTATGGTCAAAGGGAAGATTATTTACTTCTACTTTGACAAAGTGAGAGAAGTTCTTAAACTTCCTCAACTACAAGATGATCCAGAGTTCTTTAATAGGAGAATGGCCAAGGATAAAAGGCTAGATCAAGTTCTAGAGGACATATGCCTCCCTGGAACCAAGTGGATTACTAATTCAAAAGGTGTCCCAAACCAACTAAAGAGAGGTGATCTCAAACCAGTTGCTAAGGTTGGCTGGATTTCATTGGGCATTCTATACTCCCAACCAGCAACTGATCTGAAGTCACTGTCAAGAGGGTAGTGATGATTCACTGTATTATGCTGGGGAAGGAGGTAGAGATTCATCAGCTGATCCCTGCTGAAATTTACATGTTTACAAACAAGGAATGCACTGAGGCCAAATTGGCCTACCCAAGCTTGATTAGTCTGTTATGCAAAGATGCGGGGGTACAGATGGGTGTGGATGAATATATCACAGTTGAATGCCCAATCATCAAAAAAGTGATGGATGGACCTCAAATTCAAGATAACCTCATCAAGAGGGGGGCACATGAGCTCCTCCCAGAAATTCCTCAATTTGACTACTGGGCCCGCTTAGAAGCATCTGTCACCAAGCTGCAAGAAGCTGTGAATCAACTCAAAGAAGAACAACAGAATCAAAACAGCATGCTCTGCAAAATGCTCATAGAACAAGAGAACAAGGGCGCGAGATACAGGAGCTAAAGCGTCAAAAGCTGTCCCTTGAAGAGTTGAACGTCCGACAGATTGAAGGAGCACCTACCCCTCAAAATCAAGGTTGTTGAGTCCCAACTCTGTGATAATTTTATTATTAGAAACCTATTATAAGAGTTACATGAGCATTAGTATTAGAGTTATTTATTTTTATGTCTTTAATTTCCTTTCTTTTATTATTAATTGTCTGCTTTTATGTTTATTTTATGTCTTATTTTTATTACATGATTATTAAAAGTTTAGTGTCTATGTCTTAAAAGCTATGAATGTCCCATGAATCCTTCACCTTTCTTAAATAAAAGAAATGTTTTCTGAAAAAGAAAAAAAATACATGGATTACGAATTTTATATTGGAAATAATCTAATTATTTTGATGTGGTGGCAATACTTTTTATTTTCTAAATGAATGCTTGAACAGTGCATATTTTTTAGAGTGAGGTTTATGAATGTTAAAATTGTTGGCTCTTGGAAGAATAATGAAAAAAGAGAAATGTTATTGATAATCTGAAAAATCATAAAATTGATTCTTGAAGCAAGAAAAAGTAGTGAAGAACACAAAGCTTGCGAAAAAAAAGAAGCAAAAAAAATAAAGAAAAAGAAACAAAAAGAAACAAAAGCAAGCAAAAAAAGCCAATAACCCTTTAAACTAAAAGGCAAGGGTAAAAAGGACCCAAGGCTTTGAGCATTAATGGATAGGAGGGCTCAAAGAAATAAATCCTAGCCTAAGCGGCTAAACCAAGCTGTCCCTAACCATGTGCTTGTAGCGTGAAGGTGTCAAGTGAAAAGCTTGAGACTGAGCGGTTAAAGTCGTGGTCCAAAGCAAAAAGAGTGTGCTTAAGAGCTCTGGGCACCTCTAACTAGGGACTCTAGCAAAGCTAAGTCACAATCTGAAAAGGTTCACCCAGTTATGTGTCTGTGGCATTTATGTATCCGGTGGTAATACTGGAAAACAAAATGCTTAGGGTCACGGCCAAGACTCATAAAGTAGCTGTGTTCAAGAATCAACAAACTGAACTAGGAGAATCAATAACACTATCTGAATTCTGAGTTCCTATGGATGCCAATCATTCTGAACTTCAAAGGATAAAGTGAGATGCCAAAAATGTTCAGAAACAAAAAGCTACTAGTCCCACTTATTTAATTGGAACTGAGCTACATTGATATTTGAAATTTATTGTATTTTCTCTTCTTTTTAATCTATTTTGTTTTTAGTTGCTTGGGGACAAGCAACAATTTAAGTTTGGTGTTGTGATGAGCAGATAATTTATACCCTTTTTGGCATTGTTTTTACATAGTTTTTAGTATATTTTAGTTACATTTTATTATATTTTTATTAGTTTTTATTCAAAAATCACATTTCTGGAATTTACTATGAGTTTGTGTGTTTTTCTGTAATTTCAAGTATTTTCTGGCGGAAATTGAGGGATCAGAGCAAAAATCTCATTCAGAGGCTAAAAAAGGACTGCAGATGCTGTTGGATTCTGACCCTCCTGCACTCGAAGTGTATTTTCTAGAGCTACAGAAGCCCAATTGGCGTGCTCTCAATCGCATTGGAAAGTACACATCTTGGGCTTTCCAGCAATATATAATAGTTTATGCTTTGCCCGAGATTTGATGGCCCACACTGGCGTTAAAATCCAGCCAAAAATTTTCTGGCGTAAAATGCCAGAACTGGCACCTTTCTTGGCGTTAATCGCCATTTTGGCACTCAAGGTGGTGTTTAACGCCAACTTTAGGCATATGCACGTGAAAGCTTGAAATCTCAGCCCAAACACACACCAAGTGGGTCCCGGAAGTGAATTTTTGCACTATCTGCACTTAGTTACTCATTTTTCTGTAAACCTAAGTTACTAGTTTAGTATAAAAACTACTTTTAGAGATTCATTAAGCACCTTATGACATTTTACACTTCATATTGTATCTTCTACAGTATGAGCCTCTAAACCCCATAGGTGGGGTGAGGAGCTCTGCTGTGTTTCAAAGGATTAATATAATTACTACTGTTTTCTATTCAATCACGCTTTCTATTCTAAGATACTCACTCGTACTTCAATATAGAGAATATGATGATCCGTGACACTCATCATTATCCTCAAATCTATGAACGCATGCCTGACAACCACTCCCATTCTATCTGAGCTCAACGTAGTCATTGGACAACAGCTTGAGTGCGTATCTCTTGGGTATCTAATACACGGACCGAGCCCGTGAGACTAGTATCTTCGTGGTATAGGCTAGAACCAATTGGCAGCATTCCTAGGATCCGAAAAGTCTAAACCTTGTCTGTGGTATTCTGAGTAGGATCTAAAAAGGGATAACTGTGACGGGCTTCAAACCTGCGAATGTTGGGCACAGTGACAGTGTGCAAAAGGACAAGGGTCCTATTCCGACACCAGCGGAAACCGACAGATGATTAGCCGTGTGGTAGCTGTACATGGTATTTTTCATCCGAGACGAGAAATCCGACAGTTGATTAGCCGTTCAGAGATCGTACCTAGTATTTTTCATCCGAGAGGATCATAAAGCTTGCCATTGAAGGAAGCCATGCATGTTTGGAGAAGAAGACAGTAGGAAAGCAGAGATTCAGACGACAGAGCATCTCCGAAACCTCAGCCTGTTTCTCATTACTGAATCACAAGTACTATTTATTTCATGTTATTTATTTTTCATAAATACAATCACTCTTATCATTAATCTCCTGACTAAGATTTACAAAATAACCATAGCTTGCTTCAAGCCAACAATCTCCGTGGGATCGACCCTTACTCACGTAAGGTATTACTTGGACGACCCAGTGCACTTGCTGGTTAGTTGTGCGGAGTTGTAAAAAGTGTAATCACAATTTCGTGCACCACCTGCGTCAATGGAGGTGCCTCCGGCTGGGCCGGCTCCTACTCATCGGATGCGGAAGAGTCCGGAAGAGGGGGTAACTCAACACCCTGTGCCATGAATGCCTGATCCACTCTATCAAGGCATCACATGATATGGTGCTCAGTGCGCTCTATGAACCGGAACAGGTGCTGAACCAGAAGGTAGGTCCGCTGGGGTGCTGGTATTGGTGGTAAAGGTATTGTTGCTGCTGCTGAAGAGGGTGTAACTACCTCCAGTGCTGCTCTGGCTCGAGACCGGCGCCTGGATGCGGGCTTCTCGTGCACCCATGTCCCCCATGGAATCGTCACCTCCTCCTTCTCAGGGAGGGTGGGGGTGGAGACACATCATCTGCTAGCCACGAAACGCTGACTCTCTGGATCATCTGTGTGACCAATGTCGGAAATGGGAATGAGCAACGGATGTGAGCGCGCCACATGAACCTCCTAATCAGCTGGGGGAAATATACCTCCTTCCCCTCCAGGACACAGCTGATTAGGACAAGCATGGAAACTGAAATCTCAGAGAAATGAGTGGTCGGCATGACGTAATGGGCAAAGATCTGCTGTCGCGTCCTGGCCTCCCTAGTCAGATAAGTAAATAGCATCCCCTTGGGCTTCCTTTTGTCAGAGTCCATCACCCAAGGGGCATCCGGGGTGGCGACTACATCCCTCAAAGCATCATAATCGAATGTCATACAGTGCAACTCCACCTCAACCAGCTCAAAAGCATCCTTCTCACTGGTCTTAGGCCTACAGTGGAGTGCATCCTCAATGGCGGCTTTCGTGATTGGCACTTGGCTGCCTCTGATGAGAACCAACTCAAGGGTGTATCTGAAGAAGTTACAATAAAACTCTTGAACCCAAGATCTGTTCACCCTACCCAGCTCTCTATCAATGAAATCCTGGCCCATTCTCTCAATATGGTTATTAATGGTTAGCCTCAGGTCAGATGGAATGGCCAGCTTCTTTTTTATATTCAGGTTCTTTTTATTGTAGCTTGGGAAATGAAGTTCACAGTATAGGTTAGGGAACCTATCTGTGTTTGGGACAGGCAGCAATTGATCGGCCTTCTCCTTATCATTAATCGGGTTTTTTGTATAGTCCACAAAAGGAGAGGTAGAAGGGGCCTGAGATTTTTTCCTCTTTCTTGAGGTAGTAGCCTTGGCTGTACCTCGATCAGCCATCCTAAAAAGCAGATATGACAGGATATAAACAATTAAGCCAAGTAGAGGAATAGAAAGCAAGGAATGACATATTCAGAATACAAGACGAGTGACAAGCAATCATGAAGTGAGTCAAAAATGATGAAAACTTGGAATGCAAGTAATCACAGGAAACAAAGCCATAAACCAAGATTTCAAACAATAAGTCCACAATGCTTGTGTATTAGGTTCAATAAGCATCATACCCAAAAGAATGATCAATGGGTTAGTTTAAGATCAAAAAGAAAGTTATCAAGTTAATCACGTTAAAGGTTAGAAAGTTGGTTATAACATTAGTGGTATGACGGCTATTGGTTTACTCAATAGAAGTTCAACAAGCAAACTCACAATCATGAGGAAAGGATGTACTAATTGATGATGAAACATCAAAAATGCATGAAAGCATATAAATGGGAAGCAAGTCATCAACAAGTGTCACGGTCACTAAATGTACAACAATTGGTGTTTGCAAAAGTGAAATATGTGCTTTGTGTAACTAAATCAAGTTAGAAACCAGTTTGAGTCAAGAGAGTTACACGAGCGAAATGCACCAATTAGTGCAAAAGAATGAACTGCATTTAGGGGAATTGCAAGTTAAAAGCAAATGGGAAGCTTGTTGTGAGTCAAAAATGCATTTGCTTTAACTTGAAAAGTGAAAGCACATGAAGGTTCAATGCGTATCACGGAAGCACAATGAACAAGAAAAAGCCGAGCAAATTAGCCTAGAAATTGAACTTGGCGTAAGTCAAACAAAACTTAATTTCTATAATACCAAGTTCAGTTCTAGGTAACGAGTTTAAAACCAAAATAGTTTCGAGAAATTTGGGCAGCATTCCGGCAGTAATTCAAATGTTCCTGGATAGCAGAAAGCAGCAAAACAGATTACAGATGAATCCCAGTCATAACCAACAGGTAGATTAATCATGGAATGCATATGATTCGGGTAGCATTAATCAAGCAAGGTAGCAGGAGAATCAAGTCACATGAAACAAACACAGTATATCATACCAACATCACTCAGCAAAGCATGCAACATTCAAACAAATAAACACAAACGGAGCAGTTATCAAGCCTAGGATCTTCTAACCACAACCTAGCTACCTAACAACCTAGGATCAAGTAAAACATGCAGGAGGTAAGGAACCTGGAGTGCAGAGGCAGAGAGAAATAGAATGGGAGAATGGAAAGGAGGAGGTAGCAGAGCTGTAGCACTACCCAAGAATGGTAGCAGCGCAGTGGAGCTTGCGGTGGTTGTTGAAGGAGAGTAGGAGAAGTGAGTAAAGGTGTGGCTCAAAGAACAGGGAAGCAAGGAGCAGAGATGGGGTTCGACTGGGTGAAGCAGAGAAAGGGTTGATGAGGGTTGGTGGTTGCGGGTCACCGTCGACAACAATGGTTGCCACGGCAGTTGCTGGCGGCGATTGGTCGACAGAGATGAGAGAGAGATGGGTGAGAGGAGAAACGGTGAGAGAAAGGAAGCGAGGAAAAGAGAAAGAGAGGAGGGAAGAGGATGACGGTGGCGGCTGTGAGGTCGCCGGTGTGGTGGTCGCGGTGTTGGTTTTGGGAGTAAAGAGGGAGGAGAAGGAACGTTAGAGAGAAGAGGGGTTTAGGGTACGGGACTGCGCTATGGGCCTCGCGTGGATGGGGTTATGGTTTTTGAATCCACGCGTGCGCGCACCGTGCGCGTTATAACGACCCAATTTCTGGTACGTCATGATCATACTAGAAACTGAGCGCTACCAACTTGTCTACCTAATTATTATCTATTCTTTATTATATGAGCCTGATTCGTTGTTAAAAGCGTAGTTATTTTACGAGGTACTTTTTTTTTTAAAAATGTTTGGATTAACAAACAATTGACAATATTCGGTGATCCAGCCTTTATTAGAGTATAGACTTTTAGTTAGAACACCCCTAGACATAGCTAGATAATAACTATATACATATATATACATACAACATCCCAGGTCCTGACCTGTTCAAGAAGTCCCTAAGCTGGCGCCCAAGCTAGCCTAGACTCTATACTCACCTAGTCCCTCTAAACTACTAAAGCGAGGGAAAATACGTTCTAGGTCTTCAAAACTCAAGTCAGGTGGATCATCATCAAAAGTTGGAAGGTCGTCTACTAATCCTCTGCACGATCATATGTCATCAAAGAACGTCTCTCAAGTACTTCATCGAGTGGCCACATAACAGCAACATCGTACGGAGGACTTAGGTTAAAATTTGTAGATAAACAGGGTGCAACGTTGGCTGGCCTCACAATATATACATATAAATAGGTAACGGAGTTCACTCTAGACTCAGAAGACTACCTAGAGCAGAATCATCTTTGCAGAACAGTCATCAGCAAACTATGGAAGGGTACTCATGCTTCCATCTGAAGGGGGAAGGGAGAGAGAAGGGGTAAGAACTGGGGAGTTCTTAGTAGGGCCGGGGTTATTAGTTACGTTCATTAATTCCGTGTTATTTAGCAGATAAATAGCAGAATACTGAGAAGCAGTAGACAGAAGAAACAGATAAATAGAGAAAATAGAGAAAACAAAAAGCAAAACACAAACAAAAGAATACAAGAAAACAAAACACAGACACAGAGAATAGAATGAAAACAAAGAAGGCATACATTCAAACAACAATCATAACAGAGGAAATGCGCAACCAAATATGATGCATGTCTAGCCCTAGTGCAGGTAATGAGCTCATCTGTCGGTTACATACCCGCTCCTGACGTTACCCAGCAACCTCTGTCTGGATAAGGCTTTCCTGTTGGCAATATCCACTGCAAGCAACCTTTGTCTTGCAGGGCGGCACTTATTAGCCAATATACGCCCAACACACTCACTGTAAGCAACCTCTGTCTTACAGGAGCAACAATATACTCACTGTAAGCAACCTCTGTCTTATAGGAGCAACAACACACTCACTGTAAGCAACCTCTATCTTACAGGAGCAACAACACACTCACTGTAAGCAACCTCTGTCTTACAGGAGCACACTCATCTCGATACCTCTGTAAGCAACCTCTGTCTTACAGTAAAGCATTATAGCAAGGTATCCCAGGAAAGCGTTCTCAGTGGTCGTACCACCATCTATCTGACTGCCTCTCTGCAGCAGATTCTTACATAATCATTCTCATTATCATCATTCATTAACATTCTCATTATTCATCATCACTTTCACATTCTTATGCAGTACCTCTTTCTTTCTCTGTTCAATCATGCTATACAAACTCTACACCTTTTACTTTTACAACATCTTAACTCAAACCATTTCTCTTTATCACATTACTCTTATCTCTTTGTCTTTTTACTTTGCTCTGATTACTCTTTTCTCTGTATCCCTTTATTCTTCTCTGGTTACTCTGTTCTCTGTGTTTCTTTACTCTGCTTTGATTTCTCTGCTTAACATATGTATTTAAAGCTTATGTAAATTTCGGTATGAATACTTAGTCTGTTCCAAGTATAGGTTCATTAATTCTATACTGAAATAGTTTAACTTTTCATATTATACCTAACTCTAGTTGGAACTCAAGAACTAACTATGTTGCCCTAGTTCGTTCACTAATCTCTGTCTGTTTTTCTGTCATTAAAACTTTACAGACTTTTTCTTCGACTTTTATCTTTTCTTCAACTTTTTATCTTTCTTTTATCTTTGCCTCACTAACATGTTATTACCACTCCCTAAGTATTTTATGAAGGTAATTATGAGATTCTGCACTTAAAGTTGTCTTTCTAAAACTTTTACAGAAAACTGCCTTTTTTGCATTATTTTATTATTTTTATTAAAATATTATTTTTAATTAAATATTATTATTTAATATTTTATTATTATTTATTATTTTATTAATATATTTTCGAAAATTACCCTACTTTAACTTTTAACCTTTAAAATTTACTTTTTACCACCCGTAACTTTTAATATTTCTACTTTGACCACCCTAACTTTTAGAAATTACAAAATAACCCCCCAAACACCAAATTAATTACTTCCTTGCCCTTTTATGAATCAAAAAGGTGTTTTTCATTGTTCTTCACCACACTCAAAGTGTTCTTTGTGTTCTTCATAAATTCTTCAGATTCTTTCTCTGTTTTTACCCGTTTTTCAGTCTTTTTAGCAACCGATTTTTACCATAATTGATAATAAATTAGCAGCCAATAAAACCCCATCTTTTCTACATGATTTTAACACAAATTGAACCCCAATTTAAGGGTTAGGGTTTCGTTTTCCAGCAGCCACAAGAACACAAGTTCATAGCTTGAATTTCATCAAAATTTCACCAAATTTTCAACAAGAATCACTCATATAAACAATCAATTTCAAGCACAACCAAACCATATCATAATTACACAACTCAAACACAATCAATCAAGATTAAATTTTTCAAACCCTACTTGGTTTTGCTGCTCCTAATTCGGTTAGACTTTCAGGTGGTCCTTAAGCACTTTTTCCTTCTAAATCACATCAAGAACAACTTTAAATCCAAAAACCCTCAACTAACCAAATATCACTCAGCATGTCAGGAAGTGATTTATAACCTTATACTTGCTGTAAATTCACGTTTCTTGGCCCTCAAATCAAGTTAAGCATGATTCCTAAGGAAAAACATCAAGAAAACACATGTTTTGCATTGTTTTCCTTGAAAACCGAATTGAAGAGGGAGGGAGACAGCCATCTCACCTTATTTCCAGCCTTGATAAGTTATATGGTTTTTTAGAGGAAGAAGAGAGGATCATTTTGGTGAAATTGGAATTTTGATTTGAGTTTTAGTTCAGAAGAAATCAAGCTTTGAAGATTAAGTGTTCATGAAAGTTTCTCTCTTTTCTCTCTTGTTATTTTCGGCCAAAATGAAAAAATGAGACAGCCTTGGAGTGTCTTGGGGGTGTAGGGTGAGTTATGATTGGTTGGCTTGAAGGTGGATTAAAATAATATTAAAATATCTCAGGTGTATAACTACTAAAACTAGGTGTATCGGAACACACGTAAAAACATCTCTAAAAATTCTTTTCTGAGCTACTAGCATAAAAGACACTAGTAACATATTTAATATGAGAATAAAGCATGTATAATGAGGCCTTAGCATTGCTAAAGTCATCAGAGAGTACCGGTGCTAAGCTGCACTGGTAAACTGTGAACCCGGTTAAACCGATTTCCTGTTTTTAACTAAAACAGACCAGTAACCTTATAATATCATTCAAGAAGCTTCTAATACTAATATAATGATAATATTATCCTATTATCTCTCTTCTCTCATGAATCGAGTCCGATTCATCAAACTGAGACTATTTACAAAAAACAGAATCAAAATTCTTAACCGATACGGTTCAAAAACTGGGTTTTTCGTGACTACGTTATCGAGCGTGCCTCAGAAAAGGTTCTATCTTAAAGATGACATAATGACAATGAGGATTGAGATACTTGATGATATATCAGAGGTTCTCCCCTTACTGATCTTCCGGAGGATTTCGTGCCTTCGGAAAAGATCTCGCATACTCGAAAATCAGGGTTGTTACACGCGTCCACGTGGATGGACAAAATAAGGGGTAGACGCAGAAGCACCAAGCGCGCCTAGGTGTGGACGGAAATATGTGCATGGACGCGTACGCGTGATGTACGCATCCGCGTGGGGTAGGAGTTGGGCTAGAGGCTTGATGTTGGCCGGGAGTTAGCACAACTCTCGGGTCCTAAGTATGGGAGTTGTATCAGCGCCTCGACGCGTACGCGTCATGTACACGTGCGCATGCTCTTTTTTAAACGCAATCGACGCGTATGCGTGCTGTACGCATACGCATGCATGAGGTTTGTTCTAGAAGCTTAATGTTTGCGCAAGGGTTGCCCAACTCTCTGGAAAATGAACCAGGGGTGCATCTGCTCATGGACGCGTGCACGTATAGCATGCGCGCGCGTCCCTGCTTTTTTTTATATAGGGATACAAAAAAAGCTAAACATCTCCCTAACACTGCTCACAACTCTAAACTAATCAAAATACAAAATCACGAAAATCTTTTTTTTGGTTTTGAAACTTTTCCAACTACTAGCAAGCAAATTTTGCATGTTATGCAACAACCAACCGAATTATTGATAAGAGACTATATGAAGAGAAAACTACCTACAATGGTAACTCAATCATTTATTAATCAAAGCTACAAGAGAGTGGAAAGAGTCTACCATGGTGGGGTGTCTCCCACCTAGCACTTTTAGTTTAAGTCCTTAAGTTGGACATTTGAGATGCTCTTTGTCATGATGGCTTGTGCTTGTACTCATCCTTGATTCTCCAAGGATCTTTGCTCCTCAAATGGTTGACAGAAATTCCAACCATCTTCATCAAGTTTGGATGGAGTTCCACCCAAGATATGAGCTCCCATAGTTGGTCTTCATGCTTTGATCCAGGATCCCATATCTTATTTTTGCACTCGTCTTCAAGTTGATCTTCATGCTTTTTCCGTTCGGGTGGTCAGCATATAGAATTCTCTTTAGTACACCAAGTATTCTTCCTAGACCCATACAAAGTAGCATGCTTGCTATCATGGTCCCTATGCCTTGAAAACTTGACCTCAATGATCCTAATTCCCAACTTCTGATGCACGGAAAACTTGTCTCGTGACAATTTTCCTTCGGCAAGTGTACCGAATTCGTCATCAAGTAAAAACTCACAATAGAGTGAGGTCGAATCCCACAGAGATTGATTGATCAAGCAATTTTAATTAGAGGAATGTTCTAGTTGAGCGAATCAGTATTTGAGTTGAGAATTGCAGAAAATAAAATGGCAGGAAGGTAAATAACAGAAGAAGTAAATTCTAGAAATAAAGAGCTGGAAATAAATGACGGAAAGTAAATTGCAGAATTGTAAATGGGAATGGGGTAATTGCTCATAAAAGTAAATGACAGAAATTAAAGAGAATGGGTAAGATCAGAAATGGTGAGTTCATTGGGCTCAGGAGATGTTGCATTCTTCGGATCAATTTCATTTTCATCTCTTCCTCAATCAATGCATTCATTAATCTCCTTGGCAATATTAAGTGATCGAATTATAATTCCTTGTAATTCGATCTCTCAAATCTTGATCAATAACCAATTCCTTGGTTAATTGCTCATGAGAAGAGATGAAGTATGGTCACTGATTATACCACATGCATTTCCCAAATCAAGTATTGAGAGGATTATAGTCACATATCCATCCAAACCCAATTTGGTCCAGCATGAGAAAGCATTTCTAGCATGATCTCTTCATTCTTCTTTCAAGGTTCAGAAGAGATCCAAGTTTGAATAGCTTCTTTTCCAAGATAACTATCCAATTGGATGAAGATCTAAAGCTTTCAAGTAAAATCAAAAGAACAGATCGAAGAAGAATAATGAAAACTAGTATTGATCCACCAAATTACAACAGAACTCCCTAACCCAATGAAAGGGATTTAGTTGTTCATAGCTCTGGAAAATGAAAGCAAAGATGGAGAATACATGATAAAAACAAAACTAGAAGTGCAGAGAATGGTAAAATACAGAGAGTAGTTTTCCCAATTTCCAATCTTTCTAATCAATTCAAAGCTACTCCTATATATACTACTCTTCTGATCTTCTAGTTGGCTCTCTAAGTCTTGGGTATGGGCCTTTGGATCTTGAGTTTGAAGCAGTTATCTTCTTCATTGAGCTTAGCTTTACTTGCAGAGAGAACGTGTGAAGTGGGCAGGGACTTTAGCTTAGGACGTTAGTGGTGTTAACGTTAAGTAAAAATGTAGGTTCGAGAACATTAGTGACAATCACCTTTTTCACTAACGTTCCTTACCCAAGTTAGAGCCACGTTAACCTCAACGTTAGTGGCACAAACGTTGCCACTAACGTTGCCTCTTGGTCCTTCACACACGTTATTGGGACTTACCTTTCCCAATAACGTTGAGAAGCCTCCCCCTTTCTTACGTTAGAGTCCACGTTAACTTAGTTAACGTGGCTCTTAACGTTAGCTTGCCAACCTTCGAGAACGTTAGTGACACTTACCTTTGTCACTAACGTTCCAATGTGCCCCTATCTCCCACGTTAGAGGCCACGTTAACCTAGTTAACGTGGCCTCTAACGTAGCAATGCTAGCCATCTCCAACGTTAGTGACAAAGGTGAATGTCACTAACGTTGGCTCATCATCTCTCTTCTTCACGTTAGCTTCCACGTTAACTAAGTTAACTTGGGAGTTAACGTGGCTCATTGTGGCTTGTGTGGTTCATTCCAACGTTAGTGACAAAGTTAGGTGTCACTAACGTTGGCGATCATATACTTTCTCCACATTGGCTTCCACGTTAACTAAATAAACGTGGAAGTTAACGTGGCTTGTGGAGGCTTGGCCAACGTTAGTGACAAAGGTGAATGTCACTAACGTTGGCTTCTCTTTTGCTTCTTAACGTTAGAAGCCACGTTAACTAAGTTAACGTGGCAACTAACGTGGCCACTTATGAGCTTGGCCCAACGTTAGTGACAAAGGTAAGTGTCACTAACGTTGGCTCCATTTTCTTTCCTCCATGTTAGAGTTCACGTTAACTTAGTTAACGTGACTCTTAACGTGGGCTATGATGGCTTCGAAGACATTATTGGCGATTACTTTTCTCAATCACTTTGCAAGCTAGCTCCCATTCCTACGTTAGAAGTCACGTTAGTGAGACTAACGTGGCTGCTAACGTGGTTCTTCCTTGCTTCCTTTGTCTTGAAATCAAGCAATAAAGTGCATCAAAATTCTAGTCCAAGTCATGGGAAATGCAACATCCAATTTTTTCATTAATTTCATGCAAAATCCTTATGAAATCATGTAAAGTGCACAATGTATGCTTGAATCAAGATGTAAGTGAATATCTACCCAAGACTAGCTTATTTTCTAAGGAAATGCATGAAACTACCTTAAAATTAGTAAAGAAAAGGTCAGTGAAACTGGCCAAAATGTCCTGGCATCACAACACCAAACTTAAAGCTTGCTTGTTCCTAAACAAGTACTGGAACAAGAGAATGATGAATGGAATGCCAAGAGAAATGAGTCATACTTGTGGAAGTCATGTCCCTGGTTTTATGGTGGTTTCATGCATAGCAACTTAGGTTCATTCCTGGCTTTCAGACCTTTATCATGTCCTAGAATTCTCACTGTGATTGCATCCCATGAGACTTTTATTCATTGATCCTTTTGTTGTCATTTCAGGGCTTATTTGTGTTCTTAAGCTAAGTGCTCTGTAAGGGGGCAACTCTTTAAAATAAGCTTTCAGCCAACACTCCCGAACCAGTTGGTTCAAGGTGCTAGGTGTTGAAGCACCCCTAAGGACTTACTTCCTCAAGTCTCTCCCCCATACATACACACCACAGGCACATGGTTTGTTTATTTTCTTTCTTGAGACCTTGGTGTCCAGCACCTCTTTGGGTTACTAAATGCTCTGTAGTGGGGGTTACTCTTGATAGTGGACTTTCAGCTGATAATCCCGAGTTAGTTAACCCAAGTTACCAAGTGATAAGGCACCCCTAAGAGCTTATTCATCCAAGTAAATCCCTCACACAGGAACACCACAGACACATGCTTCAAGATTAAAACCATTGGTGCCTAGCCTTATTGCTTACTCTTTTTCTTTTATTTTTCTACTTTCATTTTTCCCCTTTTTCTTATTAGGATCTTGTTATTTAGCTAGTCTCGTGTGTATGTTCAAAGCATAGTATTCATGACAGATAGTTGTCTTCCCACCTTGTGGTTGAACCAACTTAGCTAACTTATGATCACACCATAAACTCATGAACTTACTCCATAGTATGAACTCCACTCTGGTCTTTTGTAAACACTCATTCTCTTTTCATTTGATTTAAAGGATCAAGCATACAAGTAAGCCAAGTGATGATGCAGTGACATAAAGACTAGCAATCATAGACCTCTTCAACACAAAACTTTAAAAGATAGAATTTAAAAAGGTTCAAACTAATATGTAACTATTAATCAAGATTGCATTTGGACTTCCAATTTTCAACATTCTAAGTACATGGAATTAAGTGATAATACAACCTTCAGGTGATGGTTTCTAGTTGCCCTCTTTTTGTCATCATCCTGGTCTTTGCTACCTCACTTCCTTGGGTGAAGGTCACCATTTCCTCATAAGATTCCTGCAAAGTTATTGGAAGTTGCTTGTTCCTAAAGCACTCGAGAAACAGTTAGCTTGCATGTATGCTTGTGACTTATGAACTTAATTTGGTGTGTGAACACCAAACTTAGTTCCCTGCCTAGTACAGAACCTTGCATTTATGCATAGAACCTCATATCTTGTTGTTTAACAAAACAATTATTAACTAAAATCTAACTAAATCGAAGTGGTTTCCATTGATTGACTGGAGCTAGCAATGTGCTTTAGGAGTGGTGTGTGATTCTAACTGAATTCCTTTGGTGAAACACCAAACTTAGAATTACACTTTCACTCTTGGATTGTTTTGGTGTGGAACACCAAACTTAGCTTCTCGCAATATAGGGGAAACAACTTGTGAACTTTATTGAAATAAAAATGAAAAGGAAACTACCTGAGGTTGGGTTGCCTCCCAACAGAGCGCTTTTTTTATCACCGCTAGCTCGACGATTCCTCCTTTACTTGAGATGATACTTTACTCTGGGGTTTTCTCCCATGTTGCCCAGATAATGCTTGAGTCTTTGTCCGTTCACTGTAAAAGTCCTCTCTGAACCTTCATCCATGATTTCGATGTGTCCATATGGTGAGACCCTTGTGACAAGAAAAGGGCCGGACCACCTTGATTTGAGTTTTCCTGGGAACAGTCTTAATTTGGAATTGTAGAAGAGTACTTGCAGCCCTTTTTCGAAACTCCTTGGTGCAAGATGCAGGTCATGTCTTCTCTTTGCCTTCTCTTTGTATATTTTGGTATTTTCATAGGCTTGTGACCTGAATTCCTCCATCTCTTGCAGTTGCAAGATCCTCTTTGCACCAGTAGCAATGCTGTCAAAATTTAGTATCTTGATAGCCCAGAGAGATTTGTGTTCCAGCTCCAGTGGTAAATGACAAGCTTTCCCATACACCAGTTGATATGGGGACATTCCAAGTGGTGTTTTGAATGCTGTTCTGTATGCCCAAAGAGCATCATCTAGCTTCTTCGACCAATCTTTTCTTGATGCACCTACAGTCAGTCTTTTCCAGAATCCTCTTTAGCTCTCTGTTGGATATCTCAGTTTGTCCACTTGTTTGGGGATGGTAAGGCGTGGCTACCTTGTGTCTTACCCCATATCGTAGGAGAAGAGCCTCTAGTGGTCTGTTGCAAAAATAGCTCCCTCCATCACTGATGAGTGCTCGTGGAACTCTAAACCGGATAAAGATATTCTTTCTGAGGAAGTTCATGACCACCTTGTTATCATTCGTTGGGGTTGCAATAGCCTCTACCCACTTAGAAACGTAATCCACTGCTACCAAGATGTACTTGTTTGCATATGAGGTTGGGAATGGTCCCATGAAATCGATTCCCCACACATCAAACAGTTCTAGTTCCAAGATGAAATTTTGTGGCATCTCATTTCTTTTGGGCAAGTTCCCAGATCTTTGGCATTTATTGCAGCTTTTCACTAGTTCTTTGGCATCCTTGAAAAGGGTGGGCCAAAAGAATCCGCTTTGTGACACCTTAGCTGCAGTTCTTTCCCCTCCAAAGTGGCCTCCATAGCATGAGCCGTGGCAATTCCATAGGACCTCTCGTCCTTCTTCTTCCGAAACATATCTTCTAAGGATTCCATCTGAACACTTCTTGAATAGATATGGCTCATCCCAGACAAAGTACTTTGCATCATTCATGAGCTTCCTTTTTTTATGTTTATTGATCTCTGGAGGCAAGGCCCCAGTTGCCTTGAAGTTGGCAATGTCTGCGAACCATGGTGCTTTGTGAACTGTCATCAACTGCTCATCAGGGAAGAGCTCGTTCACACTTGTATCAGGTGCTCCACCTTTATCGTGAGGAATCCTGGATAGGTGATATGCTGCCTTGTTCTCCACTCATTTCTTGTCTCTGATTTCAATATTGAATTCCTACAACAATAAGATCCATCTTATTAGTCTTGGTTTTGATTCTTGCTTGGCAAACAAATATTTAAGTGCTGTGTGATCTGTAAAAACAATCACTTTAGCGCCAATGAGGTACGATCTAAACTTGTCAAATGCAAAAACTATTGCTAGCAACTCCTTTTCAGTAGTGGTATAATTTCTTTGAGTATCATTAAGGACTTTGCTCGCATAGTATATCACATGGACTAAGTTATCTTTCCTCTGTCCTAACACTGCCCCAACTGCAAAATCAGATGCGTCACACATCAATTCAAATGGTAAGTTCCAATCAGGTGGGGAAACGATAGGAGCAGAGGACAACCTCATTTTCAAATTTTTAAATGCTAACATGCATGTTTCATCGAAGATAAATGGTGTATCAGATACAAGAAGATTGCTTAAGGGCTTGGCTATCTTTGAAAAATCTTTAATAAACCTTCTGTAAAAACCCGCATGCCCTAAAAAGCTCCTAATTGCCTTGACATCACTGGGTGGAGGAAGTTTTTTAATAAGTTCCACTTTAGCCCTGTCCACTTCAATGCCTTGGTTAGAAAGCTTATGGCCAAGGACTATTCCTCCTGTCACCATAAAGTGACATTTCTCCCAGTTTAAGACCAGATTGGTCTCTTGGCACCTTTTCAATACCAAGGCAAGGTGATTCAGGCAGCTAGTAAAGGAATCTCCGAATACTGAGAAATCATCCATAAAAACTTCAATGAATTTCTCTATTATATCTGAAAAGATGGAAAGCATGCAGCGTTGGAAAGTCGCAGGTGCATTACATAACCCAAATGGCATGCGCCTGTAGGCAAACACTCCATATGGACAAGTAAATGAAGTTTTCTCTTGGTCTCTGGGATCAACCACTATTTGGTTATATCCTGAATAACCATCAAGAAAACAGTAATATGCGTGTCCTGCGAGTCTTTCCAACATATGATCCATGAAAGGGAGGGGAAATGATCCTTTCGTGTAGCCTCATTGAGTTTTTGATAGTCTATGCACATCCGCCATCCTGTAACGGTCCTTGTAGGAATTAGTTCGTTCCTCTCATTGGGAACTACAGTGATTCCTCCCTTTTTGGGAACGACATGCACGGGGCTGACCCAGGGGCTGTCCGAGATTGGGTAAATGACTCCTCCCTGCCATAGCTTCATAACCTCCTTCTGTACCACTTCCTTCATGATTGGGTTCAGCCTTCTCTGGGATTGAATGGATGGTTTGGCATCATCTTCCAACAGTATCTTATCCATGCATATGGCTGAACTGATTCCCTTCAAGTCAGCAAGGGTCCATCCAATGGCGTCCTTATGCTTCAGCAATACTTGGAGTAGTTCATCCTCTTGATCTTGACTGAGGGATGAGTTTATGATTACCGGGTAGCTTTCATTCTTTCCTAGGTATGCATATTTGAGTGTGGGTGGTAGTGCTTTGAGCTCAAGTTTGGGTGCCTCTATCTTTTCATCCTCTTCCTTTGGTGCATCTTGTATGCCAATCTCTGTTGTTGCAACCTCTTCACTTGATGTATACTCCTCCTCTATTAACCTTTCGGGCTCTTCTTCTTCAAAATTCTCCTGTGCTTCCTCTTCAAGTGAGTCCAACCTCATACATTCCCCCAATTATTCTGGTGGGTAATTCATCGCCTTGAACACATTGAATGTCATCTTTTCATTGTGTAATCTCAGGGTGAGATCACCTTTTTGGACATCAATGACAGCTCTAGCTGTGGCCAAGAATGGCCTTCCCGGGATGATGGAGGTCTTGGCTTCCTCCTGCATGTCCAGTACTACAAAATCTACCGGGAATATGAAGTCTCCCACTTTTACCAGCAGATCCTCTACTACGCCATGAGGGAATTTGAACGATCGGTCTGCCAGTTGTAAGGCAATTTTTGTTGGTTTAGCCTCCTCGATTTTCATCTTCCTTATCATAGCCACTGACATCAAATTGATGCTGGCTCCTAAGTCACAAAGAGCCTTCTCCACTGTGATTTCCCCTATAATACAACGAATCTGAAAACTCCTGGGATCCTTCAATTTCTGGGGCAGTTTGTGCTGAATGATAGCACTACATTCTTCTGTTAATATCACAGTCTCGTTGTTCTTCTAGCTTCTTTTCTTAGTCATGAGCTCCTTTAAGAACTTGGCATAGAGTGGCATTTGTTCTATGGCTTCAGCAAAGGGTATGTTGATTTGCAGTTTCTTGAAGATTTCCAAAAATCTCGAAAACTGGTTGTCGTCCCCCTTCTTCTTTAATTGCTGAGGGTATGGGACTCTTGGGCCATCTGGCTTCAGCACTCCTTCCCCTTTTAATGAACTCAAAGTGGGAACTCGAGCTTCATCCTGCTCTTCTTCCTCTTTATTTGAGTCGTTTTCTTGTGGTTTTTGGGGGGTTTCCTTCAGTTCCTTCCCACTCCAAAGGGTGATAGCCTGACATTCCTCCCTTTGGGTTGAAGTAGTGTTGCGGCGAAGGTCGTGGCTGGGGATTTGCTTGAACAAGTAGCCAATTTGTGTCTCAAGTTTCTTGAAGGCAGCATCCTAATTCTGCATATTGGACATCACTTCTTCTCGGAATGATTTACTGTCTTGAATCTCTTTGCCTATGCCTTCAAGTAGATTCTCAATCCTTAAGAGTCTGTCATCAAATGATGGTAGATTGGGATTAGAGGTGGAAGGATGAGGAGGGTTATTTTGGCCTTGGTAAAGGTGTTGAGAGGGTTGGTTATGTGGGTGCTGATATGGTCTAGATGTGAAATGTTGGTGGGCTGCATTGTTGTTGGGATTTGAAGGTCTTTGATCTGGGCCTTGGTCTTGTTGATTTCTCCACCCAAAGTTTGGGTGATTCCTCCATCCAGGGTTGTAGGTCTTGGAGTGTGGATCACGGTTTTGCCTAGGTGAATTCCCAATGTAGTTGGCTTGCTCCTGACTACCCTCCGCTTCTTCATTCACTCCTTCTTGGGTTGTTGATGAAGTGGTGATTGCTGCTACTTGGTTCCTCTCTATCTTCTTGGTGAGGTCAGCCAGCTGCTTGGTAATGAGCTTGTTTTGGGCTAGCAGAGCATCTACATTGTTTAGCTCCATTACTCCTCTAGTGTTGCCTCTTTCAGAAGCATAGAAATAGTCATTCTCTACTACTGTTTCAAACACAGCATAAAACTCGCAAACAAAAGAACAGATTGAACCAAAAATGCTTAAGCACAACTTCCCCAAAGAAATCGAAGCGTAGAAAGCACGATCTCATGGAAAGGTCTGAACTCAAGCAGGGGCATTGTTCATACCCTGGGTCGAGCTACATAATCCGGATTGGATGAAGACAAGAATGACCGACCTCTTGTAAGGTTGGACGACACCGACCTCTTCCTAAAAGAGTTCGGCCAAATCACCAGAAGCCCAAAATATGCCCAGGACAGAAACACACAGCCCACCTCAAAAGCAGCTGGCGGCAAGATAGATGATCTCACCAAAAGATAAGATAAGATAACAAACTTATCACAAGGGAGGTCACTCAACACTACTATAAATACACTGGAGCACCCAGGTATAACTCATACTCTGAGTCTACAAAAAACCTGCCTAAAGCACGTGCTAACTTAAGCATTAGAGTCTCTTGCAGGTACCACCACCCTCTGATGACTAAGGATCAGCAGCATCTCCAACTCTACCAGGTCGGACACAGCAGCACCGACCAGCACAGAAGATCTCGTTCGAGATCGACCTTCAGTTTCAGGTAACCCTCGGAACACTAACCATTATCCACCATACCAACCAAATTACCCCCAAGAACCACTACCTCAATATACACCATCTCCATACCCTTATCAAGAAGAACCACCTTCGTATTATGAGCCCTTTCTCCCAACAAATGAACCCTCCTATCCACCCCAAGCTCCCATAGTTGATACCTTTGGTGTTATTCGCCAAGGGCAAAGAGAGCTTCAAACCACACTTACCGCTACTCTCACTGGTCTCACCTCTACTCTCCAAGCTCTTATATCCCGTGTGGATCCACATAATGATCTCTCCATCCACCACCACACTCCATGAAAGAACACCCATATCCATCAATCCAAGAGCAACATGATCCCAATTATGCTATTGACATGGAACAAGAGAGAAAGGATCGTCTTAGGGACTTAATGGATCGGATTCACGCATATATACTTCGAGAGAAGCAAGAAGAGGCCCAAAAGGTGGAGGTAGTAGAGACCCTTGAAGATGAAGGAACAGTTAAAGAATTAGGGGAGGTTGAACAAAAGGGAAGTTCCATCATTGAAGACAATTCTACACTAAGTGATATTAAAGACCTTGTTGAAACTTCTTCCATCGTATGTGAAAGCAATGTTGAGGAAGAATGTCTACACCCTCCAACACATGACTTGATCAAAGAGGAAGAGTTGGAAGAAATTAACAAGAAAGTAGGAATTGAAGGAAGTTGTCAAGCGGTGGAAGACATCAAGAAGGAGTTTGATTTTGTACTAGAGCAAGTGGAGAAAGTTGAAATTATCAAAGAAGAGGAAGTGGTTGAAGACTTAGGAGACGCGGAACCTCCATGGAAAACTCAAGTCATAGAGCCTTCTACCAAGACGTTTGAATTTGATGTTGAGGAAGGTGTACGACCTCCAAAGCATATCATGGTTGAAGACTTTGAGGAGGTTGATCATGAGATGGATTCAATAATTGATAATTTTTTATCTACAATTGAATCCTCTCCCATTGGACTTGAAGAAGAGGTTAATGTTGAAGAAGCTTGTCAAGAGGTGGAGATCATCAAAGAGGAGCCCAAGAGAGTGAAGCATACATTGGCAGGGCCGCCACTGGAGACACCTCTCCCGAAGCCATCACCATACATTCTTTCATTCAAGTGGGTAAATCTCTTCCCCTTATGCTTTAATTTCTCACTTGCATACAGTTTGCTTAACACAGATGGACAACTTAGAGCTCTTTGTGGTTGTAATAGCAAAAGGGGGATGGTTAGTGGTAAGCAATACAATCCTAGGTTTGTTATGGTTAGATGCTCAAGGTCTAAGTGCAATGGTTGGTATAGTTCTCAATTGATTGGGTCTAGGAAGTTGTTGGGATGCCTCAGTGAGAATTCAGATTACTTGCCACCTGGTTGGAACAATGATGATCAACTTAGAGACAGGAGTAGAAACAAGGTTGGGATCTCGGCATACAAGAGGATCAACTTTGGAAGCTTAAAGCTTGTGAAGAACTTCATCAAGGCTTGGTGAATTCACTAGGAAATGTTGGAGCTTATTGGAAGTCCAAGCGTTGGTGGATGTTTCTGGATGAGTTCAAGCACAAGCCACCATGGAAAGGAGCTCACCAAATGTCCAACTTAAGGACGTTAACTAAAAGTGCTAGGCGGGAGACACCCCACCATGGTAAATTCTTCTTATTTTCTCTTTTATTTATATTAGTAATAAATTGAATTTTTATTCTTAGTTAGGATTATTTCATTTAAGCTATGGTTTCACTTATTTAATAAAATTTGGCTTTACTTTGGTACCTTAAAAGTTTATTTAAAAAAAAAATAAATAAATAAATAAAAAGAAAAAAACAAATAAAAAAAAGGGGCCACGCGCACGCGTCATATTGAATGTTACTCTCTGATACAATTTTCCTGAGAGTTGTGCTCGAACTGTGCGGGTGTCGGGTGATGTGCCTAGCGCATAACCCACCCCACACGTACGCGTTACCCAGCCAATTCGTCTTTTTATGCGTATGCGTGAGCGACGCTTACGCGTCGTATTCTCAACCTGCTATCCACGCGTACGCATGGACGATGCTTACGCGTTGTTTTTCTTCCCCGATTCCTTTTTTCTTCTTTCTCCTCTCATTTATTATTCTTTCCTCTTCCTTTTTCACTTTCTTCTCCTCCCTTCTCATCCTTATTCTCTTTCATTCTCTTTTACTTATTGCATTTGCATACTTTCATTCATTTCATTTTAACTTTGTGCATGTTTTTATTTTCTTTTCTAAGTTTGCTATTTTTCCATTAGTGTTGAATTTTCTTACTCACCTGTTGAATATGCTTGCATTGTTTTGGTGCTTAGTGAATGATGAATGGGAAATTGATGGTAAAGAATTTCACTAATGAAATCTCGTTACAAGTATAGTTTCTAAACCAACAATAATCCTTTCACACAAAAATTTGTTTGTCACAAGTAACAAACCCCTAATAAATCTAATAATCGAAGTATTTAAACCTCGGGTCGTCTCTCAAAAGAATTGCAAGGTAGTGTTCTTGTTATTGGTTATGAGTTGTATGTTTTGGGGTTTTGAATGAGGAACATGAAAAGTAAATGGCAATGGAATTCAAATGATAAAATGGTCTTGGCAAGGTTTGGTGGTCAAGGATCTCTATCCTTATCACTAACCACAACATGATAATTGCAAGGATCAATCCCATTAAATCATCCTCTAACAAGTAAAGGAAAGTCAAATGAGCTATATTAATCTAAGTCCATAAGTCCTAGCTATTCACTAATTGAATTAATGAGAGCTAGAGTCAATGGCTATCAATTTACCAATCACTTGGACATTAGTAACTTGATGAGCGGATAATTTATACGCTTTTTGGCATTGTTTTTACATAGTTTTTAGTATGATTTAGTTAGTTTTTAATATATTTTTAGTAGTTTTTAAATAAAAATCACATTTCTGGACTTTACTATGAGTTTGTGTGTTTTCCTATGATTTCAGATATTTTCTGGCTGAAATTGAGGGACTTGAGCAAAAATCAGATTCAGAGGTTGAAGAAGGACTGCAGATGTTGTTGGATTCTAACCTCCCTGCACTCAAAGTAGATTTTCTGGAGCTATAGAACTCCAAATGGCGCGCTCTCAATTGCGTTGGAAAGTAGACATCGAGGGCTTTCCAGCAATATATAATAGTCTATATGTTTCTCGAGTTTAGACGACGCAAACTGGCGTTCAACGCCAGCTTTCTGCCCTATTTTGGAGTCAAACGCCAGAAACAGGTTGCAAAGCAGAGTTAAACGCCAGAAACACATTACAAATAGGTGTTTAACTCCAAAAAGAGTCTCTACACATGAAAGCTTAATGCTCAGCCCAAGCACACACCAAGTGGGCCTGGGAGTGGATTTCTGCATCATTTACTTATTTCTGTAAACCCTAGTAACTAGTTTAGTATAAATAGAACTTTTTACTATTGTATTTACATCTTGGGATGTTTAGTTCTTAGATCATGGGGGCTGGCCTCTCAGCCATGCCTGGACTTTGTTCTAATGTATTTTCAATGGTAGAGTTTTTACACACCATAGATTAAGGTGTGGAGCTCTGCTGCTCCTTGAGTATTAATACAAAGTACTACTATTTTTCTATTCAATTCAAGTTTATTCCTATTCTAAGATATTCATTCGCACCCAAGAACATGATGAATGTGATGATTATGTGACGCTCATCACCATTCTCACCCATGAACGCGTGCCTGACAACCACTTCCGTTCTACATGAAGACGAGACAGAATGAGTATCTCTTAGATATCTAATACATGGAACCGAGTCCGAGATATTAGAGTCTTCGTGGTATAAGTTAGAACCCATGGATGGCCATTCCTGAGATCCGAAAAGTCTAAACCTTGTCTGTGGTATTCCGAGTAGGATCTGGGAAGGGATGGCTGTGACGAGCTTCAAACTCGCGAGTGCTGGGCGTAGTGACAGACGCAAAAGGATAGTAAATCCTATTCCAGTATGATCGAGAACTGACAGATGATTAGCCATGCAGTGACAGCGCATTGGACCATTTTCACAGAGAGGATGGGATGTAGTCATTGACAACGGTGATGCCCTACATACAGCTTGCCATGGAAGGGAGTAGGAATGATTGGATGAAGACAGCAGGAAAGCAGAGGTTCAGGAGGAACAAAAGCATCTCTATACGCTTATCTGAAATTCTCACCAATGAATTACATAAGTATCTCTATCCTAGTTTATATTTCATTTATATTTTTATTATCAATTCACCATAACCATTTGAATCCACCTGACTGAGATTTACAAGGTGACCATAGCTTGCTTCAAGCCGACAATCTCCGAGGGATCGACCCTTACTCACGTAAGGTTTATTACTTGGACGACCCAGCGCACTTGCTGGTTAGTTGTGCGAATTTGTGACAAAGTGTGATTCACATTTGAGAGCACCAAGTGTTTAGCGCCATTGTTGATGATCGCAATTTCGTGCACTAAATTTTTGGCGCCGTTGCCGGGGATTGTTCGAGTTTGGACAACTGACGGTTCATCTTGTTGCTCAGATTATGTAATTTTATTTTATTTTTAAGCTCTTTTATTTCTTATTTTTGAAAAATATAAAAAATTTTTTAAATAGTTTTTCAAAAAAAAATTTAATTTATGTTCTTCAGAATTTTTAAGAAGGAATTCTAGCGGTTCATGAAGCATGTTGAAGCCTGGCTGGCTGTAAAGCCATGTCTAATTCATTTGGACTGGGGCTTCCACCTATCAGCATAGAATGAAGTTGGATGAAGTATTAGTTGTTGTATGCCTGATTTGTATGCTGAAGCTTGGCTGGCCATTGGCCATGTCTAGTGTTTTGGACCGGAGCTTTCACTGAAAGCTTGGCTGGCTAGTAAGCCATGTCTAATTCCTGGACCAGAGCTTTAGACTAACATTGCAGATTCTTGGAATTCTTATTGAAAATTTTGAAATCCTTATTTTCTTTTTCCAATTAATTTTCGAAAAATACCAAAAGAATAATAAAATCATAAAATCAAAAATAATTTGATGTTTCTTGTTTGAGTCTAGTGTCAAATTGTAAATTTGGTGTCAGTTGCATGTTTGTTTCTTTCTTGCATTTTTCGAAAATTCATCATGCATTCTTCATGATCTTCAAGTTGTTCTTGATGAATCCTCTTGTTTGATCTTTATGTTTTCTTGTTTTGCATCTTTTCTTGTTTTTCATGTGCATTTTCAATTTGTTAGTGTCTAATTATTGAAAATTTCTAAGTTTGGTGTCTTGCATGTTTTTCTTTTCTTAAAAATTTTCAAAAATAAGTTCTTGGTGTTCATCTTGACATTCAAAGTGTTCTTGGTGTTCATCTTGACATTCATAGTGTTCTTGCATGCATCATTTGTTTTGATCCAAAACTTTCATGCATTGAGTCTTTTTATTGTTTTTCTCTCTCATCATTAAAAATTCAAAAATAAAAAAATATCTTTCCCTTTTTCACTCATAAATTTTCGAAAATTTGAGTTGACTTTTTTCAAAAATTTTTAAAATTTAGTTGTTTCTTATGAGTCAAATCAAATTTTCAATTTAAAAATTCTATCTTTTTCAAAAATCAAATCTTTTTCATTTTTCTTTTATGATTTTCGAAAATTTATAAAATCAATTTTTAAAATCTTTTTCTTATTTTATTTCATAATTTCAAAACCTTTACTAACAATTAATGTGATTGATTCAAAAATTTCAAGTTGTTACTTGCCTACTAAGAAAGATTCAATCTTTAAATTTTAAAATCATATCTTTTTAAATTTCTTTTTCAAATCTTTTTCAATTTAAGTTTCAATCATATCTTTTTCAAAATTAATTTCAAAATCTTTTCTAACTTCTTATCTTTTCAAAATTAAATTTCAAATCCTTTCCAACTAATCCTATCTTTTTGTTTCAATCATATCTTTTTCAAAACTACCTAACTAACTCTCTCTCTAATTTTTGAAAATCACCTTCCCTCTTTTTCAAAATTTCTTTTTAATTAACTATTTATTTTAAATTTTAATTTGATTTAATTTTATTTTTCTTTTTAAATTTTTGAATTTTTATTTTAAATTCAAATTAAAAACAAAAATATTTTTATTTTAATTTATTTAATTTTTGAATTCTTTCATCTCTTATCTCCTTCTATTTAACTATTCACTACTAATACTTCTCTTCCACCCAAAATTCGAACACCATCTTCCTCTCTGTGTTCGAGTTTTTCTCTTCCCCTTCTTTTATTCTTCTCTTCTTATACTTACATAAGGAATCTCTATACTGTGACATAGAGGATTTCATATTTTCTTTTCTGTTTTCTTCTTTTTCATATGAGTAGGAACAAGGATAAGAACATTCTTGTTGAAGCTAATCCTGAACCTGAAAGGACTCTAAAGAGGAAGCTAAGGGAAGCTAAAGCACAACTCTCTGGAGAAAATCTGACAGAAATTTTCGAAAAAGAAGGAGACATGGCTGAAAATAATAACAATGCAAGGAAGATGCTTGGTGACTTTACTGCACCAAATTCCAATTTACATGGAAGAAGCATATCAATCCCTGCCATTGGAGCAAACAATTTTGAGCTAAAACCTCAATTAGTTTCTCTGATGCAACAGAACTGCAAGTTTTATGGACTCCCATCAGAAGATCCTTTTCAGTTCTTAACTGAATTCTTGCAAATCTGTGATACTGTTAAGACCAATGGGGTTGATCTTGAGGTCTACAGGCTTATGCTTTTCCCGTTTGCTGTAAGAGACAGAGCTAGAATATGGTTGGACTCTCAACCTAAAGACAGCCTGAACTCTTGGGATAAGCTGGTCACGGCTTTCTTAGCCAAGTTCTTTCCTCCTCAAAAGCTTAGTAAGCTTAGAGTGGATGTTCAAACCTTCAAACAGAAAGAAGGTGAGTCCCTCTATGAAGCTTGGGAGAGATACAAGGAACTGACCAAAAAGTGTCCTTCTGACATGCTTTCAGAATGGACCATCCTGGATATATTCTATGATGGTCTGTCTGAATTATCTAAAATGTCATTGGACCATTCTGCAGGTGGATCTATTCACCTAAAGAAAACGCCTGTAGAAGCTCAAGAACTCATTGACATGGTTACAAATAACCAGTTCATGTACACTTCTGAAAGGAATCCTATGAGTAATGGGACGCCTATAAGGAAGGAAGTTCTTGAAATTAATACTCTGAATGCCATATTTGCTTAGAATAAAATATTGACTCAGCAAGTCAATATGATCTCTCAGAGTCTGAATGGATTGAAGGAATCATCCAACAGTACTAAAGAGGCATCTTCTAAAGAAGAAGCTTATGATCCTGAGAACCCTGCAATAGCAGAGGTGAATTACATGGGTGAACCCTATGGAAACACCTATAATCCCTCATGGAGAAATCATCCAAATTTCTCATGGAAGGATCAACAAAAGCCTCAACAAGCCTTTAATAATGGTGGAAGAAATAGGTTTAGCAATAGTAAGCCTTTTCCATCATCCACTTAGCAACAGACAGAGAATTCTTAGCAGAATCTATCTAGCTTAGCAAATATAGTCTCTGATCTATCTAAGGCCACTTTAAGTTTCATGAATGAAATAAGATCCTCTATTAGAAATTTGGAGGCACAAGTGGGCCAGCTGAGTAAAAGGCTCACTGAAATTCCTCTTAGTACTCTCCCAAGCAATACAGAAGAAAATCCAAAGAGAGAGTGCAAGGCCATTGATTTGACCATCATGGCCGAACCTACAAGGGAGGAGGAGGACGTGAATCCTAGTGAGGAAGACCTCCTGGGACGTTCAGTGACCAATAAGGAGTTTCCCTTTGAGGAACCAAAGGAATCTGAGGCTCATCTAGAGACCATAGAGATTCCATTGAACCTCTGATGAGTATTCTTCTTCTGAAGAGAATGAAGATGTTACTGAAGAGCAAGTTGCTAAGTATCTTGGTGCAATCATGAAGCTGAATGCCAAATTATTTGGTAATGAGACTTGGGAAGATGAACCTCCCTTGCTCACCAATGAACTAAATGCATTGGATAGGCAGAAATTACCTCAAAAGAAACAGGATCCTGGCAAATTCTTAATACCCTGTACCATAGGCACCATGACCTTTGAGAAAGCTCTGTGTGACCTTGGGTCAGGCATAAACTTAATGCCACTCTCTGTAATGGAGAAACTTGGGATCTTTGAGGTGCAAGCTGCCAGAATCTCATTAGAGATGGCAGACAACTTAAGAAAACAGGCTTATGGACAAGTAGAGGACGTGTTAGTACAGGTTGAAGGCCTTTACATCCTTGCTGATTTCATAATCCTAGACACTGGAAGGATAAGGATGAATCCATCATCCTTGGAAGACCCTTCCTAGCCACAGCAAGAGCTGTGATTGATGTGGACAGAGGAGAGTTGATCCTTCAACTGAATGAGGACTACCTTGTGTTTAAAACTCAAGGATCTCCTTCTGTAACCATGGAGAGGAAGCATGAAAAGCTTCTCTCACTGCAGAGTCAACCAAAGCCCCCACAGTTAAACTCTAAGTTTGGTGTTGGGAGGCCACAACCAAACTCCAAGTTTGGTGTTGAACCCCCACATTCAAACTCTAAGTTTGGTGTTGGGAGGTTCCAACCTTACTTTGATTACCTGTGAGGCTCCATGAGAGCTCACTGTCAAGCTATTGACATTAAAGAAGCGCTTGTTGGGAGGCAACCCAATGTTATTTAATTATATTTAATTTTTTTTATTTTTATTTCATGTTTTATTAGGTTGATGATCATGTGGAGTTACAAAAACTACTGAAAAATCAAAAACAGAATAAAAAACAGCATTAAAAATAGCACACCCTAGAGGAGGAGCATTCTAGCATTTAAACGCCAGAAACAAGCATCTGTCTGGTGTTTAACGCCAGAAACAAGCACCACACTGGCGTTTAACGCCAGAAACAAGCATCTACCTGGCGTTAAATGCCAGAAACAGGCTACATTTGGGTGTTTAACGCCAGAAACAAGTAGCAGTCTGGCGTTAAACGCTAGGATTGCACAGTAAAGGCATTTTACACGCCTAATTGGAGCAGGGATGTTAAGTCCTTGGCCCCACTGGATCTGTGGACCCCACAGGATCCCCACCACTTCTTCTCTCCTCTTCATACCTTTTCATAACTCTCTTCCCCAAATACCCTTCACCAATCACCTCCACACCTCTTCCAAAACCATCATACAAACCACCTACACCCACCCACTCAAATTCAAACCATCACTCCTTCCTTTTCACGCATCACACCCCCTTATCCGAATTCACATATCTCCCTCCATCTCCTCCATTTTCTTCTTCTTCTACTACTTTCTTTCTTCTTTTGCTCAAGGACGAGCAAACCTTTTAAGTTTGGTGTGGAAAAAGCATTGCTTTTTTGTTTTTCCATAACCACTAATGCCTCAAGGGATGCACTTTCCTCCACAGAACTATTGGGAGCAAATCAACACCTCCCTAAGAGAATTAAGTTCCAATATGGGACAACTAAGGATGGAGCACCAAGAGCACTCCATCATCCTCCATGAGATTAGAGAAGATCAAAGAGCTATGAGGGAGGAGCAAAAAAGACAAGAAAGAGACATAAAGGAGCTCAAGAACACCATTGGTTCTTCAAGAAGAGGAAGACGCCACCCTCACAAAGGTGGACCCGTTCCTTAATCTCCTTGTTTTTATTTCTCTATTTTTTGTTTACTATGCTTTATGTTTATTTATGTTTGTGTCTTATTACATGATCACTAGTGTCTAAGTGTCTATGTCTTGAAGCTATGAATGTCCTTTGAATCCATCACCTCTCTTAAATGAAAAATGTTTTAATTACAAAAGAACAAGAAGTACATGATTTCGAATTCATCCTTGAAACTAGTTTAATTATTTTGATATGGTGACAATACTTTTTGTTTTCTGAATGAATGCTTGAACAGTGCATATGTCTTTTGATATTGTGGTTTATGAATGTTAAATATGTTGGCTCTTGAAGAAAAAGGAAAAAGGAGAAATGTTATTTGATGATCTGAAAAATCATAAAAATGATTCTTGAAGCAAGAAAAAGCAGTGAAGAACAAAGCAGAAAAAATACGAAAAAATAGAAAGAAAAAGAAAAAGCAAGCAGAAAAAGCCAAGAGCTCTTTAAACCAAAAGGCAAGAGCAAAAAGCCAGTAACCCTTTAAACCAAAAGGCAAGGGTAAAAAAAAAAGGATCCAAGGCTTTGAGCATCAGTGGATAGGAGTGCCTAAAGGAATAAAATCCTGGCCTAAGCGGCTAAACCAAGCTGTCCCTAACCATGTGCTTGTGGCGTGAAGGTGTCAAGTGAAAACTTGAGACTGAGCGGTTAAAGTCGAGGTCCAAAGCAAAAGAAGAGTGTGCTTAAGAACCCTGGACACCTCTAATTGGGGACTTTAGCAAGGCTGAGTCACAATCTGAAAAGGTTCACCCAGTTATGTGTTTGTTACATTTATGTATCCGGTGGTAATACTGGAAAACAAAGTGCTTAGGGCCACGGCCAAGACTCATAAAGTAGCTGTGTTCAAGAATCAACATACTGAACTAGGAGAATCAATAACACTATCTAAATTCTAAGTTCCTATAGATGCCAATCAACATACTGAACTAGGATAAGCAATTTGCCCGCTTTGCAGACTATCTCAGGACTCTTGAAATAAAGATTCCGTTTGCAGAGGCACTTGAGCAAATACCCTCTTATGCCAAGTTCATGAAAGATATCTTGAGTCATAAGAAGGATTGGAGAGAAACTGAAAGAGTTCTCCTCACTAAAGAATGCAGTGCAGTCATTCTAAAAAGCTTCCCAGAAAAGCTTAAAGATCCCGAGAGCTTTATGATACCATGCATATTAGAGGGTAACTGCACCAAGACAGATCTATGTGATCTTGGGGCAAGCATCAACCTAATCCCTGCATCCACTATCAGAAAGCTTGGCTTGACTGAAGAGGTCAAACCAACCCGGATCTGTCTTCAACTTGCTGATGGCTCCATTAAATACCCATCAGGCATAATTGATGACATGATTGTCAAGGTTAGGCCATTTGCCTTCCCTGCTGACTTTGTAGTGCTGGAAATGGTGGAGCACAAGAGTGCAACTCTCATTTTAGGAAGACCATTCCTAGCAACTGGACGAACCCTCATTGACGTCCAAAAAGGGGAGATAACCCTGAGAGTCAATGAGGATGAGTTTAAGCTGAATGTTGTCAAAGCTATGCAACATCCAGACACATCAGACGACTGCCTGGGCATTGATAATATTGACTCCCTGGTGGAAGAGGTCCATATGACTGAGAGTCTCGAATCAGAGCTAGAGGACATTTTTAAAGATGTTCAGCCTGATCTGGAGGAACCAGAGGAAATAAAAGAACCTCTGAAAACTCCTCAGGAAGAGGAGAAACCTCCTAAACCCGAGCTCAAACCACTACCACCATCCCTGACATATGCATTTCTGGGAGAAGGTGACACTTTTCCTGTAATCATAAGCTTTGTTTTAGGGCCACAGGAAGAGAAAGCACTAATTCAGGTGCTAAAGACACACAAGACAGCTCTTGGGTGGTCCATAAGTGATCTTAAGGGCATTAGCCCAGCCAGATGCATGCACAAGATCCTATTGGAGGATGATGCTAAGCTAGTGGTTCAACGACAGAGGCGGCTAAATCCCACCATGAAGGAGGTGGTGCAGAAAGAGGTCACTAAGTTACTAGAGGCTGGGATTATCTATCCTATTTCTGATAGCCCCTAGGTGAGTCCTATCCATGTTGTCCCTAAGAAGGGAGAAATGACAGTGGTTCATAATGAAAAGAATGAACTGGTTCCTACAAGAACAGTTACATGGTGGCGTATGTGTATTGACTACAAAAGGCTCAATACAGCCACCAGGAAGGATCATTTTCCTTTACCATTCATAGACCAGATGCTAGAGAGACTAGCAGGTCATGAATATTACTGCTTTTTAGATGGCTATTCAGGTTACAACCAAATTGCAGTAGATCCTCAGGACCAAGAGAAAACAGCATTCACATGTCCTTCTGGAGTGTTTGCCTACAGAAAGATGCCTTTTGGTCTGTGTAATGCACCTGCAACCTTTCAGAGGTGCATGCTCTCTATCTTCTCTGATATGGTAGAGAAGTTTCTGGAAGTCTTCATGGATGACTTTTCAGTATTTGGAGACTCATTCAGCTCCTGCCTTAACCATTTAGCACTTGTTCTGAAAAGATGCCAAGAGACCAACCTAGTTTTAAATTGGGAAAAATGTCACTTTATGGTGACTGAAGGGATTGTTCTTGGGCATAAAATTTCAAACAAGGGAATAGAGGTGGATCAAGCTAAAGTTGAAGTAATTGAAAAATTACCACCACCTGCCAATGTTAAGGCAATCAGAAGCTTTCTGGGGCATGCAGGATTCTATAGGAGGTTTATAAAAGATTTTTCAAAAATTGCAAAACCTCTGAGCAATCTGCTAGCTGCTGACACGCCATTTGTGTTTGACACAAAGTGTCTGCAGGCGTTTGAGACCCTGAAAGCTAAGCTGGTCACAGCACCAGTTATTTCTGCACTAGACTGGACATTACCCTTCGAACTAATGTGTGATGCCAGTGACCATACCATTGGTGCAGTATTGGGACAGAGGCATAACAAGCTTCTGCATGTCATTTATTATGCTAGCAGTGTTTTAAATGATGCCCAGAAAAATTACACAACCACAGAAAAAGAATTACTTGCAGTGGTTTATGCCATTGACAAGTTTAGATCCTACTTAGTAGGATCAAAAGTGATTGTGTATACTGACCATGTTGCTCTTAAATATCTACTCACAAAGCAGGATTCAAAGCCCAGGCTCATAAGATGGGTGTTGCTTCTGCAAGAGTTTGATATAGAAATAAGAGACAGAAAAGGAACAGAGAATCAAGTAGCTGATCACCTGTCCCGGATAGAACCAGTAGCAGGAGCATCCCTCCCTCCTACTGAGATCTCTGAAACCTTTCTGGATGAGCAATTGTTTGCTATTCAGGAAGCTCTGTGGTTTGCAGACATTGCAAACTATAAGACACAAGGTTCTCCTTCTGTAACCATGGAGAGGAAGCATGAAAAGCTTCCCTCACTGTAGAGTCAACCAAAGCCCCCAGAGTTAAACTCTAAGTTTGGTGTTGGGAGGCCACAACCCAACTCTAAGTTTGGTGTTAGGAGGTCCCAACCTTGCTCTGATTATCTGTGAGGCTCCATGAGAGCTCACTGTCAAGCTATTGACAATAAAGAAGCGCTTGTTGGGAGGCAACCCAATGTTATTTAATTATATCTATTTATTTTCCATGACTATTTTATGTTTTCTTTAGGTTGATGATCATGTGAAGTCACAAAAACAAATGGAAAATAAAAAATAGAATGAAAAATAGCATGAAAAATAGCACACCCTGGAGGAAGATCATTCTGGCGTTTAAACGTGAGAAACAAGCACCAAGCTGGCGTTTAACGCCAGAAACAAGCATCAGTCTGGCGTTAAACGCCAGAAACAGGCAGCAGTCTGGCGTTAAACGCCAGGATTGCACAGTAAAGGCATTTTCTATGCCTAATTGGAGCAGGGATGCTAAATCCTTGACTCCACTAGATCTGTGGACCCCACAGGATCCGCACCTACCTCACCATTCAAATTCAAACCATTTCCCTCCCAAACCCACCGATTCACACACTTCCATCTCCTCCATCTTCTCCACTTCTTTCTTCTTTTGCTCGAGGATGAGCAAACCTTTTAAGTTTGGTGTGGTAAAAGCATCGCTTTTGTTTTTCCATAATTCAGTGGTAGAGCAATTGACTGCAGATCAAAGAGCTATAAGGAAAGAGCAACAAAGGCAAGGAAGAGACATAGAGGAGCTCAAGAGTACCATTGGTTCTTCAAGAAGAGGAAGACGCCACCCTCATTAAGGTGGACCCATTCCTTAATCTCCTTGTTCTTATTTTCCTATTTTTCGTTTACTATGCTTCATGTTTAATTATGTTTGTGTCTTTACTATATGATCACTAGTATCTAAGTGTCTATGTCTTAAAGATATGAATGTCCTATGAATCCATCACCTTTCTTAAATGAAAATTATTTTCTGAAAAAGAAAAAGAAGTACATGAATTTTGAATTTTAAAATAGTTTAATTATTTTGATGTGGTGGCAATACTTTTTGTTTTCTAAATGAATGCTTGAACAGTGCATATTTCTTTTGAATTTGTTGTTTATGAATGTTAAAATTATTGGCTCTTGAAAGAATGATGAAAAGGAGAAATGTTATTTGATAATCTGAAAAATCATAAAAATGATTCTTGAAGCAAGAAAAAGCAGTGAAGAACAAAGCTTGCAAAAAAAAATACGAAAAAAAAAGAGAGCAAGAAAAAGAAAAAGCAAGCAGAAAAAGCCAAAAGCTCTTTAAACCAAAAGGCAAGAGCAAAAAGCCAATAGCCCTTAAAACCAAAAGGCAAGGGTAATAAAAAGGATCCAAGGCTTTGAGCATCAGTGGATAGGAGGGTCTAAAGGAATAAAATCCTAGCCTTAGCGGCTAAACCAAGCTGTCCCTAACCATGTGCTTATGGCGTGAAGGTGTCAAGTGAAAACTTGAGACTGAGCGGTTAAAGTCGAGGTCCAAAGCAAAAAAAAAAAAAAACAGAGGGTGCTTAAGAACCCTGAACACCTCTAATTGTGGACTTTAGCAAAGCTGAGTCACAATCTGAAAAGGTTCACCCAGTTATGTGTCTGTGGCATGTATGTATTCGGTGGTAATACTGGAAAACAGAGTGCTTAGGGCCACGGCCAAGACTCATAAAGTAGTTGTGTTCAAGAATCAACATACTGAACTAGGAGAATCAATAACACTATCTAAATTCTGAGTTCCTATAGATGCCAATCATTCTGAACTTCAAAGGATAAAGTGAGATGCCAAAACTGTTCAGAAGCAAAAAGCTAATAGCCCCGCTCATCTAATTAACACTGATCTTCATAGATGTTTTTGGAATTTATTGTATATTCTCTTCTTTTTATCCTACTTTGTTTTTAGTTGCTTGGGGACAAGCAACAATTTAAGTTTGGTGTTGTGATGAGCGGATAATTTATACGCTTTTTGGCATTGTTTTTACTTAGTTTTTAGTATGATTTAGTTGGTTTTTAGTATATTTTTATTAGTTTTTTAATTAAAAATCACATTTCTGGACTTTACTATGAGTTAGTGTGTTTTTCTGTAATTTCAGGTATTTTCTGGCTGAAATTGAGGGAGCTAAGCAAAAATCTGATTCAGGCTGAAAAAGGACTGCTGATGCTGTTGGATTCTAACCTTCCTGCACTCAAAGTGGATTTTCTGGAGCTACAGAACTCTAAATGGCGCGCTCTCAATTGCGTTCCAGGGCTTTCCAGCAATATATAATAGTCCATACTTTGCTCAAGGATAGATGACGTAAACTGGCGTTCAACGCCAGTTCCATGTTGTAGTCTGGCGTCCAGCACCAGAAACAAGTTACAAGTTGGAGTTCAACGCCAGAAACAGGTTACAGCCTGGCGTTGAACGCCCAAAACAGCCCAGGCACGTGAGAAGCTTAAGTCTCAGCCCCAGCACACACCAAGTGGGCCCAGAAGTGGATTTCTGCACTATCTATCATAGTTTACTCATTTTCTGTAAACCTAGGTTACTAGTTTAGTATTTAAACAAATTTTAGAGATTTATTTTGGATCTCATGACATTTTAGATCTGAACTTTGTAATCTCTGACGGCATTTGTTGGGGGTGAGGAGCTCTGCTATGTCTCGATGAATTAATGCAACTATTTATGTTTTCTATTCAAACACGCTTGTTTCTATCTAAGATGTTCATTCGCACTTCAATATGATGGATGTGATGATCCGTGACAGTCATCACCATTCTCAACCTATGAACGTGTGCCTGACAACCACCTCCGTTCTACTTTCGATTGAATGAATATCTCTTGGATTCCTTAATCAGAATCTTTGTAGTATAAGCTAGAATCCATTGGCAGCATTCTTGAGAATCCGGAAAGTCTAAACCTTGTCTGTGGTATTCCGAGTAGGATTTAGGGACTGAATGACTATGACGAGCTTCAAACTTGCGAGTGTTGGGCGTAGTGACAGACGCAAAAGGATCAATGAATCTTATTCTGACATGATCGAGAATCGACAGATGATTAGCCATGCGATGACAGCACACCTGGACCTTTTTCACTGAGAGGACGGATGGTAACCATTGACAACGGTGATCTACCAACACACAGCTTGCCATAGGAGGAACCTTGCGTGCGTGAAGAAGAAGACAGGGAGAAAGCAGAGATTCAGAAGACAAAGTATCTCCAAAACTCCAACATATTCTCCATTACTGTATACTAAGTATTTATTTTATGTTCCCTTGTTCATTTGCAAGTCAACTGATAATTATAATTGACCTCCTAACTAAGATTTACAAGATAACCAGAGATTGCTTCAAACCAACAATCTCCGTGGGATTCGACCCTTACTCACATAAGGTATTACTTGGACGACCCAATGCACTTGCTGGTTAGTGGTACGAATTGTGAAAAGTGTGATTCACAATTCGTGCACCAGCCTTGTGGTAAGTTTCTTGAGTTTTCCTGCCCAGTTTTCGTGCCCTTGTTAAATTTGAGTTTTAGTGTTTGGTTTTAAGTGAAATCTTGTGTTTTGGGTGTTTTAGGTACACTCTAGCACTTGATTGTCGGTGGTTTTGGCTTCCAAAACTGTTGGACAAGGTAAGATCTCTTGAAAACCTTGTGAGATTATGTTTATTTTAAGCCCTAGGTTGATTTGTTATGATTTATATATATATAGCTTGATTATTGAGTTTGGGAGCTATTAGAACTTGTTGGAGCTTGTTGGTGGTTGTTGGTGGCTTAGATTATGTTGGATAGATTAGCTTGTGCTCAATTTGAGTTTTTGGCATATTGGGAATCGGCCAAGGTATGGTTTCGGTTTCTTCTGTGTAGTTATAATATTCATGGACACTTAGGGCAGTGACCCATAGGATAGGTTTGGATTCATGTGGTTGTTGATGATGGTTGGTTGATGTTGTATGTTGAATTGATATTGTTATGATGAGAAATAATAATGTTGAGATATGATGCTTGATGATTTTGAATAATTGTATATTTTTTATCATTGATGTGGAGCATGAATGAGTTTAGTGATGAAAATTGATAGTAATAGAATAATGAATGGTGAATGTGTTGGTGGAGAATTGTTTGTAATTGTTATATGTTGATATTGAGATTGAAAATGATGAAGAGTGATGGAAGGTTGGTGTCAATTGTGAATTGTGACCTAAGAGGGTAGAATTCAATGAAAAATGGAGTTTGAAATGGCTTTATTTGGTTTTGATTGGTTTGAGTTGTGAAAATTGAGAAATTGGTTATTGGTGAACTTTTGGTAAGAGTTGATTTTTGGTGAACTTTGTCTAATCATAACTTATGCCTCAGTTTTCAAAATTGATTGGAATTTTCTTGAAACTAAAGTTTATTGAAAATCCTTCAATTCGATATAAAGTTTGTAAGATTTGAGTTTTTGTAGAGGAAGTTATGATCATTCAAAGTTGGTGTTGAAAATATGAAATTCTACAAAGTTGTAGAATTTTGTGATTTCTGGTATGTGCGCACGCACAACCCTGCGGAATTTTAAAGCTGTGCACACGCATAGACCTATGCGTATGCACACGCAGGGGAAGGCTCCCTGTTTGCAGCACTAGCATCGCTTGTGCGCGCACATACCAATGAGGTTTTGCAACCTGTGCGTATGCACAGCCCTGTGCGCACGCACACGTTGGGAAGGTTAGTTTCTTGAAGGCATTACACAGGTTGTGCGAGCAAACATACATTATGAAT
Organism: Arachis ipaensis; assembly: GCF_059453495.1. NCBI lineage: Eukaryota > Viridiplantae > Streptophyta > Magnoliopsida > Fabales > Fabaceae > Arachis > Arachis ipaensis. The sequence goes on along the minus strand of NC_142442.1, from coordinate 84,586,802 downwards.
TCCGGCACCTGTGCGTATGCACACCTCTATGCGTATGCACACGTTTTAAAACTTCTCCAGAGCGTGCGCGCGCACACCTTTGTGTGTACGCACACGCCCTGTTTCTCAAATTTAAAATTTGTTTTCAACTACTTCAGCTTCCCAACAAGATTGTAAGCTTCTAGGACACCATTTTAAGACTTTTGGGCTTAATTTTGAGTATGAGAACATGGGAAATAACCTAAGGGTTTTAGTTGATATTCTTATGAAAAATTAGAAAACGGAGGGTTAGGTTTCTGGTGTACTGAAGATGGTTTGATGGTATGTGAATAATGATTGATATATGAGATGAGAACTGATGAACTAATGAATTCGGAATAAGGATTAATTTGACAGTAGTTGAGCTTAGTCGAGGACTCGAAATGGAAATGTTGATGTGACAATGGTTGAGATGAGTCGAGGACTCGAATGTGCAATGATGAATCATTGAGGTATTGAAAATATTTTTTGAAAAACCACTGAACTACTGTTTTTTTCTGAGATATATAGATGAGACGCTATGTGCCCGGCACGGACGGTGGTTGGATTTTGCCTGTCGAGGTAGCAGCGGGGGCGTAAGGACGGTGGTTCATCCCGCTTGCGTTGAGATGTGAGGTCCGTGGCAAGAGTATCACGCTTGCATCCCTTCGGATCAATAGATCGTGCAGGCGCAAAACCCTGGACAGTGATCCGAGAACTATATCTCGGGGGTTCCCAATGATGATTCTGAAGGGCGACATCTCCATGGAGATGTGTCGGGTTGGCAGTTGAACCGATAATGTGATATCATAGCCAATAGGACAGGCATTCATCATGTGTATTTTTTATCTGTTTGTCTGCTTTGCCGACTTGTAATTGCATGCTTAATTGAATAACATGCCTATTTGCTTACTTGAACTACTTGCCTTATATGCTTCTACTTGTGTTTTACTTGCATTGTAATTAATTGTGCTTTCTACTGGATTAAGGAGGTTCAAAAGGCAGTGGCAATGGGATCGCATGGAGGATAGGTTGGTGAAGGCTGTGGGACAGCGGTGTTTGGTTAGAATAGAAATCCCCTAAGATAGATTACCATGTTTTTTTATGTTAAGATTTTGTATATATACTTTATTGTTTTAGTAAGCTTTAAGATGAATCTTGTGATGGATATGAAGTCTAGGATTGCCTTTGGTATCCCGAGGTCTTATATCCTACATCACTGGGCACTGTTACCATACTAAGAACCTCTGGTTCTCATACCATATTTCTGTTGTATTTTTTAGATGCAGGTCGCAACCCACCTCGGTGAGTTTCTTTGGATGGTGACAGAAGTGGAGGATCCTGTTACTCTTGGAGTCCTTTTGTTTATTTTGTTTATACATCTCTCACTTTTGTGTTTTGTTTTTGGCCTAAAGGCTTGTATTTGAGAGAGAAAAACTTGTATAAGTTGTTTTACTGTCAGGTTTTTGTTTGTATGTATATATGGCTAGCCGGGTTAAACTCCACGAGCCGTGGCTAGATTCTTATGATATTATACTATTATCTTTTGTTATATTATTTCTGCTTCTTATGCCTTAAGTTAGAAGCTTCGATAGTACGTTTTGCACTTTTTAGATCCTGTTTTGAGCTATATCCTTTATTAGGCTTCTAGATTATATTAATTTTTTCTATATATTATATGTATAAGCTTAGAACTGTCATAATCCTTTATTAACCTTTGCTTCACGACGCGAGGTAAAGTTTAGGCTAATTAGGGTGTTACACCTGGCGTAATAGACAACCGGAAGATGTTGATAGTAACCTTAATGCTATCAAGATACGCATCCTAGAATTTAACGGCAGAAGTGACCCTGAGCTTACCTGGAATAGGAATGGAAGGTGGAGCTCCTATTTCAGTGTCATAACTACTCTGATGTGAAAAAGGTCAGACTAGCAGCTGTAGAATTCTCGGATTATGCCCTTATCTAGTGGGCCGAGCTGGACAAAAAGAGGATACAGAATAGAAAACCACCAATTCAGTCTTGGAAAAAGATGAAGAAGGTCATGCGACAGCGGTTTGTCCCTTCGTACTACTACAGGGAGCTTCATCAACTACTCAAATAGCTATACCAAGGTTCTAAGTCTATAGATGAGTATCATAAGGAGATGGAGATGCAGCTAATCTAGACAAATATTAAGGAGTCTAAGGCTACTATGGCACGTTTCTTGAGTGGGCTAAATTAAGACAGTGTAAATAATATTGAACGTCACCCATTTGTAGATATGGAAGACTTAGTGAATCTAGCTATCAAGGTGGAAAAACAGCAAAAGGCGAAGGGGCTGCATATTTCTCCCAACCCTACTTCAAGGTGTGATTCTAGAGGTGTTAATTTCAGGGAGAAGACTGTATCTAAACCTATCGAATCAAAGGAGAGGTCTACAGACTAGCATATGCCTAATTCCACTTCTAAACCTCCTTTATGGCATCATGATATTACTTGCATTAAGTGCCACAAATTAGGCTATTATGCTTCCGAGTGTCCAAATAAAAGGACCATGGTCATATGCGGAATGAGGACATTCCACATGGGGATGATGATGATATAGTTGAGTATATTGTTAGTGGCGACGCGCTTGTTATTAGGCCGATCTTAAATATACAAGCCAATGACGATCGTCTAAAACAGCGTGAGAACATCTTTCATTTAAAAGTTTTGTTGGGAGGCAAGGTTGTACTCATGATCATTGATGCTAGAAGTCATACAAATGTTGCTAGCTCAACGACCGTCACAAAATTAGGCTTGAAATTCACTAAACACCCTAACCCTTACAAACCGGAGTGACTAAGTGATGTTGGTGAACTGAAGGTTGTGAAGCAAGTCCGCATACAGTCTCTATTGGGAGATATAGTGATGAAGTACTTTGTGACGTGGTTTTCATGCAGGCTTGTGATCTACTCATAGGGCGTCTATGGCAGTATGATAGAAGGGTGGTCCATGATAGTTTCACAAACCGATACTCCTTTACTTACCTTGGGAAGAAGATTACCCTTGCACCTTTATCCCCTAAAGAAGTGTACTTGGAGCAATTGAGCATATGCGAATCCATAAATGAGTCTTTAGGATGTGAGATAATTGAAAAAATAAGAGGGTAAAGGGAAGGCTCTTAGAGAAGAAAAGAGTAAGAAAAAGAGTCAGGGTCTGAGTGAAAAAAAGAGTTGTAAGAGCAAAAAATATATGGGTCTCATAGAGAGTGAGGGTGCTCATAAGATGTATTTTTATGCAAAAGAGAGGGATCTGAAGCCTGTTAGTTTAGGAAAAAAAATATTGGTGTTAGTGAGGTTTAAAGAAACTTTACTATCTACCATTGACACTAACCATGAACTTCCTAGTGCTTTTATTTCACTTTTGCAAGAATTTGGGGATGTCTTCCCGGAGGAGATGCCTCCAGGTTTACCTCTGTTATGTGGCATTGAACATCAAATTAACTTTGTCCCTAGTTCAAGTATTCCAAACCAGCCAACTTATCGGACAAATCCTGAGGAAACAAAAGAATTGCAACGGCAATTCGAGGACCTTTTGGCTAAGGGTTTTATGAAAGAAAGCATGAGTCTTTGTGCTGTTCCGGTACTATTGATGCCCAAGAAGGATGGCTCATGGAGGATGTGTGTTGACTGTAAAGCTGTAAACAAGATTACGGTAAAGTATCGCCATCCTATTCCTAAACTTGATGATATGCTTGATGAATTGCATTGTTCTATTATTTTTACTAAAAGAGAGTTAAGGAGTGGTTATCAACAAATACAAATAAAACTTGGTGATGAATGGAAAATAACTTTTAAAACTAAATATGGTTTGTATGAGTGGTTAGTTATGCCATTTGGATTGACTAATGCACCTAGTACATTCATGAGATTAATGAATCATGTTTTGAAAGAATTTTTAGGCAAATTTTTAATTGTTTATTTTGATGATATTCTTATCAACAGTAATTGTTTAGATGATCATATTTTGCATGTTTAGTTTGTTTTAGAGGTACTTATAAATGAAAAATTGTATGCTGTTCTCCAAAAGTTATCGTTCTGTCTAAGTAAAGTCGTGTTCCTAGGTTTTGTGATAAGTTCTAAGGGGATTGAGGAAGATGACGAGAAGGTGAAGGCTATTAGAGAATGTCCCACACCTCAGAATGTCTATGATGTTAGAAGTTTTCATGGTCTTGCCGATTTTTATAGGAGGTTTGTTAAAGATTTTTCCACTATTATTGCACCCTTAACTAAAATCATCAAGAAACATGTTAGCTTTAAATGGGATCGAGAACAAGAACTTGCAAATAAAACATTAAAAGATTTATTGTGTTCTGGCCCATTCTTATATTACCAGATTTTTCTAAAACTTTTAAAATCGAATGTGATGCTTTTTGGATTGGTATAGGTGCTGTTTTGATGCAGGAAAAGCGAGCAATCGCCTATTTCAGTGAGAAGTTGAATAGATCTTGTCTCAATTACTCAACTTATGATAAGGAGCTTTATGCCTTGGTGCGAGCTTTGGAAGTGTGGCAGCATTACTTGCTACCTAAGGAATTTGTGGTGCACACTGACCATGAATCCCTCAAACACTTGAATGGCCAAGGGAAGCTAAACAAGAGACATGCAAAATGGGTTGAATTTCTTGAATTATTTCCATACGTAATCGCCTATAAGCAAGGTAAAGAGAATATGGTTGCTGATGCCTTATCTAGGAGGTATTCCTTAATAACTACCCTAACTTCTAAACTATTAGGTTTTGAGTGTATGAAGGAATTATATGCAACCGATTCTAATTTTGCCTCTATCTATGCTGCATTTAAATATGGTGTACATAACAAATTCTATAAGCACCACGGTTTTCTTATTAGAAGTAATAGGATTTGTGTGCCTACTTGTTCTATTAGGGAGCTACTTATTCTACAATCACATAGTGGGGGTTTGTTGGGTCATTTTGGTGTATATAAGACTTTGGATGTTTTATCTGAGGATTTTTATTGGCCCCACATGCGTAAAGATGTTGAAAAGTTTTGTGCTAAACGCATTGCATGTAAACAAGCTAAATCTAAGTCTTTACCAAGTGGCTTGTATACTCCTTTACCTGTTCCTGTGCATCCATGGGTTGATATTTCTATGGACTTTGTTCTTTGTTGGCCTAGAACTAGGAGAGGTCGAGATAGCATTTTTGTTGTGGTAGATAGATTTAGTAAAATGGCTCTTTTTATTACTTGCTATAAAACTGATGATGCCACAAATATTGCTGACCTATTCTTTTGAGAAGTTGTGCGCTTACATGGTGTTCCCCAAACTATTGTTTCTGATCGTGATGTCAAATTCTTAAGCCACTTTTGGAAAGTTTTGTGGAATAAGTTAGAAACAAAATTGTTATACTCAACTATTTGTCACCCTCAGATTGATGGTCAAACTGAAATAGTAAATAGGACAATGGGCACCTTATTGCGTGATGTTGTTGGTAAGAATTTGAAAACCTGGGAAGATTGTTTACCTTTTATTGAGTTTGTTTATAATAGGACAATCCATTCTTCCACTGGTT